>NC_089038.1:25567500-26277500 GCF_034140825.1 Oryza sativa Japonica Group
TAGAGTTTCACCAGTCAGCTTTGAGCTTGAAGCTGCATTGAAGCTGGCAAGATATTTGTGCAGGTGAGTCTCCCTATTATTATATGAGCAGCACTTGGTTAGCCAGGTTCTTTGTGCTATATTAACAATTGATTTCTATAGAATGAAAATCCCAATATCTCCTTTGGTGCTTGAGTAGATTCTTATGCTTCTTTAGTTATAATTATTTGACTGGAAAAACTAGGGTGGAATGGGGGTCTGAGATTGTTGAAAGTATACTTTACTTAGGTTTGTTTTGTCCATTGAATTTTGCTCTTTCTTTATAAGGCGGCAATGTGCCAAGGAGGTGTCAGATTTACTAATGGGCGCTGCCGATGGTGCCAAGGCTCTGATTGATGCCAGTGATCGCTTGATACTCTATATTGAAATCGCGAGACTTTTTGGTACACTTGGTTATAAACGCAAGGCGGCCTTTTTTTCAAGACAAGTTGCGCAATTGTATCTCCAGCAGGATAATGCATATGCTGCTATGAGTGCTATGCAGGTCCTAACCACAACTACAACTGCATACCATGTTCAAAGCAGGAAGACCAGCAAAATGGATCATGGTTTGCTCAAGGTGAGATTTTGAGAGCTTGCAGCATTGAGAATTATTTCCATTATTCAGAATACTGCACCATATTCATATGTTCTCCTCAACTTCTCCAAACATGCCTCGCATTTTATCAACTTGGATACTGCTTTACTCAGTGAAATCATGCCATCATCAAAATGTGCTTTCTTTTTATGCTGGAAATTTCACGGAAATAAACTTTGCTATGCTAGTCACGAGTTAACTGCACAACATTTTGCCTTTTATTCATCTTTATATATTAGTACTCCCTCCGTCTCATTTTAAGTGCAACCATGAGTTTCCATGCCCAAATTTGATCGTCCGTCTTATTTGATTTTTTTTATAATTAGTATTTTTATTGTTATAAGATGATAAAACATGAATCGTACTTTACGCGTGACTTATGTTTTTAATTTTTTTCAAAAAATTTTGAAATAAGACTGACAATCAAAGTTGGGCACGGAAAATCATGGCTGCACTTAAAATAGGACGGAGAGAGTAGTTGCTTTCCTTTTATTTCTGTTGATGTGGTGAGCAGGGTAGAATAAATGTCGTTGACAAGAAATATAACTCAATTTAAGCATTTTAGGACGGGTATCAATGGTTAAGAAAGATACATGAACCCCAATGCAAACTGTATTAATCATGTTAGTAAACATTCCTGCTTTATTAAAGAGCATGTGAGCACTTTGCCAGCATATATTTTTTATTTTATGGTGCTCATCTTGTTATACCAGAAATGATCATTCAGATATCATTCGTTTAATCACACAAAGGACGAGCGTAATTATTATATTGACAAATTGGTGTTGAGTTTATATTTTATTTTACATATAATGATAATGACGTATATTGAATAGTTTTGCATTCATAGCTTTACTGGTTATCCTTATTTGATTCTGGCAATACTGATCCTGGAAAATTGCATCCTCAGTCTGTAGTATCACTATTTGAGTCACAATGGAGTACCCTTCAAATGGTTGTTCTAAGAGAGATACTGATGTCTTCAATCCGGGCTGCGGATCCCTTATCGTCGTGGAGTGCTGCAGCCCGGCTTCTTCGGTCATTTTACCCACTCATCACCCCAGCTGGTCAGAGTGGCTTGGCAAGCTCTCTTTCAAACTCAGCTGATAAGCTTCCATCGGGCACACGTTGTGCCGATCCATGTCTTCCTTTTATCAGGCATGTCAAATTAATGAATACTCTTATTGCTATGTTTGGGGAAACTTAAAATAGATACTGTAGGAGTCCTTTTATTTTGTTGCAAAACTGTAGGAACTACTGTTGAATCAGGAAGAAGATTTTGATCGAGCATGTTTCTTTATTTGTTTTCTGAGTTTTTATTTCTGGTGTCCTTTTTTTAACTCAGGTTGCATTCTTTCCCACTGCACCCTTCACAAAGAGAGATAGTGAAGCGCAATCCAAATAAAAAAGAGTGGTGGACTGGTGGTGGTCCTTCTGGACCTTTTATTTACACACCTTTCACCAAGGGGGGAACATCTGGAACTAGCAAACAAGAGGTAAATTGGATTGTGGGAGAGCCAGTTCAAGTTATGGTAGAGTTAGCAAATCCCTGCAGCTTTGACCTAATTGTTGAGAGCATTTATCTCTCTGTTCATTCTGGAAATTTTGATGCCTTTCCGGTTAGTGTTAATCTTCCACCAAACACTTCCAAATTGGTTCTGTTATCTGGAATTCCAACACAAGTTGGACAAGTATCAATTCCTGGGTGCATTGTTCATTGCTTCGGTGTTATCACAGAACACCTATTCAAAGAGGTCGATTGTCTACTCCTTGGAGCTGCACAAGGGCTTGTTCTTTCTGATCCTTTCAGATGCTGTGGCTCTAGCAAGTTTAAGAGCGTTAACTTTCCAAGCATTTCTGTTGTTCCTCCTCTGCCATTATTAGTTGCCAATGTTGTGGGCGGAGATGGTTCTATTCTTCTATATGAAGGTGAAATCCGTGATGTTTTGATAACACTGACAAATGCTGGAACTGTACCTGTTGAAGAAGCAAATGTTGCATTGTCAGGGAAGAACCAAGATTCTGTTATTTCGATTGCCCATAGCACATGGAAATCTGCACTTCCTATTAAACCTGGTGGAGAAGTGACATTCGCAGTGACTCTCAGAGCCTGGCATCTTAGCCCGACAGATTTGGAAGCAGATGGCAGCAGATCTCCTGCAAACTCAAGGAGGATAGCAAGAGAAGGGAGTAATCCTTTCTTGGATATTCACTATGCTGGTGGGTTCTTGGTGCAACATTCAATTTTATTAGTGCATCGAAGTCACATCAGTTTAACATATTCCCATCCATATGCATCCCTACCAACTGTTTTTATTTATCCTAGATTCAAATGTTTCAGCAAAACACAGTAGGAATTAGCTGTAAGGAATTACCATAGCAGGATAGAAACAGATAGGCAAGTACGAGTAGCTTGTTTACTACTACATCCGTTTCATATTATAGGTTGTTTTGACTTTTTTCCTAGTCAAACCTTTATGTTTGACCTACTTTATAGAAAAATATAGTAATATTTTCAACTCAAAACAAATATGTTATCAAAATATATTCAATGTTACATATAGTGAAACTTATTCGGTGTTGTAAATATTGCTATTTTTTTTATAAACTTAGTAAAACTTAAAGAAGTTAGACTAGGAAAAAAGTCAAAGCGAATTATAATATGAAATGGAGGGAGTATGTGTGTTAAAGCCCCTTGTCAGTTGTTATTTATTCTCTTCGATGATGTTTACAGTATTTCTTTCTCTGAAATGGCGATGCTCACTCTTTAGCCTGTCTTAGAAATGCATAACCAACAACCTTGGCCTTTCTAAGCATAAACAAATGAAATGTGGAGAGTATTCTTTTTTAATGATCAGTTAGGCTGTCTACAGTCTTGAGGAATGAGGACTGAATTTCGACTTTCTGCCATTACAGGTCCTTCAGGGAACTCTGAGAGCAATGATGTTTCTCTCCCACCTGGAAGACGTCTGGTTGTTCCGTTGAATATTTGTGTTGTACAGGGCATGCGACTTGTAAGAGCACGCCTGTTGTCCATGGAATTACCTGCCCGGTTTACTGATGCTCACTTAAGATCTGTCAGTAGCA
The DNA here is from genome assembly GCF_034140825.1 of Oryza sativa Japonica Group. Classification (NCBI taxonomy): domain Eukaryota; kingdom Viridiplantae; phylum Streptophyta; class Magnoliopsida; order Poales; family Poaceae; genus Oryza; species Oryza sativa. Next base: position 25,571,204 of record NC_089038.1, read on the forward strand.
AGGACAATCTAAGCAATGGCAGTGATGCGATTCGTAATGACATTAGCTTATTGAAGATTGATCCTTATAAAGGAAGCTGGGACCTCCGTCTTCTGGAACTTGAGCTGTTTAATCCTACTGATGTTGTTTTCGATGTTGATGTCTCAGTTCATCTCGATGGCACAAGTGTCGAGCAAAAAATTCTTCCAGAGGATAAAACGGCCAGTTCGGCTTGCCACAAAACTCGAATTGATCGTGACTACTCTGCTAGAGTTCTCATACCTCTTGAGCACTTCAAATTACCTGTTCTTGACACTTCCTTCTTTGTGAAGGAAAATGGAAGTGATGAACCTCTTGGATCCAGAGCTGCCACGTTAGCAGAAAAGAATGCCAAGGCGGAACTAAATGCTTCAATCAACAACTTGATTTCAAAGATAAAAGTGAAGTGGCATTCTGGGAGAAATAGCTCCGGTGAGCTGAATATTAAAGATGCTATTCAGACAGCATTACAGGCATCTATTATGGACATACTGTTGCCTGATCCGCTGACATTCAGCTTTAGACATGCCAAGGATGGAACAACAGCCAAAACTGACTCTTCGAAGGAGCCTGGTGACGGTTCCAGTCGTTCTGCTGATGAGAGTGTTCTGAGGTGTAAGGATCCTATATTTGCTAATGAAATGACCCATATGGAAGTTCAAATTCGCAATAACACTAAGGAAACTATTCGGATGAACCTAAGCATTTCATGCAAAGATGTTGCTGGAGAGAATTGCTTCGACGAAAATAGCGCAACTGTCCTCTGGGCTGGTAATTTAATGATGACATTATCTTTCCTGCTATCCTTGTCTGTTTTGACATTTTGTTTTCTGAAGGCAGCAAATGATCACGGTTAAGGAAGATCACAATATTTACATTTTGATTAGTTTTTGGCTTTCCATTGAACCAATCCGTTAGGTTACAGTTTGTCATTGCATTCTGCCCTTAATCTGTTCATCTATTTACTCACAAATGTCCTTTTTGGTGCAGGTGTTCTTAGTGACATATATCTGGAGGTTCAACCACTGCAGGAGGTAGTACATCCTTTTTCTATCTACTTCCTGGTCCCCGGAGACTACTCGCTGCAAGCTGCTTCTGTTATAATTGACGCAACCGATGTTCTTCGTGCTCGGGCAAAGGCAGAGTCGCCCGACGAACCTATACTATGCCGTGGATCTCCATTCCATATCCATGTAGTTGGTACAGCTTAGCCGGACTTTCTTGGATTTAGTCTAGAGCGTGCCCTGTATCGTGCGTGAGTTTCGTGACATGTGCAGCTGCGAAGATCATGTAGAATTTTTATGCACATCTGATTTATTTGAGCCGCATGAAGGCTTCCCTGTAACACAGTTGTGTTTTGTACAGTGTAAAAGCATAGTGAAGGTTGTTTCACAGACGCGCGAATTTGCTGGTTCTGGTTTCAGCATCTCGATGTAAATTTTTTCTGTCCTACGAAGAATTCCATACGTATGAGCTCTCATTTCTGCCATTAAGAAATGATGGGGATTTAAAAATTTCGATGCATCAATACAAGTTGAAATCCATCAACCATCGATTGTTACTTTTCATACGCATGGATAGTCATTTCTGCCGTTAAGAAATTGTTGGGGTTTTGAAATTTTGATGCATCAATACACCCATCAACCAGCGATTGTTTAATTTCTTTGCAAACAGTGACAAGGACAATAAGGCAAAGGTCAAGTTGTCAAAGAAGGCTGCATCCCTAGTCTTGTGATCAAATCTTTTATATGCTTCTTTTCAATCTTTTATGTTTCTTGGGCGGAGGTCCTCACTGGCATGCATTTGTTTGTTGCTTGAAGTACAGCCTGGCAATCGCCTTGAAGAGCAGGAGCTTCAAGGGAAGCCTTCGCCGGTGTCTGAGCTACTGAAGGTTTGTGTAGAGGCAGATAAGAATGTTTTCAAATTACTAACCTTGCATACTGCAGTCTTATGTTTTGAAATGGACATGATAAAAGTTACGAAATGCTCTGATTGTCTTGACAAACTTGAGCAGTGGCGAAGTCCTACCCCTTTTTGTCCGTGTGCAATTGCAATTTGTAGCTTGCACAAAACTTTCAATGGGTCGTGCAAGATGATGTGAACTTCTGACATTCCTTTACTTTTGTTTTCATGGTCATAAGTGTGCAGGATTTTATGCCCTCCGCAAGTTGCAAAAGGTAGTTATAGAAATAGAACGAAATGAGGCTCGACTGGAGAAAATCGCTAATGTTGCAAGGGCGGCTCTTACGAGGATGAACAATGGGGAGACACTATCTCAGGAGGAGATGAAATCGTACCTTGAAGAAATTATTCGTTTGGCTAGTATCTAAGGAACTGATCCCAGGATAGTGTAATTTTTCATCACCTCTGTAATACTCCTATGTCATACGATGCGTAATCAAACATTGCAAATTTGCAATCATATGCCCCTCCAGCTAGATATTTGGTTAACTGTTTATTTCTTCAACTCTATAAATTAGTTGTACTTATAACATGATGCATTCTGCTTTAATTCTTTAAAGTAAAATATTCTCGTCATTTGAATTCAGAGAGTACCAGCCTGTAGGACGGCTTAGCTTTGGTAGCACGGTAATCAGGCTTACCAAGCTTACGGAGCCATCGTTTCGCTTATTCGCGGAATAAATGAAACGGCATATTTGCAAACGAAAAATAAGTTGTGAATAAAACTTTTATATACGTGTTCTTGGCAGTCTAGAAGTAAAGGCTGGAAAATAAACTTCGATGAAAAAAACCTCAAAATCGACTCCAAATTTAAGGTTGAAAATTAAAATTTTGACTGATAAACATAAGCATAGCTTTTGCTTCGTGTTCGTATAATGTTTGAACTTTGAAGTGACAGAACGAAACAAACATCCTAATCGTAAGGCACTCGCATAGTATAGCGCTCGTTGTGCCGGTGCCGTTCACAATCACACACGTGCAGGCCATGTACTTCCTAGTCACGATTACTGAAATTATCTCAACCAAATTGGGGAGACGAGCTTTTTTTTTTTTTGATAGATCTTCACATCGTCAAGCATTCTACAAACTATATGTTGATTGAATGGGAAAACGATCAGTACACAGACAGACATGGGCGCAGAAACTTCTTAAGATTTTAAGCTTGACAAGTAAAGTCAAGTCAAATTCCTAGTACAGAAAGGTAAACTCTTGTCTAGTCAAGATGGTAGACACGAGAAAGACATCTAGGTGGCATCAAAATCTCATGATCAAAGCTTTCAGAACCCTGAATATCTCCTCATATACATCTTAAGCGGCTGTGAAAACCTTCTTCCCTGCACCACTCTTTGACCCTGCCGGAATGACCTTCAGCACATTGAACCTCACGGTCTTTGACAGTGGCCTGATATTAAACAGATAGTTGAGTAATTTGTGGATTTCTGGGATGAAGCACACAAAATAACTGTACTTTACTTGGCTAAGATTAGAAAATTCATGCTCAAACATTCAGGTTTGTATTCACTGAGGTACACAACATTCACAGGTCAAAGTGAGCCGTCACAAAAACATTCAAAGGAACATGACAAGCTTTACCTGCACTGGCCAATGATCACGTGATCTCCTTCCTTAACACGGAAGCACGGTGAAATGTGAGCAGGAATATTGGAGTGCCTCTTCTCGTACCTGCATCAGCATCAATAAAATTAATTTTATGAACAAACAGCCCAATGAGGCATTATAGAACTGATACCCAGCAACCAGGTTAACTTGCCTCTGGTACTTCTTGACAAAGTGCAGATAATTCCTCCGAACAATAATGGTCCTGTTCATCTTAGCACTATGACATGTTCCAGCTATGATACGACCCCTAATTGATACAGTACCAGTGAATGGGCATTTCTTGTCAATGTAGGTTCCTGCAAGAAGTAGCAAACTGAGGATATGCAGAAACCTAAGTAGTTTTAACAGAGGAACTCTAGAACCAGGCATCTAAAGATATCTTCCAGGACTAGTAAAATGTCAATAGGAAACAATAATAGGAGTAAAGATGATCTCATAAGTCGTAACTACACAATAAATGGAAATTACCAATACTCTTTAGTTTTAGTGAATGCTAAGCTTCAAGCCTGGCAAGGTGAAAGCATTTGGGCAGCTACTACAAATGTTTTAAGAAACAATCATTCATGCTTGTCTACCAATGAGCACAACAACTATAAATCTGTCTTCTTAACTACAATAGAGGCAAATTGGTCTACAACTAGAGCACACAGGTTAAGACATAAGAACAAGAAAACTGCACTGGGAACTAAGATTTATTGCCTTAATTTGAAAAGAGATTGGCATATTACTGAGCGATCATCAACCAGGGTGGAAGACAAATTCAGAGAGCAGGCAAACCATGCTGCTCCTGTTCAATTGGAAATGTGTACAGATAGAAACAGTAGAATTCAGTGTTGAAATCTAACGCGCAATAACTATATCAACCTGGACAAACCATACAAGCAAAAGATATGTTTAGTTGTTTACAAGCCAAGAATTAACAGGAACATAATCAGACCTTCGATGGCTTCCCTGGGTGTCTTGAACCCAAGGCCAATGTTCTTCCAGAACCTATTCCCGCCCTTGCCAGGCTTCTTCCCCTTGGTGGTTTTCTTAGGACTGGATTCCATAACAGATCATGAGCCACGTACCACAAATACAAAGAAACAGACGCACAAAAATTATGAATAAAGAACTTGCTCTTACCAGAGAAAAACCTTAGGCTGCTTCAAGAATGCCCTCTCAGTCTGCAAAAACAAATGAGCAAAGACGTTTAATTTCTGTTAAACCTACAGCAACTAATAACATAATAGTCCATCTACCAATCCATCTATACAGCGATCAAAATTACCACCAGAAGGTAACAAATTCTAGAGCTTAAACAACTGATACAATCTGTATAATCCACCTAGCCATTTCGCGCTAGCATGCCATTAGAGACTGCGGCATTCCAACAGCTATGCACCAAAATCACAACGCTACGCAGAAAAAAAAAATCACCAACCGGACTGCACCCGCACGCACTAGATCACCTACTACCACAACGCCGCTAACGAAACGAGATCTTAAACACGCATGCAAGAGAAAAACAAACAGGTCACAATTGATAGTTGATACGAGCAACTCGGGAAGGGTTCTCACCTGCTCCGCCATGATCGCCGCGCGAGGAAGAGACGCACTGGCGCGAGACGGCGGCGGCACGGGAGGAGCAGCAGCGGAGAAGAAGAAATTCCCGAGGCTTTAGAACCCTAGCCTTCCCCTGGTTAAATCCGTTCACTCATTACACGGTGGCGTGAGGCGTCCAAGCAGAGTGGGCCGAGATGGGCCTGAAACATCTCGGTGCAGGGCCTCATGCTAACATGGGCCGCAACTTGAGTTGGAAATAAATAAGTTCACTCTAGGTCCCTCATTGACATCAAGTTTGAATTAGGTCGTTAAACTAAACCGCTACCAGATGTAATGCATCCCTCAACTTGTAAAACAGGTGTACTCGAGATCCTATGACAGTATATTGTCTGATTTTAGTTAACGTGACGAGTTAATTGGGATCGATCTGGGTTCCATGCTGACTCAGTCGGGGTGACAGTAGTCAACTTGTCACGTTGGCCAAAATCGGCACTATACTACTCTGGAACATCGAGTATACAATTTTCTACAAAGATGAGAGATCCAAAGTAAACTTATTTCAGTTCGAAATGCATCGCATTGCTGGTTGGCCCATAACTCTTACCGGCCTACTACTATATTTGATGTGGACTCGGTTCTGCACAGCAGGAACGTCGGAATAAGTTCCCTTGTGACCCTTATAAGTGTCGAAATTTAATCCGTGACCATAAACTACAAAACCGGATATCTCGACTCATAAAACAGATATGCTTGTCTACCAATGGGACATAAAGATCTGGCAAGACGACAGCTATTGGCCTACCGCTGCGTGTAGATGGCCGCAGGGTCCAACGAAGTAGCAGAGCAAGCTTGGAATTGAGAAGAAAACATCCCTGCGGTCCAGCAAAGGCGATGTCGCAGGCTTGCTCGCCGCGGATCCTGCTTGGTGCGGCTTGGTCGGATCACCGATGGCGGCTGTTGCTTGCCACCGCCTGGCTAGCGCACCGATGCTGCCGCCGCTTTGACCCTCGCCGCCCGTCGCGGGAGAAAAAGAGAGAGCGGCGAGGAAGAGAAGGAACTGGAGGAAGGAGAGAGAGAAGGGACACGTGAGTCTCACAATTTCTTTTGCGTGTCAATGATAAATCGGTCCCACACATATTTTTAATTCTAAACGCCACCTAAACGCCATGTCAATCCCACGTGTAAAGGAGACCCGGTCAATACCGCTACGTAGGCGTCACGTCAGCAAAACCGTCAAGGGAGTTAAATTGCACCGGTCTTAAGAGTTTAGAGGTCGAGATATTCAGTTTTGTAGTTTAGGCTCACGGATTAGATTTCGATCATTTTTAAGGGTCACTAAGTGAACTTATTCCCCGTAACGTCCCCGGAGTGGGGTGGTGGCCCAAGCCTGTAGTATGTTTTGTCGTACTGTAGCATCTAACACAACTACACAAGGGACAAACAGGTTTAAAAAAAGAAAAAAATATGAAAACACCAGGACAAACATCACCAGCTGCGTCTTTATTGCTCTTGGAATTGTCTCATCTTTTGCATCACGAACCGTTGCATCACCAGCTCCGTGGCAGGGGGATAGTCTAGACATGACATCGTAGTAGTCTGGTTTGCTCTGAGAAGTGAGAACGCATTTTCGCGTCCGGTGCCGGTGGAAACGAATTTAATTCCTCGGCGCACACGAAGAAAAAAGCTACACTCCAGCACGCCAGAGGCAGTAGCAACAAGCCAACAACCGGACAATAACCGGTGCGCGGTGGAGCCTACGGATCGACGACGACGGGTGCGGGAGCGGTGTCGGAATCGGCGAGATTCCAAGAAAGCGAGGTTGGGCATGGGATCTTGCTTTTGCGGCTCTCAATCTCACCGGTGTTTCTGCGTGTCTGCCTTTTTTTTAAGCTAAAACTTATTTTAAGAATGATTTTTTTCAGCGCCAAATCGTATAGTGCTGAATTTAAACATATCAGCGCTAAATTGCACGACGCTAAATACACGTCAGCACACCGACTCATCCTCCTATCTGCGGTGGCACGGCATTCAGCGTCAGTTGACGTGGGATTTGGCGCTGAACAAAAGGATCATTTCTGAAATAAGTTTGGGCCACTGTTTATTTGTAAGGCCCCGTTTAGTTTCCCAAATTTTTTTCCCAAAAACATCACATCGAATCTTTGAACACATGTATGAAGCACTAAATATAGATAAATAAAAAAAACTAATTGCACAGTTAAGAAGGAAATCACGAGACGAATCTTTTAAGTCTAATTAGTCCATGAAATTAGTCTAGTGGTTTTTAGGCGAGTTATGAAATTAGTTTTTTTATTCGTGTTCAAAAAACCCTTCTAACATCCGGTCAAACATCCGATGTGATATCAAAAAATTTTCTTTTCACGAACTAAACGTACCCTAAATTTAGTTCTTGTAAAGGGTCATTGTCAAAATCTGTGTGTCTGCCGCGTTGCACTTCCAAAAGGGCAGAAAGGCGAGAGAGAAGTCAGAGAACTTGGGACAGGTGGGCGAGACCGAGACCTGCCGCTGCTGGCACCCGTGGCCCCGTGTGGGCAATGGAAAGGCAGGCAGACAGCGCAGCGTAGGCACGCATGCGCGCGCGTGCCGGATCGCCATCGATCGATCGGAAGAAGCGAAGCTTTCTCGCTCGGCGCCGCCCAGGGAGTTTGTTCACCGACAGCATCATGTATGCGCCACAATAGCGGAGGACGGCGGCGCCCTGCCTGGCGGAGAGGCCCGGCCGGGCGTGGTTCTATGGGTGCGTGCTCTTGGTAGTGGCCTGCCTGGCCTGCACTTCACACTGTACGTTTGATTTTTGGTTCCCTTGCGAGGTGGCAAAAGATAGGTCCAGCTTGTTCAGGTCGTTCTCGTTCGTTTGAAGGATCACACAAGCCATTAAGGCATGAGCTTAAACATTGACCGATATTTTTGTTGGAGTATGACAAATAGTCAAACATCACGTTAGAAGCCAATAGCATCATATATTGAAAAATGAAGGAAGTACAAAATTGTTTAGAGAGTGTGCTCTATAATAGTTGAGATGATAAAGGCTCCCATCGGATGGCCTAATCAGCCAAAAAAAAAGCTAAAATTTGAATTTTCAAGCTTAATTTTGAGATTGATTTTGAGATATTTTCAACATAGTTTCTTTTTCAACATTGGCTTTCAAGTCACCAAGAACACATTTATAAAAATTTTACCTACAAATTCATTTTTATTTTCTAATAAGCCGTTTTGACTTATTAGGAAATAAGCCAAACGATGGGGACTAAAGGATCTAATTATTAATAGAAAATATTTTTTATTACTGTTGCTTTATTTTTCTCCTATCATTATGCAACCAAGTTTACATTTTATAAAATTTAAGAGTTGTTGTTTTTTTTGATAATGGAATATAATATCCCGGTCTTTGCTCAAAAAGAACTACAACCAATTATTACAAAGATCCACTCCAGAAGAGAGTGTAGTTCAAGACAAGTTGAACACACCAAACAAGAGAAGAGAGGACCTAAACTGAGAAAAGCAAAATAAAATGTGGAGCTAGAAGGCCTCGTCAAGGCCTAAGACTGAAGTTCGAAGCCAATGCATAGACCAATGACAATATCCTTGCACGAAAAGGTTTCTCCAAAGCGGTGCCCCCAAGGAGGATGCGACGTGGATCGCCGCCACCGCTCGTTCGGAACCGAAGCAAGGTTTTCACCCAGAGAATATGGTAGGGAAAGGAAAGGGGTATGCTAAAACAACACCTCCAAGAAGTGGAACGACGCCAAACGGCGTCGCCGTTGTCAGCCAGCCAAATAGCTCGGCAAGGCTTTCGCCCGCGATTCCCTGTCCAAACCCACACCACCAATCCGCACAAGAAGGATCATCTTCGGTCAACAACATTGTCCTTTCAGCGATTCGGCCAAGGCCACCGCCCACAGTTGTTCCCGCCGTCCACGGCGCGCCCGCACCCGAACTCCTCCTTCCCCGCTGCCAGACCCCTTCCCCGCCTCCACATACCGCCGCCGCCGACGACGCACCATCAGCCGGATGATGGCCTTCAACCATCGCCGCCATAGGTACCATTGTCGACAGCCACCACCGCCACTGCCACAGCCACCACCGTCGCCAGCCACCACCGTCAGCCACCATCGCCACCGCCACCGCCACCGCCACGGACATCCCCGTCCAGCCACCACCGTCCAGCCGCCACCGTCAGCTACCACCGTCGCTAGCCAGCGCCGCCAGACGCCAGCTGTCCAGATCCGGCCGGGGTGGCACGGATTAGAGGTGTAGCGCGAAGCACGGGTCGCCGGCATCATGGAGGAAGGCGTCACGGGCACGGCGTTCACAGCAGGAACATTGACGAGGGCGCCGCGCCTCCCTCGTGGTGGCGAGGTTCTTGACGAGGGCCGGCGTCGCGGCACGCACCGCAGTCCGCCGTCGTCGTCGCCAACTTCGTCGCCGCCACATCCGCCACCATCGCCGCTGCTAGCCACCTCCCTGCCAGGTCCGCGGAGCAGCGCCGGCGACGACCGAGCCCATCGCCGATCACCCCGGCCAAGCGGGGAGACCAGATCTGGTGACGCCGTCGCCCGTCGCTGGAGCCGCGGAGAACCGACACCGTAGCGCCCCACCGCCGTGCCCAACTCCGCGCCATCGCCGCGCCGTCCCCGTCGCCACGATCTCGCCGTCCCGCCGCCATCGTCGCCACGCCCGCGCCAGAGCGAGGTGGAGCCGAGGAGGATGGCCCCGCCGCCGCCATCCCAACGCGTCGCCCGGCTTTGCCGGCGACGAGCTCCGGCGGCGGCGAAGCATGGAGGAGGGAGGAGGAGGGGCGGCAGCGGCGGCTAGGGTTTCGGCCCCTAGGGTGGCACAATTTGATGGTAATCTGAATCTCTCTCCAAACAAATAGTAGAAAATAAAAGAAAAAGAAGTTGTTGTTGAGTTGTTGTTAACCAGAGCAATGCCCCTACTCTCTCTCCCTTCTACCCAGCAAACTATTGGCTCCTCTCAATATCGCACGAAGGGGGCAACAACAGTTTTCTGCCAAAAAAGAAAAACTTAAAAGTTAGTGTTGGTTAAAGAAAAAAAAGGGTTACATCGATCACGTGATTTATTATATGTTGAAATTATAGGCATATAATGATTTAATCTATTCCATAAATAAATCATGACATTACAGATGAAAACTAGCATGAACGCATCATTAGATCTACACATGTAAACTACACAGTATAACATGAACAGATCAAATATGCGCAACATATTGAACACGTACCGAGGTGGTGGAAAGACCGGCTGCTCGGTCGAAACTTTTCGCAGGCGTCTACGAAGGCACGCACCACGCGAGCGAAGAGGAAGACGAGCCGTCGCGGACGAACAGGGAGCAGTCGCGCAAAACGCTTCCCAAAAACCTTATTGTCGCCTTCTCCCGGTGCAGGACGTCGAAGGCAGAGGTTCCGGAGACCTGCTCTCCCGATCGCAGGTGCACGCCAGCGAGCGGGATGGAGTAATCTACGAGCGACGGCGCAGCACAGAGTAGGAGGCAAACCCTAGATTGATTTCGCATGTGTTGCGTGAAGACGGCGGGTCGGTTTATATAGAGAAGGGTCGCTTGATCAGGGCGCCCACACGATCTCCACTGCGCGTAACCGAACCGGATAAGTCACGCGTAACTTATCCGGACTCCACGCCGTTTGCACGCATCGGATTTTTCGGAACGTTTCCACGCGCGCCGCCTGCCCTGCCCTGCCCTGCTAGGCCAGGCCAGGCGAGCGAGCGCGCGCGTGTGTTCCCCATCTTCTCTCCACCACACATGCTTCAAGTGGCTAGGAGGGCATCCTCCCTTTTAAGGAGGTCCCCATCTCGTAGAATAAGTAAGGTGGTACTAAACTCCACATGCATGCCATCCCATGAGGTGGGCTTTTGTGATTTTCCAAAGAATTAATCTTCGAGTGGGCTAAGGCCCATTCATTAATTCCAACAATCCCCCACCAAATCTCAAAATCCCACTGAGATTTGCCTTTTCCAATGTACTGTTTATATACCAGCGGTTCGATGGAGACCGATTAAGGTTGAACATCCACCTAGAACTCCAAGCTACACTTCTTACTCACAACTTGAACAATGGACTATGCCTTGAATTGCATGTCTTGTGCAAGCAAGTTTCACTCAGAGTCTTATCTGGTACTAGACCGTCTGTAGACTACCCCTCGGGTGGAGCGTATAAGTCATACTCCTAGGTCTATAGTAAGCTTCCTAGAAGATTCACCCAAAATCTCCATAGACTGCGACCAACAGTCAAGCTCACAAAGGTGAGTTCTTTCAAGAATGCTCTGCAGGACAACATCTTCGCTAATTAAAGCCAACAGAACTCATTAAGGCATAGCCAACCTGCCTTGCAGCTCACGAGAGTACATGCATCTTCACTTAGAGAGGGTATAGATTGGTACTCTCCTCTAGTTTACTAATGATTTGTTCTTCCCAGATTCTAATTCACGGGATCTCCGATCACATAGACTGGGTTACCACCATAGTATAACTCACATGGGTCTCAAACCCATCTCCTTCGATGCATTGTCTATCACATTTCGTGATAGTCCCTTTGTGAAGGGATCTGCCAGGTTTCTAGCTGTTGGGATGTAATCCAACATTATAACTCTGGAGTTTCTTAATTTCACATGTCTAGACAATTTCATATTATCCTTAGAACTATTCACTTTGACAATTACCGTTTGATTGTCACAGTTCATAAGGATAGCCGGCACCGGTTTTTCAACAATAGGCAGATCCATTAATAGATCACGCAGCCATTCTGCCTCTACAGTAGCAGTATCCAGTGCCGTCAGCTCTGCTTCCATAGTTGACCTCGTCAAAATGGTCTGTTTGCAAGACCTCCATGAAACAGCACCACCACCCAGTGTGAAGACATATCCACTAGTGGCTTTGATCTCATCCACATCAGAGATCCAGTTAGAATCACTATAACCCTCCAGTACCGCAGGATACCCAGTATAGTGAAGCCCCAATTCCACAGTATCTTTCAGATAGCGCATTACTCGCTCAAGCGCACGCCAGTGATCATCTCCCGGATTAGAGGTAAATCGGCTCAACTTGCTCACAGCAAAGGAGATATCAGGCCTAGTTGCACTAGCCAGGTACATCAACGAGCCAATGATTTGGGAGTATTCCAGTTGATTCCTAGCAATTTTTCTTGTTCTTGCGAAGCAACAAGCTAGGATCATAAGTTGTTGGAGAAGGCTTACTATCAATGTAGCCAAAGCGATTCAAGATCTTCTCCACATAATGGGACTGCAAGAGTGTAATCCCATTCTCACCTCTAATTAGCTTAATGTTTAAGATAACATCAGCTACTCCCAAATCCTTCATATCAAAATTTTGAGACAAGAATGATTTAACCTCATTTATCACCTCAAGGTTTGCCCCAAATATCAGTATGTCATTAACATACAAGCATAAAATAACTCCCTCACCCCCACCATGGCGATAGTACACACATTTATCTGCCTCATTGACTGCGAAGCCTGCAGATGTCAATGTTTTGTCAAATTTCTCATGCCATTGCTTAGGAGATTGTTTCAGACCATACAAAGACTTCAACAATTTGCACACCTTGCCTTTTTGACCTTCAACTACAAACCCATCAGGTTGATCCATATAGATCTCCTCATCCAGCTCTCCATTAAGAAAAGCTGTCTTAACGTCCATTTGATGAACGAGAAGACCATGTGAGGCTGCTAGGGAAAGTAGCACACGAATTGTGGTCAATCTAGCAACAGGTGAGTAAGTGTCAAAGAAATCTTCGCCTTGTTTCTGAGTATAGCCCTTAGCAACAAGCCGAGCCTTGTACTTTTCAATAGTACTATCAGGCCTAAGCTTCTTTTTGAACACCCACTTGCATCCCACAGGTTTACACCCATAGGGTCGCTCTGTCACCTCCCAAGTCCCGTTAGCGATAATAGAATCCATTTCACTACGGACAGCCTACTTCCAGTAGTCTGCATCAGGAGATGCATATGCTTCTGAAATTGACTTAGGAGTGTCATCCACGAGGTACACAGTGAAATCATCACCAAAAGACTTAGCTGTCCTTTGTCTCTTACTCCTTCGAGGAGCTTCACTGTCATCCTCCTCAGTGACATGTTCATGTGTATGTTCAATTTGTTCTGGTGGTGTGATTGAACTGGGAATTATTTCAGATGGTTGGCTCGAACTACTATGTGTATCCTTCATTGGGAAAAAGCTCTCAAAGAAGGTAGCATCACGAGACTCCATAATTGTACCAACATGCATGTCAGGTACCTCAGATTTAACTATTAAAAATCTATAGGCAATGCTGTGATAAGCATATCCCAGAAAGACACAGTCCACAGTCTTAGGTCCAACTTTGCGCTTCTTCGTTTTGGTACATTGACTTTCGCCAAGCACCCCCATGTGCGCAAGTAAGAAAGTGATGGTTTTCTCCCAATCCATATCTCATATGGTGTTTTGTCCTTATTTCTATTAGGAACTCTGTTTAACACATGATTCGAGGTCAACAATGCCTCCCCCCACCATGCCTTAGGTAGTCCCGCAGTGTCCAACATGGCATTCACCAAGTCAGTCAGTGTGCGGTTCTTCCTTTCAGCAATCCCATTAGACTCGGGAGAATAGGGAGGCGTCCTCTCATGTATGATGCCATGTTCCTCACAGAATAAGTCAAACTCGTTTGAGAAAAACTCTCCACCACGATCAGACCTAAGTCTTTTTATCTTTCTATCAAGTTGATTTTCAACTTCTGCCTTATAAATTTTAAAATAGTCTAGAGCTTTGTCTTTCGTTTTCAACAAGTACACATAGTAAAATCTAGTAGCATCATCAATCAAAGTCATGAAATATCGTTTTCCACCCTTTGTCAACACCCTATTCATTTCACAAAGATCTGAATGTAGGAGTTCTAGTGGTGCCAAGTTTCTTTCCTCGGCAGCATTGTGAGGCTTGCGAGGTTGCTTCGATTGCACACAACTATGGCACTTAGAACCTTTGACAATGGAAAACTTAGGAATTAAACGCATGCTGGAAAGCCGAGACATCAAGCCAAAATTAATATGACATAAACGTGAGTGCCAAACATTAGCCTCATCATCCACACTGCCACAAATATGGTTCACAGACTTATTGCAGAAATCAGAAAGGGAAAAGCGGAACAGGCCTCCGCACTCATAACCTTTACCAATAAAATATCCATGTTTAGAAACGACTACTTTATTAGACTCAAAAACCAACTTAAATCCGTCTCTAGTTAGACGGGAGCCACTAACAAGATTCCTGTCGATAGAAGGGACATGCTGCACGTTCTTCAGCTGCACGATCTTTCCCGAAGTAAACTTCAGATCTACCGTGCCAACACCATGAACAGAAGCATGTGACCCATTCCCCATTAGGACGGTGGAACCCCGTGCGTCCTGATAAGAATAAAACAATAAGATGTCAGCACAAACATGTACATTGGCCCCAGTATCAACCCACCAATTAGTAGACTGATTAACTGAAAAAACAGTAGGTAAATTACCATACCCGCTTCCATCTTCAGTGTTGCCAATGGTCACATTAGCAGACTTAGAAGTCTGCCCTGCAGGTGCCTTCATCCCCTTGCGCTGTGGACACTTCCTAGCTAGATGACCAAGTTGGCCACACACAAAGCAAGTCCTCTCATCCTGATTAGGATTGTTGTTGTTCTTCTTCTGCTTCTTGAAGTTGGTGGTTTGCTGAGCTTTGTATTTCCCTTTACTCTTGTTCTAGGCCTTGTGCACAACATTGGCACTGGACTGTCCACCATCGCCCTTAGACGCGACATCTTTTTCCCGAGCTTTCTCCTCAACATCAGGAGATGCTATCAACCCCTCAACGGAGTATTCCTGTCTCTTGTGTTTGAGTGCAGTACCGAAACTTCTCCAAGATGGAGGTAGTTTCGCAATAATGCACCCGGCCACAAATTTGTCGGGTAAGACACACTTAAGGAGTTCGAGTTCCTTAGCCATGGTTTGTATCTCATGAGCCTGTTCGACTACAGAACGGTTGTCAGCCATCTTGTAGTGATGAAACTGCTCCATGATATACAGATCATTGCTAGCATCAGTAGCACCGAATTTAGTATTCAGTGCATCCCACAACTCCTTAGCGTCGGTCATATGCATATACACCTCGACCAGACGATCGCCAAGAACGCTAAGAATGCATCCCACAAAGATAGTAGTGGCTTCCTCGAATTGCTTCTGCTGTTCAGCAGTAAGAACTCCTTCAGGTTTGCCAGTACTCACCCAGAAGCATTTCATAGCTGTCAGCCACAGAGTGACCCTGATCTGCCATCTCTTAAAATGCACACCGGTGAATTTATCCGGCCTCAGTGCATCGGCAAAACCAGCCATAGTAAAATCACAGTGCCTATAATAAGATTTTTGGATTGTTGAGATTATAGGCATATAATGATTTAATCTATTCCATAAATAAATCATGACATTACAGATGAAAACTAGCATGAACGCATCATTAAATCTACACATGTAAACTACACAGTATAACATGAACAGATCAAATATGCGCAACATATTGAACACGTACCTAGGTGGCGGAAAGACCGGCTGCTCGGTCGAAACTTTTCGCAGGCGTCTACGAAGGCACGCAGCACGCGAGCGAAGAGGAAGACGAGCTGTCGCGAACGAATAGGGAGCAGTCGCGCAAAGCGCTTCCCAAAAACCTTATTGCCGCCTTCTCCCGGTGCAGGACGTCGAAGGCAGAGGTTCCGGAGTCCTACTCTCCCGATCGCAGGTGCACGCCAGCGAGCGGGATAGAGTAATCTATGAGCGACAGCGCAGCACAGAGTAAGAGGCAAACCCTAGATTGATTTCACGTGTGTTGCGTGAAGACGGCGGGTCGGTTTATATAGAGAAGGGTCGCTTGATCAGGGCGCCCACACGATCTCCACTGCGCGTAACCGAACTGAATAAGTCGCGCGTAACTTATCCGGACTCCACGCCGTTTGCACGCACCGGATTTTTTGAAACGTTTCCAAAACAAAAACGAATCCGAATTTGCAGCAAAACAAAACTGCAAAAGGAGGCTGCATAGAACCAATTTTGGCGGACCATTCGACGCGTACATCGTGCACGCGCGCCGCCTGCCCTGCCCAGGCGAGGCGAGCGCGCGCGTGTGTTCCCCCTCTTCTCTCCACCACACATGCTTCAAGTGGCTATGAGAGCATCCTCCCTTTTAAGGATGTCCCCCTCTCCTAGAATAAGTAAGGTGGTACTAAACTCCACATGCATGCCATCCTATGAGGTGAGCTTTTGTGATTTTCCAAAGAATTAATCTTCGAGTGGGCTAAGGCCCATTCATTAATTCCAACATTATATACATACCCTGTTTTATCCTCAGTTGCACAAAATATATTTAAGCAGAGACAAACCAGTACAGATAAACAGATATACATCGAAAATGATATAACAAACAATTATCAGACAAAGAAAATCGTTTAGGTGTTTTAATTAAATAAGGGTGGCTGAGATGATAGTAGAATGTTTAATAGGCGATGGTTAAAAGAATAGATAGTACTCCACTTTAAGGGCATGTTCACTTTGATTCCATTTTCAAACTTACCAAATTTTGGAAAAGTTGCCAAAAAAAATAGTTACATTTAGTTTGCTGCCAAATTTTAGTAACTATATAAGAAATCATGCCAAAAATTTAAAGTTGCCAAAATTTTAGTATAATTGCCAAAATTTTGGTAATGCCAAATTTTGGTAAGGTTTTTTTTGACATCAAAGTGAACAGGCCCTAAAAGTACACTTGTCGTGGGACTAAGGAAGTATTATTTAATAGGTGTTGAACTCTTCCCGATAAATAGACTCGATGGGTTCTTTTCTACTTCTATTTCTTTTCAACTTCGACACACTTGATTTTCAAACACACGCTTTCTAAACTATCAAACGACGCCTTTTAAAAAATATAGAAAACTTGTTTTTTTTAAAAAAACATATTAATTCATTTTTAAGTTTTAGTCAATGCTTAATTAATCACTCTATTTTGCATGTAGGGAGGTGAAGTTCTCAACCTCTACCTCCGAACACAACCAGTGTATTAGTTTTGAGAGCTTTTTATAGTTTCAATTATTTAAGAATCTGCAACTCCTCAATCATCCAAGGTTTTGTTTAGGAAAGTTTAAGATTTTAGACGTAGTTATGATCGAGAAGAAACTAGCGGTGTTCAAGTTCATTTTCCTAAATTATACAACTATAATTTCTTAGATTTTAGGTGAAAATATAAAGTATTTACGAGAGCTGAAGATTCTGGGAGAAGCTAATACTATCAAAAACTCCCAACCACAGTTTACAAGTTTCTTCCACAATCTACGACTTCTCCAAACATATCATATTTTCACCCAGTCTTGAGATTTGTAGTATATAATATAGAAAATAAACTAGAATCAGAAGGTGTAAAACTAAAAATTTTCAGATACTTCTTAGCTACTTGATTTTTCACCAGCAGTTCCATATAGAGGCGCCTAAAAATTGAAATCATCAACCCCATGTTTCTTACTCTCACATAAGTTGGGTGTGGCTCGTCGTTTCCAATCCGTCCATCCGAGAGTGTTGGCATGGACACCCACAGCCCACAGGGGCAAACGGAGAGGACGGAGCAAACAACGTCCCCATCGTTTGGCTTATTTCCTAATAAGCCAAAACGGCTTATTAGGAAATAAAAATGAATTTGTAGGTAAAACTTTTATAAATGTGTTCTTGGTAACTTGAAAGCCAATGTTGAAAAAGAAACTACGTTTGTCGAGGGGTGACCCTCTCTAGCGGGAGGCTGTGAGGCCCCCCTTTGAGAGTTCGGCCGGGGGCAGCGGGTGAGATTCGAGGATTTGGTGAGCGAAACTGTGTGTGATCTTGATCTCGGAGGCTCCTCTAAGACGATAAAACAAAAGAGGTTTATATAGGTTCGGGCCGCTATGAAGCGTAATACCCTACTCCTGTGTGTATGATTCTTCTGTGCTTAGAAAGTCCCTAAATCCCTGGTATGCAAGCTAGGGTTAGACAAGCTTTGGCTCAGGGATCCTCAGTCCCATCCCCCCTCCTCGCTAGGCATGGTCCTCCTTTTATACTCTAAGGAGATACCACATGTGTTGCGAGTGCTACCTAGGGAGAAGGAAAAATATTATCTATATTAATTACATGTCTTATGCCTTAGCCCAGAAGCTATCTGCACGTCGGTTGCTTCGCGGGGCCCATCAAATCATGCAGGGTGCCCTTGTCATTCTCCATTTAATGAATGAGGACTTCCGGGTTCTCGTTCACACCAGAAAACGGGAACCCGGGTCAGTTCAGAGTGGTTGGACCAGCTCTGACCGAGGTAAGAGGCTGTGAAGCCCCTTATCATTATGATGGGACGGGACGGAGCACGCTGCTCGCCGCCTGACACAGGGGGCGCCCAAGTCATTCACCATTTAATGGGTGAAGACTTCTGGGCTCCTATTACACCGAGAAACGGGAGCCTAGCTTTGACCAGAGCGGGAGGACCGACTCCGGCTGGGATAAGAGGATGAGAACCTCTCACCATCACTATTTGATGGGACATGTCAGGCTGCACGCCGCCTGACACACGAGCAGCGCATAGGCGCACTAGCCAGTCCCATCGGTCATTCGACCGGTCACAGACCGGTTGAGTACACTGCACGCCGCATGCGGCGTGGCGCGACCGCTCGGGTCGTCATAAATGCGGGTAGGTGGGCACCTGTAGGCGGACACCTAACCCACCGTACGTGGTGACCTAGAGAGGGGGTCGGGGGAGCCCGACCCCTAGTCACGGGAGGGGGCCATCGCTGCCCGACCTCGGGCCCGATCCCCCCTCGGGGGAGGGCCACGTGGCGCTTGGGGCAGCCTTCTCCATCTAGTCTCAGCCAGGGAGTGGCCGCCACCCCACCTTAGGCCTGACTCCCCTTGGGGGAGGGCCACATGGCATTGGGGGGCAGCCTCCTCCGACTAGTCTTTGGGAAGGAGTGGCCGCCACCCCACCTCGGGCCTGACTTCCCTTAGGGGAGGGCCACGTAGCATTGGGGGGTAGCCTCCTCCGACTAGTCTTTGGGAAGGAGTGGCCACTACCCCACCTCGGGCCTGACTCCCCTTGGGGGAGGGCCACGTGGCATTGGGGGGCAGCCTCCCCGACTAAACATGATACCCCCGGGCCTATATCACCAACAACGTTGAAAATATCTCAAAATCAATCTCAAAATTAAGCTTGAAAATTCAAAATTTGACTTTTTCTTTAGCTGATTAGGCCAACCGATGGAAGCCAACGATTTTATTGGTTGGGGGTGGACCTTTCTTTTATTATTGGGATGTCAAATATTTAGCTGGAGATAAAAATATATTCACACCACAAATCCGATTATAGTTCTATGAAAATATAATTTCTGTATGAATTTTTGGGCTTACGCTGGGGACGCTCCGACACACTAGGAGAGATTGCGATTGATCCGTGTGCTCCGCATCAGCAAATGTCCTTCGCATGCGTAAGAGTGTAAGTGGATCAGCCGCGAACCCACTTATAAATCAGCATAAGCGGATTTGCGGCTTATTTTAGTCTATAAGTGGGTTTCGCGGGTTAGCCACTTACACCCCGGCATGCGTGTACCCAGCAGTAGCACATTCCCAGCGTTTGCCGGCCACACGTCGACCGGCGCCGCGCGCCAGCCCAACTGCCGCTCGCTCACCATCCGCTGTCATGTGTGGATGTGCCAGCCTGATTGATCGGAAATTCGGATTGCATCTCGTACGTGGCCCGGTCGCCATGATCATCGATCAGACTAGTACACTATACTACTTCTGTCTATATACATATATACATAGTTTCAGAATGTGTCATATCCCTTCAAAATCGTTTATATTATAAGATGGATGAAGTAGTATTTAGACGATAATATCCTTCCCCAAATCATTGGCCATACATGCAAGTTGGCGTCTATTAATTCCTCTGCCTCTGACCGGCCAACCTTCTCAAACCACATATACACGCGCGTGTACCGTGTGCGATCGGGACATCGTTCGGGCCGATCGGTTGCTCGGATGATCAGCTGGGACGACGACGATTTTGGCTGTTCAAATCTGAAAAAAGAGCGGCTTTTGAGCCCTCCAAACGCCGGCTGATTGATTGACAGATCGATTCAGCGTATGCGGCCACGGAAGGAGACGATGATCGCCGCGCTAGAGGCCGAGATCTGCAACAAGCCAACACGCTGAGTATAACTGGAGTAGTAGCCAACAACTGCAAAGGATGTCGCCAACTGCGTACTTGCAACTACTGTAATTGATTAGTTAGTCATGCGCATAGTATCTTAGCCCATAAACGGAGCAAAAGGCCGGTTAATCTGCTGCATCTTGCCCTCTTCCTTGCCAGCTGCCAGCTGCCAGCTGCGAGCTGCGAGGGCCAGCCGGAAAGCGATCGACGCGACAGCGATTCTGTGTGTTTTTCCGTGGGAGAGACGGCCAACGACGACGCGACGTCAGTCATCGGCTCCCCAGGCTTTGGAGCTTCACTTTTTTGCGACGGAACAGAACACATCACACATGTTTATGTTTCTGGCGCTGATACTACTTTAAAGAGAGAAGAACAAAAGGAGTTTCGGAGGAGTGTCCGAGCAAAGGCAGGCATAGAGCTGATAGGTCTATTGGTTCTACTGTTCTACACGCGGATCAGGATCCCTTGCAGTAACTGTAACTTAAACAGTTTATATGTGCATCATAACATGATCTAGAATGGAAGGCCAGCACATGAAGCGGTATCATAACAAAAATACTGTAGCAGAAATGCACTGTACAATAGTATGTTCATACTATAGCGGTCCTCTAGAGCTGTTAGATCCGAAAACAAATGGTCAAGATTATGTACAGTTACAGTAACAAATGTATTTGATTTCAATCCTCTACATGTTTAGCTGGGATTTACTTTTTTATAGACCGCGGGATCTCAGCAGGACAATATTTTCGATAGGTTTGGACTAAATTTTGCTTGAATTTACTGATTTAAATTTGAATCATCAAAAACCATTCAAAAACTGCCTTGCAATTGAATTTTGTCCCACGTTGAAACCTTAAAATTACGAAACGCAGAGGGGGGATAATGGTCAGGTCTATCAAAGCAACCATAATCAGTAATCGCACTCATAAATTACAATCTTATACTCAGTGCCCGAAATGAATAGCAGGTGCGCTGAACTTTTCACTACTTCATAATCAGCAGTCGATCTGGTTCCCGATCTCTACCCTATAATTTTCCGGTTCTATAATGTCACATCCTAATTTTCGTTCCAGGATTTATAAATTATCTAATAAATTAATAATAGAATTTATATTAAATGTTCTTTAATTTTCAAGTGAAGTTAAATGTGGGAAATAAAATTTTCTAAATTTAAAGCATGGTTGGATTTAATTTTTATTAAATTCTCCATGATTAATTATACTCTCTGAAATTTTCTCTGATTTTTTTTTTCAGAGCTCAATTCCTTAATGATACAAAGAACAGTTTAGTAATTAGTAATCAATTAATGATCTAATTATAATTATGTTAAGTGCTTTTCTTGTTTAAAAATCCTTAATTTATAAATTGTTGCCTAAAAGGGAATTATTAGAAATGATCTTAAAAGCCTAGAAGAGAATATCTAATTTTAATTTGTTAAATCTCAATATAAAAGTGGGCTAGATAAAATTTTGTTAAATACTTCTCTTGTTTCTATAGTTCCTAGATTTTTCTGGGATTTATTTGAGCCAAGGAAGTATTTTTAATAAATGGAATTGCATTTCATGAATAATTTAAAGGGAAAAAGGTTTTTAAAAGTCTTCTTTTGGCCCCAAAACCGCTCTCTCTCTCCCTCGGCCCAAGTCGGCCCAAGTCGAGCCGCCCGCGCGCGCGCGTGCGACCGCCGCTGACAGGTGGGTCCCACCTGTCAGTCTTCGTCTTCCTCGCGCCGCTGCCGTCGCCCGAGCCCTAGCGCCGCGCCGCCGTCGTCTCCTTCCAAATCCAGCCGCCCCTTTCCGTTTCCGGTGAAATTAATAGAGGGGAAATGATCTTCTCGATCTCCTCTACCTTTTCCTTTTGGAATCGATCGCCAATTCAGTTGGAAATCCATGGATTCGAGTTCGATTCGGATCGATCTCTCTCCTCCGAACCCTAAACCTTCCTTTCCGTCGCCGGTCACCGTGGGCCTTCGCCGCCGCCTCCTTGCCCCTATAAAAGGACCCCCGAGCTTCCCTCTACCCGTCGCCACCCTTGCCTTCGTCTCTCGTCGTCCGTAGCGCCCTAGCCCCGTGAGACCTCGTGCCGCTGTCGTCGCAGCCGCTCCAGCCGTGTGCCGCCGTCGCTCCAGTCGTCGCCATCGCTCGGGGAGGTCGCCATCGTGGTCGCCGTCGCGTCGCCGCCCTCGTCCACCCCTCCGTCGTTGCTGTAGATCGCCGGAGCACCGCCGTCGTCATCAAGCCGATCTTCTCCGCCGCCTTTTCCTCGACGCCGTCGCCGTCCGTTGATCTTCCGCCGCCGTTTTGGTCACCGGTGAGTTCGCCGCGTCGCTCTCTACGTGCTGGTGCCCTCCGTTCGTGCCGTCGCGCCGTCGTTCGCCGGCGAGCTTGCACGCTCGAGCCGCCGCCGGTGGTGACGTCACCGCTGACGTCATCGTCGTCGTCCATCCGTGAGCCGCGGTGGATCCGATGGATCTTGGCCGTCCGTTTTGGATGGATCAATCTCGGCCGTTCGTTTCCGTGAGCCGTCGCCGTGCACCCGGTCCACCGTGAACCCTAGCCGCTGACGCAATAATTCCTTTTTCCTTTTCAAAAATAATTCATTATTGCGTCATAATTCAATTAATACCCATATAAGTATTTTAATCCGATTTAATCTTTAAAAATTCATAACTAATTCATCTTAGCTCGGATTTAGTTGGTTCAAGTCTCTAAATTTTTCTAAAATTGAGATCTACATGTTAAAAATATCCACATGTACTGTTTATGCTTGTTTTTGTACTGTTTATTTGGTTTTTATTAGTCTTTTTCTTCGTTTTGCGTGTTAGCTTGTCGTTTCCGTCGTTGCGAAGGTTCGTGAGTGCGCCGGAAGTATTCAAGAAGATTAATTGAAGACCGATTATTGCAAGGCAAGTCACACAGATCCTAAACACAATCCTTTGAGCATGTTGATCCTATATTTAAATTCTCTATTTATTTCAACTGTGCATTTATTTTCGAATGTCACTGGGTGGTGTGAATCTATTCCTTTGTTATGGCCTGTTTGCATTGATTCCTTTATTCCTTGATACCTTGGGTTATTATAACTTGACTAGTTGAGCTTTATATATTGGTTCAGGTAGATATTAGATATGATTGCTTAGCCATGCTTAGAAACATTAGCACACTATTGGGATAACTTATGACTCACTATTATTTAATGATGGCTTAATGATAGTTCACGATGGTCAATCGTGATTGGTTAATTAATTACTTGCCAACTAAAACTTGATAATGGTGGGTTGTGAGCACATGGTTTTGAGAGTCGTGCTCATGGCAATTAAGGACCGGTTCGCGAGCTACTGTTGTGAAACATTAACCGTGCCAACCACAAGCCAGCGTGGGCAACGGCTTTACCTTTTGTATAATATGGTTCATTGCGGAGCACCAGACTGAGAAGTGGCGGAGATAAGCCCACGGGGGTCGCTGGGGAGTCCATGCCTTGTTTTATAAGGGGGTGATTATGATCCAGGAATGGTGCACTGTGGTGAGTTGTGTTGTGCAGAGGGTATTGTCACAGCCTCTATTCGGGTACTTTCCAGTATCGCGACACATGGTAGACATGATGTTGAGGCTGTGTCTTGTGGGTACAGCGGTACACCTCTGGCCAGAGTAAAACTATTCGAATAGCCGTGCCCGCGGTTATGGGCGGGTTGAGCAATGTTTTTTGTGATTAGTCTCACACCTCTCACAATAATTATTGATGTTATACCTGGTAATAATTTGTTTAGCTCCTGGTTTGGAGTTAGATCTGTACAGCTGGGTATGGTTGTTCAGGATGGTTGGGCCTGTGCAGCATGGGTGTGCTGTTCAGTGTTGATTAAAATTTCTGATTAATTACTCCACTGTTTTACTTCTCTTAAATGTTTTGCTAAATGCTGCTTTTGCAAATGAGCCTATATTATGCCATCCTTTGGTATCCTTGTGCACTTGCATATTTGCTGTGTGGCTTGTTGAGTATGTCATATGCTCATTCTTGCAATAATCAATCAACCTCAGTTGAAGAAAAAGGATCCAGAAGGAGAAGACGTTTGGCTTATACCCCTGTTGAGCTGCCTGTGGGAGTGGAGCTGAAGCCATCGCTAGACCGTTATTCCGCTGCTGTTTTCTTTTCTTTTGTAAGTGTGTAACGTTATTATTATGATGGATTTGTATATTAAATTGTCAGTTTGTGTACCTCGGCTGATTCCTGGACGAGGATTTTATGCACAAATAAGTTCGGAAATTATTAGTGAATTTCCGGGCGTGACATATAATAACATTTTAGAAAATAACACGGACTTCAAAATATATTTTTGATTTTATTTTTTATTATAATATATATAATAAATAAATACTTGTTTACTTTTATTTTAGTAACTTAAAAGACATATATAGATCTATATATGTTGTTTGATGTTGTTATAGTTCTTTTAAATAAAATTATTTTGAAGTTATTGATAGTCAGAAAAAGTTTGCCCTCACTTTATTCAAGACGTAAAGAATTATAAAACCGGAGTAAGTAGCTATTTTTTTTTCTTTTGGGAAATATCACATCCAGATATGTATGGCCAATATACATAACTGTGGTTCCTGTCTTAAAAAAAAAACTGTGGTTCCTTATCATGTGGACCATAAATTATTGTACCTTAATTAACGGCGGATAATTAAGATGCGCGATGGAGTCCTATATAATATCTGCGACGATGATTGATTATTATAAGGCCATGCGAGTGTCAGTGTCTCATCGAGTCCGTTTACCTGTATTGTTAACATCTCTTTTATTATAGTCAAACCCTAAAACAGTTTTTACATAAAGAGGTACTCCCTTCATTCCAAATTAATCTATATATAGTTTTTTTTATGGTATTTCTAAATAATCTACATATTTATGTTCATTCATTAAGTCTATTCGTTATTTATGCATTAGAGTAAATAGAAATTGATGCATGCATCCTTGCACACAAGTATTTATAACCCATATGCAATATCTTGATTTGCTATTGGCTAGGAAATAGTGGGGATGGTGCATGCATTGAGTTTGTTGCTAGAGTAAATATAGTATGAGAGAGTTATTAGCTTTTCTTGGTCTTAGTGTGCCTGTGAAATATATAAATCAATTTGAAATGAAGGGAGTATGCCTGTGAAATATATAAATCAATTTGGAATGAAGGGAGTACGTAACAACACATGAGTTGTACCCCTGGACACCATGGTAATAATAGAGTGTTCTAATGAAACACTGTTAATATAATTATTCCTCCATGTGGAGCACATAGATGTACTAGACGATTAACTAATGGATAAATGTCCTTATCAATTATCACAGAGGAGCACGCGGCATCATATTGTTTATGAAAATTCTGATCTTCCTTTCGTGTTTAAGGAAAGCATATTCTGTAAAGAGAATTTTGATCTTTTCCACGGCGCTTGACGTACGTAGTTAAAATGAAAACCATAACCATAACCATTGTCATGATATATATAGTGAGTTTAGATACTAAACTCCGTTGTTAAATATTATATAATGCTATTTTTTTTTGGAAAAACATATAATGTCACTGACTTTTACACAATACATTTCACCATTAGTCTTATTTTTTTTTAAAAAAAATATAATAACTATTTACTTTGATGTGACTTGTTTTATTATCTACTCCCTCCGTCCCAAAATATAATAAGTTTTAGCTCTTAGGATTTGTTCCAAAATATAACAACTTCTCCACCAACATTCTCTTCCCAACCAATCACAATCCTCCACCATTCACTTTTCGTACCTACCGCCACTACCCATCCAATTACAACCCTCCACCACTCACTTCTATATACTTTCTTAATAACCGTGTCTAACTCTAAAACTTCTTATATTCTGGGACGGAGGGAGTAAGCTACTTTATGCATGGCTTATCTTATATTATTTTCATGTGTACACTAAGTTTTAAATAGTAGAATTTGCTAAACGCCACGTAAAAAAATTCAATATCATACCTTTTCAAAATGGAGAGAGTAATAGCATGGAGTATGACTGTATATGTTTAACTATATATAACGTATCTAGAAAAAAAAGCAAAGGATAAAAACTCTACCGCGGATAAAATCAAATATACTTTGAGGGAGTAATAAAATGGAGTAATTGCAGGCTCTCCGTTTATGTCTGTCTGCAATTATTATCCAATATCCCAACTATTCTTTCTGTCACAAAATAAATACAGTTTTGTATTGTTCATATTTAACGTTTGATCGTTTGTTTTATTTGAAATTATTTTATGACTAATATTTTTATTATTATTAGATGATAAAACATAATAGTAATTTATGTGTGACTAATTTTTTAAAATTTTTTCATACACTTTTTTAAATAAGACGGACGGTCAATGTTGGACATGGATACTCATGTATTTAACAATGATGAGATTTGTCGGTGTACTATGTTGCATGTGCAATATTGCAGAGATGAAATAGTCATGTGGTTGATTGTGATGTTTTGGATCTCATAAAATCCTGATGAAATTACCACGAATATGGTGACGTTTATATCTCAGCACTAAAACAATAAAGGAGAGTAAGCAGCAATTCAATAATGTATAATTATTTTGAAATTTGCAGTGGACCGGAGGTCATAGGCACATCTCAATACAAACATCCTGATAAAAATGCCAGCTTACAGATGGATAATTGGATATGTTCTTTTAGTAAATTGCATAAGACCCTGAGTACACCCCCAAGATGTATAAAATCAGAGAGATTCTTACATGTAGCATATAATCCCAAATATTATGATACTATTTTGTACAATACCACACAATTGATAAAGTCTACTCAAATCTGACATGTGGTATGAAACTCTTAGATGCTCTCACATATGGGATGAAACTATTACATATATGCTCACAGAGTATGGTGGATGAAAGAACTCACGGAATCTACATGTCAGATTTAGGTATCGTTTGTTTGGCTTATGGTTTTATGGAACACCGCTTCTATAATATTTGGAGTTATGTATCAGGATCCATAATCTCTGAGATTTTGTACACCTTAAACGACGATACCCATGATTCAATGCAATTTACTTTTTGTTTTTTACTCCCTTCAGGCCTTCATTCCA
This sequence comes from Oryza sativa Japonica Group, assembly GCF_034140825.1. Classification (NCBI taxonomy): domain Eukaryota; kingdom Viridiplantae; phylum Streptophyta; class Magnoliopsida; order Poales; family Poaceae; genus Oryza; species Oryza sativa. The sequence goes on from NC_089038.1 coordinate 25,598,738, forward strand.
AAGCAAAATATAAGCAGCCATGTACATAGAACCGACAAGAGTCAATTCATTAAAATTTCCATAGCAACCATGAAAATAAATTCTTAAACTCCATTGTCAGTGGAAATTAAAAACAGACATATAAACGAGCAACGAGTAGTAAGTGAATACTGTACTCTGTACACAGGTACTTATATCATTAGCGTGACCATATTATTCACTCTTTCTTTGAGCTGATGACTGGGTTTCGTTATTCTCTCAACTTTCTCAATCATTACTTTCTCGTTTTTCATGTACAGTGTATTTTGCCAAAAAAAAAGTTCTATAGAAATTATCTCTACCTTTTATTATAAAATTTGAAGATGTTTCCACTGATACTATGGTACGTCGTCCGTATTTAAGTCAGCTTTTAAGTTCGTTCGTTTTTAAAAATACAAAAGTAGTCGTATAAAAATTCCTTTTAAAAATTTCGCATGCTAACTTAGAATGAGAAGACGGATTCCTAATTTATTTAGAATTCTCACCAGGTCATAAGAAAGCAAAGTACAGGATGTAACCATCATCCTAATAAGGATTCTGAATTAGATATCAATACTATCAAAATAAAAATCCCATATATTTTTTAGGAAAAAAAATCTAACAATAAAACGATTTAAATAGCTTTTACCCGTTACGCACGGTCATCTTTTCTATTTTTATTAAAAAAATATATTTAATTAAATGTGTGCTAATAAATCATGTCGTTTATGCGTACGTAAGAGATTAGTTCCCATCACATTTAGCCGAACACAGCACGAAATTCTATTTCGATGGGTGTAAAGATGACAGGAACATAGCCATGCGCATCTCTTTCAGGAGCAAGTAGAAAGAAGAACAAAACGGGATTCCTCGACTGAACTCATCCACGATCCATCCAAATTCTCCTCCTCAAAAAGAGAACAAATTTTTGAGTGGCGCCGGCTAGTCTGCCAATATAGAGGCCACAGGCCACAGCAACCGAAGCAGCCATCATTTCTGCTCCCCAAGTGAGCTCTCCCTCTCCTACCAAAAAGAAAAAGAAAAAAAAATCCTAAAGGCAGTGAACCACCGGCCACGTCGGCAGCAGCTTCCCCCCATTCTCCTCGTCGCGCCACCGCCGCCGACGGGGAGGCGCCGCACGATATATACGGTGGCGCAAGCGGCGGTGAGCTAGCTAGGCGGGCGGAGGAGAGGGGGGCGTGGAGGGATGGCCGGAGGAGGGGGAGGGGGAGGGGGAGGGGTGGGGAAGGTGAAGGCGGGGAGCCGGCCGCCGTGGGTGGGGCTGGCGGCGGCGGTGTGGGTGCAGGTGGCGGCGGGGAGCGCGTACGTGTTCCCGCTCTACTCGCACGCCATCAAGGAGGCGCTGGGGTACAACCAGAAGGCGCTCACCATGCTCGGCGTCGCCAACGACGTCGGCGAGAACGTGGGGCTCGTCCCCGGGGTGCTCGCCAACCGCCTCCCGCCGTGGCTCATCCTCCTTATCGGCTCCGCCTGCGCCCTGCTCGGGTTCGGCACGCTCTGGCTCGCCGTCACCAAGACCCTCGTCATGCCGTACTGGGTGGTACGTAGCCTCCCGCCCTCGCCCTTTCAGTGATTGTGTGCTCGTCTTGGCTTTTGCTTGTTTGCGTGGGGATTTCTTGCTGTTTTTGCCTGATTTGAGCTCCTCATCGGGGAGGAGATTGAGGGATGATGATGAACAGTTTTTTATTGAGGGACCTAAAATTTTAGCACATACGAAGTAGCTCTCAAATTCCCAATTTTATCTTTTTTTAAAAAAAAAGCGATTATTGTCCTTTTGGAGCGTAATTTCTGGATATGGCTTGGTTGACTGAACGAATGTCGAAGGTGATGATCGACTAGCGGCATCTGTAGAATGTTGAAAGATGTGCGAGTTTTTTAACTGTATGATTGACAACAACGCCGGTAGATATTTTCCTAGAATAAGCGTGAAACCAAATGTGGCATATGTAGTTCTTTACTTCCTGCCATTCGGTAGAACATGTCAGACTTTGGTCCATTCTTTAGGTGAATAATTGTTGACTATTTAAACAATCATGCTTGCAAATGGGGCACAATTGGTTCCGGTACTGAGAGCCACAGCAAACCTAGAACTTTAATTTCGCAAATCTGCCAACTCGAGCTGGTGACCTGGTGTATTCGCATCCCTACAACTTCTTATATAGTTTTAAGTGTTGGTGACAGATTTTGGCAAGTTAATGCCCTAAAGTTATTTTCAAGAAGCAGTAAGGCTGACTTTAATCAGTTCAAAATTCTGGTTTTAGTAAATTGCATAAAAATATCACATGTAAAGACATTTACTGTTCAGTTTTACATGAGTTTTCTGTTGCAGCAGCAACAGAAAACTATATTATCTGTGTGTGCCACATATATAAAGATTATGCCATAAATGAGGAGGTCAAAATATAAGTAGTAAGGCATGCTTAGTAGTGCTATCTAGGTTGTCTCTTATGATTGCCATGTTATATATATTAAAAAAAAAGTAGGTGGCAGAGAAAGGGGGTGAAGTGAGAGAACGTGTCATCTCTTATACAAGAGACGATATGAGAGAGGACACCGACACACAAGACTGAGAGTTCTGAGGTGAGTATGCGATTAAAAGAAGGGGAATTATAATGGCATTTATGATAGAGACAAACTGTTAGAGATCATATAGGTTGTACGTGAGGTTATTCTTGAATCTTGATGAGTCAGATTTGTAGGAGATTACATTAGGGGTCTCTTTATTTTACATGGTCTAAGTTCGTATTACTTGATTGAAGCATTGGCTGACACCCAAATACCCAATACAACATGATTGAGATTCCTGAATGTGATGGTTGCTCAACTTTTGGTGATTTTCAACTTTGAATAGCCATCTGACCTGCAACGCCTGGGGATGTCATTCATTGGTGTTTGTGACCACTGGAAGGTTATTGCTGAAGTTGGTATGAACACAATTTTTGTTGGGACTTTTTCCATTACAAAATACATTGACAATGTAAAAGCAAGCCAAAGAAAAACAGTGAAGTTCATGCATCCTTAGCTTTATACACTTACTGGTAAACATGTTCTGGTCTTGTGTTGTGTAGCTGTTTATTATTATTATATTTGCTTGTGTGTTGCTTTTTTGTGACCCTGAATGTCTAAACTCTAAAATGCCAGCCCATTCTGTATATATTAATGTTTTCACAATTTAGAGACATACATTAGACCTACTGTATTGCTTTTTTGCATTCGTATCGTATTGTTTTAGGGAAAAAATGTTTGTTGTTTTGAGCCAAGATTTAATCAATCCAACAAGATATTGGTATTACACTGTAACTTTTTAATCACTGTAAATAATTTTTTGCCAAAATGATATGGAATTCCTAGTCGACATTTGATACTTTTTTTAAGTTCAGAGCTCACTAGAATTTCCATAGAAACACCAGTCACTTTACAATCAGTGTCTTCATCTTCAAAATCTCAGCCGCTGAATGAACTTCTTGGACAAAATTAGTCCCTTTTTAGTTTCATGATCGTCCTGATATGTTCAACATACTCAATTCATGAATCAAGATACTCCATTAACCGCATAGTTTTTCCAACAAAGTAGAATTGTCTCACAAAGAAGCCACTATTAAGGCACTTATTTTCTTTGAATGTTGCAAGAATTTCCTGTAATTGTAAATGTTCTGAATCTCCAAAGATCCAAAAAAATCGATCATCATGTCTCTTTTCCCTTTTTATGTACTAGTAAATGTAAATCAGGCGAGCAGTACACGTGCATGCTATCCTTATGGAGAGATCTGATAAAGAAAATAAATTATGCACACGCTTAGAAGGCAATTGGTTGTTTACCATAAATATTTTATCTGTAATGTTGGCAAGTACGAAAATGCTGACTAGTGTTACGTGCATAGAACTTTTATATCTGTAATGTTGGCAAGTACGAAAATGCTGACTAATGTTGGCAAGTACGAAAATGCTGACTAGTGTTAAATGCTGACTAGCTTCCTAAATCATGGAACCGCATCTTGGTAAAATTCTGTCTCAAATGCCTGATGAGTTGTCCATATCTGATATTTCTTGCTCATGTTGTAGCTCATACTTTCAAGCGAGTCTTTTTATATTTAGCATATTTTGTTGGATGCCTCTTGCAGTTGTGCATAGCCTTATGTATTGGCACAAACAGCAGCGCATGGTTGGGCACCGCTGCACTTGTGACCAATATGAGGAACTTTCCTCTCAGCCGGGGAACTGTTGCTGGTCTGATCAAGGGCTATGTTGCTGTGAGTGCTGCTGTCTACACAGAAACATTTAATGGAATGCTTCAGAACTCTCCCACAAACCTTTTGCTGTTGCTTGCTTTGGGGATCCCCACCGCATGTGTTCTGGTGATGTATTTTGTTAGGCCTTGCACTCCATCACTGGATGAGGACAACGCAGCAGAGCACAGTCATTTCATGTTCACACAGATCTCTAGTGTGGTTCTCGGTGTATATCTTATGGTAGCTACAATTCTCGGTGATACTTTAAAACTAAGTGACGCTATTACCTACCTTTTGTTTGGTATAATGATACTTTTGCTCCTTTCTCCACTGGCAATACCAATAAAAATGACTATTTATCCAAACAAACCAAAAAGGGAAAAGACTAGCACCCTTGCACTGTCTTATTCGACTGATAGTTTGTCTGGTCCGGATCAAGAGAATTCAGAACCACTTCTTGGTGGCACTTCAACATTTGTCACTGGAGCCAACGATTCTGATGAGGCTACTGATGTGGATCTTCTTTTGGCCGAGGGTGAGGGAGCCGTGAATTTGAAAAAGAAAAGAGGGCCTAGAAGGGGGGACGATTTCACATTCCGAGAAGCATTGGTTAAGGCAGACTTTTGGCTACTATTTATTGTGTACTTTTGTGGAGTTGGAACTGGTGTCACTGTTCTGAACAACCTAGCTCAGGTTGGGATGGCTGTTGGTGCTGATGATACTACTATCTTGTTGTGCCTCTTCGGCTTCTGCAACTTTGTTGGCCGTATCCTTGGTGGGTCTGTCTCTGAATATTTCGTAAGGTCAGCTCCCTTTAACCACTTTGCAATTACTTTATTCATTCAATTTCTATCATTGCATAGCTGACATATATAGCAACTAACATAAGCCAAAGACATAACATTTTCTGTTCTTGCCTACTGTGATGTACTGATATTACTCCATATGACCATATGAGGCCAAAAGCCACTATCACCTCAGCACTTCCTGTGAAATCCTGGCAGACTACTCAGATGAGCTGGCCGCTGATATTTATCTCCTGCAGACTGGCAATCACTTTGCATATTCCTAGTCATCCACAATCCTATGATTTTTTCTTTACTCTTGTTGTTAAGCTACATGCTTGATAACTATTAGTTGCTGCTTCTGTAAAATGATTCGAGTAAAACCTGATTGCAGGTCAAGAATGCTTCCTCGCCCTTTCTGGATGATGTGCACACAAATAATCATGGTGATAACCTTCCTCCTTTTCGCAACTGGCCTTCATAGCTTGATTTATGTGTCAACAACATTTCTGGGCATATGTTACGGTGTCCAATTTGCTGTCATGATCCCGACAGTCTCAGAACTTTTTGGGTTGAAGGACTTTGGGTTGATGTACAACTTCATGTTGTTAGTGAATCCCCTAGGTGCATTCTTCTTCTCAGCTCTTCTCGCTGGTTATATCTATGACAAGGAAGCGGCGAAGCAGCAGCCAGGCGTGTTGGAACCTTCAACCTGCCTTGGGCCTGACTGTTTCAGGCTTACCTTCTACGTTTGTGCCATCGTTTGTTGCTGTGGAACCCTAGTGAGTGTGGTTTTCATAGCGAGGATAAAGCCAGTTTATCAGATGCTCTATGCAAGCGGATCGTTCAGACATCCTCGGAGTCAACAACTCCATTGATGGCACGCGCATGAACACAGACTATTTTGGAGAGAATTATCAGCTCGGTGTGTATAGTTGGCTTTCTTATCACTTCATATCCCAGTGCTGTATTGTCCTACTGTTGCTTGGTCCGTCCCCGTTGGATCGGAGAGTTATTTTGATTTCATCTGTACCTGTTCTGTAAAGCTTGTGATCAGTAGCAGACTAGCAGTTACCAGCATACAGCCGGCTGTCGAAGGGATGAAACTTGGGGGCGCGTATACATGGTGGGGCCGTTCTTGTGCTTGTACATCAAGTTTGAGAATGTTGTACAATATCTTCTTCATCCCACTGACGCTGTTAATACCATGAGTGCAATGAGCCTGGTTATGTGTCTTCTTTTTTTTTTCCCATGGAAACTGATTATGTGTATGTGTCTTGTTTTCTATGGTCTGAACATCTGAATTTCAGTAGATGTGTCCCAAGCCAACTCCCAACTTGCAATTACTCCTAAAAACGATACATCAAAAGTTCTTACAAATACCTATGAATGTAAACTAACACAACGTGATGAGCATAACATGGAGCGACACTTCCGTCCCTTAATATAAGGGATTTTAACATTTTGCTTGCACTGTTTGACCATTCATCTTATTCAAAAAAAAAATAATAGAATTATTATTTATTTTATTTATGGCTTACTTTATTACCTAAAGTACTTTAAGCACAACTTTTCGTTTTTTATATTTGCACAAATTTTTTGAATAAGACGAGTGGTCAAACAGTGTAAGCAAAATATCAAAATCCCTTATATTAGGGGACGGATGGAGCATATGATTTCTTCGATTTTCTGCCTGGAATATGGGTCTCTCCGAGTCTGTGTCTAAATTAGGAAAAAAGAGCACCTAAGTTATGATATTATCGTAAAGGCACATGTAGTAAGTGGTAAGGCCGCAAACTAGGCCATATCAAATAACCTGAACATGAGGGTACATGAAATCCAACTTCCTACTCCGTCAGTCAAAAAAAAAAAAAAGACAAAAAAGACAAGGGACTATCTACAGCAGAATTTTTTTGTGAAACCGATCTCCAGCAGAATTTTCATCCACTGAAATGCGCAAGTAACAGCCAAAGCACTCAAGTGGTGCCACCGTGATGAGCTGATTTGCAACTTGCAAGTTGGCGTACTTTGCTCCGTCCTCCTCGTGGATGACTTGATTGCCATGTTGATGACAGTGTTGGGAGGGAGACCAGATCCAACGCAATTTATCTTAAGCAGGAACCACCGTGCAGGCGTGCACTCCGTGCAGGGTTCAGGCTCGCTCGACTGGACGTTGCGATGGGCGTCCAGTTGGTTGGATCCGAGTGGCCACGGAACCAAATCGCACCTGAAATTGGCTGCATCTTCCAGAACCGTGGGCCGTTTTGCGGTGGTTGCAGCGCTCCGGTGGGCGCCCCGCGTCCCCCCTCCCGGGCAAAACCACCGGCGCCGCGGCGCCCGGCGACGTTGACGCTGTTACAGGTGGGCCCCGGGTGCCATGTTGTGAAGCGTTGGGACCTACCGACAGAGACGGGATCAGAATTCAATTTCTTCCGTAGGACGCGGGAACCGTCAACGCTGGCCGGTGGCACCTGGACCCTGAGGCCAGTTTCTCCCAATTCCCAAGATTTAATCTTGCACGCAAATCATTGGCCCCTCAGGGAGACTTGTGGAACGCAAAAAAGAAAAAAAAAACGGTGGTAACGGCCTACGGTCAATGCAATTGGGTCCCGCCCTACTCCCTCCGTTCTGGACAAGAGCTGATTTTTTACTACTGTATTGTACTAGGAGAAGTAGCATCTCCATCTTTTTTTTAAAAACGGAGTAAACATGAATTTATCGGAGAGAAGATGAATATGTAGTCAGGGCAAGTAAAATAAGAAAATCATTAACACATACATTAATTGATTTCTAATTATTACAAACTCAAAATTTGATTTATTTGATATTTTAAATCAACTTCTATATAGAAAGTTTTTGCATAAAGCATACCATATTGAAAAACGTGCTAACGTAATTCAATGAAAAATCTGCATCTTGAGAAGAAAAGACCACCACTGTGTTTTTTATGTAATCCCTCTGTCAAAAGGTAAAATTAAAGGAGAGGACAACAATCAAAATATTCCTCATTAATAGCAGTGAACTACTCCCTTTCTCACAATTTGATCATCATTTGAGGTTTCTGAGGTCTTCCCAAAATGATCATCTTATAATAAGTGCTCTTTGTTTATTTGTAAAGAGTAAATATGTATCATTAAATATGCTACATGTAACCAACCATGATTAATTTTTATTGGTGCCACTCCATGCAATATTTTAAACATGATGCAATCCACGGGGCATGAAGTGTCACAATAGTTTAACCGATGATGATTAATTTCATACGGATGAAGGAGGTTTTTATTGTCTTTAGTCTCTGCGCTCCTTACTTGTCCCTTCTATCCCAATATAATTCAAGCTAGGATAGGATGTAATATATGATAGTACGATGAATTTAGACATGCATTTATTCAGATTTGTTGTATTAGAATATATCACAACATATTCTTTATAGGTTAAGTTATTTTAAGACAGAGTGAGTAGGTAACTATTAAATTGGGATAGATAGAGTAGTACTATTGGTAGTAGGTAGGTAGGCGACATTAAAGAAATAAAAAAAATTTTGATTTGTAAATCAAGTGTAGATAAAAATGTAGAAGTTAATTTATTTTAAGATAAAATTTGAACATCAAAGAGTTGATTTATTTTTGAATAAAGGGTATATTCCACTCCATGCTAACACCGTGAGTAGCTGTATCTCCCAACATTATTGCTTGTCTATGTTGATCATTAACTATCCCAACTTATTGAGGGAACACATCGCCATCTATCTCTAAGAGCTAAACTCTAGCTACTACAGCTTATTTTAAAATTAGAATCTCCCCAAACATTTTAGCTTTTGGTTTAGATTCTAAGGGCCTGTTTAGATCCATTTGGAATGGCAAATGGCAAATGGTAAAAGTTTTGGTGGCAAAAGTACTAGTTAGTGTTTAGATGCATGTTAAAGTTTTGCCATTCTAGCACTAAAGTGAAAGAGAGAAAGAGATGGGGAGTGGTCCCAAAGCACTTTTTGGCACAATTTGCTACTATGGACTTTTTGGCACAATTTGCTACTATGGACTAGCAAATGCCAAATGTCAAATTGCCAACTTTTGCTACTAGTGTTTAGATCTAAAATGACAAAAAGTGCTACAAAATGACAAAACTTTTGCCATTTTGGAGGATCTAAACAGGGCCTAAGAAGCTGTACTTGTAGAAGCCATTAACTGGGAACCCAATTTTTTAAAATTCTCAGAAACCGCCTATAAACTAGGTTGGATATGTAACACATGCTAATACAAGGAATCTGGAAAGACTTCTTGTCTAGATTCGTTGTAATAGGATATGTCACATCCAACTAAAATCCCTTATATTTAGGGACGGATAGAGTATTTTTTAAAATTTTAAGCTCACAAACAATCCTTTCTGAATGTAAGCACCTTTCTGACGTATATATACCATATAAACTTTCCGTATAAACCAGACCGCTGACTAAAAAATTGCAACGACTCCAATCCGTGTGCAGACCATTGTATTGATGTATACTAGGAGAAGCTTTTTCAGAAAGTACAGTAGTACCAAGTGCAAAGCGAGATGCTTCTTCGTGTGCACAGCATAACAGCTTTTCCGCTGTGGACGTAGCAAAAAAAAAAAAAAGAAAGAAAAACCGCAAAGTCAAGTAAACTTCATCACCACAACAAAAACGAGGCCCACCCGCACCCACTCGCCCCCGACCCGCATTTTATTTTCTCCTCGTCTCCTCTCCTCTCCTCCTATCCTCCGCCGCACGCGCACGCACACGCACACCTACGCATCGCCGCCTCCTCCTCTTCCTCCCACTCCGCGGAAGCGCGTAACCACCACCTCGTTCGTTCTTATCTCCAAAGCCGAAGACCCACCGAGCCGATCCCGACGCTTCCCCCATGGCTCCTCCGCTCCTCCCCCGCGGCGCGGCCCTCCTCCTCCTCCTCCGCTCCGCCGCCCGACGGCCGGCGGCGGCGTCCTCCCGCGGCTTCCTGTCGAGCGCTGCGGCGGGAGGCCGCGAGGGGGCGCTGGCCGCCGCCGCGGTGGCGGTGGTGGGGTCCGGCCTGGGTCTGTGGCTGGTGCCCCCCTCGCTCGCGGACTCCGGCGAGGCGGTGGCCGACGCCCCGGCGGTACAGATCTCGGTAGGCTCCGGCTCCGGCGCGGTAGGCGCCGTGGAGGAGCGAGGCCGGAAGAGGAGGTTCCTCCTCGGAGGTGAGCTTCGCTTTTGCTTCTTATCCCCCCTCCGCGATTTGCTTCCCGCTTCACGATTGATCTCGCGATTGTTCTCATGGAGTGCGTCCGATCGGTTTGCGCGTCGCCGCCGCCGCCGCCGTTGTCCCGTGATGCTTGTTTCCTTTACTTCTCTACTAAGCTTTACGGACGCTTTGTCATGTTCTCTGATTTCTCTCCCGTAAACAGTTTGCGTCCGTAGCGTCGCTGCTACTTTTCCGATCGTCTTTTTAGCACTTTAATTGCTGGGATGAGCTGGTGGTGATCTGCGATCCGTACGACGATTTCTTTGCTGCGCTGATCTATCTGCAGATAAGCGATAAGTGACAAACATCCGAAGAGAAAATCCAAACTAGATGATGCGGCCGTTTGTAGTGTTAGGAAAGTCTTTGGCGCTTTCTGCTTCTGTCTGAGTGCGTTAATGCTTCTCACTACCATTATATTTGCGCGTTGAACTCAACTGCTCAGTGAAGTTGTAGAATGGTTTAATGATTTTAATTGCTTTTCTTCCACAGACTCGTTCCGCAGAAGGGTGTTCTTCAATTACGAGAAACGGATACGGCTGCTCAGCCCTCCTGAAAAGGTAATTAATTTGGTTCATTAAGTGTAAAACCCGCTTAATTTGTGTTGGTCGGCTTGTGGTATCCTAATTCAGGTGTTTCTGCGAGTAGATCTTTGAATATTTCGCGTCTGTGCGGAACCCGGAAGGGGAAGTATTCATGTTGCCTGCTGACTTGATGAGAGCAGTAGTTCCTGTTTTCCCTCCATCGGAGTCGAACATAGTTCGGGAGGGAAGATTAAGGGGGGAACGCAATCCTGGAGAGTTGCACTGTGCTCCATCGGAGTTCTTCATGCTGTTTGACACAAACGGTGATAGGCTCATCTCCTTTGCCGAGTAAGTGTATTTTATCCACACTAGGTGTAATACTTAAATCACTTGAGTGTTTTCAGAATGTTTCAATTAAAGGGTTTTAACTTTTTCCTAAATACTGCCGCTGGGATCTTTGCATGATTCCCTTTGAGACTTATAGATGAAGATCCCTTGGGTCAATATCATAAATATTTGCACCCTATTTTATCATTGGCTTAGGTTCAATTTCTAAGTAGGCTTGATGCTGATTATGCTTATGGTGGTTTTCTAGGTACATCTTTTTTGTGACATTGCTCAGCATCCCTGAGTCAAGTTTCAGTGCGGCCTTCAAAATGTTTGACGTTGACCACAGCGGGTGAGTTCTATTTCTACTATCGCACTTGTTCTAGCAACATGTCTTGCTGTCAGAATGATATGCATCTGCTCGGTACCTCATATTGCCCTGTTTCTAGTATTACTAGTCTTGGTCTAGTAATATGACCCTGCTGCTAGAATGATGATATGCATCTGCCATATAACTGTTCTTTAATTAATAAACCTGATATGTTTGCATGTTTAACAACATCACCACATCTGTTAGTTAATGGTAAAAACAATAGGTTACTGTATATACCATTTTTGGTGGTTTAGTTCAGCATTCCTTTTCTTTTCATGTGTACACCTTTTATTACTGAAGCTGCTAAAGGTATGTTTCCTTTTGTGCTCTTGGATTTGTGCATAAACAAGGACACGTTTAAATATTGCCTTTGTTTGTGCTATATTGTTGTTTACCTGTGACCATTCGCATGCAGTTAATTTCTCTTCTCGTCCAGAAAAGACCAGCTCTTTATGAGCATCTGACTTGTTAGTTGATGGTAAAAGAAGGGTATGAACAAATTTTGGCCAGCTTATTCTCTGTTATTTTGTTGTCCTTATCTGTTACTTGTCATTTTCAGGGAGATAGACAAAGAAGAGTTCAAGAAAGTAATGGCACTGATGCGATCCTATAACAGACAAGGAGCCAACCATAGAGATGGCTTACGTACTGGACTAAAAGTTGGTCAGCCTGTGGAAAATGGTGGAGTGGTTGAATACTTCTTTGGTAATGATGGGAACGAACCTCTACACTATGACAAGTTTACAAATTTTTTGAAAGGATTGCATGACGAGGTGATTCATTTCTTCTGTTCTTCAATTTCTGTAAGAATTTAGTCCAATGACTTGTCATGAATACCCATTCTAATAACTGTCTTACGACTCAATTAAACTGAGAGTCTGAGACCGTATTTGCATTGTGAAATGTATAACACACATCTCCATATGTTTTACATGTTTCTGAACTAAAAACACCTAACTTTATCATATATGACCAAAGGTTCCAACGTAGCATATTGTGTCTGCGTGCCCTCATCGTCTCTATACTTGCTGAAACTTTGTATCCTCATTCCTTTTGGTAGGAATATATCACTATATCAGTAAGCTAGCTAGTGGTACATACTACATACTGATGTTATTGATCAACGTACATAAAAGAACAAAAGAATCTGTACAATTATTTGTTAGTAGATGTTTCCTATGCGCAATTCTGAATCTCTCTTAATCCATTCACCTGCAGATCATTCGTCTGGAATTCAGTCACTATGACGTCAAGTCATCTAATACTATCCCAGCAAAGGATTTCGCATTATCCATGGTTGCTTCTGCTGACATGAATCACATCAACAAGCTACTTGATAGAGTTGATAATTTAGGCAATGATCCTGATCTCAAAGGAGTGCGCATCACCTTCGAGGTTTGACTTTTGCATGATCCCAAGCTGTACTTTTCTTTAAAATTCTTTTTCCTTGTTTGATCCTTAGTTCATTGCTGATATTCCTTGGGGTCTTTAGGAGTTTAAATCCTTTGCTGATTTGCGACGAAGATTGGAGCCACTGGCGATGGCTATCTTTACTTATGGGAAAGTAAATGGGCTGTTGACAAAGCAGGATCTCAAGCGTGCAGCGCACCATGTAAGTTTGGCTACTAAGTTCATCGTACTTAAATTCGATATCTCCAAGCAAAAGAATTGATTTTGAGGCTTTTCTTGATCAAATAAATGGTCTCCATGGTTTTTTTGTTATCTTAATGCTCACTTACTAAACTGATAACTCCTGCTGCTCAATACTTGATTACTATCACCATTGTGCATCCACTAAGCGATTCCATTCCCTTTTTGGTTTGTGATGTAGGTTTGTGGTGTTGACTTAACTGACAGAGTAGTTGACATCATTTTCCATGTGTTTGATACAAATCATGATGGGAACTTGAGCTCGGAGGAATTTGTGAGAGCATTACAAAGACGAGAAACTGATGTTCGTCAGCCAGCGACACCAGGCTCTATGGGGCTGTTGTCTTACTGGCTAAACTTCAACAAGTGTTCTTCGCTTACACAGATGCTGCTCAAGTAGATTGTTTTGATCCTTGCTAGATTCTTCTTGGTTGGATTTCCGTCACGGTAAGCACATCAAATTTACCTACCGTTAACTTCTTCCGTCTGAACATGCTATCCGTTTCTGACGCTGTTCCCATTGATTTCAGGAGATGCCGAAGCGATTTTGCTGTAAATATCGTGTGGGTTGTCAAAGGGTGCCCTGTCACATAGCAGCTGTAAATATTTTATAGCGCCTTTCTTGCAGGGGTAGATTAATCATTCTTGTAAATTAAGGCCTATGCAAAATGTAACTGATACTCTGATAAGACTTTTGAAAGGTTAAAACCAACTTTATCGCCGTGGTTCGTATTATGTGTTTATACTGTGATTTTTTTTGAACGATCAGCAGCACCAGACCGAGCGATGATTCGTTGAATAGAGTAGGAAAAAATTACAAAGGTGCTGTGTGCTATCTGTAGGTTTTAAACCTCAAACTAGGAACAGGACGGTCAACGGCAACAATGCGCATCACAAACTCTATGCGACTATGCAAGATATAGCTGTACGCAGGAGACGCGCCATAGTTCAGGGCAAAAGTTGGGGGAAGACAAGATCACAAGAGAGGCAGCAACATGTAAGGTTGGGCCTGCAGTTTGGCCATCATTTCCTGGCGCAGCGTATGCATGCTGCACAAATCGCTGTGGAGTATAAATTGGCTTTGCATTGCGCGGCCACTCTGCCCATGTCCAATGATAGAGCTGGCTCTCCATCTACTAGCTTGTACCACCTGACTGCCTGCCGCCTGCCTGCCGGATTGTTCTGCTATAAGGCCAACGGATGGAATGCTTGGCTGGTGACTGGGATCCAATTCTTGCCTCAGCGAGACTATGCAATCCTTGCCCAGCTAAGCCTCAGCCGGAGAACCACACAGGCCCGCAGTTACCCAACGATCGGCGCCTAGCTGCAATTCCATATAGTTGCAAGCAAAGGGGTCAGCAGTTTCAGAAGATGATAGTGCGAAGTATAACATAAGTAACGGTAGGGCTGTCAAAAAAACTCGAAGCTCGCAAGCTGCTTGAGCTTGATTCGTTATAGGCTTGATTCGAGCTCGGCTCGAATACTAGACAAGCCAAGCTCAAGCCTAGGCTAAGGCTCGCAAGCCTAGTAAGCTCGAGCTCGAATAGCTCGGCATGGCTTGATTAGCATAAGATACATTGCATGTAGGAAGATGTTCTTAATGGGTCAATGTATACTTATCATCGTGCTTGACCTGCTCAAGTCTCAAGACCTCATCAATGCTTCTTAATAAAGCAATTATCCGGTTGCTAGTAATAGTACTACTATTCCTATTAGATGTAGTAGCTAGCTTTTGTTAATTGCAATGTTTCAAATCCATGAATTCATGAGAAAAGCTGCAGAGGCTTCATTCAAGACAAGTAGCACTCATTAATTTTGACTACCGATAATTTGCATTAATATCTCTTATACAAGAGTAAATTCTTTGGAGTTTCACCAAGTCAAGCTGTCAAGCTCGAGTAGGCACGAAGCTCGCTTGAGCTCGAACTCGAGCTCACTCCCAAGCTCGATCAATATCCAGGCTCGGCTCGAGCTCGGCTCGAGTTCATGTCAAGCTCAAGCCTACATAGCCAAACTCGCTCGAGCTCGGCTCGTTGACAGCCCTAAGTAACGGCGCTCCGTCACTCCGTCCCAGGGGCGACGCGGGCGGCGAAAACGCCGCCGCCTCTCTCTTCCCCTCCTCTCTCCCACCTTGCAGCCGCCGGCAAAGCCAGGCGGCTGCAAAGACGGCTGCGGCGGGGCTCCTCTTCTCCCTCGCCCTGGTGCAACGGTTGGGGCACCGCGAGACCGGATGACGGGAGCACGGCGCCGGCGTCGACGCCCAGATCCAGCGCCGGCGAGCCGGGATTCGACCCTCCCTTGGCCGGATCTGGGCTGGGACGGCGACGACGACACGAGGGCAGCGCAACGGCGGCGGCAACTTCGGAGCGAGGGCCGCGCGGCCGGTCAGACGGTGGCGCGACTCCCCGACGGCGGCTGGAGGCGCGGGCTGCCGGGCCGGCGGCGACTGCGGCTGAAGGTGGCGCGGCTGCGGTGCGTCGGCTGCAGCTGAGGCTGCACGGCGTCGGCGTCGACGACACTGGAAGCGGTGGCGCCGGTGCCGGATGCGGTGCAGCGGCCGGGATGCTGGACACATTTGCCGGAGGCGTAGAGGCGGCTGGAGGCGTGACCGAAGACACTGGGCGGCCCGGGTGGCCGTTGGTGGGCGGTGAGGTGGCGGCGGAGTAGTGGCTTCGGTGAGGCCGCTATTGGGCTTGGCGGCGGGGTAGAGGACGCTGACGACAAGGTCATCTTCCTTGTGGTTGGCCACGCGTTCACTGTGTTTGGGGAGCTCCTCCCCTTCTTTGTGGGGAGCTTTTAGGCACGGTGGAGGTGTTGGCTGGCATACAGGGAAGACTCAGGTTGCTAAGGCGAGGTTGTTCCTGGTCCGGTCCCATAGGTCGGATTCGACGTAGAGGCCGACGAGCGACGTGGAGGCGGCCTGGGTCAGCGTGCTAGGGAGTGGCGGCAGGGTAGAAGGCGCTGGCGGCAGGGTTGTCTTCCATGCCGTCGGCCAGGCTAACCCTGTTTGGGGAGCTCCTCCCCTTCTCTGTGGGAAGCTTCTTGGCAGGCTAGAGGCGGTGGTCAGTCCATAAGGAAAACTCAGGTTGCTGAGGCAATGTTGTTCCCTACCCAGACTCCCTTAGGTCGGATTCGACAGGGAAGCCGGCGGGCGGCGCGGTGGAGGCGGCCTAGGTCAGCGCGCTGGCAAAGGTGATGGGTGTTGTGGAAGTCTTGTCGTTGGCAGGACTGGAAGCCGGCTGACGGAGGGGCGTCGATCGAGTGTGGCAGAAGCCATGTGTCGCCGATGTTTAGTTGCTGGTTTCGAATTGGGCGACGAACCATAGCGATAGGGATTCTGAGCGAAAGCTTAGCCCAATCTTTGGGCCAACAGTGACTACATTTTCAGGCGTGGTAACCCTCCTAAGGGAATTGTTGAGCAGTTGAGGTACCCCTCCTCCCTCCGCAAGGAGCTCTGGGTGAAAACCTTGTCCCTTTTTGGGACGGATGATGATGGCGTCTCGCGTTGCAACCCTCGCGAGGGCGTCGTTTTAGAGTCTTTGCGCCGAGGTGGTGTTGTTGGCCCGATGGCGATCGGTCTCGCATAGCGACGGCCGGTTCGGTGCTCGGCTTCCCTCTCTGTATCGTGTGTTTGGGCGGTTGGCACATGGTTCGAGGTGTGTGCTTTGGTGCACTTTCTTCCTCGACAGTAAACAACTCATAGGGCACAATTAAGCCTGCAGGTAAATATCACACAGTTGATGAATGCAAGGACGCACAGAAATCAACTCCGCACATGGAAATCGACCAAAAATGAGAACTGCAATAACTCGGATTCATCTGATCACATTTATCTACATATCAAAATCCTGTGGGGCTACTTCAGAGCACAAATTCAGGAATGACCACTGTAAATGTTCCTTCTCCTCACAGGACAACAGATTATGATGGCATATATATATATTCATCCTTATTATTGCCGGAGAAAACTACCAACTCAAGAGGAGGCACCTACTACTAAGCTAGTACTAGTAACTAGTAGTAATACATGCATCAAGAGGGGTAATTAAGGACATAAAAATGAAGACAAGGACCAACAGTGACCCCTCCTTCCCTGTGCTGTGCACACTGCACAGAGAAAAATTAAAGATCGATCCATCCATCTCTAATAGTCTCCACTAATTTTAATTTAATTCTTCTTCTTTGAGAACCAAGGGAGGAGGAAATCCAGGTGACAGATCAACGGGGAGAAAGAACAAATCAAGAAACCAGTGAAAAAAAGAACACTTGAAGCTGTTGCTGCATCCGTGTCCTCCTGCTTCTCCTTGCGACAGCAGTAGAGCTTCAACGGCGCCATGGTGAGGGGGTGTGATGCGGTGGCGTCCCCCACCACGCCTGCAACTGCCGTGCACCATTGCCACCACCACCGCAGTAGTGCGCGTTCAAGAAACCCTAACTTTGGAAGAAAAGGGAGAGTGGAAGGGGAGGAACTCACCGGGGAGAAGGTGGCCACCGGAGAAGACAGCTACCCACGGAGAGCGTGTGTTGTTGCCGCTGCGTCCGGGTTGCGCCGCGCCGCGCCGCGCCACGCCATCCCCGCCGCAGCAGCGCCCCCTCTCGTTGTGCCGCCGCTGCGTTGCACGCCCTCGAGAGGGTTTTTTCCTCGCCACCAGAGAAGCTGAATATTTCCCGGCCTATTACACGGGGAAAACACCCCGTGGGCCGGGATAAAATCTCGCATGGGCTTAACCGAACGCCTATTCTTGCGTGGGCCGGTATTCTTCCCACGCCGGGTTGATCCACGGGGATCGGGCCCTGATCCCGGCCGTTCCCGGCCCAACCGAACATGGCCTAAAGAAGAAAAAAATCATCACACTCCAAATTTGATCTCCTGAATGTTTAGATTCCTTCATCAAGTTCATCTTCGCCTATAAAAATGAAATGAAATCAGTATTGTTTAAAACATGCCCAAAAGCATCCCCTAACACTGAAGTAACTGTTCAGATTATGCTCATATGGTATTCACCGCTTTATGCTTCATTTGTATATGGAGTAATAGAAGAAACAATATTCAAGACATGTTAGCTATGTGACCTTGTTAAGGCGATACATATGATTGGAACAATAGATTTCTGATCTAAAATAGGTAAGTTGGATTTACGTCAGAAAAGAAAAAAGCTAGATTATGCACTTTGAGAAATGCATATAGCTTTTTGCACAATAAATACATATATTTAACATGATAGCAAATCAGCATGTCCCAGACTAACTTTCTTTGCCGGCAAGGTTTTCTGCCAGGAACTTGATCCGTTTTGGATCAATCAGGTGGAGAACTGGTGTGCTCTCAATAACACTAAGCACAACTTCCTTAACATCAATAACATTATAGCGATCCTCTTTGCAGAGAAACTCAAGAGCAACCTGGAAGCCATTCAGAAAGAAAAATCCTTCACTTTCTCTCACCTCTCCAAGATCAGCAGCATTATAGGCTTTGGATCTATCTTCACTAACTTCAGCCTGACAGAGTTCCGGAGAATATGAAGTGAATCATGAATGTCTTTGTACAGCTAAGAGTCACCCAAAGAAAAACAAGAGTCCCACATTTGCTATCATTTTGTAGAACTTTCAACGTAGAATGGACTTT
Source organism: Oryza sativa Japonica Group (assembly GCF_034140825.1). Classification (NCBI taxonomy): domain Eukaryota; kingdom Viridiplantae; phylum Streptophyta; class Magnoliopsida; order Poales; family Poaceae; genus Oryza; species Oryza sativa. The sequence continues at coordinate 25,617,501 of NC_089038.1, forward strand.
GGCAGCCATGTGATCATTTCTATTTTGCAGATTAATGTTAAAGCCAAGTGATGGTCCATGCCAGTCTGGCTATTAAATCTTTATTCTTTGATCTTGCAATATGGTAGTTAGTAATGGAATTAAAGATTTGGAATATAGCTGGCAGCTTAGTGATGCCCGCATTGCAATAAAATCATATTATCAGCCTTGTAAAGCTCTCAAAGTTGACATGTACCAAAAGTTAACTTATTTTACTATCGGAAGGATCCAAAAAGAAGAATGACAATATAGCATGGCATGCAAAGGGATTATAGTGAAGGCCAATCAGCAATATTGATTAACATGATATGATAGCAAATATCATAGCAGCAATATGGAAGCATAAGGGTAGATGAAGCACTCACTCTTAAATCCAACTTTTTAACTTGTTCATTGCAGAATTGTTTGAGCCAAGTGATAACACTGGGATCTAGAGCTTGATTAATAGCAACTCCACTTTCACAGATCCAAGGATGTCCTGATATATATATATGTATATATATATATATATATATGTATATATATATATATACATATATATATGTATATATATATACATATACATATATACCTACATATACATATACATATATATGTATATGTAGAGCTTGATTAATAGCAACTCCACTTTCACAGATCCAAGGATGTCCTGATATATATATATATATATATATATATATATGTCTATATATATATATATATATATATATATATATATCTATGTGTGTGTGTGGGGGTGTGTGTGTGTATGTATGTATATATGTATGCATACATATATGTATATATATATGTATATATATATATATGTATATATATATATATATGTATATATATATACATACATATATATATACATACATATATACATACATATATATATATATACATATATACATATATACATACATATATATATCAGTCAACAAATCAAAAGGTTTGTGGCTCTTAAATAATTAGTGAAAATTAAAATTATGTATCAAAATATGTTATGAACAATGTATAGCTACTCAGCAATATGGACAGGCAATGAAACAAAAGGGCAACTAATTTAGGTGAAGAAATAGGTCAATTATACTTACTTAGCAGTTAGCACTTCATGGCCCTTCAAAGTTCAAATGCTCTGAAGAATATTGAGAGAGCATTTTCCCTATATGATACTTCTCATTGTCAGATATCTTTAGAACTGATTGAAAATCAATGAGACCCTTCAGAACTGCATCAAATATTTTCCTTGTTGTGTCTCTGGAAAAAGGATAGGATGTGATCACTTTAGCAATTCCAGAATATATTAGATTCAAATTTACAACACATAAGGTTTTAGATAACTCACCTGCCCAAAATGGTGGCACTCCACTCATCAAAACGTTAAGTACCACTGTAGCTGACCACACATCAGATTTTGGTCCATAAGTGCAGTACCTAAGATTCTGGTCTATAACATATCTGTGCAGTACCTCGGGAGCAACATAATATGGACTCCCAATCAACTCGGTGAAACCTGACCTGCAAATTGTAAAATGGAAAATTTAAGATAAAAGTTAAAAACTAATTTATATATCCACAACACTTCACACATGAGCTGACACATACAGTGCCAGAACTGTCAAGGAAGATGGATAAACAACAGAATATAGTTAGGATGCTCTTGATTATGTTGGCGTGCAAATACTATCCACACATATACAGCAAAGCAGACAAATACTCTCTAAAATTATTCTGTGGAGTACATATTATGTTGATCTGTTACTCTCTAAAATTAAAAATAAACCACTACACATGCATTAAAATGTAGCATAAGAACACCACCTGGTTTGAAGAACACGGATGTCTATCGCCTTAATTGACAGACCATCGTCTTTAATCTCTGCAGCCTACGGATGTCTATCGCCTTAATTGACAGACCATCGTCTTTAATCTCTGCAGCCTTTCGCTCGTTATAATGCCCCTCCTCCTGAATCTTGTCCAAGAGCTCACCAACAATGAAGAGCTCCATCACAATGTGCACCGCTCGGCCATCCTCACATACATCCTTGATTGCAACAATATTGAAGGGAGGAGGAGAGCGCCTCGCCGTTGTCGGAGCTCGTAGCTGCCGCCCAGCTCCTACCCACCTGCGCGCCACCATCGACCTCCTCACCCCCATCCAGCGACAAGGAGAAGGGGGCATCGGTTGGCCGAACCTGCGCTGCCGCTGCAGCCAGCTCGAGGAGTTCTGTCGCCGTGCCGCCACCAAGCTTAAGGGGAGGGGCGACGCCGGCGGCGGAGCTCGTCGCTGCCGGAGAGCTGCTCCCCAATCTCCGCACGCGGTCACCGTGTTCCTCGCCCCGTCATCGAGATCCTCGGCCCCATCCAGCGACGACGAGGAGGAGATGGCGGCTCGCCGGCGCGTGGAAGGAGAGGGTTCGCGGTGATCTCACTGGGGTCATGGAGGGAGGCGTGCCAAAGTGGTGCAGATGGAGAGGAGCGGCACCAGCGGGGACATGGAAGAGGAGGCGGAGGCGGCGGCCATGGCGGGGTGGAAGAGGAGGCGGCGCCGCGGCGGCGTCGTTGGGAGCGCGAGAGAAGAGAGATGGACATATAGGGATTGAACGTTTTTGCCAAAAAGACGCTAAGCTCCCGTATATTACACAAGTCCACCACATCGATTACTCATCGTAGATTATCGATCCGTTTCCGTTGCCGAATCGGAACAAAAGACTTACTTCCCTCGCTGAATCGTAACAGAAGATCACGCCAGCCCTCTTATACAAAAGGGCCGGCCTCGACGGGGGAGGACGTACAGAACCCATCATTAATCTCATCGATCCTCTAGTTAGCTTTGTAAATATCTATGGTCTCCTTTGGTGACGAGGGAGCAACACGCTTGTTTCCAAAGCCTTCTCCTCCGGTGAGGAGGAGAATAATACGGTTGTTTCCATAGCGTACGACGAGGGGACTATAGCCTCCTCCTCCGGTGACGAGGGAAGCAACACGCATGTTTCCAAAGCCTTTTCCTCTGGTGACGAGGGGAGTAACATGGTTGTTTCATGACCTGCAACACGCATGTTTCCAAAGCCTTCTCCTCCGGTGACAAGGGGAGTAACATGGTTGTTTTCATGGCCTGTGACGAGGGGAGAAACCAAGCTGGTGGTGGTCTTCCCCACGGCGGGACTACTGCATCGGAAACGCCGGATCTGGGCACTCCTCCTGACTCCAACAACGAGACTAGTGGTATGTAGGAAACTGCGGCGGCTGCAAGCAAAGACGTACCCACCATCCACTTTGTGCACGCGAGCTCCGGCGACATGGATCACCATTGTTCATCGTTGTTTTCCCCTCCCGCTTACTGCAATTCCTACTATCCCCCGTTGCCGCCGCAGCCCGGGAGCCTGGCGACCAACCAGATAGTGGCGAGGTTGATGGCTCAGATGAACTACGAGGAGGGCACCGGCCTCGGCAAGTACGGCCACGGGATTATCGATCCCATCAACCCGACCAAAAAGTACGGGAAAGGAGGCGTTGGCAAATTCGAGTCGTCGTACGATAGCGATTCAGATTACAACACAGGGCCGCCTGTAGAGCCCAAGCTCGAGCGGGGCACCGGCAAAGCAGAGCCGAAGGCTGTTGTCAATGCCGAGGAGGTCCGCGCCATGGACACGCTGCAGAGAGAACGCAAAGCCTATGCCGCCGCGCGGGCGCGGGAGCGGCGCCACGAGAAGGTTCGGGCCTATAACATGCGCTGGCAACGCCCACCGAAACATGACGCCGCCGCCGACGACGACTGGGAAGTGTAACATCCCGGCCTAGGGCTTAATAGGATTAATAGAATACTCATATCAACAAGTTGCAACTTCTTTTCCAGAAGCCAATCTCCAAAGAACTCTAGGGTTAAGCGTGCTTGGCCTGGAGCAAGTTGGGATGGGTGACCGACCGGGAAATTCTTCCCGGGTGCACACGAGTGAGGACAAAGTGTGCAGAAAAGATATGTGTTGGTCTGTGAGGGCAGTCTATGACCTATGAAAGCTATCAGATGTAAGCGGGGGCGAGGGCAGTTTATGACCTATGAAAGCTATCAGATGTAAGCGGGGGCCTGGGGGAAGGCGGGACGTTACAGGAGGGGATAACCTCCGGGTATACGGCCATGGCAGTCTATGACCTATGAAAGCTATCAGATGTAAGCGGGCCCGGCCTAGGGGAAGGCGGGACGTGATAACCTCCGGGTACACGGCCATCAAGCGCGTCTTGAAGGTGGTCCTGGAGCAGAGCGAGTCGGGGAAGCTCACATTGGGCGGCCATGGCAGTCTATGACCTATGAAAGCTATCAGATGTAAGCGGGCCCGGCCTGGGGGAAGGCGGGACGTTACAGGAGGGGATAACCTCCGGGTACACCTCCGGGTACACGGCCATCAAGCGCGCCTTGAAGGTGGTCCTGGAGCAGAGCGAGTCGGGGAAGCTCACATTGGGCGGCCATGGCAGTCTATGACCTATGAAAGCTATCAGATGTAAGCAGGCCCGGCCTGGGGGAAGGCGGGACGTTACAGGAGGGGATAACCTCCGGGTACACGGCCATCAAGCGCGCCTTGAAGGTGGTCCGGGAGCAGAGCGAGTCGGGGAAGCTCACATTGGGCGGCCTGATCCATGAGTTCGCGGGAGTGAAGGCGAAGTTCCCGGAGGAGTACAGGACGAACAGTATGCCGTACAAGGCGATCAGCTTCGCGGCGCCGCTGCTCCACTCGCAGCTGAGCCGGCAGTACAGCGCAGGTGAGTATGGAGGCACGGAGCCGTTGCTGAACCGTACACTTGTCATGGTAGAAGCGCTCAAGGACACGCTGGGAGCGGACGCATCAGCGGCGTACCCTCGCCTGATCCACGACCTCGTGATGGCACCTCCCTTGGATGCGTGGTGGTGGAGCGCTGCCTCCTTCTGCAAGCTACCATGGATTCCATCCTGGATGAGGTCATCTTGCCCACGCTGGTAGCCGCGGCGGACGTGTTTAGGCTGACGACGTGGTCGAGTAAGCCGAGCGTTTGCGTGGGCATGTGGATTCCTCATCTCGGCCACGCCCGCCTACGAATAGTGTACATCATTATAAGCAGGCGGCTCAGAGATCACCTGTGCGGCGGGATCTCTGACTATGACTACAAGCTTGCATTGCCATGGAAAAAGGTGTTCGATCCAGCAAGCTAGGACGAACACATTGAGCGGCACGTGCTGCCTCTTCTGAGGAAGGCTCTCCATGATCTTGAGATCTCAGTAAGAATGACTTGGCTACAAAATAAAAACTTCTTCCCTCTTGTAATGAGGTGGGCATCCATCGTGCCGGTGAAGTACATGGTGCCGCTTTTGATACAAGGGTTCTTTAAGAAATGGATGTACTCCAACTATCGGTATCTAATGGGAGAGAGGCCCCGGCTGGATGAGGCGATGGCTTGGTATGAAGTGTGGAAAGGACTTTTCACACCGGAATTGCTCGCGGAGAAGTGTGTGGTCGTGTAGCTCGAGGCTGGCCTCGACATGATCAACCGTGCGATGCAAGGACTAGAGATAAGCGTGTCAGAACATTAGTAACATAAACTGCTGAGGCCTATGCGAGTTCGAGATGCTGAGCCCCTACTAGTAAGAAGCTTGTATGTGTTATAGATATTGTGTTTACCGAGGCCAATTCATGTATGCCATCTACTATCATGTAATCGTGATATGAAGCTTAAGTTCAGTTTTTGCCTCTTTGCTTGTTATATCTATACTATGTCTATGAATGCCATTTTTACTGGCTTTTGATTTGAAAATGAATATGAAATGATTTTTAGGAGACGTTTTGCCAGAAACTAATCGTAAAATTCTGAAATAGTACGTAGTTAGCAATCAGGAAAGCATGCAAGTTGTACTTGTAGATAGAGCAGCATATAACATTTGACAACAGAGTTGTTTAATTTTGGTTTCTAATGAAAATCAATCAAGACGGCATTTGATATTCCCTTTTCTAATGGTTCCTTTTTGGAACCTCAAAATGTGAAACCGTCTAGGGTGGAGAACTGAAGAAATTTGGAAAGATTTCAAACAGTACGTCATCACACGTCGCCAACGTCTATATTCCCTCTTCCTCGCTCGCATTATCTTCTTCCCACCAGCCTGGGTTATCCTGTACGCTTTTGAATGGCTTCCTGTTTCGGTGTTTCTTTCCAAATCAGCTGCTTGTTAGGGTTGCCAGTTTGCCACACAGCCACAGCTGTGGCGTTGGCGCCGCCCCATTGACCTGAGCCAGCTTAATTACATTTCGGGATGTAAGACTTTTCTTGTAACCTTTTCTTCCAATCTTAATTACATTGAATGACCTCTTAGCAAGCAAAGGCAAATGTAAAATACATCTAGATCTCATGGTTCATAAGCTTAACTCTCTTTACTGTATGTAAACAAGGACGAGCTTATAATATAATCGCGTAACCTGAGCAAAGATACCAGGTACATAAGCAGAACATAACTGTATGTCAGAGTCACAGTGCGGAGGGACGCTTCCTCGCGCAAAGCGGCGTAAAGTACCACCTGTGCTGGGAGATCGGCTTCTCGCAAGCCCGCAATTGCACGAATCAGAGTACCAGGTAGCAGCTGGCGTTCGCTTAAACCGGCTTAAAATTCAGTTGACGAAAGGAGTATGGACTATGATACCATCAGCCATCAGGGGAAAAGGTCAAGCAACAATACCAGTTCATTAACACGATAACACGAAACATTACATAACATCGAAAATGCAGAGGAAGCACGCCATATTTACAGTTGTTCCTTCCCATCAGCACCGCTACATATTTACACGGCCTAAATACGTGCCAGCCCTTCACCACTAGGCCATCCATCAGACCCTTCAGCACCAGGGCGACCAGACACACCGATACAAGCAGGACTGACGTACAGATCACTCGAGCTTGTTCTTGTGGGAATATGTACATTTGTCCTGCTCTAAGCAGGTGGATATTTACATGTGGACACATGTGCAGCTACCAGATTACTCGGGCCGCACACTGACGAGATTGGGCAGGGCAGCCAACTGGAGCTTCTTGATCTCAATCGCGGTCACCTTGCAGGACTCCAGAGACAAGGACCTCAGGTTCTGGAGTGGCTTCAGATGGTGGAGCCCAGAATTCGACACCCGAGAGTTCGACACGTTCAGGGAGACCAAGGCAGTGAGGCCTGTACACATGGAAGATATGCAAATAAATAGATAAATTGTGTGTTGAATGCTTTCATTCCTGACGAGCGCAAAAGACATACGGGAAATCAGCTCTAAGGATTTGTCAGTGAGGTTGCCATTTTGAGATAGGTTAAGCAGCGTCAGAGCTTTGAGGTCTTTGATATTCTTCACTCCAGCATCTGTAATTAACCCACCGCAGACCTCAAGGGACTGTAGATTCTTGAAATCTGAAGAATGCATTAGCAAACAGATTTAAGTGCTACGTGATATTTTGATGCATAAAAATAACGAGAATCCCCCAAATTTCCAAGGGAATAATAATTTCCCAGTAAAATATGCACCAAGATGCTGTCATATTCAATGCTAATAATAGCAGGGGTTGAGAAAAAAAAAGTTCCACAGAATGCTAGGTTAATAGGATTTGCTTTATGTGTGCACAATGATAAGCTCGGTGCTACACAAGTGCAAAAAGGCCCAACGTGCCATTATCTTAACTCTTATAGTAAACTAGCTTGTTCCGATAATCCAAAATCACCAGACTAGTAAACAGAACCTTAGCATGGACCAACTTTTTATGTGCACACTTACATTTCAAGCAGTTTGTCCCAGCATCAGTTATACGAGCTCCAAATAGATCAAGGTGTGTCAACCCAGTGAGACCTGCATTAAACAAATGTCACTTCAAGGCAAAATACAACCAAAGGACTACACAACGATACAGAACTGGAGAATTCAGACGATAACCTTGTAGCCAAATTCTTACTCCTACTACAATGCACAACAATCACCATTTGATTAAAGCGAAACATCAAACCTTGAGAGGAAAGGAACACCATCCTAAACAGACATAAAAAAGACCAACACTCTACATGCCCCAAAAAATAACGTAGCACCCAATCATGCCATATCCAATTAAATTGCTAAAATGGGTAAGATACCATGTCTAATGCATAACAGGAAACCCAATCATGCACGCCAGTATTAAACAATGTAATTTTACCAAAAATGAGGACATACATGTAAGAGCTGCCAAACCATTATCTGTGATTTGGCGATTATCAAGATTAAGGGATCTGAGTGAATTCAGGCCAGAAATTTTCTTCAAGCCAATGTCCGTAACCAATGTAAAAGAGAGATTGATGCTCTGCAAATTCCGTAGGCCTGAGGAGATATATTAGTTGAAGAACTGTTGTGAGTAATAACTAAAAACTGAAACCGCTTGAACTATTCAAACATCATATATTTTTTTTAAAAAAAATAAAGTCAATGGCACTAGCATTTGTGCAGAAGATTAAACAAACCAGAGAGATGACGAAGTCCATTGCTCCCAACTTCTGTGTCTGAAAGTTCCAAGCTTCTTAGTTTCAGAAGTCCTACAGCACAGAGAGATGTACACCAATGATTTGAGACCCCAAAAAAAAAGAATGTAACCAGTAATACAAACAATTAAACCAATTAAGAATTCCATAAGGAACAAAGTATACTTAGTCAATGCTAAACTGACAATTGCGGACTAGTCTGGTACAAAGCACTAATACTATATGCCATTAAACAAAAGTAAACTACGACTTACTGCATGAGGCTTATTGTGTGATTCTCCGCCTTCAGTGTTTTATGAAATACTAGCAAAATGCCAGTATTTTAAAGCCCATAAAAAGTTATTCCTATTGTCTAATATATTGTCATCATGCAACTTATGTTGTCACTTTCTAGCTTTGTGCCTGATAAGCTAGCTGTAGAAATAGGCAAAGTCTTATTTCACTGTTGGTGGGTCCCACACTACCATCTTTCGTATAAGTATAGACAAGATAACAGGAAAAACAAAGAAAAGACATGACAACTAAGAAACTCACCTTTCAAATGTGCTAGCCCCTCGTCACCAATCTTGCATGAGTCCAAGTTCAAACACTCCAAATTGATCAGTTCTACAAGAACAGAAGAACATCAGGAAAGCTCCCCACTTCATGTGTTAATTAGCATATATAGTATATAATGATGTCAGACTTCTGACATGTTTCCAGAAAAATCAATACAATCAAGTGGGTACACCTTCCACTTGGTGCGGCGTAAACATATATATTGAACAAAAACAACATGGCAAAAGTGAAACAAAAGCGTATTCTGGTATGCATCTAGTCTCATATCATCGGCAATTTTAATGACAGAAACAAGAGAATACTGGTATATTAAGAAAATATAAGTGTTATTTCTTGAGTAATAGTGATCAAATTCTATGGATTTTCACAGCAGTGCTTTACCAAATTTCAGGACTCACTTGTCACTTAGATCACAGCGCTTCAAATTTGGATGCTAGAATGCTAATTTTTAAACATTATTCTACATTGATGTCAAATATCATATGAAGATAAATAATGAAGAGTCTATTTACCTTTTAGATGAACCAAGCAGGCATCTGTAATATAGTTGAACCCTAAATTGAGAACCTTCAACTTGACAAGACCTGCAAGGCAAGACCACCGACAACGCTAAGAAGAAGTGCAACCATGTATGATGAAGAAACAGAACTTAATATGGACAGCTTACACAACGAGACATAAAGTGGCATATGTTCCTATTTGTAGATCACAAAACATCTTAACTATTGTTGAAAAAAAATGGTAGGTGAACTGACTAGACGTACACTGAGAATTAACCAATTTATAACTACTTAGTTTGTCATCTGCATACAAAGGGCATAATTTCCTATTTGTAGACAAAAAACAATGCGCTCTGCAAATAATAGAGAATTGTGTTCGCCAAAAAGTCAACGACCAGAGGTTATAATATTACCTTCCAAATGCTCACAGCCTTCGTCATATACTCCACATCTACTAAGATTCAACAATACCAATGAAGCCAATCCTGTAATAACATCACTATTAATGAAAACTTTTTTGAGAATACGCACAAAAGCCTTGTGCATCTTTTGTATTAAGAGAAAGGGAGTTTTTAAAACTTTACAATCTTCCGCTGAAAGGAAAACAAGCAAATGAGAAAGAAAGAAAACACAAAAGGCGTGGGGCTATATCTCGCAACAAGTTTGGCAACCGTTTAGTGAGCGGTGGCTCAGATGGGCAGGCCAGCCACACGCCAGACCGCTGCTTCTTCCTCCATGGCCGCGCTTATTACCCCCCCCCCCCCCCCCCGCCCGATTTCCTCTCGTTGTTGAACACCTTATTGTTTCTATTAATGAAAATATGATCTCACCAAACAGGGAGCTTGTTAAGTGTTCATGTAATCATGAAATAGATTACATCAAAGAGCAGTACACCAGAGTTGTCAAACATACTGTACGCTGAGTACAGAGAAATATCTTAGGCAACTAAAGAGTTCTATAAACCAGCATTCTAATCGCTAGCTGCGCAACAGTAATATGGTAAGCTTACGCTTCACAGAGAAATATAGGACTGAAAAAAGAAGAAGAAAATGTGCCTCAAGTCAACAATGAATTTCCTTTGAAAATAATAAAATGAAATTCCATTACCATCTATAAGCACCAAAAGTAATAAAAAAATCTCTCATTTACAAGAAGCAGCATAATAGTCCTATAGTACTTCCTCCGTTTCACAATGTAAGTCATTCTAGCATTTCCCACATTCATGTTGATGTTAATGAATCTAGATAAATATATATGTCTAGATTCATTAACATTAATATGAATATGGGAAATGCTAAAATGACTTACATTGTGAAACGGAGGGAGTAGAAGCAAGACACTCTCAAGTTACCTAGCCACTTTGTCATTCTCATTCAACTTGCAAAGGGAATTTCTAAAACTTTCATGTCAAATCCACCAGAAGAGATTTCTCTGGGGATAAATCCATGAGGTAGTTGACTATATATAGAATGAGAACCAAAAGAAATGTGTGAAATTTCATGACATGCACTTCTTCAGGTCCCTAAATATCCATTTTTGGTAATGAATTTAATGGATTATTCTACATGAGTTCTGGCAGATGTGGCACCCTTTCAACAGTCAAATTAAATTACCCCAAGGACTTCCCTAGAATAAATGTAAGACATTTTCATGGAAGCGTGAACTGATAACATAGCACTCGTATGGAAAAGATGCAAAACCTGAAATAACCTCCAAACAAGCAGCAGTTACTGCACAGCCCTCCAGGTTTAGGTGAGCTAGCTTCGATAGACCTGTAAAGAACAAATACAAAATATGAAACAGAGGCTAACTTTAGATGAAACTTCATGTCATTATATTAATAGAAACAACGAATTAATCAGAATATTACAGATACAAATGGATGTAGCTTTAGGTAGATAAGGTTCCACTGGAAAAGGAAGAAATTTATTTCTGGGATACCTCTTAGATAAGAAACACCAAGATCACTTATTTTGCAGCAAGAAAGTTGAAGCTCTCTCAAATTTGTAAGATCTACAAGGAAAAGGGTATTTATTAGACGTGCAGATCAGTATGTGTGATAACATACACTGCTTGACACTAGATGGTCAACATAAAGGTGTTACCTGATAAATGTTTCATATCAGAATCTGTGATGCCATTACAATACCTCAAATTTAGCTTTTCCAGTTTTCTCAAGCCTGAAAAAGAAAGTTATTATTGGATCTGACAGAAGTATAATTAAAATGTATTCACGATTGAGTAGCGTTTGAACAAATAGGTAGCATGCCAGTCTTCCCTGTATTTATTACAAAGAAAGATATATAAAAGCTCTGGATGATAAATATATCTCTGTTTCATTGGGGTGTAGGGTGCGGGGAACACATGGTAAATGATAAAATTAGATCATGCATTTATAATAAATAAGTTGGCTGTGGTTACATTGTGATGATATATTAATGAAATAGCAGGAAACCTTTTAAATGAACAAGTCCACCATGAATCTTCGGACATCGCTCAAGGTCCAAGCTACCCAAATTAACCATGTTTGCAAAGGCTTTAGCTCCTTCAGCAGTAACAGCAGAACATTTTTTAAAGCTCAGGGATGTCACATTTGAGAGGCCTGCAGAATTAAAAAGCAATACCATAAATGACAGGAACAGAATATCTAGTGATCAGGAACATTGACACCACTCTTATCATAGAGATGGAAGAAAACTCAACTCTCAGGCTATCAGAAAATCACTAACCTGACAATGTTTTAAGTCCATGCTCCGATATCTGATCACAGTAATTGCATGACAAACTTTGCAAGTTGATGCAATCCTTGAGTTGATTCAGTCCACCATCAGTCACATCAGAGCAAGAGATATCAACAGATAACAATGATTGCCCTTGAGAAGCCGCTACTTCCATCCAAGCATCCCTCACCCCAGGGTAGTCTGCCAAACAGATGTCCTGAGACCAAGTAGAAGAATAGCATAGGAGGTCAATATCTAGTCTCAGAGTAACTTATCCCAGAAACAAGAAATACTCCAAATTTGGTCCTTTCTTTATGTGGCACACAAGTAAAGCGATTGCTTGGCTTGCTTGTAGCAGGAAGATAGAAGCATCATCTGAGTTACACAGAATAAGATAGCAGCTGTGCACGTGAGCTCAACTGGTCTATTAGTATCAGTACCCAGTGGAGGCTTCCTTGAGTGGATTTTCCTCAATTGCTTACAGGATAAATTTTACCAACACATTTTAGTTTACTTTCCTGAGTTAGCTTATAAAAATAAGCTATAAAATCGTTTACAACATAGTAAGAATTGTTCCAACAAGATGCCTTTATTCGTTCCCTGATACTACATTGAAAGTTAGAAACTGCTACAAGGGAATGTCAGGATTGCATTCCATAGAGTTTGCAATAATTCCATATTGATTTTCCTTGTTTAGAATTGAGTCATTTTTTTCGCGAACGTGTTTAGAGCTCAGTCATAATTACGTGCCAAACAAGATCAAGCACTTCACCTGCAATGCACAATCACGAAAAGCTCCAAGCAACTCTTCAGTGAGAATGTTCCACTCCACCAGTTCATTAAATACCTGCTGACTAAGATCTCTAGGCAGCAGCGAGAAATCAGAATACTTCCCAATATCCTGAAATCACCCCTCATCAAGTCAGGCAACAATACACACAGAAAACTCAATCATCCAAGGCCACAAGCACTACCTCGCGGACTTTGGCCACACAGAGCTCCATTAGCGATGGGCACCGCACAGGCACTGGTCCCTGCACCTTCCTGTGTACATCAGAGCCGCTGCGGGGCAAGGTGTGCAGTAGCCACTTGAAGCTGCTGCTCTTGGAGAACCTTGCACTGTAGAGATCTTCCTCATCAACAAGCAGCTGGCCTCTCTTCCTAGAGCAAGCACTTCCCATGGCGACGATGCGAGCACCGATCACAAACCAATCACTTCTTCTTGATGGACTAAAAAGCGCATATCATTCTAGCTCGTGACTGTGTGATTCTTTGTCATCCATTCCCAGCACGATTACGACTTGGCATAGACTTCGCTCTCTTTGGCCCCATTCTGCACATCAAACAATCGTGTAAATTGACTTAAAATTATCAGATTATATACAGATACTGCCAAACAATACTAAACCCCACGAGTCCTCAGTTTTTGGTGGGTGTGTTCATCTTTCACGCAACCTAGGCTCTTACAATAATTACGGATTGCTGCCAATCCTAAGTGCAATCCAGGAAAACTAACAGATGACACTAGCTCAAGAAAAATGAACCATGTCTTACGAATCAAAGCATCAACCCTATCTACGTATTATCAAATCCCCCAAACCCCTAATAGTTCAGTCACTGTACCCTACTTTCGATTGTTCCACACCCTGTTCTGCAAATCACTCCATCAAGGGAGAAGAAACCGTAAAATTAAAAAAAATGCCCAAAATTCCAACCCAGAATAACACATAAGCATCGAGAGAGTACGAGTTGGGCAGATCAACACGACAACCAACCAACCCACCCACCCAATAAAATCGCAACAGAATTACACAGAATACGGTGGTGGAGAATTACCCGATTGGATATGGAAATTCTCACAGGGACGCAAATCCACCAAACCCTAGGCCAAGCAAACTCCCGGATTAGAGTTAAACCAATCTATCGCGATTAAATTACCTCTAATCACACAGCCAATCCTCGCCGAGAAAGAGAGAGGGGGGAGGAGAGGGACTCGAGAAGGGGAAGGAAAGGTGGAGAAGAAATGGTTTATAGCGAGAGATGGAGCAACGTGGGAGCTCCACGTGTCGCCCCGGAGGCCCGAGCTGGTACGCCTGCCCCGCAGACTCTGTCACTGACATGTGGGGTAGGGGTAAAGGTGGCCAACGTTGTCAGTGGGTGGAGTGGGTAAGAAGGTTGGTGGCGCTGTGGGGGTTGGGGGGATGGGGGCCACAGGGGAGTGGAAGGGATAAGGCAAAAGAGTACCGGGCGGGCGCTCGGCATCCCCCGGATTGTGCTGCCGGTTTTGTGGGCCCGCGACTGTTGGTCCGTTCTGCGGCCTACACGTGGGCCCCGCGGTTTTACTTCTACTGGTGGTTGATTAATAAGTGGTTGTTACTCCGGTTTAAGGGCGGTTCAGATTGACGTTATTTTCGATCATATTATTTTTTTAAAGTTGCTAAAAAAATATCTTAGTTTGTGCTAAACTTGGTAAATATATAAGAAATTTTGCTAAAATTTTAGCAATATTACTAATTTGCCAAAATTTAGTAAGGTTTATTTTTGCTACAATTTGAACAGGCTTTAGCTGGGAAGGTGCTGTCTTGTAATACAAGTTTAGATTTGTTACTATGGGCTGGTTTGGTTTGTGGTCTAAATTGGCCTTACCAATTTTTATCAATGTCAAATTTTGTCAACTTTTGGCATGGCTAATTTTGGCAAAGGTAAAATTGTGTTTGGATTGAAACCAAAATAGCCTAAATTAACTGTTGAAATGGCCTATTTTCTTAGGCATGCCAAAATTTGGCTCCAAACCAAATAGACAATAAACACTATTGAAATTGACAAATATTGGTAAGGCCAATTTAGGCCTCAAACCAAGCCAGCTCTATATTAGGAGAGATTATATTAGAAGAGGTCGCATACCCATCTAGATTGAGGTCGTGTTTAGTTCACCCTCAACTACCCCAAACTTTCAACTTTACATCACATCCAAAACTTTCTTACACACATAAACTTTCAACTTTTTTTTTTCCAAACGTTCAACTTTCCCCAAACTTTCAACTTTTTTCAGGAACTAAACAAAGCCTGAGTAATTTTGGGATGGAGGGAGTATGTCTGAAAATAACTTTATTCTTATTTTCCTTTTTACCACTGGTTTGTATTTTTCTATTACTTTAGTGCTCTTTACCAATCCCTTGCCTCTTACCTATTCACCATTAATCCTATCATTTTATTAATATATGCTTGCTTCGTTCATAAAGAACTAAGTATAATATGTGACGCATCCTATTAATTAAGAAAGGGAGACTACCTTATCGAGGACGGTATTGTTTCTCGGAGTAAAAGAAAGCTAGTCTCGGGGAAGGTATGGTTGCTTGGAGTAAAAGAAATATAGTAGCAAAGGATAGTTGGTTTTGTGCGAAGAAATAGTGTTTTCTATTTTCAAGTGAGAGAAGGACTACCTTACCTTGGATATGTTAGGATTTCTCTTAGGGTGTGTTTAGTTCACGTTAAAATTAGAAATTTAATTGAAATTGGAACGATGTGACGGAAAAGTTGGAAGTTTATGTGTGTACGAAAGTTTTCATGTAATAGAAAAGTTGGAAGTTTGAAGAAAAAATTGGGAACTAAACCAGGCCTGAGTAAAAAAAAAAAAGCACGGTGCTACGAGGAGTGGCCTTGTTTAGTTCCCAAAAACTTTTTCCCAAAAATATCACATCGAATATTTGGACACATGCATAGAGTATTAAATATAGATAAAATGAAAAACTGATTGTATAGTTTATATGGAAATCGCGAGACGAATCTTTTGAACCTAATTAGTCCATGATTAGCCACAAGTGCTACGGTAACCCACATGTGCTAATGATGGATTAATTAGGCTTAATAAATTCGTCTCGCAGTTTCTAGACGAGTTATGAAATTAGTTTTTTCATTCGTGTCCGGAAACCCTTTCCGATATCCGGTCAAACGTTCGATGTGACACTCAAAAATTTTCTTTTCGCGAACTAAACAAGGCCTTAGAGTCACACCCAAAATCGAAATGAAGCTATTTTGGGATAGAGGGAGTAAATAAACTCCATAGATGTTGCCTCTTATTTCGGGGTATTTTGGTTTAGGGTAGTGCTAAAACTTTTGGTAGTTTTCCGGACGTGTTTATAGAGAATGAGCGTGTGCTTATAAAGGTGAGTGAGAGCATGTGTGTGTATGACTATTTGTACTTATACTATGTTTTGAAAAGAAAAACAGTGGTGTTAAATCTTAAATAAGTTTTTGCATTATCAATATTTTTGGTATGGTGGAGTAGCTTTACTCGAATTGATTGACAACTTTTGATATCATGCTTGTTTACTTTATTGCCAACAAAGTAAAACTGATCATTTGTGAGTAAGACGTAAGCCAAAGATTGGTAATGCTATTGTTAAGGACGTATCTACAACGAGACCGTTCTCTATATAGTCATAACCAACTAACTCAATCTCATATCTAATTGCTACTAGTATACTCAAAAGTGCATGTATTTTTTTTTCTTATGAAATTTTCTCTTAGATTAGTCATCCGATTTACGATCCAATTACACCATTATGTTCATAACAATTAAATCTTTATAACAAGATCTCACATGACTATATTTTTATGAAAAAATACAAATTACTTTTATAATATATGTAAATTACTTTTAGATTACATTAAATTACTTCTTAGTCATAAAAGTAATTTACCTATATATAGAAGTAACTTAAAAAAAGTAAAGTAACTTGTTACGACATTAAAAGAAATATATACATTCATAATGTTATTCATAATATTGTGAGTTGTTTGTTTTACAATCATTTTTAGTCAGTGACGTAATTTGTGCCGGTTAAATTTAATTTCTATATAGACTCATGTTTTTACCTCCATAACGGATTTAATTTTGATGTCGTGATAAAGTTACTTTCTTTCTGTTTTAAGTTACTTTTATAATTTATGTAAATTACTTTTAGACTTTACTAAATTTACTATAATATGTCTAAGTAGTAATTTAATGAAATCCAAAAGTAATTTAGATATATTATAAAAGTAATTTATAATTTTTCATCAAAATATAATCATGTGAGATCTTGTTATAAAGATTTAATTATTACGAACACAATCACGTAATCGGATCATAGATCGGATAAGTTATTTAAGAGAAAATTTAATTTGAAGTATAAGTGGTTCCTATTTGCTTGAAACATAGGGGATAAACTACTCTCTCTCTCTCTAGCGTAGTAGAGTGCGTCACATGCTTTCCGATTTGGTCTGTTCTGGCCTTCTTGGCAATATCGGCATGTGGAACAGATCAGACGACTACACCAGCGTGTGGGATCGGACGGTCCTAGATGCGTCGCGTGATAAGACCAGATCGAGAGGCCTCTCGACTTAGATTTTATGTATTGTTAAGTTCCGACAAGGTTAAAAAAGTAAATTAAAGGTGGTGTTGAGTCTTATATCTTATTAAATTTTGGTGTAGTTTCGAGAGTAAAAAGGGTATGGAATTACCAAATTTTGATTGAGGTTAATAACGTTGCAATAGTAAAATCTCTTGGGTGTGTTCTCAACTTCTTCTCTCTCGTTTTCACACATAGCTTCCTAAACTGCTAAATGACGTGTTTTATTTAAAAAAATATATTAATTCATTTTTATATACAAGAGAGAAGTTCGTAACTTTGTATCCCGAACACAATTAGACAATGGAGCGAACAAGCACATCAATCCAAAATGTAGACCATTCTATTAATGCTATTATATTTTAGGAATGTTGGATTCAAACCAAATAGCCTTCACCGTTGACCCAGTCGGGAACCCAATAGCACACAACCACCATCAACGTATATACGGTATATTCGACCCGTCATCATGATAAAAGAGATCATTAGTCTGGCATTTACGTAAGTATTTTTTATTAGAGGAAGTAACATACATTGGTGGAGAAACCATCTTTGGTCGGTCAACCAAAATTCATAATAGTCCCGGTTCCACTAAAAACTGAAACTAAAGATGATCTTTAGTCCCGGTTCCACTAAAAACCGGGACTAAAGATCGTATGTTGTCAGGGGCTGTCAGGCCCTCCCGTGATCTTTACTCCCGATTGGTAACGGTGATCTTTACTCCCGGTTGGTGTTACCAACTGGGACTAAAGTTAGGATTTTTAGTCCCGGTTACCACCGGTAAAACAAAACCTCTATCCACGCGCACATGCAAAGTCTCCTATTAATTCCATCATTATCTCCTCCTCTCCCATCCAGCCATCTCCATCTTATCTTCTTCTCTCTTCCTCTCCTCCTATCCTTCTCTTCCTTCTTTTCTCACCCCATCTCCTCCTCCCCTCTCTCCTCCCCCTCCTCCCCTCCGGCGGGCGGTGGGATGGAGGCCGCCGCCGGCGGCCCGACGCAGGGCGGCGAGATGGAGGCGGCGGCGGCCGGCGCCGGTCGGGAAGCGGCGGCTGGCTGCGTCGGGCGCGAGACGGCGAGATGGGGCCGGTTGAGAGGGCGGCGGCCGGCTGCGTTGGGGGTGGCCGGCGCCGGTCGGGAGGGCGGCGGTCGGCGCTGGTCGGGATGGCGGCGGCCGACGCTGGTCAGGAGGCGGCGGCAGGAGAACTTTTTTTTCTCTTCTCTGTGCTATCTGATGAATGCTGAAGATATTGTAGATGTGAACTTTCTTTTTCCTTTCTTTGTTCTCTGTGATGAATGCTCTCTGTGATGAGATGTTGTAGATCTGAACAAGTGTAAACAATATGGATGCTTTGTTGTTTGATTTTATTCATTCGATCTATGATTTAGGCTTTGTCGTTGATTTTATTCATTCGATCCACGAGCGAAAGCTAAAGAACAATAAAAAAGGAAAAAGGCCAATCGGATGAAAGGAAAAGGAAAAAAAAAAACCAAAACTTTTTAGTCCCGGTTGGTAACAACAACCGGGACCATATTTTTAGTCCTGGTTGGTAGACTAAAAATCAATCTTTAGTCTCGGTTATTTGAACCGGGACTAAAGATCGCACACTAACCGGGACTAAAAATCAATCTTTAGTCTCGGTTATTTGAACCGGGACTAAAGATTGCGATCTTTAGTCCCGGATTCGTAGTCCCGGTTGAAAAATCGGGACTACAAATGATTACCAATCGGGACAACAAAGCGTTTCTCCACCAGTGATAGACCATGCTTACATTTGTCATACGTTCCATCATAATCTACTAACGAATTAACGGAGAAAACACAACTATCAGTAAACCAATTTATAGTGTTTTGGCACAATTTGATTTTCTTCTCGATGCAAGGGTTAGATACAGATTTGAATCAATATTTATATATTACTAACTTTTTAAATAACGTTTTACCATTTATCTTATTTAAAAAATTAGTGTAAATTTGCTAAACTATAAGTAGTACTTAAATTTTCTATAATGATAAAAGATATCACAACAAAATAAGTAATATTATATAAAATATTTTAATAAAATGAATGATAAATAAAGTTAACGATATTATCTATTAAAAATGGTAGGAGCAGTACTTGGGCCCTGATCTTTTCTAACCCTAAACTTCAATTTCCTCCCTTTTGTTTTTCATGTTTCTTAAACGGTTTAATTGATGTGTTTTTAAAAATATTATATAGAAGTTGTTTAAAAAATTAAATTAATTTATTTTAAAATTTATAATAGTTAATACTTAAGGTTTACGCATGTAGAAAATTTTCCTTATATTTAAAGCAACGAACGGGGCTTAAGAAGACAAGAACCTCCATGCCATTATTTGTTGAAGAATTTCCCAATAACTTTCAGAGGAAAACAAAAACGATGAAATTTCCCATTTTTCACGCTTTTCTAGGTGATGACTGATGAGTAGTGCAGAGCACCTGAACGGAAATCTCCCCCATATGGTCCGGTCCCGATCATCTTTCTGAAGACTGTAGGCGCTGCCGCTGACCCGGACGGCGCGGTCTCCGGCGGTCGATTCGCCGCCACGCAACGCAACCCTCCCTCCCTCCCTCCGCCGCCGGTCAAACCTCCGCCCCGCCGCCCCCCACCCGAGCAGCGGCTCACGCACACACATCCTCCTCACCAACCCACCCGCACCGCCGCTGACGCGTGGGCCCCCGAGCCCACCTGCCAGCAGAGGCCGGTGGCGCCAACGATATACTAGTATAAAATATATTCAGCTCGTCGGCGTCGTCGTTTACCAGTCGCCTCGCCTCTCGGCGTCCCGGTCGTCGGTCTCCGCTGCCTCTCTCTCTTCTCTCTTGCCCTACTCTACTACTACTACCAGCAGCACACGGTTTCCGTGACCGGAGCGCGCAGCAGCCGCCCACCTAAAGGCTAAAGATCCGATCAAATCGAAGAGACTTAATATACCTTCTTTTTTTTTCTTGAGAGGAATATTTTTTTTTCGCTTTACCATTTCTTCGTCCCTGGGGGATTTTCGGGGGGATTCTGAGGAGCAAGAAGCATTCGGCCGCGGCGGGGGTCCGGCGCTAAGCTCGAGAGATTCTTCTCCGGTGAGTCCTTTTGCTTTCTTGGAGCTCTATCCTGACGCGTGGTGTTTCTGTGGTGGTTTGGTGTAATCGTTATTGCTTGTTTACGCGGTTAGATTGCTTCATCTAAAACAAGGATGGTTTTCTTGCTTGATGGTGTGGATGGCAAACCGTAGGAGGTTTGTCGCATCACCGATCGCAGATGATTCTACCGTTGTGTTCTTGGGACATCGCCATGGGAGCCTCTGTGGTAGTACTAGCTTTCTTGATGGTTACCCTGTGCCGTCTTGTATGCATTTTTCTATAATGGACAGTCACCTCGCGTTAAGATTGCGTGTTAGACTTTCTGAAGCTCTAATTTTGCTATAATAGCGAGGGGAAGAGGGGAATACCTCGTTTGGTGCTGTTCTCCATTTGCGGGATAGCTCAAAGTCAACTCTCAGTCAACTCATTTCTTTGCCTGCTTTCTGTACACATGTGTTCGTCTATGTTATAATGATTTGGTTGTTCAACAAGTTCATTAATTGGGACCTTATCGGTGGTGATGTGTGTAGTAGGAGTGCTATGCGTACTACATAGCACGATTTTGCTTTTGTAATCTGCATTCTTGTTGCATGCATTGCTCAGTTGCTCAACAAGATACTCGCTATAAATATGTAGAGGTCAAAGACTGGCACTTAAAATGCATTGTGCAAGGCATACGCCAAAAGGAAGTCTACCTATGGTTTGGGAGATAATTCATTCATACAAAGTGTAACTAATATTGCAAAATAGCATGGATGTCTAGAACCGAATTATTCTTCTACTAGATGGTAAATTGTTGTTCCACTCATTATGAATCTTCTGATTACACGTGGAGAAGCTGAGAGTTCTCCTTTCTTGATTGATCGGTGCATATTTTGGTGACAAATATGTCTATTTCTGCTATTCATTTTGTACTAATGTACTACCGTGGACTCATGTTATCGCTCCTCGTATATCTTTTAGTGGCATTCTTTCCAAAATGCTAAACTGAATGCTTCGATCTTTTTGCAGTTTGGATTGCACTTGTCAGAGTAAAAGGGCTAAGGACACTATGCTAATTTAAGACATCTCATCCAAATGAGGCGCACCACACTTCTTTGTTGGCAAACTGAAATCAGATAGCATTCTGGTAGCCACTAAACCTACAGGGATGTTTCTTGTGTGTTTTGAAGCCATGTGCCCCTGTTTTGGTTCAAGAAGGAAGGATGGGAGCGAAGACCCTGTTCTTGGAAGGGATGGAAATTCCTGTAAGTTAAATAGCAAGCTTTCATCTATTGGTGATCTAATCTGTTAACACAATGAAACAATGTAGATGTCACGTTTGGAAGTATAAATGACCATCATGAATTGTGACACATTCCTTCATCCTTGTTTTTCCAGTGAATTCTTCTGAGCTGAGGTCAATGTCTGATAGAGTTCCTCCAAGCCCTCTTCGAGTACCTGCAAGTCCATCTAGATTTTCATTGTCTTCATCACCAAGTAGAAATGAGCCATTGAACCTGAGTCTTGAACAAGTTATTAAACTGACACATAACTTTGCACCAGACCTGATGATTGGTGAAGGTTATTTTGGAAAGGTCTACAGAGCACAGCTGCGAGATGGCCACATTGTGGCAATTAAAAGGGCAAAAATGGTAGGTTTTATTTTTTATTTTTATTTTTTTAATAAAAAGCAGTGTTGGCGCAATGATAGTGGCTGTCAACAAGCAGCTATACTAGAGATTTCTCTATTTAGAATGACTGAGGTGTTTTTTTTCAAGTAGTCTCGCTGGTTGATCCATTTTTGTGTAGATCAGTACGGTAATGAAACAGTAATGCACTGGTAAAGCATGTACTCACATTGCATTCTTTGCACCAGTAGTTGTGGATAGTTATTATAATTTGGTGTTTTTCACCGCTTGATCTTGTTGGTCACTAGTCAAATTTCTTTTGCAATTTATATTTATTCAAAAGGTCCTGATAAAGTATTAAAGTTGCTGATAGAAACTCTGCTTCCTACATGTGATTTTTCTTACAAGTGAATCGCAGTTTTCATCCGGTTTCTTTATGCAGGAACATTTTGCCTCTTTACGGGCCGAATTCAGTAATGAAATTGCATTACTAAAAAAAATTGAACACAGGAATTTGGTCCAATTACTTGGTTATATCGACAAAAGAAATGAACGAATCGTCATAACTGAGTATGTTCCAAACGGCACTCTTAGGGAGCATCTAGATGGTAAACTGCATACTAAGATTCTCTTTTGTTGAATTCCATATAGAACAATCAGTAATTTTCAAATTATCTTTCAGGTCAACGTGGGCTTGTTTTAAGCTTTAATCAGCGGCTTGAAATAGCTATAGATGTTGCTCATGGGTTAACTTATTTGCATCTATATGCAGGTATGCTTTGTCACATGTTTCTGTTGCTGAGCATAAAAACAGTTTAAAAAAACAACTGACTGTTATTTTTATTTTTATTTTTATACCAAGTCATGCATCGGGGTATTGTCACTAAGTAATGCAAGAACTGTAAACCAGTATTTTAACTATATTTTCCCCCTCTAAAGGTTGGTCCATTGGCTCATAATCTGCTAATAAATGCTAGTATCAGATATCCTGACTGTAATGTTCTGTAGTTCGGAAATTGTTTGTGGCTGTGCATCAATAAAGGTTGTGAAATGAGCCTAACAACCAAGTTGAATAAACCATGAAAATTAGCCATGTAATCAGATGTGTATCTGATTTTAATTCTTTGATCTTCAAGCTTTAAAGTAGCTTACAGAGATTCTAGTTTGACTATTCCTATTGGCAATTTGCATATGTATTTTATTTATTTGTTCTGTACTTTTATGCTTTTAGAGAAGCCCATAATACACAGGGATGTGAAGTCATCAAACATTCTACTAAATGAAGGCTTCAGGGCCAAAGTGGCCGACTTTGGATTTGCAAGGACTGGTCCTACAGAGCCAGACCAGTCACAGATTCAGACTGATGTGAGAGGAACAGCTGGCTATGTAGATCCAGAGTATCTCAGGACAAACCATCTGACAGTCAAGAGTGATGTATTCTCTTATGGAGTTTTGCTCCTGGAAATTCTTTCTGGTCGTCGTCCTATTGAGGTCAGGAGAGCTGCAAGAGAAAGGATCACCGTGAGATGGGTATGTCTTCACTTCCCTACTTTGTGTTTACATTGGTTTAGACTTTTGTTTCTTTCCATTGTTTTTTCTAGATAACTATTTAGGAGCAATTTACCTTTGTTCTGGTTATTTTCTTGCCCCCCTGACCCCTCTTGCCCCTGCATACGCTCTTGCTTTTCTTTCTCGAGCAGTTATCTGCACATGAATTCATTTTCTTTGTCGACAATTTGCAATCCCATCACAAGTTAAACCATACAACATGTAAACTTCCAGTGTGCATGCACAAACATAACAAAAATATAATATTTTCTTAAACACTCAACATTTTCATTTACCTGGGAAGAAAACAATAATAAGCTTGATTCATTTTCTATAGCAGTTAAGCTGTTTGGTCATGGGTTTTGTCAGAATTTAAGGCATCTGAGGCTCTCTATTGTTTTCTAATTTTGATACAGGCCTTCGAGAAATACAACAGAGGTGATGTTAAGGAAATATTGGATCCAATGTTGACCGAGTCAGTAAATGAGGATATACTGAATAAGATTTTCGATGTAGCATTCCAATGTGTTGCTCCTACTCGTGCTGACAGGCCAACAATGAAAGAAGTTGCAGAGAGGCTGTGGAAGATAAGAAGGGATTATGCAAAAACCCAACGCAGAGCAGAAATGGCTCTGTAAACCATCTGATCCTAGCTTCTGCTTTTACTCGAGAGAGCATTTGGTGAACTCACCAGTGTCCAGCAAAGATCCACAAAAACAAGTTCAGTTTTGCGAATCGGGACAACTAAAATCTATACATGGTTGCAGGATTATTATATGCGCTGTACATGGACTTGCATGTTTAAAAGATCAATATGATGTACACCGACATGTGAATCGAAGTTTTCCCCATATAGCCTTTTTGCTCTATCCAAGCTTTCAGTAATTTGTGTCTCAAGGAAGTGTGAATGGTCTTGTTTTGAAGCCTTTCAACACTCAACAGTTCTTGATACAGCTTTCCGTTCTTGTGTATATTTTGCTGGTCCTCCTAGTGGTACAGCTGATCTTTTTGTCATGTTCAGTGTTGCTCATGATGTGAGGTGTTTTTAAGTGTAATTATGGCTTTTGGGATGCTATGTTGTATTCGTGTGCTGTAACCAGATCTTAAGGCAATGGATGTGCATTAATTGTGATTTTTTAAAAACATTATTTTCAACCTTTTACAGTCCTTGAAGATGTATTGAGAGATATACCGCATTTTTGTAGTGCATAAGCATTTTTTATGCTGCACCCAAACTATTTTCGTACAAAGTTTGACAAATCTATCACGTTCTATATATTGGATGAAGCCTGGACAGGCATTCCCAGTTCAGTTTCCCTAACACGGCTTCACACAGTCCATGAATAGGCATTCTCATGCATGCTTGAAAAACTGGCCAATTGAAGGAAATTGCTCTAGTGCCAAAAAAAAAATCAGGGATGAGTCAAGGCATAATAACAACCAGGATTTCCAACAGTGATGAGGATCTCACCTGTGGACCTATTCGCCGAAAGTTGATGGCACTGTCTTACATTGCTGACTATCCCTGACAATAAAAGGCTGTTCTCAGTTCTGGATTTAACAAATTCCCCTGTTTAGTTGACACAAAACTTCCCCCAAACTCCTAACTTTCCATCACATCACATCACATCCGAAACTTTCCTACTTATATAAACTCCCAACTTTTTTTCCAAACTACCAACTTTCCCCAAACTTCTCCCCAATTTCAGAAACTAAACACAGCCGCATTGGACGCCAGATTCTTCCTTCATCCAACAAGCTCTTCCATCCATTCATTCCTCTGAATATTTTAGTTTGCTCCTGCTAAAATGGAAATATTACAGCAGCATACAAGTGGAAAAACATCGTTAAAGGTGGTGGTCATGGATAAACTTCAGAAAGTAGTACATTCATTGAAACGGTGGTAACTTACAAGGAACCATCTGGCTTAAACGTTCAATTGCATAAAGCTTCGCAAGACATCCTAGTGTACAGACAAAGCTCTCAAGTCTAAAATTTCTCCGAGGGATTCACCCTCATATATATAAACCCTGCTAGCGGTTCATGCTCTAGGGAATTTGTACACCGGAATTTGCCTCCTCTCTAATTCTGTATCCTAAACTACCAAATAAACCTTTGTGTCCCAGGCTCATGTTGCCACTGGAAAGGTCTGAACAGAAACATTGCCAGAGTGAAGAAGTCAACAGCGGCATAAAGAAACCCCAAAGCAAGCAATTTAACATTGCTGATCACTGGAGAATGAAGAACCAGTATGACCAATGGAATTGTATAGTATCTAAATTCAACCAATGGGGCAGGGATGAGAGCAAGGGCAACTGATAGAACAAAGGACAGCACCCAAAGTCTTGTCTGTGACTTCCCTGTAAGATGAAACAAAAAAATCCAATAAATATCAGTTCATATATACTCTTTAAAGTAGCAACTTCTACAAAATTTATATAGAGAAGTTTACCTAAGATATTAACAATTGAAAACCATGAGTACACATAAACTGGAGTCAAAATGTATTTCATCATCCAGTGAACTTGGATAACCTTCCTCCAAATATAAAAGGTGTAGTGTCTATTGTCAGCAAGAAGATATGGATGAGCAATGCTGCACAAGAAAAGGGGTACATATTAGGAGTTGGTAAACATAAGAAGGCAAAGTACATCATGCTTTAAGAACAACAAGAAAGTGCAGTCAAGGAATTTGAGAAATATGTTTGACAAACATGCTTCCACACCAAAATTTCAAGCATTATAAAATTGTACATAAGCTGTTACTCTCCAGTTAGATTCAGTGTTGTTTTTAACGAAGTATGAGTCAGCATTGGAAGATGCACCTAAATGTTCAGCAGGAAGTACTTTTAGCAGTTTCTGGGAGAAAAATAACACAGAAGAGGGAAAGAGATAACAAACCTGAATAAATGTACAGCAACAAGGCTTAAACCAAGAGCCACCAAAATTGCAAAAGAACTATATGTTTTGTTCTTTCTGCACCAGTGGAATAGGTCTGATGCTCGGGTAGGAGTAAAATGCCATGGCAGGAGGGCAGCAGCTGACACTAGACCAAAGTACAAAAACTGTGCAAAGTGTGGTGAAACAACATGAGCTTCCTTAGCACCTGCATCACTCAGAGCACAAGGGTGTATGAAGCTTTTTGTAGATCATTCTGTAAGCTGCCAGCGTACAAAGGTTGAAAGGAGCTGACAAAAATAAGAAATATACCTAGCACTATGCCACCATTCCAGACTATGAATGCCACAAACACCAAAAGAACCATTGCAAATGGTATAAAAGCAATTAAAACTTCACACTTTGAATTCCATAACTTGAAGATGGCATCCCATATTTCCTCTGTAAAACCTGCAAATTACCAACAGACATCAGATATGGCAACAAAATCATTGGACACGAAATTTGAGATCATATGGATGCGTTTAATTTCCACCTCTTTTTCCAAAATAATATTTCATCGCATTCAGAATGAATTCATATGATTGATAAAGAACTACAGCTAGTGTTCTAGCAATATAAATAAAGAAATTACCAGTGAATAACAAATAATGTTTAGACCAAAGCATAATAAAAATGTCAAAACGAAGTTAAGCATGCAACCTACTGAATCTCAAACATGAAATCCAAATGGTTGGAGAAATATAAATGCATCTTTTTAATTGACAGAGTTGGAATACTCACTGGAATACATAATGTTTGATTCAGAAACAACTTCTCTCTTGTTTATGGGATTATTGTTTCGCCGCCTTCTCAAACCTGGAGCAGTGGTTTTATTATCCATGTGAGATGCCTCTTTGTTTGACTTATCTGTTAGTTCACTGTTCTCGTAACAAACATTGTCCTTGACATAAAGATATTGTGCATGAGCGATGGCTCCATTGGCAGCAAAAAATATCATCCATATTACATTAGTCTGCCGGAGAAGTATAGAAAAAGCACCAAACTGCAGGCAAAAGGAAGCATTTAATTAATATTGCTAACAGATTTGTGATGAAAATCAATACCATATCTTAACTCATGCCAAGAAGTATGGAAGGACCCATAGAAAACCTCAAGATCAAGATTACATATTTACATGAAAGAATACATACAACAGCTATAAAGAGTTGTTTTCTTCTCCAAAATTATATCAATTCTGGAACTAGAAGAACCACCAACAAGTATGCTGTGGAAAACAGTTATGAATGTACGACTTTCTACAATCTAAAAAAAAACTTAAGATGTGAAGTTGTGAACAAAACAAATAAACAATAGAACACTTAATTTAAATACTCACCGCTGCACTGACCCAAAATTGTTTCTTCAAGCAGAAAAGGTACATCGCAAGAACTGCCGCTAATGATGCAACATCAGTATAATAAAGGAAAGTAAAGAACCAATGAATAGGGTACAAAGCTACTAAAATAGCAAATGCAGTTGCCTTCCTCTTGCCAATTTTTGGCCTGATGCACAAAAGCAGGTCATGGACTAGAACACCACAGATCATCGCCATGATAACATTAGTGGATCTCAGAAGTGCTGTAGTGCAAAGGGCATCAAATGCCTCTGCTATTCTAGTCACCCATGCACCAGGAAACAAGGAAGCAACATATGCTAGTGAAATGTAGTACCTATAAAATTGCAGAGAACAATCCCTCATCACAAGGTAAAATTTGAGGGTGAAGTAATGAGGAGTTTTGAGACTCACAGGCCAGGAGGGGTGGTGATCATGGGATCCCATATTAAGAAATCTCCACGGCAATAGCGCTGCACCTGGGGAACATGGAAGATCTCATCCTAAACACAAAGAAATGAGTTAAGAAGGGTAATGAATGCTTTTTTGTCGTGCTTCCAAATGCTGCCTACATTTCCAATGAGAATGTGGCAAGATGTGACAATAAGTGCAAATTTAGTAGAGTAACTCGAAAGCAATACAGGGAAATTGAAAATGCTCAAGAAATTCAACACGCCTGCTTGCCAAATTTTATAACTTCCAGAGAAGTCCATTTCCTGGACAGTAGAGAACTCATCAAACTCATTACTACAAACCAGATACTAATGTTCTCTCCACATGAAAAGAATTATTCAAATGCTCTACCTGATACTTTTATAGACACACATCAGGCGATAGCCTAGTTGCAATTTCAGATCCAAGAGTCTAGTTCATAAGTTTCATATGCGGTTTCTTCCAATTCATTCTGGACTACATGGAAATCAAGTAAGACATTATGCAGATCTACCCCTGAAACTGCACTAGCCAAGCACTCGTGGAGGAGGAGAAAAAACGCTCACCATGTAAGGGTCGGGCACGATGGAGGCGACCAGAGCAGCGAGCGGGATCGCCCATGCGGCCACTGCCGCGGCGACGGTCAGCCTCCCCATCCCCCACCCGTACTGGCTCCTCCCCGCTGCGCTGCGAAACCCCGCTCCAGATCCAGCCCCGCGCGCCCCGGGAGCACAGAGCTTACCACCAAACGAACCCTGAGCTCGTCACGACCTCACCGGAGGCGCTCCGGTAGGCCTTGGCGCTGGGGCTCGGGAGCAGTTTCCCGGAGTCGACTGACGAGGTGCGGTGCAGCGGCGGCGCAGTACAACTCCCTCGCCGGAGAGAGTCTCGCCTCGGCGTTCGTTGCGGTTGGTTTCAGGCTAGGCTGGGCATTTTGGGCCAGGCCTACGTACGAGGCAGGCTGCGCAAACTCGCCGGCCCAGCCCAGTAGCCCGAAAGGAGGAAGAGTCGAAGAGAGTGCGAGACTACGCGAGTCTCTCCGATCTCTCTCCTCTCCCCCTTGGCTCTGATCTCTCACCCGAGATCCGAGCACGAAGGCGGCCGCGGGCGGATCCGGCGAACTTTCCAACGCCGTGAATCGCCCCCTCCCACGGTGAGCTCCTCCTGCTTTCCCTTCCCCATCTCATGGAACTTTTTTTTAGTTTTGGGCGATTTTGCTGTTTGTGAGTAGCATCAAGCCGTGGTAAGAAGGTAGAATTGGAGTTTTCGTTATGCACACGTCGTTGGAGTGCTGGCGCAAGGGCTTGTCATTAGGAAGAGGCCAAGGAAGAAGGAACCATGCTTGGGGAGGCTCATGGGGGGTTATAGGAGGAAGCAAGCTAAGCTGCTAGATCTAGTGATGCCTAAGGAGGGTGAAAGGGGATTGTAGTTTAGGGGCCAGATCTAATGTGAATCCAAAATGGGCGAGAGTAAATGCCGATAGTAGCATGAATACAGCACATTGGCTAGTTCAGCTTGGCCCTTGACCCAGGAATAATTTTGTGGAGTGATCTAATGTGGAAATGGGGTTAAATGAGCAACATCAAACCAATATTTGTGTTCAATTGCAGTTGGAGAGTAACTAGTCCAAGTGTTGGTGGAAATGGCAAGCACGGCGTGCTTCGCGATTGTTAGTAAGAACGACATCCCAATCTATGAGGCAGAAGTCGGATCTGCACCGAAAGTATGTATTCCACGCCTCATTACTTCTATGAATTTAATTAATTGCATTATGTTGCTGTTTATAGTGCCTTGTGTTCAGGTCACAATGTCAACATTTTGGTTTTGTTGATATAAAAGCGACACTAATATGGAAATGGATAATCCCCTCTCTCAAAAAGAAAGAAAGAAACAGGTGTTGGTTGAACATAAATCATGTTGAATCAGACTCTTGATTCCCATGAAGATGCCCAATGGAATAGTTGAGTTTTGTATAAAACTGGATATAGATGGTTTGCTACCTTTCTACAGCGTAGTGATTTTTGTTGTTGCCATTGTTTTCCTCCCTCCCTTGTCTCCATTGTTTTCTAGGATATTGATTCATATGTAATAGTGTAAAGTTGCTAATTGATATTCAGTAATATAATGGAGCCTTCATGGGATGAGAATTTTTTTCCTTAGGTAACATCATACTGAATTACTAATGTGCATGTCTAATCTTCTGACATTCACTTACTGTGGCAGAAAGAAGATCTGGCTTATCAGCACCAGTTCATTCTGCATGCTGCTTTAGATGTTGTTCAGGACCTAGCATGGTCCACAAATGCAATGTGAGTATTTATTGCTTATACATGTTTTTTTTTCCGTCAGGTACACCTGAACATGTGTATTGTAATTTGGTTGTAGGATACATACAAGATACGACAGGCCAAAGATGCCTTTCGAAAACTTTTATATATATTTCCCTTGCATAATTCCTCTACATATTTTATTCAGGTTCCTGAAGTCGGTCGACAGATTCAACGACCTTGTTGTGTCTGTTTATGTAACTGCAGGTCATATCCTTTGAAACGATTTGTTGTTGTTGTGTAACTTGACTGACTATGTGAAACTTGTTAAGTTTTACCTGTACAACAATATTGTTTTCTTTAACTTGATGACACATGCTAGATTCATGTTGCTTCATGATTCACGTAGTGAGGATGGAATTAAAAGCTTTTTTCAAGAGGTCCATGAGCTTTATATCAAGGTAAGGCAATTTTGTGTCCTTTACAATAAAGTAGTTTGCTAAAAAGTTATGAATAACAAGGATCCTGTCAGTGCATTTCATATCTAAATATGTTGAATCAGTTATACGTTCATATGCCAATTCTCAAACATACATGATATTAGGGTGTAGCATGTTCTATGTATGGGCATAGTATCCAAAATAGTTGTTGGCTGACACAGAGTTTTGTAGTTTCTGCTGTCCACAATAGATTCTGAGAATAAACCTATAATCATTGCTTTCGTTACATAATTTTCATTAGAAATGTTCGTTGTGCAGATATTCCTCAATCCCCTCTATCTGCCTGGATCTCGCATCACATCCTCTCATTTTGATACCAAGGTCAGGGCTCTCGCAAGGAGGTATCTGTAGGGAACAGTCATGGAGGTACTATAAGCTTCACAGCTAATAATATAGAAGCATGCAGAGAGAAGACAAAATACACTACTTTTTTTTCTTCCATTTATTTCCTGCTGTCATTATTCAGACTCCTGAGAAATGCTGATTGTTTTTCTTTGGGCTTTCTCCAGTGCTTATGAAACATGATTTCAATTTTCACCCATTTTGTTCTGTACAGGGAAAATCTATAGAAATGTACCGTTTCCCTTTTACCGTATAGCATGGACACATTGTATTGATTTCCTGTTTTCCGTGGCGCGCTAAGACACTCAAATTTAGTATTGTGAATTTTACTCCTACCTTTCATTTTTGCATTGGTTGGTAAGATCTTACCTTTCACTAGTCACTAGAGCTGTATCTTTGACCTCTACGAATTATGCAGAAAGATTACAGGATGATTCGCCGCGTGAATCCTATTTTTCAGACATTCAGTGCAAGGGTATCCGAACTCCACAAGTCCAGAGAGCTTTGAAAGATTTCATCATCCCTACTCCACTTCAGGGAAAAAGAAAAAAGGAAAAACAAGGCCCCAGCTACGAGCCATCGGCTCCTTTTGCTCCCCTTTCTGCCAGTCTCCGAACTTGACCACTCTGTCCGGTTCAGTTCGTCAAGAGTGGGCATTGCAAGCAAAGGCGCATCTCGAAACATGTCACACCAGCACCAGCACTGAGCTGTTTCCAACTTCTTTTCGTTTTTAGTAGCTTACCGGTGAACAGCAATCTGATAAACATCAACAGCGATCGATGCGTGTGCGGTGTGATGGTGCGTACGGCCAACATCAGTCGACAGCTGATTGGGGGGAGGAGAAGATCTCGGGAGCGATTCTGGGAGCACACATCCTCTGACGAGCCTATCGCAGCCTGTCAGGTTAGTACTACCAAAACAAAAAAAAAGTCTCTCGAGTTTATCTGAACCCAATCCAGCTCTCTGCGTGTGTGTTACCAGGTCAATCAGGAGATGAGATGCTACACGACCAAGCACACCCTAGCTAGGCTCATCACTGTCACCTGACCTCACTCACTGGACTGAGTCTGAAACTACGTGGCCTTTACGCCAGGAGGGATTGATTGATTAATCACCCGGGACACACACACCATCTCCCCTGATCGATTCGGCTAAACTCCAGAGCTTTGGACAGTGCAAAGAGAGATCCCAGAAAAAAGCGCTCGCCGCGGCCGCCGTCAACTGCTAATAATAACAAGGGCTCTCTCGCGCTCGGTGCCGAATGGTGTCACTCGCATGCATGCCCCCGTCGCCCTCTCGCTTTCTCGAGATCTTGTTATCTAGCTCGATGAGTACGTGCATTATCTCCTCTTCCTCCTCCCCCTCTCGCCGCAAGGGACCCGCCCCCGGCTACTACCACCGCCCTGTTGAGTTTGCTAAAAGAAAATTTTTAGATATCACATCGGATATTTGACCGGATGTCGGAAGAGGTTTTCAGACACAGATAAAAAACTAATTTCATAACTCGTCTGAAAACCGCGAGACGAATCTTCTGAGCCTAATTAAACCATCATTAGCACATATGGATTACTGTATAGGCTAATTATGGATTAATTAGGCTAATAAAATTCGTTTCTCGATTTCCATGTAAATTGTACAATTATTTTTTTTATCTATATTTAATGCTACATACATGTGTCAAAGATTCGACGTGATGTTTTTTTAAAAAAAATTAGGAACCCTACAACTACTACTACCAGCGAACGTATCGATCGATCGCACTGAGAAAACGCTAGGATCACACGGCGTCCCGGCCGTTTTTTTTTTCTCTCTTTTCTCTCGCGCGGGGCGGTGCTTTTCGAGGGCTAAGTCGCTGTTAGTCAAATGCTGCCATGCCATGCCAACTGCCAAAGCCACTTGAGGCCGAAGAGAGCGACCAGTCCACCCCCGGGCTGTGTGTTTGCAGGGAGATATCTCTTGTAGTAGTGCAGCCAATCATGCTGGCTAACTTTGACGGATATGGGTGCAGCGTGGGGGCGAGAGGCAGTCTTACCGGCCGGCACGGTAAGTGCGAGGGAGTCGTTAATGGGACGGTCGTCGATCGATCGATCGTCGTCGCCGTCAGTGGCAATGGGCTTTGGACCATTCTAGGGAGAATTTTAGAGCGTTGTTACGAGGGTAGCTATAGGATGGTGGAACTAAACCTTTCGAGCTTTTGGATCATAATATAGTTTTAGTGCTAGACGCGACTTAAGCTAGCTTGAGTCACTGTAGTACTGTACTGTATATGCTAATGGCTATGTTTGGGAAGCTTCTATCAACAGCAACCTTTTGTAGAATCTCCGACTCTCCTAAACAAAGGCGAGTCTAGCATGGAGGTAATGGAGTCTCGAGTCTCTACTACTAGCGTGAAGACCATAAAAGCTCTGTAACACCCTGAAAATTTGACCAATAAAAACAAAACTCTAAAAATATGGGCCTTCGAAAAATTTTAAATTAATTGCATCATGCCGATCTTAATCGCCTATTTTATTTGGATTTGATTTCAAAGTTCATTAATCGTGAGTAAAGAATAGTTAATTAGGAATAAAACCTAGAAGTAAATTGGTAAAATAAATATAATTTAAAATAAAGATTAGGTGTGGATAGAAATAAATAAAATATTATCGCGATCATATTTGTATCAATTAAATTTAAATGCGATGGAATAAGGATTAACCCTAATTAAAAATTCAAATAAATTATATAAATAAAATATGAGTAATATTAATCTAGGGTGAATTCATTAGTTGAGATAACACAAATATTGAGAAAAATTCATATATGCAAAAATTAGAAATTGTGGAACCAAATTTATATAAGAAATAGACTAAAATGAGAGAAATAGGAAAAAGACACTATTCATTAGCCCCTAGGTGTTTGATGTGGTCCCCTAGCCCAGCCCCCTCCTCTGCCTCGCGCCTGCGCCCCGCCCCCTCTGCCCCGTCGCCGTCGCGCCCGCGCGCCGCGCGCCCGGCCACCCCGAGCCTCGTGCCGCCGCACCGCCGTCGCCGTTGCGCCATCGCCGTTGCGCCATCGCCGTTGCGCCATCGCCATCGCGTCTTGTCGCCGCCGCCGCGCCGTGCGCCGTCGCCATCGCCGCTGTCGCGCCGTGCCGCCGTCACGTCGCCTCGCGCCTCGCGCCCGCACGCCGCTCGCCCGTCCCGTCGCCGTGACGCGAGCCTGCCGCCTCGCGCCCCGCGCCGCTGCCGTGCGCCGTCGCCATCGCGTCCCATCGTCACTCCGAGCCACGCGCCGCCGCTGCTGCGCCGTCGCCGTCGCCATCCCACTGCCGTGCCGCCGTCGCCTCGAGCCCGCCCCGCCGTCGCGTCGCCCGTCCCGTCGCCGCGCACCTGTCTCCTCGCCGCCTCGTGCCTCGCGCCGCCACGCCGCCGTCGCTTCACCTCTTCCCCTCCTTCTCTCTCTTTTCCCCCTCTCTCCCCTATAAAAACCCCGGCCCCGTCCCCCTCCTCCACCCCACTCCATTCCCTCCTCCTCTCCCTCCCCCCCTTCTCCACACGCCGCCGTTGTCGTGCCGCCGCGCCGTGCCGCGACTTGCGCCGCCGCCGCTGACGGTGAGCCGCCGCCTTTCCACCCCCCCCCCCTGCGTCCACCACCGTCGCCGCCGAGAGGGCAAAAAGCCGAGAGAGAGGGAGGGAGAACGAAGCTGGGAGGGAGAGAGAGAGAAAAGAAGAGAGGAAGAGAGAAAGGAGCCGGGAGAGAGAAAAGAGAAAAGAAGAAAGAAAGAAAAAGGAGAGAAAGGAAGAAAAGAAAAAAAAAGAAAAGAAAAGAAGAGAGAAAAGAAAAGAAAAGAAGATATATATAAAAAAATATAAGATTAGGGAGAGGTTAAGGAGGTTTAGAAAATTTAAAATAATTAGAATTTAATTATAGATTAATTATAGTCGTAGAATTGTAAAATTTAATATAAATTATAGATTATTCTTGGTAATTTCTATAAGAAATCAATTCGCGGTAGTAATTTAGATGTAATTAATAACTAAACAATTAGATGAATTCTTATAGATTATTATAGATTATTTTTGGGTAATCTCTATAAGTAATCGATTCACGGTAGAAATTCGGATTTAATTACTAGGGATTTTAGACGTATATTATATTTAATCGTTTAGTCATAGACTAAATTAAATCGTACAATATTATAAGATAATTTTAGGATTTTGTCCGATATTTAGCCCGCGATGGAAATTTCTAACCTATTAAATGGATGTAATACTCGGGCTAATTAAATTAAAAACTTGTGCTGATAAAATACTTATACCACGAAATAGTTTAGGATGGATAAATTAAGATCGGATTAGCTCTATTTCACGAACAAAAATAGATAATGTAAGAAACCGACTTCCGCGCTCGATATCTTCTTGGATTTACTTGGATCTTTATTTGAATTCTAACCGAATTCAAATCGTTTCTTCGCACGTAATTTTAGAGCCCGAGGGAGTTGTGGATCCAAGCGAAGGTCAAGACCCGCAAGACTTTGAGCAAGGCAAGTCATCACTATCCCTTGAACATGTTGATCCCAATTGCGAAATTATTTTTATTTACAAATAAGATTGCATGCAATGATGAACATCCTATTTGTAAATATGCCATACCTTGATTATTGTTTACCCTTATTCCCTTGTAACCATGATTACGTATGAGTCCTTAGTCAATTATGACAAATGCTTAGAGATGCCACTCTAGAATCATGCATACTCATATTTGTCAAATGCTATATGCTTGGGCAATTACCTTTGGGAAGGTAATTGAGATGCGGCATGTGGAGACATGAGCGCCACATTGCCATGATGTTGATGACATGATTTGTGAAAGGAGAAATAAAATTAAACAACTGTTTTCGACTGGGGCGGACGGAGGACTTGGGTGGTATCCGGAAAAGGCTAGTACCGTCCCCGGTCAATTAAGGACCGAGCCATGAAGTTAAGCATGAAACGACCCCCGTACAACCGCACTTCTCATATAGGTATAGACCTAGCGGAATAGATAGCTGAGCGGAGGCAGTATCCATGCATAGTGGTTTCTTGATGTGTGAGGCAGGGGCTCTACGGTGGGGCAGCCATTGGTAGAACCGCGAGGCGGGTGTCTACAGTGGTGTCGCCATCGGTAGGACTGCCATGAGAAAAATTAAACATAATTATAACTTAATGCATGTGTGAGTCTTTCCTTCCCGGGTGCGCCAGAACTCTTCTCACTGCTAGAAACCGTGTACGCCTAGAGTGCATGAGGATGTAAAGTTCATGGAGCGGGTACTGCCAATGCGAGGTTATCGGAAAGCTTTGCCGTGACACGTCTCATGTGTTGAGACGAGGCTCATGTGTTGGGCAGTCGCGGAGTGCGGGTAAAGTATACATCCACTGCAGAGTGAGTAAACCAAATCTATTCGAATAGCCGTGCTCGCGGTTATTGAGCACCGGGACATGTATTACACTTGGCTAGACTCTAAATTCTTAACTTGTGTGGGATGGGATATTGCATGATAATTTCTATACTGATGGAGCCACTTCCTGAGAGGCGGGAATGTGGACGTCCTCAGAAAACCATGACGACTCAATGGCAGGAAGCTATCCTTAGGATCACAATGGATGGTGGACAGAACCGTCATTGTTTAATATGAACACTGGTACTAAAATTTGATCAGTCTGTGCTAGGTCTTAGGGTTGTGAAAAGAATTATAAAACTTGCTTTGCGCAAAAGAACCATAGCCATCCTTTAAATACCCCTGTCATGTGCATTGTTGCTGTGGTGGCTTGCTGAGTACGGTTGGTACTCACCCTTGCAAATATAAACTTAATCAGAGGCCGGAGATGAAACTTCCGAGGATCCCTATGCCTATTACCAGGAGGGTGATGAAGACGATGGCGCTCAGTAGGTCTTAGTTACGGTCGCTGCCTGTGGCAATGGCGTGCCGCTGCCTTAACTCCGCTGCCTTACCTACTTCTGTTTTTGGAATGTATTCCGGACAGCTCGGTCCGATGATTTAAGACTATGCCTGCGGGCTTATGATGTAATAATTCGTACTAGACACTCGTGTATGTGCACTTGGTATTTTAGCTATGAATTCGTGTGTACCAGACTACTTGATCCAGGAAAATAGTACTGTTTACACGATTGATTCCTATTATAAAAACGGGGGTCCACAAGCTCCCACTAATTTTCTTTTTGCTATATGTAAATGTGAAGGGGGAGTACCTTTATTAGTTTGTTCAGACCCCATGCTATTTCATTCTAGATCTGCCACTGCCCTATATAGTTTAAATTCTTATTTAGGTATGAAATTTCGTAGCTATGTAATCTAGAAAAGAGTCCCAAAACTGCACGATAACCCTAAATCCTAACCAGATGGATTTCAATGGCAATTATTACAACTTCACCAACGTCCCCCATAGCTCAAGTTTTAAATAAAACTAACACTACCGGACTCTTTGGCAACTAAATTCTATCACTAGGTAGGAACTGGGTTGTTCATATACAGGTTGAACAATTGGCCAACTCAACCAAATTGATTTGCAGTGAACCATTAAGCTAGTTAACCATCTGGTGTGCTAATTCTTGCTTTAAGCTTTGCTCGATCTAGTTTTGATCAGTTTGAATTGTAAATGGACACCCCTATTTAGGAGAGACCTAGCGGTGGGAGAAGACAATAGGCCTACAACCTAAAAATGGTTTAACCAAGTTAGGTGACCCATAGGAGAAAGTGTACACATAATCAGGGTTAATGATAATTACAAGAACTGGTAATGGTTAGCAAGCTGTGGTGAAGGTTGCAGTAGTAGCCGCTAGAGACGAGGAAGAGATTGTAATAGTTGGGACAAGCTCAAGGTTGTGATCTAGTTGTTGTAGAGGAGGAATAAGGAAGGCAACACGAGACAAAAGGAGATAATGGTGACATAGGAAAACCAGTAGCGCTGATAAAATTACGAGAAGGGTGATTACAGTAGATTTTGGGGGAAAGAAGAAATTGTGGTTACTTTAAAAAGGGTTTTATGAATCTTGATGCGATCCTAATATATATTCAAAGTACATGTTAAGAAAGGACTTGAGAAGTTGCACGGCAAAATGTTTAAACGATCAACTTAAACTGTTTCTACAATCAATTAACAGTAGAGGATTTGAAATTACCACCAAAGTTTTACAGTTTGGTGAAGAGAGCTTGGGTTCTAGTTTTCTACTACTACTAGTTCAATTCGGATCAAAAGTCCTTCCCGAGTTAAATTGTTTGGCAGGGATGGCTGGTTGGTCGTTCTTGGTGAAAACGATCCTCTTCTAAAGAAAATGTTGGATACGATACTTCCGCCAAATTAAAAGAAATGAACCTGCTTGTTCTTGGGAGTGGTAGAAACAAACCAATCTCCACGACCACGACATGAACGGTAAATATTTAAGAAGTGAAAACGATCCTCTCCTAAAGAAAACGTTGTATACACGACTTCTTCCGAGAAGAAACGAAACCGTGTTCTTGGCAGAGGGTGGTAGAAACTAACCAGCCTCCGTCCGCGACCATGACAGGAACGGTAAAAACTGGACAGACGACGTCACGAGAAATGACGGCTCGCCCCGGGGCTATTGGTGTCGTTTCTTCTCGTAGCCAAATTACCCCCGTACCTGCTTGCGGCAACATATTGCTCTCTGTGATCACTCTCAGTCCCTCGTCTTCGGAAGAGATTCTCCGGAAAATCACTCGCCGCCACACCGATCGATCTCACCCCTATTTACGTGTCTATCTAGCTATGGTTGTGTACACCACGTCAACTTCACTTCCTACATGCAAAGATCAAAGGCGCTACTAGCCTACAAGAAGCTTATTGAATTGGAGACAACTCTTGATTCTCTCTGTGTATGAGGAGTACTTAATCTAAATGAATTTGGATAAAAGTAGTTTAGATTCGTTGTATTAGTAAAGATCACATTCCTTTATAGATTGAGTGTTTTTTTTTTGGACGGAGGAAGTATCACGCATTGCGTGCGTGCATAGCTTCTGCATGGAAATTTGGAGAAAACAGAGGTGGTGGCACGGACAAAGCGCGCAGACAAGGATGAACACAGTGTCCCTTTCAGCTGGCGAGGGACCGGCCGATCGATCAATTGGATATGCGCTCAGATATGTTACGGCTTTTGACACATTCAGCTCATCTTTTCGTAATCTCACTTACATATGCATGCTATCTAATACTAGTTGGCTGGCTCCATCTTTATCCTAAACTGATGATACGGTATATAATTCCTGACATCATCTGCTTACCTCCAAGAAAACAACGGGGGCACTTGGTTATTGCGTAGATATATTTCTGTTGCGTCCCGTGTTTGCAAGCAAGGTTGCAGCTATCCGTACACCAGTACATTGCCACAGCTTGCGAGAACGTACGTAAGCATGCATATACCCTGCGGCATCAGCGTAACAACGAAGTACTGTTAATTTTACTAGAAAAAAAAGGAGCTATATAGTACAGTATACTGCTAGTAATTTCTATGTGCATTATTCCTAACGAATTACTCCCTCTGTTTCAAAATGTTTGACACTGTTGACTTTTTAGCACACGTTTGACCGTTCGTTTTATTAAAAAAATATATGAAATATATAAAACTATATGTGTACATGAAAGTATATTTAACAATGAATCATGATATGAAAAGAATAAATAATTAATTAAATTTTTTGAATAAGACGAATGGTCAAACACGTACTAAAAAGTTAACGGTGTCAAACATTTTGAAACGGAAGAAGTACTAGTTTTTTCCCCTTGATTTGGAAATTAAAGGTCAGCGATCGCTTGCTACCCAGTACCCACAGTCGTCTCCTGTTCTAATTGGGCATGCGGTTTGGTTAGCGTACGTGTGCGTGTTCACAGTGGACCTGAAGAGTTCTCATCTCCGTCGCTCCCATTTTCAACTTCGCCGGAGAGCGACACACTGTACGTGTCACGGTTACTACTTAATAGCGGACGATACATATTTTCCATGATAATTAATCTACGAGGGGCATGCATGGGCTAATACAATATGGTGTGTGGTACAGGATCGGTTGCGTGGTACAGTTATAGATGCATCACATGAATTAATTCAGCTCGAATAGGGGTATGTAGCCGCGTACCTTTGTACAGACAAGGCGGTTGCTATGCGCATCGGAGTAAATACTTACTCCCCTCCGTTTCAGCCGGTACGTACTGTATTTGTCATTGACTATCATGTGTGCACACATTGACTACAGAAGACCACAAAAGTTGATATAAAATGACTACATGAACCTGCCTTCTTAATATCTTTCAAAATGACACACCGAATAGTAATACTATAGAACTATTTATTTTGTTCCAAAATATATGAGATTTTAGATGGACGTGATATATCCTAGTAATCAATCTTGACAGAGAGTTTATCCGTATTCATTGTGCTGGGATGTATCATATCCATCCAAAATCTCTTATATTCTAGACGGAAGGAGTACTAAACCATTCTACAGTGTTAAATCGGCGCAAGCATCCAGTCGCTAGCTGAGCTAATGAGCACCGAGGGGCGAAAGAGAGAGGGAGCCAGAGCTCGCACGGGCCAGCCCCAAATCCCCAATAGTATATCTGGGATCTCACTGGCGATGGATATACTGCTGCAGCTCGCCGACCCAGAAATCTTCATTATACTGTAGCACGAAATCTCCATTTGCCCCATGCACTCGGTCGCCTCAGACCCACCACATCCCCTTTCCCTGTTTCCCCGTCAAACTAATGTCCGCAGTCACTGCTCCGTGCTCACTCGCATGTGCCCGTGTATGCACGCACGCCACCACGCTGCATGGCGGCAGGCGCGCGGGCACACAGTTGTAATGTGTGGCACACCTAGCCATGGACTACTAGAACACGCAGCTTGCTGCATCGTCGACAGTGAGAGAGAGGCCATGGGATGACGTCGACGTCGGCACACACGCTGTTGCGATGTGCGAGCCGGCATGGCGCGCGGCATCCGCATGAAGCCTACTTACGTACCGCATGTCGTGTCTCCCGCTGCACAATCTCCGTGGATATACGTGGTGGTGTGCGTGCGACGCTGGTGTTGACGTACGATCGCGTGCACTATTGCCCCGGGATCAGGTTGTGTAGTGTAGTGTACAGGGTGCGTGTGCGGGACTGATCGGGACGAACTATTGTTAAATATGTGATCTGAATTTTAGGCCCACAATATATTTAGATTAGTTATCTAATAGGACTCTACTTTATAGGATTAGTTTCCTATTAGGACTTCTAGTTTTCTCCTATATATATCCCTTGTAAGCTGCACGGGAGGGTGCAACAGCCCAATGTATCCCCTGCGTTTGTATCCAATTCGATCATTGCCGGTTGGCGCCTATAGTTTTTTCCCACAAGGATTTTCCATGTAAAATTCGTGTCTCCGTTATGCATCTATTTTCATAACAGGTGGTATCAGAACTATGAAAATCCGTTCCACAATTCCCCCGTTGTCGTGTTCGTCATCTATGTTGAGTTCATCGTTTCGCCTGTTCGGCGATATCGATCTACCCCACGGTGTCGTGGTGACTGGTGAGTTTTCGTCCAGTTGAATTGATCTGTTGCTGAGATCGATCTTTTCTGCTGCCGCATAGATCTGTTGGCTCATCAAGTCCGACGCGGAGTCGGTGTTTTTGTGCGAGGAGAAAAAGGCGATGCAGCAGCCGTCGTCCACGTCTACGCAGCCGCACGCGTCGAGGAAGCAGCAGCCGGTGTCATCCTCGAGCACACACAGGTGGAGAAAAATCAGAAGCCACCGAGAGCCACTGCTTCTGTTCTGTTCACGTGAATTAATTTTCACGTACGGTTGGAAATTTGTGACACACGGAGTTTACCAGGAATTCAAGTTCTGTGCATTGCTTGGTTCTGTCGAGGTGAACCCAAATTCACTTTCAATTGCTACGTTCACAAGCCAGATTTACCAGGAGTTTAGATACAGAGATCAAAATACTTCATTTTATGCACCTAGAGTGTTTCGCGTTTCTGCTAGGGTTTCACAAATTATACCAGCAGATTCAGAATTTTATTCCCAAGGCGAGTTTGAAGTTTAATCTACCGCTCCTGGATTGAGATGCAATATTCTCGTTATGGCAAGTGAAGATGCAAGTTGGCGTAGCCATCGAGGAGGAGAAGCAAGTATTGCTGTGCACCGGAGAGAAAAAAAAAGGCAACACATTCAAGTCGTCGAGAGGGAGCCTTGTTCCTGTCTAGATCACAAGGTGATCAAATTGTCCGGCGAATTTTGCTACCATTG
Source organism: Oryza sativa Japonica Group (assembly GCF_034140825.1). Classification (NCBI taxonomy): domain Eukaryota; kingdom Viridiplantae; phylum Streptophyta; class Magnoliopsida; order Poales; family Poaceae; genus Oryza; species Oryza sativa. Next base: position 25,660,536 of record NC_089038.1, read on the forward strand.
TACCCAATGTACCAGAAGGTTTATCAGGGGATCTAAGTACTTCGTTTTGAGCACAACAGTTTCGCGTTTCTGCTAGGATTCCAGAAATTAATGCCAGCAGATTCAGGATTTTATTCCCATGGCGAGTTTGAAGTTTCTGCATCAGTTTCGCGTCTCTGTTGGGTTCCACAATGTCATACCAGTAGATTCAGGATTTGACGCACATTGATTTTATCATCATGAGGTTGTTTAGAGGTTGAAGATTTTTATGCTACAAGGAAAATTCGTCTCAAGGTGGAGATTGTTAAATATGTGATCTGAATTTTAGGCCCACAATATATTTGGATTAGTTATCTAATAGGACTTTACTTTATAGGATTAGTTTCCTATTAGGACTCCTAGTTTTCTCCTATATATATCCCTTGTAAGCCGCACGGGGAGGGTGCGACAACCCAATGTATCCCCTGCGTTTGTATCCAATTCCTCTATAGTGATCATTGCCAGTCGGCGCCTATGGTTTTTTCCCGCAAGGATTTTCCACGTAAAATTCGTGTCTCCGTTGTGCATCTATTTTCATAACACGTGCCGTCGTGCCCTAGGCATTCGCTTGGCCAGGCTGCCGCATCGTGCTAGGAGCCTCGCCATATCTATGTCCTTATGTATGCCCTACTATAGATGGACTAATATGTTTTATCATGATTTTTGAGAAGGCCTGAGCAACTGCTTACAACTGAAGGGAACTTAACATTACGAGAAACAACTTATTGGTAGCTAACTTTTGAGAATCTGAAAATGTTTGGTTTTCAATTTCGTAGCTATAGTTTATTTTCTAGATTATATAATTATACATACTATTAGAAACTGGTTGAGAATATGTATTGATTGTGAAGATGGATATTATAAGAGAGCGTGCGACTACTATAAATTCCTTCAAATAGGGTCTACATAAACTCAAGAGCTAGATTCAATGATGATCAGTTTGCCGAGTTGACGCTTGCGGTGTAATGAGATATTACGCTAGCATGGCAAAACGAGGAAAGCTTTGTTCGTCCGATCTTAACTCTCTTCTTCTCCTAAGCTATGAGTTTGTTCTCGTGGGCATTATCATTTAGAGAAAATTTCTTATGTAACTTATGTAACATCGAATTTGAGTTTTGCCTTATCCCTTATATACTCTTGAGTTTTCAATTTGATTCCCTATGTATTTATCCCATATCTTCATTTTCCATTTTAAAAAAACTTTAGTTATAAATGTTCGAGAAGGAAAAAATTGCTTGACCAAAATTTTGAAAAACAATATTTATCTTTTTAGATGCTTTGCAATCAAATTTGATGAAATTTCAAAATAGAAAATTACACAAATCACTGTTTTTCTTTCCCTTCTCAGAAACCAAAATTTGAACCTAATACTTTGTGTATAATCATGGGGTAATGTAGTAATTCCGAAAAGATCGAACGGCCAACTTAAGGGCAACAAAAAACAGAATAGGGATAGAGGGATTTTTTTAAGAAAAACTCAAAGGTATGTAAGAAATAAGGTAAAACTCAAGAGTACGAAAGGAATTGAATAATGTCTGAGCGACACATTCTTTTTTCTTTTTAGTTGTACTCTTCCTAGTGACACCTTAGAAAAAAATAATTTACTGACACGAACTAGTTTGTTGAACAAATAAATTTTTCGAGTGGCTACGTAAACCATTATATCGGTCCAACAAGGTTAGGCAAGTTTAGGATGGCTATGTAAACCATTTAGGATGCAAAACAACCACAAGTAGTGGGTTACCATGGACAGACCCGACCTTAATAGCTAAATTGACAACATAAATGCTAATGCAAACCGCACAGATACTATTAACATAGAGCTTTAGTTTTTGCTATGTGGAGTTTTATGTTTTTACTGAGCAAAATAACGGTTTCCTAACTATGTAGCATTACACTAAAAAAAAACATGCGCCCGTCCCTTATAAGTGTCAATGTGTTTCCATATTTTGTAGATATAATAGAAATGATCTCCACAATTTTAGACAATTATACTTGCATGAAATGGAAAAAACGTGCCTTTTGAAAAGCTAAAGGCTGCATGCACTTTATTACAAGATTAATTCTTGGTCTTGCGTCTTCTCTGCTACATATACTCTCCCCGGACAGCTGTCTGAGGGTGAAGTTAGGTATAAGTCAGGATTCGGCATTTCTACATTTGCGAATTCATGCCGTTTAATTTGATACGCGTGCCATTTTATTGTGAGATGGAGGGAGCATGTATTAGCGCAAAGAACTAGTCAAATCTCAAATGAACCAGCGTGGACTTGCCACAAGTCATCCGTACACAAATGTAGGCCAGGCGGGGCAGCATCGGATCCTTTGCTCAGCTAGCCCCCTCTCACCAGGCAGCGCGGGCAAGGGCGCCGTAAAAAGATGAACCCTACAGGTAGAAAAGATGTGTCAGCTAAGGCAGATACTACTATAGCAGATTAGCAGCTGTTGCATCAGTAGCGCATCTCGATTCCTGAGGCAAAATCTCTGGCCCTCTGAAACGGAAAAGCATGCAAAGACCTGCATGCTGGCAAGTGTGGCAAGTGGCGACTCACCCATCCAGGGAAATCTCCTCCTGCTGATCCATGATTCATCAATACCGCAGTGACAGGGAGCACACACAGGCACAGTAGGGGAGAGGTTGGCAACTGGCCAGTGAGCGAGAGCTGAGTTGAATGCACAGCGGAAAGGTGGTCCTGGGCTGCCGGTTTCCAAGGATAATAAAAACTACCTCCCCCGCTCGCTGCTACGCCCACCCGGCGCTCTGTGCCCTCCTCCCCGTGTTTATTTATACGCTCCCAGCTACCACTCTTCACAAAGCGATAGCCGGAGGAAGAAGAAGAAGCAACAGCAGCAGTCAAGCCAACCCGTCCGGCGAGCAAGAAGCAACCGAGGCAGCAAAAGGAGGAGGAGGGAGGACTCCACTGTTCGCTTGTATCGTCTTATGGGGGAAGAGGATATCAGCAACGACAGCAAGAGCAGCTGCGGCTGCGAGGACGGCACGGTGGAGGCTCCGGCGGCTGCGGCGCCGAAGGAGAACGGCCGAGCCGCGGACCCGCGCCTCCAGGCCATCTCCGACGCCATCCGCGTCGTCCCGCACTTCCCCAAGCCAGGTCCGCCGCCCGTACTCACTAGCTAGCTAAGCTCGATCGATCGATGTCGAAACCGTTTTAAGACCACGCCAAATCAGTTGACCACGTGAAACCAAGTCACGCGCGGCTCTACGTTAATTTGCAGGGATCATGTTCAACGACATCACGGCGCTGCTGCTCCGGCCCGCCGCGTTCAAGGACGCCGTGGACATGTTCGTCGAGCGCTACCGCGGCATGCGCATCGCGGCCGTCGCAGGTAAACACTATAAACAGCCGTACGTCCAAGCACTCTCCCAACCAAACCGGTCAAACCATGATCCTTTGCGCGGCGCCTTTGCCCTCGCGTCGCCATGTGCCGGCGGCGCGGCGCGGCGCCGAGCCTGACACCAACGCCGACGGCGACGGCCGAGCCGAGCTGTGGGACTGAGGCGGCGGTGTTGTGAGATTCCGTAATATCTTTGGGGGAGATCTTTCCTGCTCCTTTTGTCCCCCTACGCTTTGTCGTTTGATCAGGTCATCATCCCAGTCACCACCTGCAGCAATTTTTTCCCCTCTCACCTCCTCCTACTATTTCTCAATATAAACAATTTTTGCGATAATTAAACTCCGGCAGCATCAGCAGCGGCCGTGCGGGCGCAACAGTGGTGGTGGTAGACCGGTAGGTGCATGCGCTGCTGAACTGTGACAACTGTCGATACACGCACGTATGTCGAACATAGGAGTACTATACTAGTGTATCATAGGAGTATGTCTTTCTCGCCGTCTGGTCCAGAGGGGCAATAAATGCAGGGGCCAATGCCTCCACGGGCCACGGCTGTGGATGGAGCAGCCGCAGGAAAGGCGCCGCGCCGAGGCGGAGAGGAGAATGCCGATGCCTCCCTGCACCGCACGCTACGTACTACGTGCGCCGCGGGCGCGGGCGCATGTGGGGGATGTGCGTGTGCATCCGTCCGTCCGTCCGTGCGCGCGTGGCGCGTAGTAGCGCGGTGGTACTGTATGGTCCACGGCTGCGCGCTCCGAGGCGCCGATCCGCGTGCGTGCGTGCGGCCAGAATGTACGTACGCCTCGTCGCGTCGCGTCGAGCGAGCGCTCGCTGGTTGGCTGGCGCGGCTGCGGCTGGCTGGCTCCGCCGCTCGCGGGGCTCCGCTGGGGCCAGCGGAATCTTGGGCGATTCAATGCGCGGATCGGAGCCATGTACACGGCCGGTGATTGGGTGGGACGAGAGAAACAACAAACAACGAGAGATCGATCGATCGATCAACGCACGGAGAGTCGGAGAGGTCGCGATTCCTTCCTATGACACGCTCGGTGGTAGCAGGCTGGGCAGCGGGGAGTCAGTTCGGTCTCTTCCCTCGGCTGCGTTGTGGTGTGGGGTGAGCGGGGACCGGCCCCCAGCCGCTCTGTGGGCCGGGGATCCCCTCCCTCATCGGACGGCCATGATTGCGCACATGCGGTGTCGGAGGTCTCGCTCTCTCCCGTGTAGTGTCGTCATCTTTGGAACAATCACATGATGGTTTCCGTTTGGTTTTGATTCTATGCAGTGCAAACTGAGCTCGCTTTCGCTCAGTGCATGTACTGCACGACCTCACGTTTTTCGTTCTAGATGCAAACCGGCCGCGAGTACAATGATCTGATTTTTTTAGATTGGGAGTTGGAGTACAGAGTCTGATTAGCTTTTCCCGGCCGTGTGTGTTTGCTCGAAGCACTTTACTTTCACGGCATTATGGCGTTTGTTGTGACATAAACCTCCAATAATTGAATAGCCATCGCAACGTCATCGTATTTATACTGGCTAGTTGAAAGTTTTTACTCCTACAAGGCTACAATGAACATCGAACACTGTGTTGCAAAAGTACATATGGAAGTTCTATCAGGGACGTTTGCTAGTGATGGATACTTTAAAATTGTAGATTTCTAGTAGTAAATTTGGTGGGAAAAACTGTAGTTCTACGAAAAATTTGATGTTAAACATATAACTTTGGGATCTTACATCTTAAATTTATAGTTTTGTCAAATATGTGTGTTTTGTGAATTTTACTGTTATAAATCTAATTTCCATGTGTATATATATATGGTGAAATTCTCCAACTTATGCTAGGTATTGAAGCCAGAGGATTCATATTTGGCCCAGCGATCGCACTAGCAATTGGAGCAAAATTCATACCGTTGCGCAAACCTAAGAAACTCCCAGGTGAACTACGGACTATGTCATTTCGCTCATACAAGGAGCATACCTACATCCTAAAACATAAGGAATTTTACCCATATAGTTTACATGAGTAAAATCCCTTATATTTTAGGATGAATGTATTAATTTGTTTACTCGCACACAGTACATTTGCTTCCACTGAAAATGCTGTAGCAACATTATATATGTACTACTGCTACTACTCATAGAACCTGTTAGCACATGAACCACTCATCATGTCAGCTACTGAAATAGTTATAGCTTGAGTACACTCAATAAATGTTGTTTGAGGATCATTGAAATGGTCTGATGAATAGAACTGTAGATTTTATTCCGCTTTGGTACTGGTATACAGCTATATACTACAAACTCAATATAGAGTTGCTAGTAGAATGTGCTAACAGTGGCTTTTACAAATCTTAAAGGTGAGGTAATTTCTGAGACCTATATACTTGAGTATGGGACGGATTGTTTGGAGATGCATGTTGGAGCTACTGAACCTGGTGAGCGCGTAGTGGTCGTTGATGATTTAGTTGCAACCGGTGGAACACTTTGTGCTGCAATAAAACTTCTTGGTGAGTAACTAACCGTTTGTCTCCTCAGCATGTATGCAAATGTAATTCATTGACTGTGGACAACACTAAACAAGTACGTACGTAAGTGTTAAAAAAATACTATTGTTATTTTCAGTTTGCTATGCTCTATAATGCTACTTCTAGGTGACTTATCATATGTTTTAACTTCTCAAGTCTGTCGAATAATAAAACACACATTTTAAGCTGAAAATTTGGTTTTCCTGAACAGATAAGCAATAGAGGACCTTGAGTTATTTAGGATATTTGCTGACTGTTGTGGAAAGGATATTCTGATATTTTCTTGTGATAATAACAAACATTATATTCTGACTTCAAAATGATTCATATTAAACGAAAATATCTTAAATACATAGTGCCGGACAAAGAAAGTGAGAGAAAGTGGAAGAAAATGGAGTACTGAATGTGTATATCATGTACTACTAATTTAGTAAAACATACAGGACGTGAAGCTGAATATCATGGATCATAGTGGAGAAGATCATGTAACATTGTCAAGCATCAAACAGCTCAGTGATAATATGTAGAGTAGAGGGGCATCATGTTCTGTTGACCTTAAGAAAAGTATGCTCCCCAGTGAGTCAACGGGACAAACTGTTTATTCATGGGACAAAATCCTGTCCGGAAGATATGTCCTATTGGGTGGCTAATCACCTACATGCATGATAAGACTGGAGGCATAATTTTGATCTTATCTTACAACCGAAAAGTTCGTGGATAAGAATCGAGCATTCAAGACCCTCCCTTTTCTCTTTTTATGACACTAAAACAACTAACTATTCTAGTGTTTACATCTGTTTATGCTTATTGCTCAAACTATTTGCATTCCAGAACGAGCTGGAGCTGACGTAGTTGAGTGTGCATGCCTCATTGGCCTTCCTAAGTATAAGGTACACTCATATTTTGGTTAAGAAAATTGAGAATCGCATCTCACTTTTAATACCTTGATCAATTATTTGCTTACTGGACTTGCATGTTTTATACAGAATTTCTACAAGCTCAATGGAAAACCAGTTTATATACTGGTGGAGTCTCGCAAATAGAAAGTAACAAAGCAATGATCAGGCAAGCATCACTTTTATGCTTGAAATTTTCTCCAATATCTCCTTTTATTTTGATAATAATGTTTGTACCATGTTGTGCAATACAGCTAGGCTGCATTATTGTTTGTTCATGGTCTTTTATCAATGCACTGCTTCCATACACAGTCGACATGAGGGTTTAAAATGATGTGTACTGTTCTTGACAAGAGTACACATGTTGTTAGGTCCTGACAATTGGTTTATAAAACTTTAAAATTTCTGGATTTTTTTATCCGGGTCAGTGAAATATTAATATTGAAACGAGGGGCAAATTGTGAATATTGAGCTTCTAATTCATGTTTCCCCCTCCTATCCTTTTTCAGAAAGATTCACAGCTTCATTCCTTTGCAAGAGCACGTTGGAGGAATTGGATCGGTATTGGTGAGCAGTGACTCTGCACGCAGCACAACTGTTAATGTAATCTCGGTGGAGAGATGATGAGATAGATGAAATGTAATCTTTGTAGCACGACTAGTTTTCCAGGTAGTGTCGACGACGAGAGCTTGTAGTTATTTCTGTCGGGAACTGTTGATTACCCGGAAGAGAAAGGGATTAAGGGAATTGCCATCCCGCTTGTTCAGTTCCTCTTTTCTTTTCTAGTGACAATTGTCCTTTTCGCCGCACTTGATGATTTATACTTCTTTGGTAAAACTACCACTCCTACCGTAGTATTATTGGCATTAGATTAGCTCCTTGTCGGTGAAGATTATTCAGAACTAAAAGCTTAAGCCAATCATAAGGCCAGCATGAAAAAAAAGGGCATGGGAATTTGTTTAAGCGTCCTAGTGCACGGTTGGAGTGCCAGGCTGCCAGAGGCAGGTAGAGAGAATGCTGGCGTTACTAGATTGAAGCTTCCAAAGTATGCTAGCGATCCAGCAGCCACTTGGCTAGACCACCGTGAGTTCAGAGTTTTAGGTATCCTCTTGGACACTAAACTAAGATGCCGGCATGCATTAGACATTAGACTATTGAATCATCTACACCGATAGTCCGATACTATACATTAGTAAGCATATAAAAACGGCTTGGATGCAACAGGTTGGCAGGAATATCTGTCTCCTGTTCTACGATCCCCAGACAAGGGCGTTGTGAGATATGGGAGAGGAGACAGTCGCAGGGAGACTTGCCTGCATGTTTGGCGATCGCTGCTTTCTCGCGCCCCCTCGATTCCGCCTGGTTCCAAGGGACGGCCGCTTCTGCGGTTCTGCCTGCCCCTGCAGTTTTATTACTGCTGCCCGTACAGGGTCAGATTGGCATCGGTTTACCTGAAGCAATCACACATCAACAGTGCACACCATTCGTTAAGATAAATTTTGTGTAAATTTCAGAAAACTATGACTATTTTATCAACATTTTCACTCTACTACAACTTTAACTGGGCATGTTAGAGAAGTGCAATAATGGTGTATGATTTTATTAGAAAGCTACAACTTTATTTATCTCATAAGTTTAAATCCATTTTGTTGGTTGATTTATAGGGTAAGTCCAATAAGTTAGAAAAGGATAAGCCCACAGCCTAATTCTAACAAGAAAATAAAAGAAAGAGATAAGTTGGTTTTGTGATCGGTTAAAACCAATTTTGAATCCTAATTGAAGATAAGCTCCCGAACCCCACCAATATTATATAACGTAGAGGAGAGAGAGGATGCTTAATCCTATGCGCGAAAACCCAAAACCCTAAACACCGCCGATCGGTTTTAAGCACTGGCAGAGATTCGTGTAGCCATATCAGGGCAGTGCCAGTGGAGACCCGAACGTCATCGAGACTTGCAAGAAGCCAGTGACAAGAAGTTGATCAAGCCAGTGTCCATGTTCATATATTGGCGCAAGAACCAAAAGAAGAAGAAGAGAAGGAAAAAGGAAGAAGAGAAGGAAAAAAAGGAGAACCAGAGAAATCGACATCGATGGCTTCACAAGCAAGTCAGTAGATTAAGTTATTTTGCATTTAGAGAATGACTAAAGTAATAAGATCTTATAACTTAGAACTCCAACACATTGTCATACACACATGTAATACTCATGCTGTTATAAGTTCAGTTCACATGTAATGACATGCAGGAGATAAATTTGTAGTTATTTGATAAAATCATTTGCTAAAGTTGTACTTATATATATATATATATATATATATATATATATATATATATATATATATATATATATATATATATATTCTACACCCTCCCTCCCAAGAGTCACACCCACCTTCCACCTCTGTAAAAGGCCAGTCAAAGCCCTCTCCTGCCGGTCAAACCCGCCTACTAACTCCCCCCACCGCCCACCTCTTCTTAGCTCTCATCCCACAGAACGTGCAATAACACGACGACCAATGTGCAGTAACACTGTGTCTTATGTGTAATAACAACGTTCAAATATAGTTGAAATATAGTCATGACGGATCTACTTTTGATAAGCACTTTTTTTCTAGCATCATCGTGCAAACGGTTTTGAAAAACCTTACATCACTTGGGAGATATTGTTCTTCAAAGCTTGACTTTTTGTAATTTGTCTCTCTACAAGTAGTAATGCTATACTATTATTTGTTACTACATGTCTGTTGTACGTTACTACAATCGCATAGCGATGTTACTGTAAGAGTGCTGGAAACACTATAAGTTCAGTAACAATGCATCTTACTGTATTTTTTGGATAGTGTTACTACATAAACATGTGGTAACGTGTAACTGTCATGTAGTAACACTTCCACTTTTGTGCAGTAATTCAGTTCTCGTTTTGCAGGAACGACGTAGTAACATGATGGTCAACGTGTAGTAATACGACTGCTTTCCGCAGTAATGACGTCAAAAAATAGTCATGATGGATCTAGTTTCATTAGGCACTTTTTTACGAGCACTATAGTGCAAACGGATTAGAAAAAAAAGATATGATCTGTGAGAGATTGCTCTCTAAAGATAGAGAGTTACCTCTTTTCAGTTTTCGTCTCGTAGGAACAGTGTAGTAACACGATAGTCAATGTGCAGTAACATGACTAATTTCCACAGTAACAGCGTCAAAAAATAGTCATGCCAGAAGTGCAGTAACAGACTATAAGTTTTACAGTAACGTATCATGTTACTGCACTTCTACAGTCATGCCAGAAGTGCAGTAACAGACTATAAATTTTGCAGTAACGTATCATGTTACTGTACTTCTTCTATAACGTTACTACCGAATTATAGTAACATAATGATATCTAATCATACAGTGTCATATGTTGAATGGGTTAGGAGAGCTTCTCATGAACCATGAGCTCATGTGTTCAAATCTTGAATTCACCAAATTATTTTTAATTTTTCTAGAAAAAAGAAGAAAAAAAGGTTTATTTCCAAAAAAAATGAGAGAAAAGAGGAAGAGAAAAAAAGCCAAGAAAACGAGAGAAGGGAGATCGAGCAGGGAGGGGAGGCGCTAGAAGAAAAAGGGGAGGGGAGGGGAGGAAAAAAAAAGGGGAGAAGAGAGATCGAGCAGGGTGGGGAGGGCGCCAGAAAAAAAAAGGAGGAGCGCGCATAGGAGACGTAGGGTGCAGGACTGGAGGGAGAGGGGTACAGAATAGTTATTCTATAAGGGGTGTAGAATAGTCTATATATATATATATATATATATATATATATATATATATATATATATATATATATATATATATATATATATATATATATATATAGAGAGAGAGAGAGAGAGAGAGAGAGAGAGAGTGTGGGTTAAGGTTGTAAGTTAATTAAGTGATAATAGACCAAATGATTGTAGTTTTATGAAATTTACTTTTCGTTTTTTGACGAAAATAAGAACTGAGATTTTTTTTCAGGAAAAAAAAGACTGTGCAAACCATGAACCCTATGTATTGAAGCTAGGGTGTTTCACCCACAATTCTGCCAATTCGAAGATTCAGAAAGAATTTCACAATGCTTATTACATAGGCTGAACCTGACTAATAAGTAATAGCGCGGCCTTGAAACATGAACTAGTCCCGACCTAAATACAGAAGCCGACACGGCAATCGGGCAATGCATTATTAAGAAAATGAATTGAGATCTTTCTGTGCTATAGAACTTTGTGATCTTCGAATGCTACAAAACCAATTTTGCCAAAATGAATTATTCAGAGTTGCACATGCTAACTGAAAGAGAAGAAGGAACCAGACTGGTTCAGGCTTCAGGGGGTTCGTGGAATCCCCCTTGTTGATCAGTGATCCTCCTTTTGAGCAAAATCTTGCCACGACGCCGATCTTGGCACGCCGGCGCAGGGCGGGAGCTCCTTCTCCGACGCCGACCTCGACATCCCGGGGTCCAAAGGGTGCTGGTTCGCGAACTGCAGCTGCGACGCGGACCTCCGCATGGCGGCCGCGGAGCAGAGCAGCGGCGAGCTCTCGGCGCCAAGCTGAAGCTGCTGGCACGAGGCCGACCTCGGCATGCCGCCGCGCCGGTGGAGCCGGCACCGGAAGGAGCCCTCGTGCGTCGTGGGCGAGCAGATGCACTGTCTCGCCTCCCCCGCCGCCGCCACCTTCGCCGGCTGGCCACTGTGTCCGCCGCCGCAGCCGTTGGAAGCCATGTACGTACCTCGACGCAGACAGACCTAACCTTAACCGCCGGAATCTTGCACGATATCCACGGGGTATTTTATAAAGACGGGGTTTCGATCTGGAGGAGAATCCGGGCTCGTTACGGCTTCGGATTTCCTATTGAAAATCGCAACAGATCTTTCGCCTAAAAAGTCGATTGAATTTATATATTCAAATTTGAATCTGTAGCGAGAGCGTCGTTACAAAGCACAACTTACAAATTACATGTGGTATACGGATAAATTCAGTAACTTCTAAATTATACTACACGAAGAAGGGGCGTGTCGCGGGCGGCCGGCGATTCAAATCCGACTGAAAGAACGCGTGGTGATTGATTCATGCAACATCGAACTGAACGAGCGAACCACGAGATCGATTGCTCGGTCGATCGATCGATCATAGCGTTGGCAGCATCATCTGGAGCAGGGGAGCCGGCCGGGATCGGCGCTGCCGCGATTTGAACTTCCTGATCGCCGCCTTGAGCACCCGCCTCCACCCTTCCTCCTGAAGAATCCAACCAGCAGAAGCCTCGTCGTAATGGCGGAGATGATTCATGAAGCGTAAGGATGGGGGGATCTGTATGCAGAAAGCTACCTTGGCCGGGAGAGGCGACGATGGTGGCGGCGGCGAGAAGTCCAGCCTCGCGCAGCCCGTCTCGTGGAGGTTCAGGAATGAGCCGTCCTCCCGCCGCAGCCTCAGCCGCCGCCGCCGCGACCTCGACGACCTGCCCCCGATGGCGGCCCTCGCCCTGCGCTTCGGGTTGGCGATGAGAAAGTCCCTCGAGCCCTCGGCCCCGCCTCCGCCGGAGCGCGGCGGCGGCGGCGGCGACGACGACGCGCGGGGCACCTTGTTCAGCGGGGACCAGATGCCGCTCTGGGAGTAGTCGAAGTCGAAGGCGGAGGAGTCCGGGAACATGCCGAGCAGGCCCCGCGACATGGACGGCTCCAGGTACTCCACCGTCACCACGCGCTCCACCACCACCACCTGCGGCTCCACGGCCGCGGCGCCGCCGCCTCCCTCGGTCTCTGTCTCCGCCGCACTATTCATCTCGGCCTCGAAGCTTACTAGTGGTGGTCTCCGGCGATCGTCGGAGCTAGGAGAGGAAGTGATGGGAGCGGAGGAAGAGGTGGGAAATGTTAAGGGAGTTCGCGGCTAAAGTAGCCGTTGGGTGTGGCCTGTCCGGACACTTGACCGTTGGGATCTGGGGGTTGCTCGGTCACTGACGAGTGGGGCCCGATGGTCCATGTGCCTGAACCGAGTCATCAGTAGCTTTGTGTTCAGGGAGTACTTCTTCACATGAATGCCAGATTTACTTGGCCCAACAATTCAACAAAATCACATGGAAGGTTTGAACACAAATTTTTGCAGAACTATACCAGATCCATCCGAGGAGCAATTAAACTGTACTCCCTCCATTTTTTAATAAATGACGCCGTTGACTTTTTCTCACATATTTGACCATTCGTCTTATTCAAAATTTTTATGTAAATATACAAGATATAAATCACACTTAAAGTACTATGAGTGATAAAACAACTTATAACAAAATAAATTATAATTACATAAATTTTTTAAATAAGACGAATGGTCAAATATGTGAGAAAAAAATCAACGGCGTCATCTATTAAAAAACGGAGGTATTACTCTACATTAAATCTTCTGGGCACTTCCCTGGGAAAAAAAACAAAGATAAAACACTTCTCAGCACTTACAGTGGGGAAAAGGACCACCCACTTTGCTTCAAACTTTGCAGAATCTCGCTATAGTATGTTTTTAAGGGCATTCAGTGGGAATATAGAGTGGGTAATAAAAAATAAATTACTTATAGTTATATATATGTGGGAGTAGCAAACAACAGTATGATGTAAGGAATAAACAAATGTTTTTTTTCATCGCTCTCTCCTGACTGTGGTTGTGGGACCTAGCTTACTACCATTTTTATTCTTTCGTCCTTTTAGCTACGACAACTAATACCTACTGAAGTATGATCTACTCTCTAGACATCACTAAGATTTACTCTATCTACTTTATGAATAAAGATAGGCCTACATCAGTGGGTATTAGTTGTTGTTGTAGCCACAATGATGAAAAAATAAAAGTGGGTAGTAAGCTGAACCCCACAGTCACTAGCCATGAGACAAGGATGAGAGAAATTATTTCTTTATTCCTTATGACTAGGTAGTAAGCATATTACCTAGTAATCCCTCCGTTTCAAGTTATAAGACGTTTTGACTTTAGTTAAAGTTAAATTGTTTCAAGTTTGACTAAGTTTATAGATAAATATAGTAATATTTATAATACTAAATTAGTTTCATCAAATCAATAGTTGAATATATTTTCATATTAAATTTATCTTGGGTTGAAAATGTCACTACTTTTTTCTATAAACTTGGTCAAACTTAAAGCAGTTTGATTTTAATCAAAGTCAAAACTTCTTATAACCTGAAACGGAGGGAGTATTAGTTACTTACCACTTCCACAATGTTATAACCTAGTAGTAGTAGTATTTTGTTCCTTATTATCCACTTTAGATACACATTATGGATGCGTTAAGGGCATTCTCAATGTATGTTTACTAGGTATGTAGTAAGGGTGGGACCTACAAAACCAGGGCGTATAGTTGTTTTAGTTCACACAACATATTTAAGAGAATGGATAAGTAAAAAAGAGAGGGAATGAGAGAAGGGAGAATCTTAATATTTGTTTATTCCTTATTGTCTCGTAGTAGCACTACTACCGGATGAAACTATTACCCATCTTACTGCCTACTCCAATAATGATGAACCAGGTAATACGACTCCTTACTACCCACTTTTTTACACATTGTGAATGCCCTAACTAGTATTATATGTTAGGTGGAAAGGTGTGTTCTCTAACAAGAACTTCTCCCCGAGTTCATCATTGATATATGGACATGTGGATGGTGGGTCCTATATATCAATAACCACGTCCCTCTAGCTTCGTGTCAAAGATCCGTGTCAAAGATCATCCATGTATTTTATATGGTTACTTGATAGGACTTGTTAAAAAGAGAGAAGAGCTTGTAAGTTTCAGGGTTAGGGCCTATTGATAGTCTGATGGGATTCTAGTCCTAGAAGAACAAGTAATCCTATATTTTTCCTATTGGCAACTGAAAAGAACTCTCTGTTTTTGCAATATTCAGCATTAGCGATGAACCCTGAAAGTTACTGTTTGCCAGTTTATTTTTTAAACCTTTTCTTGAGACGGATATTTTGAAAAATAAAAACAGGGTTGTAAAAAAAACCCCAACTTTATTGTGATAAATTTTCTAAGTTGCATATCTCAATATTTTATTTTCCAGGATATAACGTGTTCCTACATCCTGGGTTTGGAAAGAGGCTCTGAAAAACTAAAATTAAAATAGATGCCTATAATATGGCATCCTTCTCTTGGGCAGTCGAGCGTAGGTCAATTTGGTGCACTTGCGCAGTGTATAAGTCGCCGTATGTAATAAAAAAAATGTACGTTGTATTGTAGAATAAAAATTAAAAAAAATATAAAACAAACTCAGTACAGCTTTATGTAAACTCGATATGCCACATTGAACACACTTCGCAGCAACCCAGATTAACACACATAAGACGGAAGGACACTGTCGTAAAAAAAAAGTACCTACTGTATTAGCGACTACAGAATCTACTAAACACGACTCGACTTCATGATCGAACAGAGATCAGCTCTTTACTTCTTTTTTGAGTTCTTCCCCAGGGTCGGGAAGTGTGCCGCGTCATCGAAGCTCGGTGGCGGAGTAGCCGGCCTAGGCGGCGGCGGTGGCGGAGACGGCGGCGCCGCCGCCGCCTCCTGCTCCTTCTTCTTGTCCGCCTCCGGGTCCGGCTTCTTCGTCCTGATCGGCGCCCTGTACTGGTAGCCTATGTACTTGGCCGTGTCCTCCTTCTTGACCGCACTGGGCTTCTTGTTGCCTGCTGCGGCATTGGCGGCACCCTTACCGGCCTCCTGCGGCTTCTTCTTGTTCTTGCTGTTGTTATTGTTTTTCTTCTTCTTGTCGTCGTTCTTCTTCTTCGGCGCCGGCGCCGACTTGGACGGCCAGGCCGCCGGCGGCACGGGCGGCTTCCTGTAGGCGACGGGCTCCTTCTCCTTGCTCAGCGGATTGTCGCCGGGATTGTTGCGCTCGAGCAGCGTGAAGGGGTTGAAGCTTGGCTGGAGCGCCATCTTCTCGACGTACGATCGGTCGAATCGACGACGAAGCCGACGTGAATACACCGAGCGATCGTACGTGATCTGTTGCTTGTTGCTGTGTTGCGCTTTGTGTTTCGTTGGTGGGCTACGGCGTGCGACGGCCGAGAATATAAAGGGGGGGCGGGCAGGCGCCGCCGGGTACAGCTCGGGTTCGGCTTCGAGTTTGGAAGCGGCACACCACCGCACACGGTACGTGTCGGGATCGGTTTTGCGGTGTTGGGTCGGCGTCGGAAGCCAGTCGCGTGGCGGCGGCCCGTACGCGGACACGGATTGCGCTTGTGGGCTCTTGCTTGCCTTGTTGGGCCGTGAAGGGAAGTTCTCGCCGGGTCGGACCTTGTGCACATCGGACTCCGGGCTCATGTAGTTAGTACTCGGAGACGGACCCAAAAGGTGCGTAAGATAGAAAAGGTCCAATTTAACTCCCTCAAACATAAATCGGATCAGATTTGTATCCCTCACTCATAAAAACCGGATATAAAAACTCCTCCAACTATTAAAACAGGTGCATAATAACTCATAGTGAAGTATTCCTCCAACTATAGTGGATCTCAATTTTATGCGGAATCGTAGTCAAGTAAAAAAAAACGAGACCCATATGTAGTCTGTCCCTCTCCTTCCTTCCCAATTAGGGGTGGGCGTTCAGTCTGACCGAAAAATTCGGTCTCAGTCTTCGGTCTTTCGGTTATTTCGGTCTTTGAAAAGTGAGGACCGAATTTCTTCCAAAAAAACTCAGGATCGACAAATTCGGTCTCGATTTTTTTGTCTCGGTCTAACCGAATTTTGACAGAGGGGGACCGGCTCAAACGCGAACGCATCGAATCCCCCACCGCAGTCTGGCTGGAGACGAAGGCGACGCAGTGGCGGCGTTGAGGCAGAGGCGGGCTCGCGGAGGACGGACCGGTGGAGGCGGCGTCGACGCGATGGAGGTCGAGGATGGACCGGCGGAGGCAGCGCCGGCGCGATAGAGGTGGAGGACGGGCTGGCGCCCGGCGGAGGCGGCGCGATGGAGGCGGACGGGCGGAGCGTGGAGGGCGGGGACCGGAGAGCGGAGGCGGCGCCGCGGAGGTGGAGGCGGCGCCGCCGCGGTGGAGGCGTAGGCGGCACGGTGGAGGCGGAAAGGCAGAGTCGGCATGGTGGAGGCGGAAGGCGGAGGCGGGGGAGGCGCCGTGGAAGCGGAGGCGGTGCGGTGGAGGCGGAAGGTGGAGGCGGCGTGACCGAGCCGAGTGTGACGCGATGGGGAGAGGCGGCGCTGCGTGAGGCTGGTGGGAGGAGGGATTGGATGTGTGGTTGCCTCTAGGGTTTAGTAGTTTATTGAGTTTATTGGGCCTCCTAAGCTTATTGGACCAAAATTCGGTTTTCTCGGTTAATTCGGTTAACCGAGGGCAATGACCGAATTACTCGAATAAATTTCGGTCTTTCAATGGCCAAGACCAAACTACTAACCGAATTTCTCGGTCTCGGTTTTTTCGGTCTCAGTCTTTTCGGTTCGGTTCTTCGGTTCGGTCTTATTTTGCCCACCCCTATTCCCAATCATCTTCTAGAAGTAGAGATGGCGGTGGTGGCAAGATGGAGCCGGAGAGGGCACTAGTGGCTCCTTCCCTCTTCTCCCAAGTTGTAGTAAATACAACAAATTAAATTAAACCTAGTATACGCACATTCACAATTATATTTATTTATTTTGTTACATCTTGTAGAAAGTCAAATTAAATGTAGAACAATATATGTCATATTTTAAAGGTAAATTGTGTTGACGATACAAGAAGTTGGTAAGTGGGTGTGGTTGGGTGCAAGAACTAGAAAACCGTGCATAGCGATACAATAACTTGGTTAAGTGGGTGGTGCGCTCGTAGTGTAGAAGGTTGCCACATAGAAAATTTTTGTTACGTGTTCCATCTCAGCGAGATTGTCACATACTCACATCAGCAGTGACATGAGAGAGATGCTCTCCTATCTCATTTTACATAAAATCCTTTGTAGCTGTTGAAGGAGAAGTAACTGGAATACAAAAGTATAAGGGGTTCACTCTATAAAATCAGATATATAGGAGAGCACCTCTTCCGTGTCACTGCTAATATCACAATCTCGCTAAGGTGGAACAACGACGACGTGGCAAAATTTCCTAAGTTGTAATCTTCTCCTAAAGTTATTGTATCGTCATGCTCGATTTTCAAGTTCTTGTACCTAATTGCACCCACCTGCCAACTTTTTTTACCGCCAATGTAATTTACTTATTTTAAAAAAATAAAAAAAAATAAAATTATAGATGACACGTATAAAAGGATGAACATCTTACCAAATAAAACACTTTAAATATAACAAGGTCGCCCGTATATTAGCATATCGGACAAAAATGCTCTACAATAATGTACTTGTAGTAGCAAAGACTGACAGGTGGATCCGATCCACATATCAACGGCAGCTACTAAAGATACAATATTGTGCGGCTTGTCAGGTTGGGTGAATCCCTTTGCACTTAGGTTCCTCCTTTCATCCTTTGCTACAACCAAATACAAATTTCCTTTAGCTAAACTAGCTTATAAATGCATCTTGCAAGCGCACTTGTTTTATAGCCCTTTAGTGCCATTTTGCAGTAGTGGATAGGCTTGCCTTAGAAATTTTACGAGAGAAACAAAAGTTCTAAACTTCAAATCGCTCTGAACCGCGTTGAGCCCATTTGTACCAAAAGGCAAATGCACTTTTCAGCGACCGGTCCCACACTACAAGATGTTCAGGTTTGGAGTATCTAATTTACCCTTAATTATGTGGTCCTAGAGTCACTGTTCACAAAAACCAAAGATTACTTTGTACTTAATCATGATTGAAATCTTGAGGAAGTCCACGCCCCCCTGCACGGTGGTCCAATTTATACACATCGGAGAGAACATTACAAAAGCCTGTAACAGCTAGGGAGATTGTGCGTGCATATGCACGGGGTCTCGCTCTGTCAGGTTTTAACCTGAGTTAGTCGTTTGACCAAATTAAGGGCTCACGTTTCGTTATTTTGTTCTTTGGGAGAGGAATCTTTCGGGGGAGAATTTTGTCTCGAGAGGCTCCCGTATCCACGAGAGGGGCAAGGGAAAAAAATTTAAAACATGGAGCTTCTCTAAACACGAAGACGTTTTTGCAGTGTAGCTGTGTAGGTAGCGTCACTGGAACTGTTGACTGGCCGAGCGAGCATGCACCGGCCGACCAGTCGGCTTGGATTTTTCATCCTTCTCTCGTTGATTTTTGTTTAGGATGCATACTGGTACTAGCCTATACTGTGTAGCCACTCAATATAAAATTGCTGGATCAATGGGAACTAGGGGTGCAAATGGGTGTTACGACCTGCGCTTACTGTTTGTATAAGTACACAACTATAGAGATCACCTGCTGCTTTAGCCTTCAGGCCTCAGCTAGCGAGCACTTAGCCACTTACTCTTCTTTCCCCCATTCTCACAGTACTGACCTTGCTAGCTACACCTGAAGATCAGCTGGTTGCCGACTTGCCATTGCCGATGCAAGATTCCGGTAGCTGCACTGATCGATCAAAGAACAATCTGGCTAGCAATCTTGGTTCTTGTTTGCAAATTAATCAGTGAAAAGATACACGAAGAAAGCTAATTAAGCTAGTGATTTTGGTGTCTAGTAGCTAATGGCTTCTGCAGATAACTGGCTAGGCTTCTCGCTCTCCGGCCAAGGCAACCCACAGCATCACCAGAACGGCTCGCCGTCTGCCGCCGGCGACGCCGCCATCGACATCTCCGGCTCAGGCGACTTCTATGGTCTGCCAACGCCGGACGCACACCACATCGGCATGGCGGGCGAAGACGCGCCCTATGGCGTCATGGATGCTTTCAACAGAGGCACCCATGAAACCCAAGGTGAGGAAGCCAGGTTGCTGATCTGATGAGCATGCAGCTAGCTAGCTACAGCGCAGTGATGAGGGATTTGATATGTGTGGCGTGTGCTTTGCAGATTGGGCGATGAGGGGTTTGGACTACGGCGGCGGCTCCTCCGACCTCTCGATGCTCGTCGGCTCGAGCGGCGGCGGGAGGAGGACGGTGGCCGGCGACGGCGTCGGCGAGGCGCCGAAGCTGGAGAACTTCCTCGACGGCAACTCATTCTCCGACGTGCACGGCCAAGCCGCCGGCGGGTACCTCTACTCCGGAAGCGCTGTCGGCGGCGCCGGTGGTTACAGTAACGGCGGATGCGGCGGCGGAACCATAGAGCTGTCCATGATCAAGACGTGGCTCCGGAGCAACCAGTCGCAGCAGCAGCCATCGCCGCCGCAGCACGCTGATCAGGGCATGAGCACCGACGCCAGCGCGAGCAGCTACGCGTGCTCCGACGTGCTGGTGGGGAGCTGCGGCGGCGGCGGCGCCGGGGGCACGGCGAGCTCGCATGGGCAGGGCCTGGCGCTGTCGATGAGCACGGGGTCGGTGGCCGCCGCCGGAGGGGGCGGCGCCGTCGTCGCGGCCGAGAGCTCGTCGTCGGAGAACAAGCGGGTGGATTCGCCGGGCGGCGCCGTGGACGGCGCCGTCCCGAGGAAATCCATCGACACCTTCGGGCAAAGGACGTCTATATACCGAGGTGTAACAAGGTTAGCGATTTCCATCAACTTTTGCTAGTGTTATTGTTGCTGATCTTGTTCTGCATCTTCCAGCTCAAGTATTATATTGCTTATCGATTTTCTCTCATGTTTTAGTGTATTGCTCATTGATCTCAAAGCAAATGTTTGGATCGAAGTATATTAGGATGTGTTTCATCTAAATATCTAATTAGTTGCTGAGAGCATATATAATGCGATTCTCCTAGTAGTCGCTTCTTTGCTGTTGCTCTGCTACACAGTGCTACTTGCTCTTCTCACTTAGCCTAGAGGTAACACTAGCTTGTAATACAAGGTGATTTAGAAGTATACAATTCATAAAATGTACTAGATTTGACCAACACAGAAGTGGAGCACATGTAATTTCCATGATTTCTTGGTGATCCGCTTTGCCAATGCAAGTGCTTCTTTTGACGCTTCGAGTACTGAACCGTTAGCGTTTGAAGTGCAGTGATGATCATCTGCAATGAACAGATGCTCTCTAATTAGTTTTCTTGTTGTCCACAACTTTAATTATTTTTACAATTTTCTTCTAGTCGATAAAAAATAATATATATGCATGTTTATATAAAAATTTTTAAGTTCTTCATACGTATAATCACGTTGTTAATCTGTCTTTCAGGCATAGATGGACAGGAAGATATGAAGCTCATCTGTGGGATAATAGCTGTAGGAGAGAAGGCCAAAGTCGCAAGGGGAGACAGGGTATGTATATATAGTGAGAGATATGTAATGGTAGTTAATTACTCCCTTATTCTATAATCTTAAAGATAAATTAACTGATCAATGATTAATCATTCTTCCATCTGTTCTGTGACTGAATACTGAATTTTTGTCGCCTCTCCATCCGGGATATGACACTTCACACTCATGAAAATGCAGTTTATTTGGGTAAGAGCTAATCTTGTGCAATATATTCACCTATCATGTATAGCATATATATCCATTTCGTAAAAAAAAATGTAAATCTTATGCTAATACTTCGAAGTTCTCACTTATCTTCTTCACGAACATTTGTGTAGGCGGTTATGACAAAGAAGATAAGGCGGCTCGGGCTTATGATTTGGCAGCTCTAAAATACTGGGGCACGACCACAACAACAAATTTCCCAGTACAGATATTCTTCTTTTTAAAAAAAGACTTAAAGAGATGATACAATTCTGTTAATTGCTTTTTAGATTTGTCTATTTCCATGTGCATGGTTTGTTTGAATATCAAAATTCTGTGCAGATGAGTAATTATGAAAAGGAGCTAGAGGAAATGAAACACATGACCAGGCAGGAGTACATTGCACATCTTAGAAGGTATTGCTTGATGCATGCTGATTATACTATAGCATCACATGTTTGGAAGATTGCACAGCACGAAAGCACGCTTCTGTTGCATAGCAACTAATTAATTACGTGCATGGTCATTCAACCACAGGAATAGCAGTGGATTTTCTCGTGGTGCATCCAAATATCGTGGTGTTACTAGGTAATTAAATCTACCATCAAATTACATGTTGGGTAAAAGTTATATTATATATGTATGATACTCCTATTGTTCGAGCTGAATATATATGATTTACTATGTTTATGTTGAGATGTTGGAATTTATCTAGAATGACGGTTTGACAGGCATCATCAGCATGGGAGATGGCAGGCAAGGATAGGGCGAGTTGCAGGCAACAAGGATATCTACCTAGGCACCTTCAGTAAGCCAATTATACCAACTAGCACACAGAAGCTAATCTATTTGTTAATTAAGCTAGTTAAGATCCTCTGTTAATTGAAATATATCCATAAAAGTACTTACTGGAACTGGAGGTACTAGGACGGCACTGTGCTTTCAAGAACCCCGAGTCATCATCAAGCCCTAATTATTTAGTAATCCATTTTCTCGAAATCTCTGCCTCGTAGAGCGGAGAGAGGGTGCATTATTCTATCCTGCCCAATGGGTATTAATAATAGTGGAGTAGCACATTAATTATGTCCCAAATGTTCCTTTCCAAGTTTGTGTCTCGGAGCTGTCTGAGGAAACCGGGGCATGTGGTCAAGAGCTCATTTTAGAAAAACCCTAGCTACTGCATCGAGACGTCACAGCTTGCATGCAGTGCGCGCGGCGAGTACACACACATGCACGCGCGCGTCGGTGGGCTAACCCTAATCATGGCGTACGTGCCGTGCTGTGCTGTGCAGGCACCGAGGAGGAGGCCGCCGAGGCGTACGACATCGCCGCCATCAAGTTCCGCGGGCTCAACGCCGTCACCAACTTCGACATGAGCCGGTACGACGTCAAGAGCATCCTGGACAGCAGCACGCTGCCGGTCGGCGGCGCGGCGCGGCGGCTCAAGGAGGCGGAGGTCGCCGCCGCCGCCGCGGGCGGCGGCGTGATCGTCTCCCACCTGGCCGACGGCGGTGTGGGTGGGTACTACTACGGGTGCGGCCCGACCATCGCGTTCGGCGGCGGCGGCCAGCAGCCGGCGCCGCTCGCCGTGCACTACCCGTCGTACGGCCAGGCCAGCGGGTGGTGCAAGCCGGAGCAGGACGCGGTGATCGCGGCCGGGCACTGCGCGACGGACCTCCAGCACCTGCACCTCGGGAGCGGCGGCGCCGCCGCCACCCACAACTTCTTCCAGCAGCCGGCGTCAAGCTCGGCCGTCTACGGCAACGGCGGCGGCGGCGGCGGCAACGCGTTCATGATGCCGATGGGCGCCGTGGTGGCCGCCGCCGATCACGGCGGGCAGAGCAGCGCCTACGGCGGTGGCGACGAGAGCGGGAGGCTCGTCGTGGGGTACGACGGCGTCGTCGACCCGTACGCGGCCATGAGAAGCGCGTACGAGCTCTCGCAGGGCTCGTCGTCGTCGTCGGTGAGCGTCGCGAAGGCGGCGAACGGGTACCCGGACAACTGGAGCTCGCCGTTCAACGGCATGGGATGATCTAGCTACGCAGCGGCCGCGATGTTGCAAGAAGTAAATTCTTGAGCTTAATTAGCGGCAAGTTTAGGATTAGTTCATCATCAGAGTCTACACCACTTGACCAGTACATGCATGAGACACGTATACGTGCGTTGGTAGTATAACATGTGCCTTCTGAAGGCTGGTAATGGCAGGTATTAGGGGGTAATTAAGATTTGTTGTAAATTGCCGCCTCTCCTTGCTGTTAGTTTTGGGAAAGTTTCAGAAGGAGCAGATCTGATCGATCTGGGACATGTACACTGATCGATACAATAATTTCACGGTTCTATGCATGATAGGCTAATTATCCAATCAAGTTGTCTTTTTCAAAGGCCCTTTTAATTTGACTCCTTGACATGCATGAGATGTTTTATGATGCTTGGAGGAGATCAATTGCATGAATCATAATTAGTAAATCAGACAAAGGATTGTGATGCGTCCTTTGCCATTTTCTTGCCTCCATTTGCTCGATTCAACATGAACTGTGTTGAATGGCACTAATCTGATTGGATGGTTGGAAGTCTAGGTGATAATCCATTCAAATAGCCGAAGCAATGTCATTGGCGACTCCACAACTCCACGAGTAGAAAAACAGTAATCCAGCACAGCAAACAAACTAAAGAAATGCTCCAAATGTCATACGTACATAATTAATCACCAAATTTAAATTCCTCCAAAAAAATCAGATTCAAGTGGATTACTGTTTGTTTAGTTTGTTTATCAGCAAAAAAATCAGCAAGCAAACAAACAGTAATCTATGCTATCTGACCTTCAGACGATCGAGTGGCTTCATCCCAGAGATCCAGACTAGCACATAGCACCGGCATAGGCCCCATACAACGTCAACACACCTAACATGTAATCGTTAGGGTTGAAATTGGCCGTGCCCCTTCTCATGGGAGGCGCACCATCGTCGGCTCGTCGCTCTCCCTCTTTTGCTCGCCGTGTGTCGTTCTTTCTCCTCGTTTGCCGCCGCCGCCGGCACCGGGGATTGCTTCTTGGCCTTAACCTTGACACGCTTCCCGGTCTTGTCGTCGCCGGCGAGACCAAAACAGGCCAGCGAATTGTGCATCTTCATTGTGTCGTCTCGTCGTCTTTGTGTGGAGAGAGATCCCTGCCTCTCTTTGATCGATCAGGTCGGCAGTGCAGGGGTGACGCTGTCTCGAGCTTCGTTGGTTTTCGCTCCGTTTCGTGTTGGGATATGGCACGCAGATGGAGAGAACCGGTGAAAATATGTAGCGGCCGGGTAATGGACAGTGGAGTAGCTTTTCGCAATTTGTGTCCTGGACTCCACGAGTCGGAGTAATCAGACTCCGATTAAAATCGTAACAGGTAACCCACCGTGGGCCTTATTTCAGCCCGCCGCAGACGGCCCAACATGCTACTCATTAATGGGCCGCCCGGGTCTGGGCCCATGAAAACGGCAGTGAGGCTCTACTACTACTCACGCTCACGCTGTCACGCAGGGGAGCAAAGCGACTGAGGAGAGCGAGAGAGATGGCGTGCCACGCCGCCGCTCTCCTGCAGCATCCGCCGCCGCCGCCGCCGCCCGCGTCGCTCCCCTCCACCGCGTGCACGTCCTCCTCGCGCCGCCGCGCCTCTCCGTGGGGCGGCGCTGGGCGGTTGATACGGTTACGCCTGCGGGGGCACTGCCCCTCGCCCGCCTCGGCGCGCGCCGCGAGGGTGGTCTCCCCGCGCTGCTCCTCCTACGGCGCCGCCGCCGACGCCGGGGAGTCGCCCGCGGAGGCGCTCCGGAGGGTCCTGGAGTCCCCCGGCGCCCACCAGGCGCCCGCGTGCTACGACGCGCTCAGCGCCCGCCTCGTGGGGCGCGCGGGGTTCAAGGTCTGCTTCACGAGCGGTACGTGCTCGCTGTTTTGCCTCTGGGCGTGGGGCTTCCCTCTGGCGCTCATTGTAATTCTAGTTCATGGGCATAGGGGATGGGGCGATGGGCATGGTTGTGGGACTGTGTATTGTGCGGTTTGTGATCCTTAGCTGATATAACGTCTGACTGCTTAGGCTCCCAAATCTATTGTTATACTAGCTGCTAGTAATGCCTTGAATGTCGCAAAGATGAGAACTTTGATTGATGTGAGGATTTACTCTGTGTTGATCTGTATTGGATAATTGCTCGTGTCTCTGCTGAGGGAACTTTAATCAAAGATTTAAAGTGGCATTACACTTGTCAAAACCACTAAAATTATGCGCTTTGGCTATATATTCAGAACCTAAAAAATGCAACCACACTATATTTTGCTTCTGGAGCTTTCACATGACTATGTATAAAGAGGTTTAACAGTGTTCAAGCTTCAACTATATTATGTCTTTTCAGGTTTCTCAATATCTGCTGCGCGACTTGGATTGCCTGATGTGGGTCTCATCTCCTATGGGGAAATGATAGATCAAGGGTGTCTGATCACCGAAGCGGCCTCAATCCCAGTGATTGGTGATGCTGATAATGGTTATGGAAACTGTATGAATGTCAAGAGAACAGTAAAAGGATTTATTAAAGCTGGTTTTGCTGGAATTATTCTTGAAGACCAGGTATGCTTTTCAAGTGATATTGAGTTGTTCATGGCGGATGTCCTTCCATACACTGTGTTTGTTCTAGTTATCTTGAAACTCCACGATTAGGGAAGTCTGTTGTGTTCATTGTACAAAGATGGTACTTCCAGTGGCACCTTCATATACATACTTGACTGTGGGATCCCTGTGACTTCTGAAATGAATAGTGACCTTTTATTTTTGTGATCAATCTTTCCCTTTTGTTTAGTTTTGTTTTAGTGATATGATCTGTAGTATTCTGAAGGTATCTCCAAAAGCATGCGGACATACACAGGGAAGGAAAGTTGTCTCAAGGGAGGAAGCAATTATGCATATAAAAGCTGCTGTAGATGCCAGGAAGGAGAGTGGCTCTGACATTGTTATTGTGGCAAGGACAGACTCTCGTCAAGCTTTGTCTCTTGATGAAGCATTATGGAGAGTACGCGCTTTTGCAGATGCTGGAGCAGATGTTCTATTTATTGATGCCCTTGCTTCAAGAGAAGAGATGAAGGCATTTTGTGCAGTATCACCTGGAGTTCCAAAAATGGTTAGATCTGTTACATGCTATCTTGCTTATCCAAGTTGTCTGTGATGGCCATGAAACAATTGTCTCATCATATTCTGTGCTATCTTCTGCAGGCTAACATGTTAGAAGGTGGTGGTAAAACTCCTATTTTGAGCCCTGCTGAACTTGAAGAAACTGGTTATAAACTCATAGCATACCCATTATCTCTGATTGGGGTATCAATGCGTGCAATGGAGGTTAGTTGATTTGTATATGTTAAATGCATGTTTTTTTTTCCTTCTCACAGATTTTGTAAGCTACAACTGAAAACTGGTTCAGATTGCTTACCATTTGTCCTGTGAGTAATAGTTATGGATTCTGAAATACTAGTATAACATGCCGGGTGCCCCATAATCAGTATGGAAACTCCAACCTATGATGTTAGTACGAGTTTAGGATACTATTGCAACCTAAAATTTTGTCCAGACCTTCCATAATATGACCCTGCTTTAGAATTGCAACTAAGGGCGTAAATTTCAATAAAAGGTGTCTTGACTGATATCATTGCGCCTCATTCCTTCTACCATTTTCATGTAAGATCTTGCTTTAGCCTCTTTTGCCTTTCGTCTACCAAAAATCTGTAAGCGTAATCTTTACAGTACCTTGTTCCCTGTGAGGATTCGGTTGGCATACTATTTTTCACTTCTTCTAAGTTACATGGATTTTATAAAGTACCTTTAGGGGAAAAAGGTGCACATGTGCATGTAAATAGATAGTCATGTGAACCTGTCTGTATGTAAATTTATGTAGTACTCATCAACTATAACTGTACATGAAACCCCGATATGCAGGATGCTCTTATTGCTATAAAAGGTGGTCGCATACCTCCTCCCAGCAGTCTGCCATCATTTGAGGAGATTAAAGATACTCTGGGGTTTAACAGCTACTATGAAGAAGAAAAACGATACGTTGTGACACCAGCCCAATCATCATCGTACAGGAGCGGTGAGGACGATTACTTTTAGATTACTTTTATTCTATGTCGGATCTATGTTGAATGTTTTTTTTCCTAACCTTGAACTCCTAAATTATAGGTTACTATGATAATACAAGTGAAGCAAGCAGTCCAGGAGATGCCAAATCAAGAACTGAAACACCGCAAGAGCCTGTTATTGACATATTGCCTCAGCTATATGATCTTGGTTCTACTGGAGGCAGAGGCCCTTCAGCAGGGATGTGGTCTCGGACACTTCGGTTAAGGATTACAGGAAGAGATGGAGTTCAGAAAATCGATGCTAGAATACCTGTAAGAACCCCCTCCACATCTACTTGGTAGTTGCATTGAAGCATTTAATTTACATCGAACTGACCTATATCATTGATGTTGGTTATACGCATTTTGTTATTATTACTGCAATAGCCTCTTGGTCCTTGTGTTCCCGTATATTTTCTATAATCTAGTTTTTGCCAAACTGATTGAAAGGTTGCTTTTGTTTATCCCCATTATCTACAACAGGCTGGATTCTTAGAAGGCATGACAAAAGTTATTCCAGGTCTGTACTTCTTTTCTTAAGAGCAGCATGCACCATAAGTACCACCTCCATCTTCATGTGATCATTCCCTGGGTTTTGCAGGTTTGGCTGGAGCTAATATCATGGAAAGGCTTCGAAATGCACCTATTGATTCAGAAAACCCCCAGAACGGTCAGATACTGCTTGATTTTGAGGATGCTATGGGAGATAGGATCCAGGTGTTTATTGAGTGAGCATGCCTGTTTTCCATTTGCTGGCGCACTGCAAAATCCAAATGCATGGACCTTCAAAGCGGCACCAGACTTCTTGTTGTTGTGAAAACCAGTGAACTAGTAAAATCCAACATTGATCATATGACCTGAAGTCATGAACTAATGGTTTCCTAGTCCCTCGATGCTACACCCAAATAATCAATCTAGATGTGTGCGTAGCTGCACATTGCAATACCATGCAGAGTATTTGCCCGGGATTAGTCTGGTAGCCTTTGCTTGCCCCCAAAATCCTGAAGTCAAATTTCGAATAAAAAGCATTCTCAGGAGGTTTGAAATGTTTGCATGCTTCTATCTGCTGATATTTACATTTTTGAAGCAGTGAACAGCTCATGCGTTGTGATGTACCCAGGTTTTATTCTCTACAATCCGGTATGCGACAGTTCACAATATGACACTAGCAGTGCAAGGATTACTACAAGTCTACAACTTCACAACACTATACTATACAGTGTCCAATGGTTACACCTTTGCCCTTTGGTTACCCTACGCTAGCTTCTGCTGCCATGCTATATCGAAGAGACCCAGCAATGCTTCCTCCCTGCTCTCCGCCGTGCGGGCCATGGCGAAGGTCTCCTCTTCTTCCCTCTCGCTGCCTCCTCTCTCCTGGTCCTCATCCTTCACGATCTCCGTGCTGTCCTTCATGGCATCTGTGATCTCTGCAGCTGGCGTCTCCACCCGCTGTACATCCTCCACGCCGCATTCTTGGCCACCTGATGCGTCGCCGCGTTTCGCCGGAGTCGCCGCCTCTCCTTCGCCGTCGACGGGAGCCTTGTCGCCATGCACGGTGTTGCCACCGCCGCCGCCGTCGTCCGCCGTGACGACCTCCAAGCTCTCGAGTTCCTTCCGAGCCACGTCGTCGGAATGCCTCCGCGCCTCTTCCTCCATTGCTGATCGGTGCAACGACGCGGCTTCCTTCTCGTCGCACCAGATGTCCCTAAAGACGGCGCCGCCGACGCCGTCGTCATCGTCCTCGTGGGCTCGGTAGCGGCGGCAACGCTTGGGGAGAACGAACAGCCCCGCGGCGCCGGCGAGGAGGGCCTCGAGGGCGTCGATCGCGCCGTCGAGCCTGGCGGGCAGGGACTCGACGAGGAGGACGAGGTCGTCGGCGCCCCTGCCGAGGACGCGCTCGGCGGCCGGGAAGAGCACCGCGGCGACGTCCTGGACGACGAGGAGCTGCCTGTCCGCGAAGGCGAGCGCCGAGAGGCACCTCAGCCGCAGCGGGCTCAGCACCGGGGCCGCCGCGCGGGAGGCGCCCCTGGCCACGCACCCCACCGGGCACCGCATCGCCTCCACGCGCCGGTACGCCCCGCGCGCCATGGCCAGGATGGACTCGCCGCAGCTGCGCAGCAGCCGCGCCCTCGGCGTCTGCATCGGCGGTATCCTCTTGGTCGTGCCTTCCAAATCCTGCAAATCATAGGCATAGCACGCGGTATTAGCAGCAATCTTAAAGTTTGGAGTAGATTAACCGGACGAGAGAAACCAAAGCGTAAAAATCGGTGCTTATTTATCTCACCATAACGACATGCATCTCCGACACGGCCTGATTTTCCATCTCACAGACGACGACGTCGACGACCTGAAACCAGCAGAAATCAGTTCAGAGATGCATACTGGTCGTCAGGATTTGGAGCAGGGCGCGAGAAATTACGGAGCTGAGGGAGGCGAGAGACCGTGGCGGTGACCTCGCCGTGGTCACCCATGGTGGGTTGTCTGCAGGGTGGGGAGTGGGACTACTAGCAGTGGCTAGGCTTCATATTTGTGGTTGTCGTCGTGGCTATATCCTCCTTCTGCAAGGCCTCGTGCTGCAGTCCAGCTAAGTTAGCAGCCGCACCACCGCTCGGGCTTGTGACGAGGGCGCCGCGCCGTGTGGCGGAAGGCACGCGCGCGGCAGTGACAAACTGACAACGACGAGGGCGGCGCGGCCTGGCGGGAATCGCGACCGGTCAGTCGGTCGCGGTTTCATGGCCTCCTCTCACTGACAGGGGGGAGCCAAGGCCTCCGCCGCTGAGCTAGGTTGTGTTCTTCCTCTTATTTTCTCAACCCACATCTCTCGTTTTCCGTGCGCATGCTTTGATTTATAAAAACTTTCTATATAAAAGTTATTTTAAAAAATCAAATTAATTCATTTTTTTTAAAAAAAGTTAATACTTAATTAATCATGCAATAATATGAACCTCTTCTCCTGAACACAGCATTAATATATTAAGAAATAAACCAAAACAGTATATTAAGAAATAAAAAATAATTTATAAGCAAAAGTTTTATATATTTGTTTGTAACGACTTAAAAGCTAACGCTAAAATGAAATTATATTAAAAAAAATTTAAAAACAAGTTCAAAAATTTAAATTTTATCTTTTGCTTTAGTTTATTGGGCCAACCGACGGGGCTTTTACAGTCCTACTCAAATCTGAACAGCTCGAGACAGATGCAATGCAATGCCAGAATAGATTAAAGTGGACTAGTTAAGTTATGCTCTCTTCTTCGTTTTTCTTTTAGAACTAGTTATGTCATTTTCGAATACTTGTTAGTAATACTAGGTACTCGTCTTCAAGCTTTAACCGTTCGGTTATTTGCAGAAATATAAATCAATACTTAAAAGTATGTCAAGTGTGTTTGCTTAATTAAATATAGCCATGAAAATCTTACATTATGATTTAATTGTTAAAAACTATCGATAGTTAAAGTTAAAATTATTTTTGTCTGAAGCTAGAGTGACCATTTTTACTACTACCTGCGTTCCCAAGCACACTACAGAAATTTCAATTCCACGAGAGGACGGGCCTGTTCACTTTGATGCGAAAAAAAAAACATTACCAAAATTTGGCATTATCAAAAGCAGGATTTCTTATATAGTTACCAAAATTTGG
This sequence comes from Oryza sativa Japonica Group, assembly GCF_034140825.1. NCBI lineage: Eukaryota > Viridiplantae > Streptophyta > Magnoliopsida > Poales > Poaceae > Oryza > Oryza sativa. The sequence goes on from NC_089038.1 coordinate 25,691,521, forward strand.
CAGCAAACTAAATGTAGCCACTTTTTTAGTAACTTTATCAAAATTTGGTAAGATTGAAAATAGCATCAAAGTGAACAGGCCCGACGACGGTGGTGGTAGTGACGACGAGAGGTGCAGCGGAAGAAATTGTTGGTATGGCCAGTGATCTCCCACCATCGTCCTGGATGAGATGCTTTGTAATTGACTGCACCGTGCTTTTGTCATTGACATATGGGTCTAGAGATTATCGAGCTCACATGTTAGTGATAAAGACATGGTACAGTTACCGCAGATCTTAATCCCATCGCCCTTATACGACACCCTTAGACGACAGGTCGACAGCGACGAGTTTCCCAGCCACCAGATGACGACGATGAGCGTGTCCGACGATACCGTCTCTCCCCGGCACCACAACCTCCCCTGCTCTCCGGGGCGTCAACTCCAACGTACTCAGGAACCCCTCCATCACCCTCATGAACGTCGTCACGTTCACGGCCACCGATTGCCCTCACTGCCTCCACTCTCTCCAGGAAGAGCCTAGGCAACCATGGCCATGCCCCTCCCCTGCGCGCCGCCGTCGCCCAAGAGGCAGAGCATCAGCTGCAACAGATTAAACGAAATTTGCTCACGGTCGATACTGTGATGATGGTTAACTTTTGAAACGGGGACAAGGAAGCAGGCCCTTCCCGGTCACAACGTGACAACAGGTGAACCAAGCAAAAAATATAGCATTGACAGGGCGAAATTAACAGCAATCGTTAACATCCAACCATTTCTCTCACCAATCATTAACAGCAAAAATTGTGATCAAGCATAAGAGGTATGTGACGGATGGTCCGGATAATACTCAAACTTGGAAACAAGTACCTGGCCTTAATGGCAAGGATACCAGGCCGAGAAGTATAACGCCTAACATCCAACCCGGGAACTCGAACCACTCAAGTCAAACCATACGAGGGAAAAAGTGCCATGTTGCCGATAACCTCATGCAAGATCACACACAACTGCAAGCTAAAAAGATAGCTACGACTGTAAATTAGGAGATAATGGCGTCGCCCAGTGACAGCGCAGCAAGTTGACTGGTCGGGGTGTTCGCATTGTGCTGCTGGGCCACATTGCGGAGGACATCCATCGCCTCAGCAACCTTGGACTTCAGAGCCTCTGGAGACTCGAGCAGATGCAGGACCTCCGTCTGATCCATCTCCAGAAGCATTCCGGTGACCTTGGCCGCATGGTTCTGTTCCAGAAGCTCAACCAGTGGATACAGGCTTTCACCAAGTATCTAGAGAGACAAACAAATATCAGAAAAGCTGAGGTGTACATGTTTAGCAAGCAGAATCAACAATGCATTTCGATGAACGATACATGTTTAACCAAGCCAAAACACAGGATTTCTAATGCTGATTGGGAGCTGGGACTTCGCAGACTCAGACTGTGAAACAGTAACCGGTAACCAGTGGGTTGGTTGGTACAGACAATTCACATTTGAATCAAGTTTTCAATTTTCCTACTAGCTCTCTTCGATCTTTTATTTTGTTCTCAACTTCACATGAGATATACTGGTAAATTTACTGGTATGGAGACTTGAGCAGATGCAGATGCAGAACATAGATTATGGTAACAAAACGAATAATAAATTAAGCACACAACTAGTAGAGGGATATAATTTGGACATACCGTTCTTTGCTGTTCTGGATTAGCATTTGCAAGGGCAGAAGTCAGCGTTCCAATTGGAGCAGGTGACAAACCAGCATCTCGTACTGGGAAGCCTCCCATATCATACGATTGAATCATACCACCAGCAACCCCCGGCATTGGTGGAACATCAGGCATGTTATGCGCAGGTGGGTAACGGTACACACGTCCTCTTGGAAGCATCTGTTAAAAGAACCATGGTAAGACGTGTGTCGTCACTGTTCATTCAATTGGTCCACATGACAAGGATAAGTGGACAACCCATCCAATGATCCAAAATTCGAGAGGAAAGGATAAATGGTAGAATTCATACATGAAAAAGTGGATATGGGGGTTTTCTAAGTACTACAAAACGAATAGCTCGCTGTTTGAATAAATATATCCACCGACAAACTTCCCCTCCCCTACCACTGCTTGGGAGCTCAGCACGGTTTCATGTTCTATTTCACTACCCACTGGGGGTTCTTTTTACCTTTCCCTCATGGCACTACTTCGCTATCAGTCACCGTAAATCATAAAAAACTTGGCACAACAGTAGAAGGTACAATGTTATAAGGATGTATATTAGCAAACCTGTTGCTGAAATGGCTGAGCAGATTGCTGTCCCTGGGCAGAACCAGCACCAGAACGCCGGATACCTGGACGTGGACCCTGTTGACCTTGTTGGACAACTGGAACAAAGTAATTTGGCATATGGGCACCCCCAGGCCTCATGCCTGGAACAAGCTGTTGCTGGAAACCAAATCCAGGCTACATGGAAGAAAATTGGTAAGAAATTGATCTACTAAATTGTCCAGAAAATACAACACATTAGATGGAAAATTTGAATCATTTCTATGAGATAATGATCAGACAGTAGAATTTCAAAGTAGATGCCAAATGAACAAGATATATGCAAAATGAGTGCTTGCAGCAGAGACATAACGCCTAGTACAATGGTGTTGATGAATGACTAACCTATTGTGTCCCAAAAACTTGCATGGCATTGATTACCATACTCAAACTCCTGATATATGCCCAGCATCAACAAAACCAATATTGAAAACTAAATGCATAAAAGTATTGTAGGAATTGATCAATGATATCACTTCACTCATGAAGTTGATGTACCAATTGCAATGACCAACCAACCATTAGATATATAATAATGCAGAATTTCAACAACTTGACTGCAGAGGGCAGTGCTAGTCTGTTTTATAAACAAACAAAAACACATTGATTCTCTCTTACAGTTAAAGCTAGACGGGGAAAATGAATGCATTGATATCGAGCAGTACCTGTGGGGGCATGATAGCAGGTGGAGCTTGTCCGTAGAAGAGTTGCTGCCCAAGAGGAGCCATAGGAGGGTACATGGGAAGACGTGGAGCCATGGAAGGTGTCATCGGTACAGGGCGCACCTGAGAAAATTGTGCCTAAATAACATGGAACATGCTACCGTCAGCATTTCTTTTTCATTATGAAATGATCAGAAACAACTCAACAAGAAGAATGAGTTATTATAAAGCATTTATTAAGAAACTTTGTCAAAACACAGCAGTAAGAACTATGGTACAGCCGTACAACTTAAATATATGTTGTGGACTGCAGGCAATTGAAGATACATTTCTGAGGATTCAACTACAGATCTATGGAGCATGCATTGTGAGTCATCCCTGCATATCAGTATTTCCCTCAACTATTATACAGAATAATGAGTTCTGAACTGATGCTTAAAAGTTCTTCGCCAAACCCAATGACCTACTTCCTCCGTTTCACAATGTAAGTCATTCTAATATTTCCCACATTCATATTGATGTTAATGAATGTAGACATATATATCTATCTAGATTCATTAACATCAATATGAATGTGGGAAATGCTAGAATGACTTACATTGTGAAACGGAGGGAGTAAATATCAATAATCATAACTTAATTGCCTAGATTATCAATAACCATAAACAAATTACTGTTGCTCTTGTAAACATTGAGTTCATGATGGTGCAAAACAGAACAGTAATTCATGTGGCATATCTTATTTTCATATCCATAAATAGTACTAGGAATAGCAGTTTGGGCATGCATGTTGTCATGAATTGAATTATTCAATTACAAACACTCAGCTGCTTAAAGGACTACACTATACCTGCAACATCGCCTTCCTGTCTTCTTTACGTTGTGCAAATGCGACATACAATGGCTTTCCAGATATCATTTTGCCATTCATTTCAGTTAACTGTATAAAAGGAACTATGTAAGCCACAGTGATATACAATAGCTAATCCAATATTCAGGAAGTAAACTTACAGCTTGAGATGCTTCCTCACGAGTTGAAAATGCAACAAATCCAGACCCTTTGCTAACACCATTTGCATCACGCATTATCTGTCAAACAAATCCAGTTAGTTATAATCATATATCAGTAAGAAACAAAAGTGAAGGAAAAAAGGTGGATGACATGAATCACCTTGCATGAAGTAATTTTGCCATAGTTAGAGAACAATTCACAAAGCTGGTCATCCCCAATGCTATCATCCAAATTCTTCATGTATAAGTTCAGTCCTTGATATTTGTCAGCAGCATCTTTCATGCTTTGCTCAAATCTTCTCTTCAATTCAATCTCTCTTTCTGACTTCTTCTGAGCTCTTCCAACATACCATTCTTTGTCATTAATTTTCTTTCCATTAAGTTCCTCAACAGCACGAGCAGCATCATCTGGGCTCTTAAAATTGATGAAACCAAAGCACCTTGATTTACCATCCATGCCAACCATGATAACAGCACTTGTGATGTTCCCATAGGCACCAAAAATTTTGACTAGATCCTCCTTTGTGGTGGACTCAGACAAATTTTTCACAAAAACATTGTTAAACTTTGTCTTGTCAACAGAATTCTCTCTCTCTTGCTTGCGGAGAAAAGGTCCAACATAAACAGGCTTATCATTGATCAGCATCCCATTTAGACTTTTTATTGCAGATTGGGCAGCCTCTCCCTTGTCATACTGAACAAAACCAAAGCCTTTGGATTGGCCCATTTCATCTGTGGCAACCTTACAGGAGAGAATGTTACCAAATGCAGAAAAGGTATCATGGAGAGTTTTGTGGTCTATTGCTTTGTCAAGGTTCTGAAAAAGGCAGTTGAATTGTTTGCATTAGAGATAACCAATAAAAGATGATTGTTTTAGCGTGACAATACACACTAACAAATGAGTAAATGACCTAGTACCTTGATGAAAATGTTAGCAGATCCACTTCTGCGACTGCTTGGGTCACGGTTTGAGTACATTACCCGAATGGGTTTGCCATTCAGAGGAGCAAAGTTGAGCAGCTCCAGTGCTCTTGCAGCTGTCAAATGGAACAGCTTATCAGTTCAGAAGCCCAATTTACATTAAAATCATTAAGGGAATTAGACCAGTAGCATAACTGCAAAAGACAATGATAACAACATGGTGGAGGACATATTTAAGCCAGAACAATTGCATTATTGAAAAGCATTCCAAATTTGTCCATTAAATGCCATGTGCAACATTCACATGAAGGATGCAAAGCACCTAGTGCAACTCTCTAAGATGGATATTCTGATTGCCCAAATTTAAGTCTCTATTGAGGACAGTTCTACATTCCTATGGAAACCATCCAACAGATAATGACTAATCTAAACAATAGTTCAATAACAGCCAGCAGCCATCTATATAGGACATCACAACAGATATATGCTATAAATTCCCAGAAATCAGCATGCCATAAATTATTTCAGTGTTCGGCACACTCATGCTCCTATAGCCTAAAAAAAATCCACAAATCAGACCATCAATTCAATGTAAGACATTATGTCTTATCTACAGACAGGTCCAATGCATACACAAGTACGTCATGGTGTATAAGGTAGCCACATAGTGTGGTGGGTGTCCAAGGTTGGCTAGACGTAATGTTGGTGGGATTTTTTTGGACTGATGCGTGATTGCATGCTACTTATTTACCAACAAAAGTGGTAGAGCAATTACAGTTGAGATAGATACAGCCAAGTGAAAATCACTTAAATGATCAGTATCAATCTACCCAGAAAATTTCCTCCTCCTCGATCATGGAGAAAGAGTAGTTCGTTGACCACAACCTCATTTCTGATCCATACATGTTATAGTGGATATTGTAATTTAAAAGGTGGCAACCCAATGAGTTGCATTACCTTTTACTTCTTATGTTCAAAAGGATAATCAACTACAATCATGTTGATAAACTTGAAGAGCCACAAGTAGGGAAAGGATCAATCCAAGCAACAACACGAGGACACCAACTTGAATTAACCCCACAAAACCACACCATGCCGATGATTTTTCCCCGATTAACCAGTGTTCACCTACTAGTGAGGCGGTCAACTAGACTGGGACATGTTGCGGGCGACGAGATTATTCGCTGGCTAGGCAGCCATCCCAGCGAACGCAGCTAATATCCCACTTTCATTAAGGACAAACTACAGAGTTCAACCATCGCATCGATGATTTAGCGGGCTATTAAGCTACCATTATGGAGAATCAATAAAATTTCCTTTCTAGGAATAGCTAGCGCGCGCCATAATCCGCAATATTCAGACACATTAAATGCAAACAGCAATGCACCATAGTAAAGGCCTCATGTGAGTCAACTACGTAAACATCGACCGATTGCTTCACTATATACCTAGAATCCTAGATATCACACACAAAACTCAACACCCACCCATGTTCACCAGTTAACAGATAGCACCGGATCAAAGATTGGGTCCCTGACACATGGTTCCACAATTCAACAATATAGAATCCCCAATCAATCCGTGCAGCCGAAATGTGAAAATAGCGATCAATCCGTGCAGTCCGCGCAGCAGAAATGGAATAGGGCCATAGGGGGGGCGATGAGGAGAGGAGATCGCGATATACCATCCACGGGGTTGTTGAAGTTGACGTAGGCGTAGCCGAGCGAGCGGCGCGAGCTGATGTCCCTGCAGACGCGCACCGACATCACCTGCCCCGCCTGGCTGAAGAGCTCGTACAGCTGCGAGTCCGTGACCGACGCCTCCAGGTCGCCCACGTACAGCGACTGCGCCCCGCCGCCCCCGAGGCCCACGGCGACGCCGACCCCTCCCGCCGCCGCCGCCGCGGTGACAGCCCCCGGAGAGCCCCCGTTCACCGCCACCGCCGCCATTTGCGCCGCCATCGCCCACCGATCCCTCGACCTCGCTCCCTCACCCTTCTCTCTTTTTCAATTTTTTTCCGCGAAACAAAAAAAAAAATCTGCTCTAAACCCTAGCTGATGGATTGGTATATAGCTCGGCACGGGCAGATCTCGCGGAGTTTTGGGGGAAATTTTTTTTCTCTTTTTTCTTTTGGTGTGATACTAGAAATTTTTTTTTTTTGGGAGTAGTTTTTGGTTGCGGGATACAAGAGGCCGTAGGCGGAGAGCACGCGGCGGAGGCGAGACTCTCTCAACGGTGGGCGAGGCCGACGGGGGAAGGCGTTGCTTTTATCAGCCCACCACCCGTGGGAGGGAGGAGGACGGAGATGCCAGCTACGCGCCTACGCTAGGGTTTACGCGCGCCCCGCTCGCCTGGACCCGGTGTTTGGTGCGCCACGGGAGCGGGTGGCCGCCTGGTCTACACGGGGAGCACCAAGACCGGGTCCACGTATCCTACCGCTCGCCCGTGGTTTTTTCTCTTGCGTGAGAGCATTCCTGTCTCGGTGGATGGGTTGGGGTTGGACCGTTCGACTCGGTCGTCGTCGTTCGTAGGGAGGAGTGCTTCGGGTTCTGTGCAAATTGGTCTCGAGGCCTGACGTGTGTTGCGTCTTGACCGCTTCGTTGGGTTGGGCCAACGTTCTCGAAGGGCCGGGCCTTTTGGGAGAATTGAACGTGTTTTTTTCTAACCATTTTATTAGGGCAACAACAATATATATAACAAAATTAGTCCATATAGATGGGACCCGGAAATGCTACTGAGCGAGCTCGCCCAAGGCGATCATATTCGGGCCCTCCTCTCCACCTGGTTTTCTTTTTTAGCACCGCATTACTTTCCTATTTTAATAAATTTATACATCTCAAGTTTACACATCTAAAGTTTAGAGACCAAAAGTTTATAAGTCAAAGTTTATATATCCGATTCAAATTTAAATTTGAATTCAAATATTTTTTATATATAGTATTTCTATACATATAAAGTTTATAGAACTAAAGTTTATAAGTTAAAAGTTTATATACCCGTTTCAAATTTGAATTTGAATTATATCTGATTCAAATTTGAATTTGAATTCAAATATTAGTTTATAGACCCAAAGTTTTATAAGTCAAAAGTTTACATATCCGTTTCAAATTTGAATTTAAATTCAAATATTTTCATATATAGTATTTTCTATATATAAATTTTTCCAACTTTGTTTTTTTTTATTTTTTTTAAAAAAAATTATGATGTAGTAGGAAGAGAAGAAAGCTAGCAGGAAGGAAAATAGTAGAGTATAGAGAGGGGGGGTGATCGCCTGGAGCGATCACCCGCCCATTAGCACCCCCCGATGGGACCCCCTTATATGAACTTTAACTATTGTAACACCCACAATATATATGGATAGCAAATAGTATTATGTGGTGTTTGGGAAAGAGGGACTAACAAAAATTTTAGTCCCTCCCATAAGGACTTATACTTTTGTGAGAGGGGCTAAAGTTTAGTCCCTCCTTCCCAAACACCATCTTAGGATGAGTGAAGAGGTAGAGACAAATAATATATTTTATTCTCTATGGACAGCCCATATGTTTATGGGTAGCTTTTGTTATTTCTTTGTTATGAACTAGTTCCACAATATTGTTAGGTGGCTGAAACAAATATTGTATTGCTTATGGACCACTTTTAAACTATATTGTAGATGCCCTTATTACTATAGTCTATATTATTCTCACATTGTTCAATTATAAACTTTATTATTAAGCTTGGGTGGAAAATTACAAGTAAATTTCTCGTCAACCGAAATAAGGTTTAACAGTTTTCCTCGCAACCAAAAAACTATAATTATTTACTATATTATTCTCACATTTTCCGAAGATTGAAGAATTTAACTTTCCCTTCTGAGGCTGACCGATCCATATTTTGAACATGCTATTTTTGTTGTTGCTATTGAGCAATATACTACAGGTGACCGGCACTGTGAACAAGAAAACCATGTTGGTTACTGTTCTGCCTCTTGGATACTGCAAAATTTACTTTGATCTTCCGTTGCCAGTGTCATATGTACAAGAACTAAACCTGCTTGACATCAATAGGGGAGGACGTCTTTCTGCACTAACCAAGTACATCAAGAACTGATGAAGAACAGGGGTATAGTACTACAGTATCCGTAAGTTTCTACATCATTTTTTTCTCATCAAGCTTTAACTGTGATGAACTGATGATAGAGTGCCTTGCTTGATATCTTTCTCATCAGATGCCTTGCTTGTCATCTCAAAGGGCCCTACCCCTGTGCAAGAACTGGCGCTTCATTTGGGACAACCAAGCCCCCCCCCCCCCCCCCCCCGCATTCAATTCTTCGCTTGGCTTATTGCTAAGGATCGTCTTCCTACCAAAGCTAACTTACTTAAGAAGAACATTATTCAGACAGCTGGGTGTATTGTCTGCAACCGAGGTATTGAGACGGCGAGTCATCTCTTCCTTCATTGTCAATTTGCCCAAGACTTTTGGCGAGCCTTACGCATATCTGTCGTTTCGGATGTACATGATCTTGCTGACCTTGCCGTCCCCTGTCATTTGCCTGCCAAACACTTCAGAATTTTCTTCCTGCTTTGTTTTTAGGGGCTTTGGAATCATAGACATGATGTTGTGTTCCGGGGTCTTCCCAATTCTCAGACTAGGTTAGTTGTCAAATGTATTGAAGATGCTACTCTGTGGGCTGAGCGTCTTCGCAGGGAAGACAGATCGGTAGTTACCGATTGGAAAAATCTTCTCTCTTCCTCTATTCGTTCTCTCTAATTATGTAATCTCTATGTGATATAACCTTCCTTTTTACTCAATATAATTCAGGTGGGGAATCTCTTTCCCCCGGTGTTATTTCAAAAAAAAAAAGAAGATTGGCGCTCTTTGCGTCCAAGTCTTGAAGATGCGTGCCCATACCAGATCATTCCTACTACAGCTATGACCATCCCAAGCGCAACTTGAAAATTCATGTCTTAGCACAAGGATAGTCTTCATGTGTCCCAGAACTTGAAATGAGACGGCTGTGAATCTTCTAATGCATATTTACTGGCTTATCCCAAGTTCGAAGTTCCCAACTATGTAAAACAGTGAAAATATTTATGCTAAGCGTAAAACAACTGCTGCTGAACAGATCACATTGCTTGCTTCCACAACCTTGACTGTTTACATGGTTAAGAGCCATCCATGCTGACCTTTTGAAATTAGGAATTTTAGCTTCATACAATTTTAGGTGACAATTTGATTTCTGTGAGGTAATAGGATGCATAATTTAAGCATTCACTACTGAAATTTATATTTTTCTTGCATTTGGGTCTAAGAAATATATAGGTTCCCCATATTTCACTTCTATATTTAAAAGTATTTAAGTATTTCAGCTGGAAGGCATGTAAAACAGGATAGGATAGGTGAAACAGTACTTCCATTTTTTTTCAGATGGAGTGCGAGAGATTTTAAAGTAAATTAGTTATTCAGGATGAATAACACTTACCATCACCACCACATTATAATCAAAAGCATCAATTCTGCTGTTGGTCATCCAAAAGTCCACAAAATGTCCAAATACTAGCAATGAAACCCAGTTGTTGCCTACCACGTCTTCGGGTCTTGGACAAAAGTTACACCTACGCCCATCCTCATTAGGCCAGGTATTCACGGATACCCAAATCCTTGGGCAAATTGCCATCCCTACTTTGGTCCAAAGACATGCTCTTTTGTCATTAAAGTTTAAGACTCATAAAAAAAAGAACACAATGAAATTAAAGCACATGAATGGCCCGGATTAAAAGGGTAAACCATATTAGGGTACCCACAATGGTTATTTATAGGCTCTCTACAAGAGATACATGTCAACATATTTTTCTACTTGGAAGAGATTAAATGAAGAGAGAGAGCAAAGCTATCTACTAACCTGGAGATAGTCTATAGAGAAAAACGAGGCAATGGATTAGAGAGCTATAGATACCCATGTAGACATACTATTAAAGTGGTTTATTATTAATCTAGTCTATTGATGAGATGTACATGTTTTATAGATAGCACCTTACTTTACCATTGCGGGTGCTCTTAGAGCAGGTACAATAGCAGGCTATAAGCCAGCTGCAAACATATTTTAAGGAGATAAATAAGGTGAGAGAAGAGCAGCGGGCTACAGATTTGTAGCCAGCTGTAGCACGGGCTCCAAGACGCAATGTGTGTATGACAGGTGGGACCAGATATTAATAGTATAGTATGTAACTATTGTATGAATGAGCTACTAGATTGGCTATAGATAAATTAGAGCTAGTGGTTGGCTATACTATTAAACTTGCTCTTAGCAAGGAGGGTTCACATCCTCTACCATTACAAGCACTGATGTATGGGGGCAATTAGAGGTTGGGACCCGCGTACCAGTGACTGTAATGATAGTAACATTATGGTAGAGGATCCTTATCCTAGCAAGGGGTATTTCCCTCCGTAGAAAAATTGAACCGGATCCAACCCATCCTATCCGCATGACCACGATCTCGATGGATTGATCGCTCCATCGTCAGCCTGTATCAAGCCACATCTCATCGACATGCCGATAACCCCCTTCATCTGCTAGTCATGATGCCCCGGATTCCTTCGCCCCGCCCCTTCCATGCTTATTCGGTTCATAGGATTTTCAAATGAAAGGAATAGGAAAAGGTAAAGAGTTAGGGCAAGTACTATAATGCTTCATATGTTGCCCCTACAAGTGCCACATTGGATTGAGTGATGAGGTGGAGGAGAAAAGTGAAGAAAGAGATGATGAGCCACCCCTAAATCAAGAAGCAAACTCCACACAAATTTTAAAAAGGATATGAGAGTATTAAATATATTGGTATTTGTGAACTAGAGGTGATACATTGTATGGGTTGCCTCTTGCTTCATGAGTGAATAAAATAGATAAATTTGGAGGTAGTAGTCACATCTACCATAGCACTTGCCCTTAAGATGTCAAATGTACACAGAGGTGGTTGGCATTTATAGCACCTACTTGTCACAATTGATTTTGGACATATTTACCGTAAACCACGACAAAAGTATTGATGTTGCCGATTGCTTTGGTTAGAATTAGGGTGTGCTTAGTTCGCGAAAAGAAAATTTTTGGGTGTCACATCGGACGTTTGACCGGATGTCGGAAGGGGTTTTTAGACACGAATGAAAAAAAGCTAATTTAATAACTCGCCTAGAAACCGCGGGACGAGTTTATTAAGCTTAATTAATCCGTCATTAGTACATATGGGTTACTATAGCACTTATGGCTAACCATGTACTAATTAGACACAAAAGATTTGCTTCGTGATTTTCATGCAAAAGGTGTAATTAGTTATTTTTATCTATATTTAATGCTTTATGTATATATCTAAATATTCGATGTAATTTTTTGGGAAAAAAAATTTAGGAACTAAACCAGGTCTGTTTGAGAGAGACATCCAAGAGACTTACTCAGAAGAGATTTTTTGTAATTCTTTTCGGTACTCCGTAAGATCGTAGAAATAAATGTGGATTTTTATACAGAAAAGCGTAAAAGCGCAGATGTCAGATGAAGGGCACAGTGAACCACTCTCAAACTCATCGATAGTTCACCATATCTAGAGCAATCACACCACTCGCCAGTGGATACAAGTAGGGAAAGAAAATGCACCCACGAGTGTACGTAATCTGGTCCAATGATTAACGGTGTTGGACAAGTGTTTGACTATTGCAGCATTCCCTAATTAAGGATCGACTTGGGCCTACACGATGTATTGAGAGATAGAAAAACAATGGCATTTTGATGCAAATCTTGTGGCATAACGAAAATTTATTAATTTACGGAAATTTATCGCAAGACAATGGGGGAAGGTTCTTAGCTGCGGTGGCACATCCATCCCCATCCTCCATCCTCTCTCTACGTACTACCCAACACTCACGTAGCTTAGGCGCGTTCCTTTCCTGGTTCCTATCCAAGACTTCAAAACGGCAATTACGATTCAGCAGATAGGCCGCAGCATTCGTGCCCCACGTACTCCCTACCGGCACGTACGTACCAGCGCGCAAGTCGACAGATCAGCATCTCGCGAAAGCGATCGATCGATCGAGCGTGGCGCACGGAGGTGAGAATATCGCGCGCGGCGAACGAGCTGCGAGGCCCCCCCGGCAACAGCAGCGGCCTCCCCCCACATTCGCGGCCGCGGGACTTGTCTGTCCCGGTTGGCAGTGGCAGCAACAGCCCAACCGTTTTGCTTGCTACCTACGGAGAGTAGTCCTCCATCAGTTAAAAAAAACAAATATACTTCCTCCGTTTCACAATGTAAGTCATTCTAACATTTTTCATATTCATATTAATATTAATGAATCTAGATATATATTTTCTAACATTTCCCACATTTATATTGATGTCAATATGAATGTAAAAAATGTTAGAATGACTTACATTGTGAAACGGAGAGAGTAGTATTGAATATGACATATTCTAAAACAATGAATTTGGACAGAGGTATAGTAGTACTAGCATGTGTTATATCCAGTACTAGGTTGTGTTTTTATAGGACGGAGGGAGTACGTACTACGTAGGCTGTGTTTAGATCCAAACTTTCAACTTTTTCTATCACATCAATTTATCATACACACAACTTTTCAGTCACATCGTACCAATTTCAACCCAAACTTTTAACTTTAAAAGGAAAAACACAGCCGTACAGTACACGCTCTTCACTTCTCTGCTTCGATTTCGATCAATCGGACTCCGAGCCGACCACCACGTCGCCTCGCGAAAGGCACCTCCGCTCTGTAGCGTTGACGATCAATGGCAGCTGTGCCCAGGGCTAGGCTAGGCTGCTAGAAGTAAAGGCGACCAACAGCAACAGACAGCAGCCGCCCAGATTGCACACTCTCTACTCCTCGTACCAACCATCCAAATGGACACAAGAATATAGAGTGCCATGGCTCGTTAGCGAGCGTTGCGAGCTAATTAACCGTACGTGCGATTGCCGGGAGAGAAGCCAGCCGCTGGCCTTCGCTGCGGCGCGCGCGGTGTGGCAACGACGAGCAAGCAAGGGGGCAGGTCATGGCTTTGTCCTTGAACTGAGAAGGTGAGTGCTCTTGCATGCTCTTCTTTTGAGTGACGCAAACTGCTTGGTTTCTTTGAGTAATCAGTTGGATCTTGGTTCATGAGGCTTTGCTGATTCAAACAGAACATGTTTTAAGACTGGTCTCGCAGAGGAGAAAGTCTGGTGGCGCCACATGCATGTTTGATCGCCGCGTTCTATTTTTTTTTTTTAAAACAACACGCATGCATGTGCCGGAAGAATTAACTTGTTTGGAGTCCGTCCTTGAGAATTTCAGAATGAGATCACTCTTTACGAGTACTAGCAGTTTCGATGTCGGTATATGGAATTCACATGACTGGCCGATGGCCTGATGCGCTTTGATGTTCATCTTTGCACCTCAAAACTAGTTGGTCGATCGTCAGTTCGTCACTCGTTTAGTTTTACGCAATTATGCGGGTCTTTCAGATGACAATGCTACTAGTACTTCCTCATTAATTCAGTATCACACTCTTTAGTCCCTTACTTTGCACTTAAGATTTTTTTTAATAAAAGAAAACCCTGATCATGTTCGGAGTGGACGAATGGTGTTTGTTGTTTGGTCTGATGACCTCATGTGTCAAGCTAATAATTTGTTCATATCCAGCAATAGTTTTTTTCTATCATGCCCCCAAGTAGACCAGTACATTTCATACTCCTTGGTTCTGTTTGGTGAAGCTTGTAGCAGTTTATTTCAAAATCTTTAGTCACCCAAAATTTTTACCTACATTGTGAGGAAAACTCAGCTTTTCCAGATACTGCTATGTTAAGCTCTTTCTGGATCAGGCCTTTGCATGTATCTCTCTCTCTTGACACAAAGGCTGAGCTGCTGAGGCTATGTTGTCTCCTGTGCTCTCCAAACCCGAAGCCAGACTAGTCCAGCACCATTGCGCTAACACACAAATACCCAACCGCAAAACCAGATATCCAGCATCTTATAACTAATCAAAACCGGTTACAATTGGTGCTTTGGTGGTTTTGACCCAGGTTTTGTCCTACGTGGCAGCTGAGTCAGCGTGGGACCCATGCGAGCCTCACATGTCAGGATGCCACGCCATCTCTCTCCCCTCCTTTCTCTCTCCCTCTCTCTCTCACTCTCACTCTCACTCTCACTCTTCTCTTCTCTTCTCTTCTAATTCACCGGTCATGCCGGTCGGCCGAAGCAGAAGCAAGAGCCACTGGTGGAGGGGCTAGGGGGGTTTCGTCGCCAGCGATGGCCTAGATGGAGTTGAGCGTTGGTGGTGGCGGTGTTCCGTGACCCGCCGCAGTGTTTTCGCATCGGGGTGCAGCAGATTGTGAGCACCACCTCTCGTCATCGCCTTCTCCTTCTTCCCCGCCACCGGCGTCGAACTCGCGTTGGAGGAGCGCGGCCTCATCGGAGACATGGCTGCCGCCATGAGGATTACAAACGCGAGGCAGCCGCCGTCGCCGCCGCTGCCTTTGCAGTCGACGTCATCACCCGTGCAGTTGCTCCCCCGCCGCCTGCGCCCACCGGTTGCCGCCCGTACAGCTGCTCCCTCGTCGGTGCCCGTGAAAAAGAGAGGAGAGAGGAAGAGAAGTGGAGAGGGGAGGAGAAGAAGAGGCTGACGCGTGGGGCTCACGTGGGTCCCTCACTGAGTCAGCTACCACATCAGATAAAACCGGAATCAAAACCGTCGAGAAACCTAATTTGCACTGGTTTTATAAGTTGGGGATACGTCATATCTGGTTTCGCGGTTTATGGACGATTTTATATCTTGATGACAAGTGTATGGTCTGAGCGTCCAAAACTGGACCCATCTTAATTTGCTTTGAGAAAACTAGGCCCAGCTTAATTTGTTCTTGGCCCAGGCCCCTTATTCTGGTCTCTTCCCCGAAACTGGGAAAAGGATCGAGCCCGAACGGCGAACACGGCCGAGAAAGATCCGGTCTTCCATATACCACAATCGTGAAGCAGAGAGCGAACTTTGCGCAGGCCACGGCGTCGACGGCGATGGGCTCCGAGGCGCCGCCTCCCGCGCGACGCGGTTATGCCGACGCCCCCCGCCGCTATGAGTCTCGTTGGCGGAGGGAGGAGGATGCGGTCCTCCTGGCTGCGGCGCCCGCGCGGGCGCGTACAGGCACCTGGCCGGTGCACGTCCCCCTCTCGCCGGGGCGTCCGGCCTGTAGTAGATTGGCGGCAGGATGCTTCTGGATGGGTCGACGGTGAGGCTCGCGTCGTCGCGTCTACGCCGAGTCACTTCCATGTGAGCAGCCAATTGGGTACCCATATGCTACAGTGTTTTCACTAGACCGCTTCTGCCGCTAGTATAGGGATCTGGACTTGCTCACTTGGTCCTATGTAGTTTGGATGGCATGGGATATTGGTTATTGAGATATATTTTTAGTAAGTTGTTAGTCGTAACTGTTAATTTTATTAAATTATTTCTATTCTTCACTTGGATTAGTTTGATATGCTGCATAACTCAATTGTACCAACCGGTGGTTTGCTATTTGTTTGTAGTTAATTGTTGTAGAATGGAGCATCTGTTAATTTTGACATAGTTTTTTTTTGTTACTCTGTTCAGTTTTCCGTTAAAAGATTCCATAAATTTTATGGCCCTGTTTATTAGTTCACACCAAACTTCCCCCAAACTTCCAACTTTCCATCACATCACATCACATCCAAAACTTTTCTACACACATAAACTCTAAACTTTTTTTTCCAAACCACCAACTTTCCCCAAACTTCTCCCCAATTTCAGGAATAATTTATTTATGACTGTTACTGTGTTTCAACTTTCAACGAACCACTTACTATAGTAGTACTACCTAACATCAGAGTCTAATAAGATTTGGTTTTCATGGTGTTTCAGAAGGTGCATGATAACGCGCCACACGTGAAACTATATTCATGAGGGATGACTGAAATGGAGGATTCCTTAAGATCCTGCACAGAGCAGCTACTCCGTGTTAGAGAAGAGAAAGAACGCCTTATCATCGAAGCAGCTGATAAGATCTCTTTGGAGCAGAAGAAAGTGTGGAGTCTGCAGCAGAAGTTAGAAGATGCAAATAAGCGGTTTGCAAAGGTCACCACTGAAAACTACAATCTTCGCAATATTGTCAACTCCAAGGATAAGGTGATCACTGAGCTGAGTGAGTCTGCAGCACTCCTGAACCAAAAGTTAATTGATGCCACAGCCAGACTTGAATTCACACACAAACAGTGTGGCTCTCTTCAGTATGAGGTGCGCATCCTTCAGAAGGAACTCGAGATTCGGAACAAAGAGCGGGAGTTTGACCTCAAATCAATTGATGCTGCCCAGAAGCATCAGCAGGAAAGCACCAAGAAGATTACTGCATTGGAAACTGAATGCCAGAGGCTGCGGACCATGGTCCAGAAGCGTCTTCCTGGGCCTGCGGCTTTGGCGAAAATGAAAGATGAGGTTGAGCGACGGGGCAGTAATTGTGTTGAGAACAGAAGGAGAAAGCCACGTTCATCTGCACAGTCATCACCGCAGGTGGTGACTCCAAGGCATCCTGTTTCTGAAGGTTACCTTGTCAAGATGCAGGAATTGGATGATGAAAACAGACACCTCAGGCAATTGTTGGCCAAGAAGGAGAATGACCTCCAGTTTGTGCAGTTGCAGTATGCAGATGAAGCATCGAAGCTGTCAGTAGTGCAAGGGCAGCTCAAGGAGTTGGTTGGTAGCCATGAACTGGATGACGACAACCGTCCTGAACCATGGGCAAATAGTTCTTTAGTTTCCAAAGGAGAGCATTTTAGAGTTGGGAAGCAACATGCATCTCACAGTAGGGGAAGAAGAATAGCAGGATCTGACATGCAGTTGCTTGTAGATATATCGGAGATAGAGAAGCTTGAAATGATTTCAAGGCCTTCAAGTGCGCCACATCAATGCGTGCCAGATGCTTCTGATACAGAGTCCAAAACTGCCCTGACAGAAACAGTTTGCCAAGATCGAATCCTTGAAGATGGTCTATCTGACAAGTATCCCGAGTGGATTCAAGATGTTTTGGAACTTATCATAAAGAAGCATCAAGTCCTTAAAATAAGCGTCGATATCATTATTGATGAAATAAGATCTGCATTGAGGACTGAGATTTCAGACAAAGGAAATGATGCTGCAAATGTGACATATGACCAGGCAGTAATAGACAGCATGGTGGCTACTCTTGTTGAAAGAGTGAGTTGCATGATCGAAAGATCTTCTGGAAACAATGTTCTGAGTTCTCAATCATTTTTGCATGAGAAATCTGAACTCACTTGTCATCTTGAGCACCTTATCTGTGTATGTAGTGATGTACTGGATGGAAAGGCCAATCTTCGAAAGTTCATCGAAGAAGTTTGCTTAACCCTCGAGTGGACAGTGAACCAATATATTTATTGTGTCGATGCTCTCGAAACTGTGGATTGCATCACAAATGATTTCGATGGAAATGTATCTCTTAGATCATTAAACATGCAGGAAAAACAACAAATGCAAAGCACAAATCCGAAAGTGGCTGTAGGAGTTCAACAAGAGGTACAGAAAGAACCGTTTCTGATCCCTGGTGACCCCGTAGAAAATCATTCTCAGGTTCAGTTTGTCACTTGTAAGCTTGATAAGGAACTGCTGGCTGTTAGGCAAGATCATGGTGATAATTGTCAAGAAAAGCAGTCAGTACATTATAAAGAAGAAAGGTAACTATTTCTGAGAACCATCAATCATGTAACTATTTTCAGCACTGTACACTATTATTGAGAATCATCCAACATAAATATGTAACATCTATTTTATGATACAGTGCTACGGCTGATGGGAGCATGCAATTGTTACCAGAAGAAGAGGGGAAACAACTAACAGTAATATCTTATGTCCTTCTAAACGTTCTTATGTTTTTTTGTTTGTAAATTAATACACATCTGAAATCTGATGTTTCAATTCACAAGTTGAACTTCACAACATTCCTTGTTTAGCTGAGCACCACAATGCCCATAGCTATCACTCAATCACTATCGCATGATTCCTTAGACATTTTATTTTTCTATTTTATACATATTCCATCAAATGTTCAAGGTGCAGTTTATGTAGCAAGTGTTGATTAAAGGCCTACTACTGAATAAATATAGTTGTACACTTGCATGACACTGGGCTATCCATTAGTGAGCTTTGAATAAGCGCAATAATTGTGAAGTATATTTTCTAGTCATTTTCATGTTGGTATGATGAGAACCATAATGGTTGCAACTCTTGCAGAATTCGGCAATATCCGCAGCAGCTGATAAACTTGCAGAGTGCCAAGAAACAATTACAAGCCTAAGCAAGAAACTGCAGGCGCTAAAATGTCCAGCAAATGCGGATGCTGTAGACAAAAGAAAGTCTGATAACTTGCACCTGTTAGTTGCAAATCAGAATTTTAGTTCTCCCCCATCCATAGAAGCAGCATGCAAGAAAGAGAACGATGAACGTGTTACAACTGAAAAGAACCTTCTACAGGAGCAAGATGTTGGCACTGGCCATAAAGTTGATAACAATGGTTCAACACAAATCGCTCCTCGTCCCGTGATCCCCAAGTCGCCACTAACCACTGTTTCTGTTGATATGAAGAAGAGGAAGAAAAAGAAGCAGGGTGGGAGCTTGCTGAGTAGACTCATCTTTGGGAAGAAGGCATAAAACAGCTCCTTGGCTGCTAGCCTGCTACGCTCCTCTGATTAAGTTGTTAGTGCATCCAGCAGTGCTGGAGCTTGTTCTTCTAAGTTATTCCGATCCCATGTCCAATAAGAGGGGGCAATGCTACGTAGCTAAAATATAATTTATCGGTTATGTCATATGTGTTGCGACGTGATCAACACTATATGTTTGTAAAATCCTGTTCCAGACATATGCATATGGTCTTATGATTGGTGGATTTATTATGGTACGGGGTACTAAAATTGTGCTGTGCTGTACTGATGTTGGATGGCTTTCCGAGAGGCACGGGCATTGCGGGTCGAATACGGAATACATATAGGTAGAGCCCTGGTTCGGCCCCATGCTGTGCATTCAAGTGTGCTGTACTTCCTTCCCATGACCTAAGCAAAAAGCTTGTAGCAACATGTGATCGATCGGTACCATGGTTTATGGTTAGGCTAGCTTAGCTGGTGCAACTTCATCTCACTCACCTTGGTCGTTGCATGCACATAAAGAACAAAGAAAAATATAGAACAAAATAGCGAGGAGGGTGGCTCTCAGGCTCTGTGCCGAAGTTCTATGAGCAAGCTACTACTAAGGGTGTGTTTAGTTCACGTCAAAATTAGAAGTTTGGTTGAAGTTGGAACAATGTAACGAAAAAGTTAGAAGTTTGTGTGTGTATAAAAGTTTTGATGTAATGAAAAAGTTGAAAGTTTGAAGAAAAAATTAGAAACTAAACCAGGCCACACCCTAAAAAGCGGATAGCGGGGCGGCAAATTCCTATGCGTAGCAGATAGCGGGTGATATTATGGATGCTTATATTTCAATAGAAAAATCATAAAAAAAACTAAAATATGTAAATTGTGTATATTCACTTTTTGTCAGACTATTTTACTCGTTAAAATTATAAATTGTAGATTAGTGTTTAATTTATATTTTGTTATAACATAGCCAAGTAAAAAAATATTTATTTTATAACATATACCAAATAATGGATGATATTTTTGCACATAGCCCCCGTAATATTCTCTTCGCTATTTTAATAGCGCAACACCATCGCGCTATCACTATTACGGCCAGCCGCTATTTAGTACTACACCCGTCTTAAAATAAAACTATTTTTTATTTACCTCCCAATCTCAATCAATCACAATAATTTTCTATTTAATTTCTTCACTTAATTCTTTTCTCTTTTTTTTTGATATTCCTATATTTTTCTTGATCAATCATAATCTTAGTTTCATTATTTTTTTAGATAATGGATTTTATTTAAACCGGCCTTTATATTCACAAAGTATACACACCAACTTTCATTATTTCTATCTATTTTTTTAATATCTGTGTCTAAATAAACAATACTTATAGCCGTACTCCTTCCGTTCCGTTTCGTAAGAAACCAATCTAGTACTGAACGTGGTATTTTAGTATTTTAGTACTATGAATTTAGACATATCTCCGGTTCTAAATTCGTTTTATTTTTTGGATGGAGAAAGTACTAGGAGTACCACGGTTACAAGTACAACTAGGAGTATAGCCTAATCTTACCGTACAGCGACACACCCACACTCTCCGAGACAATAGCAGTAGCCAGCAGCAAAAACACAATCGCCGCGACGGCGTACTCAAGGCTCACAGCGACAGCGCCCTGCCGCGCACGGCGCCTCTCAATCTCCCCCCACCCCACCTCCCCCCTTGCGCGAGGACGGTGCACATGCTTCGCTGCTGTTTGGGCGCGGTACGGGCACCGCGCGTATGTACGTGTACGTGCACGGCGGCACGGCGCGGTGCATATATACAACCCCCAATCCCGAGCAAGAGGCAACCCCACCAGCGACTGCGGCCGTGGCTGCGGTTAGTTGTGGCAGAGCCCGTGACCGATCGATCGCTCGGTCGCTGCTCCACCCGCGCGCTCGATTCGAGCACGAGCGCCTTTTTTTCCTTTTTGTTCTTTTGCGCGGCCCGCCGGAAGCGTCGGTTTGGCCGGACGCGGAGACTCACTCGATCAACCGATCGGTTTGGTTCGCAGCTAACGCCGATCGAGAGGACGACGACGACTACGGATTGCTATACGCGGACGGAATATGGATGCGCTAACTGTAGTCGAAGAAAAAAAAATAGTACGAGTATACCGTATACGTACTACGTAGTAGTGTCTTCCGAGCAGGGGAAGAAAGAAACCAAAGGGCGCGACAACTAGGCCGCGGAGGTAAAGCGCGAAAGGGCCTCCTCAACCACCGTACGTCGTAACCACCGCTCTAGGTCTCTAACCTCCGCGCTTATGCACGTAGCTAGCTGAGCCGACTTCACCGGTGGGAGTTTCGCTAACAACGTTTCACGTGTGCCCGATTGAAGTTAATGTGAAACGTTGATGATGCATAGCCTTGTTTAGCAGAACAGAGTTAATTAAATCATTGGACCCCCTGAAACCTGAACTAATTAAGTGGTAGTACTAAGTACATTAGGTGATTAGGAGGAATGGCGCGGCAAGCATAGCTGCTAGTAGAACGGATGTCGTTTTCTCTTCCTATCCTCATGCATACGTATTTTCAATGGTGCCGGCCATAGGATAACGCATTCGGCACCCGAATTGCCTAATCGCGACGACATTGTCTGTCCCCTTTGCTTACGACATTCCCGGTAAGATAGCCAGGGAGCTTGTATTTTTCTGGCACGACATTGGCGCATACGTACAATTATGGATGTAACATCTTGCGCGCCATCACGTGGTCCATCATCGTAGTTAGGCCACTGCATGCATAATAATGCAATCCGATACCATTGCATAGTAACAATATTTTTTTCTCTTGAAATAAAATATTTTATTGGCAGACACTCAAGAAGACAGTGAGCAGACGACATGGTTGAACTGTCAAATGCTACTAGTAACTGACTTGTCAGCTCGGCTGCGAAAAGGAAGCGTAATCCTGGATTAGGTAGGCCCGTCAAATCGATCACGGGCTGTAAGCTGGATGGCTCGCTGAACTAATCGGTGGAGTGCTAAAAGGGCCCGATGGTTGGACATTGCCATTTGCCAAGCAAGCACATTCCATTTCCACGGCGAGAAAGGGTACCACTACCAGTTCACGATTACGTACAGGTACCTTTCTGTTGCAAAGTCGAGAAATCAGGAGAAGCGGTGAAACAGTGCAAGGAATTAGCGGCAGTGAACGCTCATGTGGTTGGTCAAAAAAGTTAATATCAAAGCGAGTAAATGGTCATGTGCTAAAATAGCTTATCGATAGGGCAAATTTAAGCCTGAAGCTTCCATCAACGGATGAATTCAGTCGTACTACTACGAACCAACGAGCTTGGAAAGCTATATATTCAGGTGCGCCGATCGAGCGCCACGAAATTAAAAATTGTACTTGTTATCATATTCGATCGTACTACTACGAATTAAGAGCTCTCATGTTCTGTTCGCTGTTAATTAATCGTCTAATCATAAGTTCAGTGCTCGTATTTATTAATCAAGGACAGAATTCTGGCAGTTCCCTTCGGTCAGTTCGGACTTCCGACGTAGATGCATGGCCAAACCACATGCGATAAAAATGAAAGTAAAATCACATCCGTTCCGTGCAGAAACGTATAGGGGTCTAACGGCTAGCTTTATAAGGTGGTGGGCTAGACGACCTGGATTCAAAGCCCACCCCTTCTAATTACTTGATATTAGGTCATTCTCTAATATTCATATTTTTTTTACCCTTTGTGATGAGCACCTGCATCTCTGCACGTACATGTTACTTTCCCCATCCAAAAAAATAAAAGATTTTATCTATATGACTATATGAATATAATCCCTTGTATTTAGAGATAAAGATGTTGCTAGTACGTATGATGTAAATACTCACACGTGAGCTCTGCAATTATTTGGTGGAGTCCACGACTAGGTACCGATATGCTCACGTAGTATGATCCAACGAGCAACGAGACAAGGCCCCATCTTCTGAAACAATAGCCATATTCATCACTCATTCACTCTGTCACAGTGTGAGTGAATGGAATAATGGAGTGTCCCTGGGGAGTAAATGCTCAAAGTGAATCTGTGAAGGAGACTTGCACAGCGACCTGATGGATGATGATCGATCGAACCTTCCTGGGTAAAGTGGAACACGCAAATTGACGGCTAGCTAATAACCCAACAGCCTCCCATGCACGCCGATATTGCCGCCTTCGCGCCCCCCGTGTTTATATACTACAGGCGCCTGCGCGCCCTCAGGACCAAAGGCCGAAGCCGCTCGCGCGCGCTCACTCGATCGACCAGTCGCGCGCGCGACGAGAGGGAGAGCGACGCGGCGCCGAACCGGCTAGCTCTCGTAGGCACAAAAGCCCAAACACGTTGCTTCTGCAGTAGCTAGTGTGCCGTGCCCGTGATCGGAGATGGCAGGCTCGTTGTCTGCCGCGCTGTGCCTCACTCTCTTCTGCTTGCTGGGGGCATGCATTGCGCCCGGGGCGCGTGCTAACGGCCGGCACAGCCGGCGGGACCTCGACATCAACCTCGGCAACGGCAACGGCGGGGGCATCAGCATCGGCATAGGAGGAAGTGGTGGTGGTGGTGGTGGTGGCTCCAGTGGTGGCTCCAGCGGCGGCGGCGGCGATCTGCGGCCGTGCGACTTCGAGAACGAGCGGCTGTACAAGGCGTACAAGGTGATCCAGAAGTTCAGGAGGACGGTGACGTGCGACCCGCAGAACATCATCTCCTCCTGGAGCGGCGCCGACCTGTGCAGCACCTACAAGGGGTTCTTCTGCGAGCGGCCGCCCAACATCACCGACCGGACCATCGCCTCCGTCGACTTCAACGGCTACAACCTGCAGGCGTCGTCGCTGAAGGAGTTCGTGGACGCCCTCCCGGACCTGGCGCTGTTCCACGCCAACAGCAACAACTTCGGCGGCGCCGTGCCGGACCTCAGCCGGCTGCAGTACTTCTACGAGCTCGACCTGAGCAACAACAAGCTGTCGCCCGCCACGTTCCCGACGGACGTGCTCAAGCTGAAGAACGCCACCTTCGTCGACATCCGCTTCAACAGCTTCTACGGCGAGCTCCCCGGCGGCGTCTTCTGCTCGTTCCCGCAGGTGCAGGCCATCTTCGTCAACAACAACCAGTTCTCCGGCAGCCTGCCCGACAACATCGGCGACTCGCCGGTGAACTACCTCTCCCTCGCCAACAACAACTTCACGGGGGAGATCCCCAAGTCGATCGCGCGCATGGCCAACACGCTCTTCGAGGTGCTGTTCCTCAACAACAAGCTCAGCGGCTGCCTCCCCTACGAGCTCGGCCTGCTCGCCAAGGCCACCGTCATCGACGCCGGCACCAACCAGCTCACCGGCCCGATCCCGGCGTCGTTCGCGTGCCTGCGCAAGGTGGAGCAGCTCAACCTGGCGGACAACCTCCTCTACGGCGAGGTGCCCAACGCGCTGTGCGAGCTCGCCTTCTCGTGGTCGGGCCGCCTCAGGAACCTCACGCTCTCCAACAACTACTTCACGTCGCTCGGCTCCTGCTGCTGGGACCTGATCAAGGAGGGGAAGCTCAACGTCGACCGCAACTGCATCCCGTACGCGCCCAACCAGCGGTCGCACGACGAGTGCGCCGCCTTCTTCCACCGGACCAAGACCTCCGCGTGCCCCTGCAACACCTACGTGCCGTGTGGCCACAACAAGCACTCCGCCGCCGGCGCCGGCAGCGAGCAGGACACGGCGGCGGCGGAGGAGGACAAGTACAGGACTTACTCGGCGCTGCATCCATGAGCGCGAGAAGGAAGGGCAAAAGCACTGTGCTTCTCGTGAACGTGACACGATTATTGATTGATTCGGTTGCTCTTGGCTGGTTGTGTTAATTGATGTGTTGTGTCTACTTTTTTGTTACTTTTGTTTCCTTTCTCATCCACTGTTACGTACGGCCAACTTAGTTTCACATATATCTGCATGTTTAGGTAAGGTAATGGAGATTTTATTTTGATGAACCACAGAAGCTTGTAATAATTCAGATCACCATGAAAGATCAGCTTTAAATTTCCCTGCATTCGTCAACATCACTGCGCATGCAACTGCCAATATATAATCTTGAAAACATAATACCTCAATTTTTTAATGTGTGACACAGTTTACTTTATTTTATCTCAAACTTTTACTAACAATATAATATTTATTGAATAACGAGTATCCATAGATCTATTATGAAAAGCGCTTTAGACATCTAGCTATCTTAAGATGGCAGAAATTTTGTCAGCTGATAGGTGGAGTTGGCTTTCAATAGTTTGTTGACACGTGTTGTTTCACCTCTCTCTTAACTATCTGTCTAACTAGTATGTTTACCTCTTCGCATTAATATTACTAGAAGGACAGATAGTTAAGTGAATTTAAAAGTCGATTGTGTTATATATTAAAAAAAAGTAAATTACACATTAGATCACATTTGTTTACCAATGTTTCATGGACCAGGGGTAAGCAACACTTTTCACTTTGGACTAGTTCTTCCTCTCTAGACCAGCTCTTCCTCAGGCTCTCTTTAATTACCCTCTCTCTCTTCTCTAGTTCTCTCTCAGCTCACTGTACCACTGAAAAAGCCATGCCAATGATCTTGATCTTTCGAACCATTAGCGCTACGAGGAATGGCATATTGCAGGAGGTAAATAATCTTACTGCTGCACTCCATAGGTGCTGATCGTTGCTGCTTTCAATGAGGCAAAGGTAAGGGCCTGCTCAGTGCTCAATGGAGAGTTGAGCGCTCAGAGAGAGAGAGAGAGAGAGAGAGAGAGAGAGAGAGAGAGAGAGAGAGAGAGAGAGAGAGAGAGAGAGAGAGAGAGAGAGAGAGAGAGAGAGAGAGAGGAGGAATGCATGGGTCCAAGGTGAAACACTTTGCAAAAATTTATAGTCAAAAGTGAAAAATAGTGTCATGCCCCTAGTCCAAGCTACAATAATGGTGGTAATCAAATGTGGCCCATTGGGCAATTAATTCTACTAAATAAAACAAATGTAGTAGTACGCTATGACCCTCTTTGTTTAGGCTTATAAACCAACTTATAAGCTGAAAAGTCTAAACGTAAACAAACAAGTAGCGTTTTTGTTTGGCTTTTTTTAATGCCATAAGTCACTCTTACATTATTAAGCCAAAAACTAGGTTGGAGAAACTTTTTTTTTTTTGCTTATGTGAGATATATGTATTACTCTACTATTAAACTTAGACTTTTAAATCTATTGGCTTATAAATCATATAAACCAAAATACTGACTTAAAAGCCTAAAACAACACAAAGAGGACCTACATTCAGAACTAGTTACCATATTCACTCTAAAGGGTTTAAAATTATCATCTATTAAGAGAGAAAAATATGGACCACAAATTAGCAAGGACTAGCTAGAAAAAGACTCCATGTCAAGAATACCACTTAAAAGCCATCTAATTCACCTAAATATTAGTAACCAAGGGTGCATGTAGAAAATAATACATGAATAACTGAAGTTATGGTAAATAAAAAAGAATTATTCTTGTAAATGCATATGGCATATGATTAGCTAACTAAAACAGTGTGTAAATAAAAAAGTCCCCCTCCCCCCAACCCAACCAATATCCTGGCAATGGCCTCTGATGTACTAAATATCATCCAACATAATTGCTATCAGCCAATATCAAATTTGAATCCAACCATATAGCTAGCACATGCAGATTAACGGTACAGTACTCGAGTTACAAGCAAACATCAACGAAAAAACAACTGATAACTGAGAAGCATCATCAACGGTTTGATGCAGAGTGCACTTATTCTTAAGGGTACCATGGAAAATAGTTTAGCTAGCCAAGTAATAGGCTTATTCGTTGTTCCCTCTCCCAGCTTTTGGCATATGCAGTTTGAATCGAAATTACACAAAACCATGAGGCAGAGTCAGCTTCTTCGGCATCACAGGGTAATCTCCATTACTCAAGGCCTTCTTGCTTTTCTTAGAACTGGTATTCTTCTTTTCTCCCTTGTTGGATTTACTTCCTCCTGATTTCAAAATAATGGGTGAAAGGAAAACACTAGCTTCAGTACCTTGCACGTTGAACAGAATCAATTCAAATACAACTATGCAACTAATAAAGAGTAAGGTAAAATATTCTAAATCACATTATACAAAACCAAATCACAGCCTAGATCATGTTATTTATTTTGTAACAAGCTTCTAAAATTGTATGTTTAAAATTCATACCACTACGTTCGCCATAGGAATCCATTGTCCTCTGCAAATAAAATTATAAGATATATCAAGATTTTGTTTCTGCAAAAAAATTTTAGTACAGCACGTATACAATCATATAAAAAATGACCTAGATTGATTTTTTTTCATATACCTTACTGTATTATAAAAAAGTGACAATTTGAGATTACAACTTACTTTTAGTTTTCACACTTTTGTTCCAGCAAATCCCAAACATCAAATATTGTGCTAAATTAGACTACATATATAATAGGTATTAGCACAAAATAGTTGGCCACCTACCTTCTTCTGTAGCTTTTGTCCTTTGAACATATCTGTCCCGTTGACTAGGGTTGTTTTCAAAAATAGTTTAACGTCTGACCTGGACCGTAACTGTTTTTTGTATTTCTGATGATAGTAGAACTGCAACAAAAGGTATTACGAAATCACAATTCATATATTGTAAGGAAGACTTCATGGTCTAGAACATCGACTTAAAAAACCAAAAAAAAACACGAGATGATCTTGTCCATGGACAACACTAAGCAACATCTATCAAAAGAGATTTGAGATAATTGAAAAGTCAAAGCCAAGTAAACAAATGCACATGATGAAATGATGTGTAGCATGCGATACTTGTTTGTCATGGGAATACTGAAAAGAAAAAAAACAAAGAGACAAGCTTGCTTTAAAAAATGGAACCTTTTCTTGTAATGCGCCCAGCTATTTGTGTGGGGATACCATATGGCAATTAGGATATACTTGTATCTGAATAATGAAACATATGCACCTTAGTCAATCCATTTCAAATGTTAGAAGCCAACGCGCTATTTGAGTTTATACTTATTTCATATAGGTTTTTCAATAGCTAACTTTCCACATCTAGGTTAAATCAATCCAATGCATATAATTTCATATCTTTCCAAGATATATTATTCATGTGAGAAGCATAAATAACTTGTTCATGCGAAAGGAGTAGTTATTTTAGTGGCCTTGGCACATGTACTGGGATCACTATAGAAAAATATTACATGGAAGGATATAATTTTTTTTGAAGGAATACCAAGATTTTAGTGGATATGAGTTTAGACAATATACTTGTGGACAACTTAAGTCAAAATCGTTGATAACCATGGATGTGACACAAAATAGAAAGAACCTAACCTTCAAGGTTACCTTTTATAATTAAAACTCTATTAGGGTTATGCAAATCCGTAACCTACCATTGCCACTGTATATTTTTTTTATAGCTATGACAAGAGGATGAATTGAACATGCAAGTTTGCTTAATCCGTAACTCCATCTAATGCGGCATTATACTTTCTCGGGGCTTAGGTCAATTCCTCAACCACTTGATTCCCAGTACGGAACCCATGTATAATGGTGTGATAAACCCACATGACCCACTTCCAGGTCATACATGGGATCGGTTCCTGAAATGGTAAGTCATGAGGCAACTTCCGTTACCAGCTTCTAAAAAGGGTTGGGAATCAATACACTAATTAAGCTTGATCCATATGCATGTAAAGGTCGTTTAGGCTTGTAGATTTAATGGTTGACAACCAACAAACATATGATTAGACCAGACAATGTTGAATGCAAATACATTACAATTACAAGGATTCAACTCATGATAAAACTCGTGTAAAGGAATTAGGCATGCCATCGATTATGTATGAAAACTCATGCATGCCCATTTTCCCATGAAAAAACTCATAACTAATGAGAAACCAACAATACCTATAGTAGTAAGAAACTAGAGATTAATCAAACCGTGATCTCATTATCATCAATGATGTCATCAAGGCAGACAAAATCAACCTTTACGTCCCCACGTTCTAGATGTGCGAGAAGGGATCCATTGAAATGGATCCGACTAGGTACATCCGACTCTACAGAGATGGAGCGTCACCTAAAGTCAAGTGTTTGGTTATCGACAAAAAGCTAGCTCGTGATACTTCTTTTGAATCTGGGTAGATGGTGGGCCAATAGTGCTTGTTTAGTTCAACATCACCAATAGTTGGAACATCCAAGGTTCGATGTGGATTCTGAGCCAATGCCTCGAACGCGGATATAGTTGGCCGAGTTTTCTAGTCTAATTTGCAACATGTCATTTGTCCAATGACTTTTGCTGTTGGCCAGCTTTCCTTAACCTAATAATGCATTGTTACATGGAATCTTGGTGGCATGATTATCATAGAACTATTCTTCACGTTAAATCTCCAATATAATTCACAAGCTCTATCCTAAAATTTCAACATTATCGAATCCTTATTGAAGGAGTGTATTGGTGTTAAGCCACAAGAGTATGACCATAATTGGTTGGTCCATACAATATTAGCAATCAAGCTTGATTCCCTTCTTGAAGGTTTTGCAACGGGAGAACTAATGGCGATCCTTAAATTTCCATGGCATCGGATCTCTTGTCATCGTCTTTGTTCATTCTTTTGAAAAGAAACTATTGCACAATAAATTTAACATAGATTATTTTCCCCAAGACACTAATCTAATAGGCATGATACTTTTGATAGTTATGTTGACTTAAGATTTTCTTTATCCCTTATTTTTGCTAGTGTGATGACTATGTTCATCCCTAGCTATTGGAAACATGGAGTTACCACATCCATGATCAGTAAAAAAGAGAAAGAATGTATCATCTTTCACCAAATTAACAACCATTAATTAAAAAAGCCTCTACATTCTTGCACTGATTGTCATAGAGCAGATATGTAAGACTTGACCCTCCAAATTATGATCTTTAGTGCTCCTTATATCGAACTAAAACCTCCTCTACCATATTATCTCCAACTAATTGTTGAATATTATGTGAATTTATAGTGTAAACATGACCGTGACTTGCTTCACATTGTGATATTGTTTTTGAGGCTATATTCCGATACTCCATTTTTTATTTTAGTAGTTCTAATATCATTTTTTTTATGGTTCTACCATTTTTATTTCCTTTTTTAGGAAAAAAAAAGGTCAGCAAAATGGTATTTTTCTGACCATTTTCATCGTTTCTTCGTGGGCAAACAAGGCTTGTAATGGCGAAACACACATGCATACATGTTAGGTATAAAAGGGTTAACCATTGTCACCATAACCTTATTTTTTTATGTATATTGGGCTTGTGTGTCGGCCTCTAGTCCTTAAGCCCTTGAACTTTGACCTCGCCAACCACCGCCTACATAGGCACACCCAACTATGTCCTGCCGCTAGTATGCACATGTTTTGCTCGAGATTGACTTCCTCTAGAGCTCCCATTGGACCACCCCCAATGCCACCAGATTTGATTTCTTCCTTATCTTTCTTGAATCTTCATTATCATGCTATATGTGAATTCAACGACTCCGGTAATGTCTACATCCATATCAGAAGCCCATTTCCCTTGAGCAAGAGCTTGGCTTGGTGGACTTGATGATTGATGGCAATGACAAACTGTATGAAGACATGTGCTCTGGAGTTATATAGATATGCGCTTTGTCGATGTAGGCGTCAACATTAATTAGCACCACAGGCTTTAGCTGCCAACCGCAGCATGTAATGACCCATGATGGAGTTTCTACCCAAATAGCTCGGTTAACTTTTTCTAATATTTTTGGTAACCAATATTTAACTATTTTCTTTTAAACACAAGAAAAAAAATTGCAGCTCCAAAGTAGGCACTTAGGAGTTACGTACTACTTTTTATTTAGAGGGAATGCAAGGTTATGGGATCTTGTCCCTCATCTCTGTTCGGTATCCCCTAAATCATCGACGCCGGAGGATCAGTACCACCTCCTCTATGTTTGAGCTTGAGCTCTACCACCACCTCATTGACTTAGCCTGGCGGATGCGATGAAGCCGAAGCATAACCTCTCTAGATCGATGGCAACCATCTGGCGATAGAGAAGAGTTACCGACGTCCTTTCTACTTGATCACCTCCTCCACTCTGTGGCGATTGTGATGGAGCCAGAGCTAGAGCTCGAACTCTCTCCACCATGGGCATAAATCTAGTTGAGCTTGGGGAGGAGAGATACTATGATGACACAAGAATCGACAAGGCTAGCGACAATCATACGGACACATGAGGCTCGATTTGAAGGAGTCGTCATGGTCCTGTGGGCTAGTGAGGAGCTCAAGCTCACCGAGGTGGGATGGCCCTACGACCTAGAGCCAGCATCTTCGCTATTGTCCAAGGAGAGAGGGGTAATAGAGGAGAGCGTCTGAAAGCCCCAGCCTCCAATGTCGTTGTCCCGCAAAGACCACACCCCTACCTTCGCCATCGCTGCTCGATTTGTATTGGTTGGTATCACCTAATACCCCACAGGTATGACCTAATAACTACGGGTGTCAGATCTGATAAGAGGTAAGTCAAATCTGATGCTTACCTAGTATCATCCCGTTCGAATGGGATCCCATACAATAGCTATCCTCTTGTTCAGTGGTATAGGGAGGGGGTGGTGTCAATGACTAATGAGGACTATTACCCTTCCTTACACCTGTAGAACATATCTATGCATATAGTTTCTGTCTTAAAGAAGACTTTGATCTAATTCTACGACAATTTACTCAATTACTTAAGAACATAATATATTTTTGAGGGAAGCACATAATACATTATGAAGTTCCTAGTTATGAAAATACATAAATTAATTTACACCAATACCACTATCATAACAACTTTTCAATTTGAATAAAATTGACTGTGTAAAACTACTCTTTGTTCTATAAACGGAAAGTACTAATGATCCCCTCTATTTCTCCACACCTAGTACTTTCTGCGCAAAGATTCCCATTACTGACTATAATCAAAGATAGTAACAAATGCAATTATCAAAACATCCAAATATTTATCACAAATAGGAACTATAATGTAACAGATGACCCCTCCTACATGTATTTCTATATGTACCTAGTTAGCATGCCGCTTAATTCATATAAAACATAACCAATATATTTTAAATGGTTTTAATAATATTCAACCAAATCGATCGTTTTATTTTGGAAATAGTATGGATTAGTCGCTACTCTATGCCATCGGATTGTCCTGTTTTATAGTAAATGCATTCATCTTCTAATGTACAACTTGTAGATACTGATAAAATTGTATTAATAGTATAAATGATTACATTATCGTGTGGTGAAAATATCCATTTCATATATTTTTTACATGATAACACAAGAAAGCTTTAATTTCTTTCAAGCGTGCTTTGTTAGATATTATAAATGTGATGATATGTCAAGATTGAATTAGATGTACATAATATTCATCAATATATTGACAAACAAATGGAAGTTATTTACAAGTCAACAAAACAAGAAAAAACTAATTGATAGTATGTCATAATATTTTGAAAGAAAAAGTAAGAAGCCTAAATACTATTGCTTAAAATAAATCTAGTAGATCTTGAAATAAAACGCAAACACCTTATTCAAAAGTGTATCAATCCTCACTATTCTAGATATATCAAAAATATATATAAAAAAGCAAAGCATATGTAACAAATTTAATAAAGAAATGTAAGATTGCACCACTAACCCAATCTTTATGTCCATCATCCCTTATTTGAAGGAACACTGTCCAGTCCCCATCTTTGTAGTTATCGAGTTGTTTCATCCATTGAGGAACCGGAACCTCTTCTTTACTCGAATCCACTTTTTGGTGAAAAGCCACCTCTTGCCTGAAGGGAATGGAGTTCAAAGGTACAATATCCAAAGGTTGATTATTGCCAAGCTTATCTGGACCTTGAAGATTCAACATGGATGACATATCAGACATATTTTCCTCTTCCTCTAAATCTGCATCAATCACTATAGGAGGAATGTCATCCAGAGTCGCCTCTGAGTCAGAACTTGAATATTCAGAACCACTCATTGGAGCTACGCCCTTTGAAGCGTTATTACTCATAGAGAGAGAGAGAGAGAGAGAGAGGAAAGTAGTATAAAGGGGATAGCCTTAAACAACTTGTCAAATATATAATACTAACACAAAAGGGTCCAAAATAGATGTTGTCGTGTGTGAATACGTCCTGGTTGCCCTGAACATTTACAGCTCATGCTTCCAACTGGAATTGGTGGCATACTGTAGTAATGACAAAATAAAGTGTATCGCTTTAACTGATACATATCTTCCTCCATACAAGGATTCAACATTTAATGCGATATATATTTCTTCAATATATGGGCGTATCATTTAATTCTACATATATACATCTTTCATTTGCACAATTTAATTCTACCTATATTTTGCTTCTTATTTGAAGATACCATTTAATGTGATACTTTTTTAACAGATACACATATCTTCCTCTGTAGCACAAGGCTGGATCATTAAAATTTAATGTGACAGATATTTTGATCCATTTATGGCTGTGTCATTTAATACAATACATTTTTTCTTCCTTGTATGGGTGCACCAATTATTTGTGACAAATATTTTGTTCGTATATTCACATATCATTCAATACGATACGCATTTTTTTTCTTACAAGGATGTACCTTCAAGAAATACATGCTTTCTTCCTCGTCTGGTTCTGCTGTTTGTTGCAATACACGTCCTCTAACAGATGCCTGTATTTACAAAGACATTTGTCCCACCAACTAGAGGGAAAAAACAACGTACCTCATGACAAGCATGCATCTGTGGTCCACATGCATAATTACAATATTATAATTCTTTATATCTTTGCCCTTTTTTGGATGTCCTTCCATTTTCTTATTTTGAATGTACATCTACATAAGGATAGTGTGAATAATCCAGAGTAGTAACATTCTCCAATGCTTTATTAGCTATGTACCAAATGAATGGCACACCTAGGAATGTGTTCCAAGCTGTATAATTTTTTGGATGAATGTACACCGCAAGTAATAGGAAAACTTTGAAGCACTTTGTTTTTCTTTTCTATTTTAGCAGAACAATTGGCTTTTCTAAGAAGCAACCAATAAATTGGTTAGCCCCACCTTACCATGGTCACCTTCGCATCCAAATAGGTCATGGTTGTAGCATGTTACACATAGGGTTTAATTACTGGTAGTTACCACGAAAACTAGGCTTACCATCGAGCTTTAGTAGCGGAAACGACCAGTAAGGTTTGGCAAAATTTATTTAAATTCATTTCTTTTTCCAAAGAGAGGAAATTAAAAATAAAATCATATAAGTAGTATAGTGCTATCTGGTGAAACATTTATGAAATATATGAAGTTAACTTTATATTTTGTACCCAACCCAAGTTGAAAATAAAAAAAAGAAAAATAAGCAAATGGGCTAGGCTAATAGTGAGTGCTATTCACAAAACCTATCTTAGAGAGCCGATCGTGATTTCTACTATGTTTCAGTTTCCAAAATACAAAAATGGTCACACGAAATTGCATGCTTGATTGCTTTATTCTTTTACATCTTCTGAATTTGCCCTACTTTTTCTAGAATTATCTATGATTTACCTGAATTTTTGAAACTTTTTCTCACTTTTCGGGTTTCCCAAGAATAATGTTTGTCCCCCTGAGTTTGAATTTTTGAATTCAATTTTTTTTAATATGAATTTTATCAGGGTTATGGATACCACATACCTAATAGTAGTTGACTAAATCTCGGCAGGACCCACCACATACTATGTCTTATACGGAAACAATCTTCGGATATAGGAGGAGTTCCGCACAAGGAAGGATGAATAGAGTTCTACATGGAAACGACAAGAACTACTCAGATTGTATCCATATTGGTTTTCCTAGTTCTACTTGGACAAGGGGACACCTATGGGTATAAATACAAGGCTCCATAGGAGGAGAGGGGACACGAAACAATAGATCAAGACATAAGATCAACATACAAGCCAACATACGCCAAAACAAGACGCCGGATATCGACTTCAGAGATAAGTATGGCTAGTCCCCTACAGCGTCTACGAATACTGTCAGGAGAGACATAGCGATGTCTTTGATCTCGCTGGATGCGGATTCTAGGAGGAAGGCTACCCTGTTGTCGACTATGAGTCAGCACTTCAGACCGCCATGTCGACAATAGTTAGATAGGCTACCCCAAATATTGTACTAGTGTGATTATGATGAATAAGAGCAACGACCGGCTTCGACCAACAGGAGTAGGCTTATTACTTGACAATTTAGGGGCTCGAACCTGTATAAAAATCCTCGTCCCTATATCTTTTATTACAATCTCGCATATATCATAATACCAACGATCCTCATACTATGCAAATACCGGAATCGCGACATCAAACGTCGACAAATTTCATCTAGTTTTCACATTTACCATGTGCTATATGTGTTATCCTAGGGTGGCCGTAGGGTTTCAATTATCAAAGCACAAGGTCACTGATAAGTCCGATTTTCCCGTTTATCGCTACCCCCGATAAAATCTCCTATCGGCCAAACATTTCGGGTTTTTTTTGAATTTTCTGGACATAGCGTCAATAACTACTACAAAGTTGCTTTGATTAATTCGTTATGACCTGTAGGTTTTAATCAATAGGTTTTGTGTTCGATTCAAGCAAAGATATGAATTTCTTCTCTCTCTCTTTTTTCACTTCCATTTGCTTGCGTTGTGTGTGCTATAAAAATGTTGATATTATCTCATTTATAAAGTATATATTAATTTTTTATACAAAATGGTTTGGATATAATCTGTATGATTTCCTAACAACTTTTGTTCAATTTCTTTTCAAATTTTATCCAAATTTTTTTTCTATCACCGTTAGAATTCCGATAAATCTGATAATCCCATTTATCGCTACCCTTCGATATTTTTTAGCTATCGATAATTAAAACTAACTGTGGAAACTACTAGCTTTTTATTTTTTTTTAAAAAAGGAAACAAACTGGCCTTTTCTAAGATACAACAAATAATTTGGTTAGCCCCACCTAACCATTATCCACATCACCACCCAAATAGTCCATCATGGCACGCATTAAGCCCATCCACAACCAAGATATCATGCATGGTAACTAGGTTTACAACCACGCAAGGCCTTCTTCGTTTAGTCAACAAGAGAGGGATTAGAGGGATTGTGAAAAATTAATTCCACATCTCAATAGGTGTGGAATTATTCTCCTCCAAATCCTCCTCGATCCCCTTGTGGGTGGGATTAACTGAACAAGGTCTAAATGATAGCCAATCTAATTAGTTGTAGTCACAGTCAAAGACTTAGTGCAATAGGTGATGTTGTCAAGCTAAATGGTCTTATGGGCGAGAGGGGATAGATGCATAGTACTCCATCTATCCTAAAGTCTTTATCCAATTTCATTTTTTGTATTTTTTTTTCAAATGAGATATGCTTATCTGTAGTCTTCATACATCTAAAACTTAAATAAAAGGGCTGTCTTTTCATTTTACAATGCTAAATTAAATTTTTGATCGAAACTAGAGCGACCATCTTAATATTCATTGGTTGCATGCAAACATATAATTTCTTGATTTTGTTATATGAGGGATGAATTAATCCCTCCTTAGGTTGTGTTCTTCTCTCAACTTTCCCAACCTCTTCTCTCTTGTTTTCCGCGCACACTTCCCAAATTGCATTTTTTTCGAAGATTTTCTATAGGGAAGTTTGTCAGGGTTACGGATAAGGTATACCCTTTATCCTTGGATGTATGTTGTATACTGATACGGTATACCCGCGCGTATACGAATAGTTTCCGTATACGTTAAGGAAATCTATCACGTGATAGAGACGGTATCTACGGATGGAAGGAGTTCTACTCGGACAAAACTGGGTCTTTACCATATCGTGAGGGGTCCGATATCTCCGAGTCCTACTTGGAGATCAACTGACCCGCGGTATATAAGGGACCCCCTGGGCAGGACCTAAGGCATCAAATATCACTGCCAACACACCCACCACAGCCTACGGAGCTAGAGCGTGCAGGAGCCAAGTCGCCGGGAGATATAGTCGGACCAA
Organism: Oryza sativa Japonica Group; assembly: GCF_034140825.1. Taxonomy (NCBI): domain Eukaryota; kingdom Viridiplantae; phylum Streptophyta; class Magnoliopsida; order Poales; family Poaceae; genus Oryza; species Oryza sativa. Next base: position 25,729,137 of record NC_089038.1, read on the forward strand.
CTCGACTGCGGTCTTATCGGTATCATCGAGTTCTGCTATTCCCTTTGTAATCTGTGGTTTCCATCATATAATGCCATACCAACTGGATTAGGGCTATTACCTACCAAGGGACCTGAACTAGTATAATCCTTGTCTTTTGTTTGCTTGATATCGTACTACGTAGATCCTCATACCAACGGACCCCAATACCCTCTATATCCGGTCTACGGGTATCCCCCGTCGACAAAGTTGTTTTAAAAAAATTATATTAATCTATTTGTCAAGATTTTTTTAACTAATACTTCATCAATTATGTGCTAATATTTTGCTTTGTTTTCCGTGGTGGTGTTTGGATCCACGGATTAAACTATCACATCGGATGTTTTGACATTAATTTGGAGTATTAAACATAGGCTACTTATAAAACTAATTACATAAATGAGAGCTAATTCACATGACAAATTTTTTAAGCCTAATTAATCTATAATTAGCACATCTTTATAGCATCACATAGGCTAATAATAGATTAATTAGGCTCAATAGATTCGTCTCGCGAATTAGTCCAGGGTTATGAAATGGGTTTTGTTAATAGTTTACGTTTAATAGTTCTCATTAGTGTCAAACATCCGATGTGACAGGAATATTTGGGAGACTTCCTCATTGCAAGGCTGTTAACAGTCATATATTTGAGTTGAATTAATTTAGTCGGTCTGAAACGAGCTTAAAGAACATACGAGTATTTTTCCCTATGCAAAAAACCCTTTTTAACCTTTGTATGTGGCTGTGTTTTTGAAATGTACACAACATGCAACTTTTTGACAAAAGGATTTGCTAATCAAATCCTTCTCTCCCACACAACGCACTCCGAAGTCCAAGGAAGAATTCTCCCCATCAAAGCTGTAATTGCAAAGCCAGCAATCTCACGCTGTCACAAAATCAGCTAAACTTGATGCCTATCGCACAATGCCAAACCCAAAAAATAAAAATATCAAATTTTGGATTGCCTCGAGCCCCTGCATTTTGTGCGGATCAATGCATCGGCCTGTAGTAGCTGTAGGTGCCGTAGAAGGTCTGCGTCATGGTGAGCAGCAGCAACAAGACACCGGCGACCACCGAGACGATCGCCCATGGGTTGCTGAAGTAGTTGTGCTTGAGGCTGGCGATCCAGGTGCTCCACTTGTGGTCGTAGTACCTGTTCACCTGGTCCGAGAGCCCCGAGAGGTAGCTGTCGTTGATGTCGAACACCACCTCCTGGCACAGCCGGTTGAAGAGGTCGGCCACCTCGGCGTCGCTGCCCAGCCAGTGCTCGATGATGCCGCGGTCGTGGAGGTACTTGACGTCGTCGGCGGAGTTGATGAGGTTGTCCATGAAGATGGCGTAGGAGGTGATGTTGTTGCCGCCCGGGGTGGCGATGTCCATGTGGCATTGCTCGAACGCGATCAGGTTGAGGAAGAGGGACTTGGTGCCGTCGTGGATGAGGATGCGCGGGATCTGGAGCACGCCGTCGTGGAACCTGATGTCCCAGAAGCGGTCCGTGTTCCGCCGCCGGCACCGGATGCCGGCCTCCCGGAGCTCCGACACGCAGTGGACGAACTGCTGCCGCCGCTTGTCCGCCACGCGCCGGAGCCCCGACCACTTCTTGAGCCACAGCCGCGCGGGGGGCGGCGGGGTGGGCTGCAGCCCCGCGCGGAGGAGGCTGCGCCGGAACACGTCGAGGCAATGGAGCATCGGGCCGGACAGCGGGTCGAACTCGAACGCCGCCGCCGCCGGTGAGGCGCCGATGGAGGACTCCAGCTTGGACCGGTCCTTGCGGAGCAGCGGCTCGTCGGTCGGCATGAGCGGGTCGAAGAAGCGCACAGCGAGGCCGGCGACGGCGCCGGTCTGCTCCGGGTTGCCGAGCTGGAGGCCGAGCAGGAGGTCGAGCACGAACAGGGGTATCTGGTTCTCGAGCAGGATCATGTCGTTGCGGATGGCGTGCATCGCGCCGCGCATGGCGAAGATGGGGTCGTGCCGCGAGTACCCCAGGTCGTCGCCGAACCCCTTCCCGCCGTCCTGCGCGCCGCGGAAGAGCTCCAGCACGAAGGTCCCGTCCAGCACCAGGCACTCGACGAGCTCGTTCCCCTGCATCCCGGCGACGCGGCCGTCGTAGCAGGCGCGCGCCCGCTCCTCCATCGGCCGCAGCGCGTCGAGGTAGGCGGTGACGTCGTGCCCCGTGCGCTTCAGGACGTGGTGCAGCGCGCGCCACTTGTGCCGCTCCATCTCCCGCAGCCGCCGCCGGCCGCGGTGGAGCGGGCCGATGGACACCACCTGCGGCATGTACGCGCGCTCGTCGCCGTCGCGGAGCGACTTGGGCACGCGGTACACGGACAGCCGCGCCCACGGGCACGCTGCCTCCTCGGCGCGCGCCTGCGCCAGCTTCCCGCGGATGGCCACCACCCATTCCGGGTCCTGCGGCTTCGGGCTGTGCGCCGGCGACTGCACCTGGACCTTCACCTCCCGCTCCCGCTCCTGGCGCGGCGGCAGCGCGTCGCCTCCCGCTCCGGCGGCCTCGCCGTTGGTGAGCAGCGGCAGGTTGCGGTTCAGCGCCTGCCACAGCGGCAGCGCGCCGGGCGGCGGCGCGGACTTGTTGAGGTTGGCATCGACGGTCTCCTTGAGCTTGACCGTGATCAGGTACCAGCTCAGGACGTCCTTGTTGAAGACGGCGACCATCGAGATGGAGGCTGGCAGTGGCAGGTGCAGCGGCTTCGCCGGCGGCGTGGGGCTCGCCGCAGTAGCGTCTCGTGGTTGCCAAGATCAGTGGCCCCGGGACAGAGAGAGCAAGCCAACTCGAGAGGGAGGCGAGGCAAGCAATGTACCTATGAATATCTTAGAACGATAATTTTATCAGCTGATGATGATTGATAGTGGAATTTTTGGGATTGCTTGCTTGTTGTAAAATATTGTGTGGTCTTTGACAAAATTAAATAAAGTTTCCTCTTGCGATCATGTGCAATTTTCAACGATGGACATTGCTGCCAGCCTGCGATGTGCGCTCATCAGCAACTTACGCTGCATTGCACGTACTCCATTCCGTCGAAGACTAATTGGCGACTGCACGATAATCCCACCGCTGTAATATAAAGAATATAGATACTTTGGATTTGTAATATAACGATGTATTCCATCTAATTAAAATATTTTATATTTTAAGACGGATTGAGTATTTAACTACGACACGTATGATCGGTACTCCCTCCATTTCATAATATAAGACTTTCCAACATTGCTCATATTTATATAGATGCTAATGGACTAGACACACATATATATATTTAGATTTATTAACATTTATATGAATGTGGTTAATACTAGAAAGGCTTATTATGAAATAGAGGAAGTAGTTCGCTACCCTAACAATCTCAGAGTTTTTCTTTTCCGGAGAGGATCTAGACATGTAGTTCGATCCAGTGCACTGTAACCGCACACAAGCTAACATCGTAGAAGTACCTACCACAAGCGACTGACCAGCGATCTGAACCAGAAGATTACTCTACCCGAGCAAAGCGCCAACCAGAAGCCCAGAGGCAACCGATTCTCCTTACGCTTCGGGAATCGTGGACCAGCGAAAGCTGGCGAGGCAGTCCGGCACATGGCCGCATGCCCGCATACATGTATCCCCTTGATTCCCATAGCCGTTGGGTTGCCTCTCGGGGATCGGAAGTGACGAGCTAGTGCGACGCCACGATGAACGCACATCCTCACTCACCCAGCGAAAGCCGGAACACCCAGCTGAAGCCTTCTGCCGGCATATTGTCACGCGCCCCACTGGCGAAAAATCACGCCGCCCGTGCTACGAAATGTACGCGTCGATGAAGATGGCCGCCAGGTCAGGTCAGGTCACGTCAGGCGGGTGCGGAAGCGGTGGGCCGATGGTGGCAGGCTGGGCCTGTTGGAGGCAGCCTGCGGGCAATTAATTGGAAGGCCTGCAGTAGCAGCATGGGCGCGTATTTAGAGCAAGTTCAATAGTATAACCCGCTACAGACTTCAAATTAACTATAACTAATTTAATAGCTTATTTATATAATAGTTAATTATAAAAATATATATTACTCCTATTAATATCCGGTCTCACATCTCATACACACATACGTCTTGAAATTCATGCTGCAGCTGGCTACAAATATATAGCCCGCTTTCTTCTCTCTCTTCTATTTTTTTCTCGATACGTGGTTATAGGTGGCTTATAGCCTGCTATTGTCGCTGCTCGTATGCTCCGGGGCCGGGGGCAAAGGTGGATAAGCTCTTTCGGTGAGACGGTGACAATTATTGAAGTAACTGATCGTGATTGTGATCCCTTCATTGCATGATCAGGCAATATTTGAGCAGTAGTAATTTTTGCTGCACAATAGATTGGGCCTTCAAACAGGCCGATGGGCTTCAGTGCTTCACCAAGGGAATAAGTTCACTTCGTGACCCTTAAAAAGTGATCAAAATCTAATCCGTGACCCTAAACTACAAAACCGGATATCTCGACCCCCAAACTCTTAAAACCAGTGCAATTTGACTCCTTCAGCGTTTTTGGAGAGCGGTTTCGCTGACGTGGCGCCTACGTGGCATCCCAGTCATCAAATAAATTTAAAAAATTAAGTGGGGCCCACCTGTCAGTGACTCCCTCCTATATTCTCTCTTTCTTCTCGTTGGCATCAAATAAATTAAAAAAAATAAGTGGGGCCCACATGTCAGTGACTCCCTCCTATATTCTCTCTTTCTTCTTGTTGGCAGCGGCGGCGGGAGGATGAGGGGAGCGGCGGCGGCTGGCGGCACCGGGGCGCAGCGGAACTAGGGGCGGCGGTCGGCAGCGTCGGCATCCGGTGGTGGGGACGGCGTTCGGCAGCCGGGGGAAGGAGCCGTTGCCCAATCGACAAAGCCATCGGCTTCCTCCGCCTCATGCCACTTCCACTCGCTTCCTCCCACGGCGGTGGCATGATGCGGTCGGGAGAGGGGTGGTGAGCGGCGCAATGTCGCCGCGGGACGGCGCTAGACGCCGCAGCCTTCGCTTTGGCGCCCCGACGCGGACGGCCAAGCCGCCGCTCCTCCTTAGGCCGGTGCCGCTTCCATTCGCCTCCTCCCACAACGGCGGCGGGATACGGTCGAGGAACGGGGTGGGGAGTGGCGCGAGGGACGGCGCTGGCCAAAGGAGTTGCTGCCGGGGGACGCAACGGCGACCACCACGACGTCGCCGTCCTCGCCTTTCGACCCGACCGCCGCGCTGCCGGGGAGCGGCTCCTGGTGTTCTTTGCGGCGTCCAGGTCGCGCACCCGCTTCTTTTGCTGCAGCCTCCCCTTGCCGCCCAGCGCAGCTCCAGCGCTCGCCACCTGCCGCCGGCAGAAGGGGGAGAATGGATGAGAAAGGGAGAGAAAGAGAGAGAAAAGGGAGAGAAGAAGGGATTTATGTGGAGAATAGAAATGGAATCCATGGCGGCGGCTCCGGCTTGCTCCCACCCGCCGCCATCCATGGCGACCGCCGGTGCCGGAAAGGAGAATAGAAAGGGGAAGAAGAAGGGGGAGAGAGAGAGAAGGAAGGGAGGAGGAAGAAGGAAGGTCAGAGGGAGGACTGACATGTGGGCCCCACATGTCAGTAGGCCCACATTTCTTTATGTGTGAATGACTAATGGGTCCCACGCACATTTTTTTATTTCTAATGCCACCTAAGTGCCACGTCAACGCCACGTGGAAAGAAGACCGAGTCAATACTGCTACGTAGGCGCCACATCAGCGAAACCGCCCTCCAAAACCGCCCAGGGAGTCAAATTGCATCGGTTTTACGAGTTTGGGGGTTAAGATATTCGGTTTTGTGGTTTAGGGTTACGAATTAGATTTCGATCACTTTTGAGGGTCATGAAGTGAACTTATTCCCTGAGCTAATGACAGAAGGGATGGGCCTCTTGAGTTATGTATGAAGAGGCATCATCTCAGGCATTGGTATCAATGCACTGCATCAACTTTCCTTCTCTTTTTCAGAATCCGAGGGAGCGATGCCTATCCAGATTTTGTTTGGATGGGAAATAGGAGGCTATCCAGATTTGTAATATTAGAATATGTTTGTTTCAACCAAAATAAGGGAGTACTAAGTACATGGACATCATACTACTTCTTTGTTCATCCTCAAATAAAATGTTGCTACCTAGTATCTGATTGGAGTACTTCCTAGTACAAAGAATCTGAACAGGGAGTATCTAATCAAGTACTAGGTATAGTAACATTTTAGGACAGATGAAGCAAATGATGAGCAGCAGTGCAGGTGATGAAGTGGTCAAGAGACTATCCTTCTCATTGCACTAGATGTCGTAGCATGCCACGCCTCTCATACCGCTACGGAACATGACGATGGGGGGCATCGCCGCGCAACTAGAACACTCTGGGACTCTGAGTAAACATATTTAAGTATAAATAACAGGACCTCACGAGGAAGAAAAATACATCATATAAAGGTAGATACTATATAGAAAATATGTATCAGATTAAATAGTATGTGCATATAACAAACAAAATATTTGTCCCGTTAAATGGTGCACTCTTGTGAGGAAAAAAGATACATCATATCAAATGCTACATCCATATCAGGAACATAATATCTATCATATTAAATGGTGCAACCTTATATAGAGGAAGATATGTCTATCAGTTAAAGCTAAAAACTTTATTTTATCAATATTGTAGTATGCCCCCAATTTGCAATATAAGTTGTAAAAGTTTGAAATACCTAGAACATGTTCACAAAACACGACAATTATTTTGGAGCATTTAATGTTCACATGGTATATCTATCAATGATATTTCGCAGAAGAAATGTTTAAGGTTAATGGATAGATTCCTCCTATCCCCTTACATTTTACTTTCTCTTTGGAACTCTATCCAAGAGCACTGAAGCTCCAAAGAGCGTAGCCACAAAGAGAGATAGGAGTCGTCTATCTGTTACCCTTAAACATTTCTTTTGAGAAATATCATTGAGAGATATATAGTGTAAACATAAAGGCTTCAAAATAGCTGTTGTGTTGTTTGAACACGTACGAGTATTCCAAACATTTACAGCTTATGTTGCCAACTAGTGGGATACTACAATGCTAACAAAATGAACTTCTAAAAGCTTTAATTGATGTACATATCTTTCCCTGTACAAGGTTGTGTCATTTAATATGTTAGATATTTTGTTCCTTGCATAGACATAGCATTTAATATGTACATCTTTTTTTCTTCCTTATAAAGGTGGACCAATTAATGTGACAGATATTTTGTTTCTATACCTTTTAATATGATACATATTTTCTTCCTTATATGGACGGGCCTATATGAAATACATTTTAGAATGAAAGAGTAGTAATTATCCCATCAATCAACTCTCATTTAAATTTCTTCATATCTCATACCCCAGTCATCCTTGAACCTTATCCACCTCTCATTTAATGTTGTGTGCCAAAGTGTTTTGTTTTTTCCCTTATTCTCTATAATTATTTTATAAATGATTATTGTAGTCGGAGGGGGTATATTCTAGGATAAAATTTGAACTCTAAAAAAGAGATATTCCCTCTGTCCCAGAATATGAGGATTATATTTTTAACCTAAGTTAAACTATTTTAAGTTTGACTAAGTTTTAAACTACACCCGTCTCAAAATATAACAGAATTTTCCCATATAATTACATGAGCCAAATCACTTATTCTTTGAAATGGGTATAGCACAGAAGAATATTAACATCTACCACACAATCTACCACATAAAAACAGTAAATTATAATGATATATTTTATAATGGGTCTAATGATGCTCATTTGATATTGTAAATATTATTTTGTTTTCATAAACTTAGTTAAACATAGTTTGACTTACAACAAACATAAGGTCCTTTGAGACAGAGGGAGTATATGATATAGTAGTACCGAATGTAAGAGCATCTCCACGAGTCCCCTAAACATATTCTGTAAATTTAAATTTTGGGAATTAAGTTAAAACACATGTCTCCAACAAATACCCAAAAGAGCTCCCAAATTTTAAACACCTCTAATACCGGCGCCATCCTGAGCTAGATATGGGGCACCTCATAGAACTCCCAATCCCCGGCCACAATCACGCCAATTTTTTGCCGCTGGCATCATTTTTTGGCAATCGTGCGCGATCAACCTCGCAATGATGTACAGGAGAAATATAATCGGCCAAAAATAGTTGAGGAGGGCCCACTAGCGATGAGATAATATATTTCAATGTTTTGAAACCTAAGCACTGACTCTGTTGGAGAAGTGGGTGATTTTCTTCTTGCATATTTTTGAGATGACCATAATCCAAGATTATCGGGAGTACAATTTTAAGCCATTGGCCTAATCTATACACACTTATCACAGTTAACAAGTATAATCCAAAATTAGCAGGAGTTTAATTTTGAGACTGGTATGCCTCTTATTATGGTTTACCATATTGCTCATCTAAATGTTTTTATCATACTGTTTTTGAGATTAAAAACTAGTATTTATCGGTTTGTCGAAAACCGAGCAAAAACCTGTGAAAACCAACAATTTATATACAGGAACCAGCTTAAACAACCCCGTTTCGGGAAGCCTAGTATGCAAACGTTTGCGGACACCGGGATCACACGAACGCGTTGACTTCCCATTTTCCGACTTCATGTTCTATGGGGTCGTTTTATTTTTAGCGCAAACGAGATGAAGGCCTTTCCGCCCCTAGTTTTAGCTATTTGTGTCCCAACTTTCCCCACATAAAATTTCCCGTCAAAACTTTACCTACATAACCCTTCCTTGTATAAACTTTCTATCGAGAAACTTTCATTGTATAAACTACTTCCCGAAAATATTACCCATATAAACTTTTTTCCCAAAAACTTGCCCGTATAAACTTTCGCCCAAAAACTTTCCACATATAAACTTTCTCCACATAAACTATTTCCATATAATTTTCCATATAGAAACTTTTATAGAGAGGAGATTACAAATAAATGAAAAAATTATTTCAAAATCATATGAAATTTTAATCAAATCTCAAAAAGTATATACTCAAATTCAAAGACCTTGAAATGAATCTTTCAATAAAATAACTTCTCAAAACCCTGAACTTAACCATGGCATGGAGCTCACCGGGGTGCAGTGGATTTTTTGCTGGAGAGAAACAGATTTCGTGCACACAACACCTTGCCAGAGGGAGGAAAAAGCACGTCGTCGTTGACAACCACAGCTGCGACAGGGCCACCTCGCCCTTCGCTTCATCTGTGATGACGACCTCATCACTGTGCGCTCCGTCCATCTCGCCAAGGTGAGAAGAGAGGGGAGGGGGGAACAGGGCTCTTACCGAAGAGGTGAGGAGGAATAGGGAGTATGCACACAACTTGATTTGTCGCGATAGTGGTGGAGGAAGTGTGAGAGGAACTCAAGCAGGGAGGAAAAAATTATGTGATAGAACAGATCTACTTCCTCCGTCCTTAAAAAGAGTCGATTCCTAGATCCCCAATGCAAATTTTGTATAAACGTGAAAAGACAAAAGTGCCCTCATTAACTATATCCATTTATCAACTATGCCGTTTCTATGCACATGTATGTAAGAGACATCTTATGCATAATAAACAACGCCAAAAAAATTTAAAAAAATTCACTTGCTGGAAGAAAAGAAAACATCTACGATCTCTCCAATCTGAGGGGAAAAATGCTCTTAATTCCCCCTGTAAGAACTACTACTGCAAACAACGGCAAAAACCAAGAATAAAGAAAAAAGAAAGACAAAAAAGAATAGAGAAAAAAATACAATGGTATTTGCCTTTACCACTGTAGGCTTGTGCATCGAGAGTCAGGATTAGATCCCCTGTAAATGAAAAGCATACAAAACGCAAGAGAAGAGAGATGGGGCGGAGATAAGATTTGTGGTGTTAAAGCGTGAATGATAGGGAGAGAGGCCAGAGTCATTGAATGCTTCTATTTTTTAAGCATTCTAAGTCGGTTTTTTATAGGACAAACTCTCCCTCGTACATTCGTGGTGAACGTTCCCCCACCCCCACACACCCCCCGTTTTCACAAACCGATGCCTAACATGCTTGCGTGCAAACATCGATAGTGCGAAGTTTTTGAATTTGAAATGAAGAGCTGGAATTCATGAGCAGAAGTATCAAGATTTCGCTGTACGAAAATATAAATGCAGAGACGCTCAGGGGGTGCTAAACAACAAAAACTGAACGAATGCACGCATCCCCACGCTGGGCTCACTCTTCCCCTGTTTCCGTGCCAAAGATGAGCATCCGAAGCAAAAGAGCGTAGCGCAAGAGGAAAGGAGTAGACAAAAACCGACAAGCTTCACGTTTCGGATTAATGGCACCGAGGCATTTTCCCAGCACCCAGGCGTTCGACTGACGCCGACGGGGCCAACGGCATTTACGCCTAGCAACAAGCACACACAGTGCTTGTTTACCCTACAGTGGCATTGTGGCAAGCGGCCAGCCGAAGCCATGTTCATGATAAGGGAGGGAGTTCCTGTCGACAAATTCGCACGGCAGAAACAACAGACGTTTTTCAGTTTTTCACATGCATATTCTGTAGATTGTAGATTTCCTTCTGGTTAAGCAAGGTTTGCAATTGCTCCCGTAGCCAGCTGAATACGAGAATGTTTGGGGAGCTTCTGGGAGAGAGAGCATAAAAGCTTTATCAAACAGTTTTATCCGTTCAGAAGTTATTTAGAAGTTAGGGGAAGTTAAGGCCGGAAAGGCTGATCGCGATCGATCGCCAAGGCCAACTGGTAGCAATCAGTGCCCCCCTCCCTCCACCTGGTTTTATTTTTTTGGCACCGCATTACTTTCATATTTTAGTAAATTTATGCACATAAAGTTTATACATCTCGAGTTTACACATCTAAAGTTTAGAGACTAAAAGTTTATAAGTCAAAAGTTTATATATCCGATTCAAATTTGAATTTGAATTCAAATATTTTTTTATATATAGTATTTCTAGACCTAAAGTTTATAAGTCAAAAGTTTATATACCCGTTTCAAATTTGAATTTGAATTATATCTGATTTAAATTTGAATTTGAATTCAAATATTTTCTATATATAGTATTTCTATATATCTAAAGTTTATACACCTAAAGTTTACAGATCCAAAGTTTATAAGTCAAAAGTTTACATACCCGATTTAAATTTGAATTTGAATTCAAATTTTTTATATATAATATTTATTTACATAAATTTTTCTAACTTTTGTTTTTTAAAAACAATTTTGTGGTGTTCTGTAGTAGGGAAGAGAAGGAGAGGAGGGGGGAGAAGAGGGACGTATAGGGGAGGGGGTCAGCGATCACCCGCTTCATACGATTAATTATTTTTGGAGGAATACTATCCAAAAAAAATTCCCTTTCCTTTGGTGCTGGTTTCACAGGAAAAGTCCAGGAAAAAATCATCCATCACAAGCTCTTTTTTTGCTTCCTACATGCAAGTCCTAGACAGTCAACTTACTGTGATCCGCATGCCCTCAACTTTTGTACTCCTTTGTTTTTCATTATTCTGTTTTACGCTTAAATTCCTTCTCTATTCCTATACTTTTCAGATCCTATGGTTTTCCTATCCTTTAATCCAAACGAGCCCTTATATTTACGAACTCTAGAAAATAAACTAGAAGCTAGAAACAAGTTTTTTTCTTCTTCTAGATTGTTTCTCAAGACTCATACTCTCCCAAACTCAATTGTACTGCTTGGAGCCTTTGGATGCCTACTTTCATTACCATCCAGTACCCAGTTACCCACAGAAGAAAGGCAAAGAAAATTTCCAGCCCCCCATGACGAAGCATCGAAGAGGACATCATTGACTACCAAGGGAATTCGTTGCTTTTCCAGCTCAGAAAGTGCCCTTTAAAACCAATCGTGTCTAACACATCCACGGTATCAGAATTAATCGACAACAAAATGGCAATTTTCCCAAGGACTAAATAAAAGTACAGCAAAGGTCTCATTATTAAGAGGTGAAACTTAGGGCATGTTCACTTTGATGCCAAAAAAAAACCTTACCAAATTTTGGCATTACCATGACAGGATTTCTTATATAGTTACCAAAATTTGGCAGCAAACTAAATGTAGCCACTTTTTTTTGATAACTTTACCAAAATTTGGTAAGGTTGAAAATGGCATCAAAGTGAACATGCCCTTATTTTACCCAGATGCCATACTAACTTCCATCTTCATACCTACTATTCGCTACGCAGTTGCAACCGAGTTGCTTGCACATAAACATTAGACTATCGTTAGGATACCTCGCTACTATTTGATATTCTGATTGAACTCATTCAATTAACACTCTCAAGGATGTACTAACAGAGGGCATCAAATTGGGGAGAACTACAAATACAAGAAGGCATACCATACATAACATGAAATCTTCCACTATCAGCATATCAGTATCACCTACTGCCTTTAACTAAACTTCAAAGCAACAACTAGCATATCACTATCCAACATCTCTATAATTAACGACAAAAAATGGCACTTGGCATAACATATGCATTATCTTCATTGTTTACAGAATACCATTTCAATAGCACACTACATGTATAACAAGCTAGATAAATGGAAGAAGAATCTTAAAAGAGAACACAAGTTCAATTATGCATGTTTGGTTCTAAAACCTAATGCAGAATCGGAGACTGCAGTGCAAAGAGCAACCAATTATATATACCATGTTGTAGGCTGCCCTATACAGCTAATTATTCCAATGTGCTCGACAGCGATGGCAGCTATTTTTAGTACTGAGGTAGTTAAGCTTGCAGGCCAGATTTCTACAACTCGAAGCAACCAAAGAAATAAATTTGTATAGATGCATCCTAATCATCAACAAAAAGCTAAACCAAACCCTTTTTTTTAATCAGAGAAAGGGCAACAACTGCTGATGAAATAGCAATGGTAACACAGAATTATCCATCATGATGATTTTGCGAGAACTAGATAGTAAAATTAATAACCTAAGGAACATGAATATGAGATTAGAATGCATAAAGTAGCAAATAGGTTCATCAATTTTTTTTATCTCACATCACAGAGCTGGAGGATTGCCAAACCTCCTCCTGAGTGCTGACATGACGCTCCTCATCCTACTACTTGCCTGGGCAGATGATTGTGCATTGCTGGCGTTAGTCGGGAGATCCATGGCTGCCATCTGATCAGTAAGCTCTGTAATTTGCACCTGTCCAGCCTCTTGCCCGCCATTTTCAATTGCACCTCCAGCATCACGCTCCAATACAATATCCAAGCTGATAGAGAATGAGCCACCCCTAACCACCTTCAGGTTCTCAATACATTCATACGATACGCCCCGGCATCTCTTCAATTTCACCTTGACCAAGCTGGGGCAGCCCCCATTCAGTGCCCACATCCCACGGTCTGAGACTGGGCAACCCTTGATGCAAAGCTTCTTGAGCGCAGCGCAGCGCTCAGCCAGGCAAATGATCTCAGGATCCCCAACGGTCTCACACCCACAAAGGGCAAGACGCTCCAGTGAGCGGCAATGTTCACCAAGCATACGGAGACTCTGCACGGTAGGGTTGACCCCAATCAAGACGAGCTCTTGCAGGTCTGGACATCCTCGTGCAACAGCCATGAGGCCATGATCCCCAATCCTGTTTGTGCGCCACCCATCAATATGTAGCTTGCGCAGTTTGTGACATTTCTCGGCAACGCTGATTATGCCTGCATCAGTACACTCTGGGGTCTTGACAAGAAACAGGACTTCAAGGTTTGCACATGCCGATACAGCGGAGAGGCCGCGGTCACCCACCTGCAGCTTCTCAAGGTGGAGCTCAACAAGGCCAGGTACACGCGCGGCGATGACCTCCAATGGGAGGTCCCAGGAGCCAGAGCACCTCAAGATCTTGAGCGACCGGAGGTTCGGCGACGAGGCAACCAACGGCACGAAGCAGAGGGCGCTGTACAGGTCTTTCAGGCAGACTGACCGCAGCGACGAGGCGGGCGGGAAGAGGATCTCCTCGGTGATGGCGGTGGTGGCGCCGGCGGTGTCAGGGAGGCCGCGAAGGCGCTTGACGGAGAGGTCCTCGAGGAGGGGGCACGACCGGAGGACGGCGACGAAGGCCTTGGGCCCAAAACTGCAGGACGCGACGGAGAGCTTGCGGATCACCGGCGTGGCGCCAGCGAGCGACGCGAGCCCGTCGTCGGAGAGCTGCCGGAGGCCGCGGAGCTTGAGCCTGGCGAGCCGCGCGGACGGCAGCGCGGCGGCCACCTGGCGCGCCCCGTCGTCGGAGAGGCTGTCCGTCCCGGAGCCCCGGGCGCAGCGGAGCGCGAGCTTGCTCACCGCCGTGAACCGCGCGAAGATCCCCTGCGCGGCGTACCCGAGCGCGGCGCGGGCGTCGAGCGAGAGGCGGTGGCGCGTGGAGGCGTCCACCTCCTTCCACCGCGCGCAGGTGAGCGAGCACGCGTTGCGGTCGGTCGGGGTGAGCGACGCGAACACGAGGGAGAGGATCTCGTCGGGCAGGTCCTGCGTGTGGTCTCGCTCCGGCGGCGGCGCCGCGAACCTTGCGCCGCCGCCGGCGGTGGGCGGCGCGTCCCCCGCCACCACCAGCATCGTCCGCTGCGCCCTGGGCGGCGCCATGGGAGGAGGAGGAGGAGGAGGAGGAGGGGAGGGTGAGGCGGAGGAGGTGGAAGAGGAAGAGGAGGAGCTGGATTTGGCGAGGCGGGGAGTCGAGGGGGATTGGCCCATGCTACGCTATCCCCGGGGCCGCGATGGGTGGGGAGGCGCAAGCCATCCGGGTGGTGGACGGGATGCGCGGCCGGATCTGCCGATCCGGTTTGCGGGGGGCAAGCGAGGCGACGACGCCTCGTCTAATCGACCACCGGGAGAGGAGGACGAGGAGGAGATGGGGAAAGTAGCCGAGTTTAGTACACCGATGCGTCGAATTGATGGTGAGCCCGTGAGAGCGTTTCGATTTTCTTTTTCCTCTCTTCTCTCGTTCTAATCTCAGGTGGTTGGGCGAGGTTGCGGACGGTGTGTGCGTCGTCACAGCCGAGCCGCCTCGCGGAGAGGGCAGCACCGCAGCAGCGTGCCAGCGTCTCGTCTCTCGTGGACTCGGTCATTCGCTGGCGTGTGGCCAAGGCAAAGGGCGTGAGCGCTGCTGCCTCGGATGCGCGCAGCGGGTGGGGGCGCAAAACTTGTGTGCGTATTGACCGTGTTTTTTTTTTTAACTGAGGCGGGATATTTCTGGGCTTCTGGCGAGCGGCGGAGCCAGCGGCCAGTGTATGAACCTGTGGGAGCAACACCGTTTCTGACCGGTTTACTATACTAGGAATTTGTTTGGTGTCACGCGAAGTACGACTATATTAAGGTCTGTTTATAAAACCCTTATCAAATTTTGGCATGTCAAAATTTTAATATAGCTGTCAAAATTTTGTTAATTAAATATAGCCACTTTTTTTTTATAACTTTACCAAAACTTAATAAGATTAAAAATAGCATCAAAGTAAACAGTCTCTTAATCTGAAGTTGTTGCGGGGGAGGGATCCTCTCTTTACTCTCTTTTAGTACGTGCTTGACCTAATCCTAAACAAAAGAAACGGGCCCGATCAGGTCAGGTCTACCTCAACCTCAACCGGACAATTGCCGTGTGGTTGCCCAAAATGGGTGGTCTATCGCGTGACGTGCCGAATTACATCGTGTTTTGTATTCGGTGCAGGTGTCGATTTCGCGTGGAGAGACCCACAAAGAGCTGACGAAGAGAAACGAAAACTTGCAGCAACCATTGTTTTGTTGGGGAGAAGAAAAAACCCAACCAAACAAACGCATTGATGACGTCCACCCAAAAACCACAAAAAAACGTACGGCTCTAGCTACAGTAGCGTAATGCTCGCACATTGAAACAGTAATAATCCCTTGCTGTTGCTGAAGACTGTGTACATCGTACATCCAGCATGCGTCTACGCTACTGCTCAGCTGTACCGACGCGGATGGCAGTTGCATCCCCATTATTTGCCGGGACCGGTGCGCACCGGGTCGGAATCCACGTCGGTCAGCGCCTCAGCGGGCGCGGCGGCAACAAACAGCGCGAACGCTCCACGACGCCCGCCTTTGCTGGAGAAGAGGGAAATTCGGAGCAGTTTGTTGCCGGTGAGCCTGCAGAATTCGCGCGCGCGTACACTATTTCTGCAGCTTGCGGCTGAATTTTAACAGGGACATCGCATCGTGATCACCACGATATCCACATCCACTGTTCCGTTCTATAGCATCGTTCCGTGCAACTACTTGAGGTTGATGTTTTCAGAATCTTCAGACAAGCACCACAAGCCTGCATCAGCCTTTCGGTCCATTTTTACAGACTACACAAGTTAAAGAAGTTGCCCGGAAACATTAGCTTCGGTCCAGAAATTCAGTCCATGCAATGGTGTAGTCTTTATCTTGCTTTACAGCTCAGGCATACACACAGGTGTATGTACGCAGAAGCGTAGTAATCAGTGGAGTCAAATCTAGCTAGGAAGATTTCGCTTTGCAGTTAACTACGCTCTCTTTCTGCTAAGTGGTGCAGCTTTGCTGAAAAGACGAGCTTCCCATACGTAGTGGGGCGCACTACTGCAGAACAACAAGAAGAAGAGAAATGGCGCAGGACGATGTGAAATGATGAAGTGATTATCATAATCATGTAAGACAAGGATGTTGCTTGTTAAATACTCGTGGCCTGCTCTGAAAAGAGGAGGATTCTGGATAAGAAAAGGAGCAGCCATTGGTTGCTTTCAGCACAATACTCAGCTTATCCTGTCAAAGAACAACCAACACTCGAGTAATCATTCACCATTAACTTTCAGTGAATCCTACCTACAAGCTTTCTGAATCGCCTTTAGCGGCTCTGCACTCATTAGCTAAAATTGCAAAATTACTGGAATAAAGACCAAAGCAGTTCATGTTCATGTTCATCCTGCCTCATGAGTCATGAATAAAGTTACTTCGTTCTACTTTTATTGTCAGATTTCCATTTGATGAGTAATGAGCCTTCAGATGCAAAATTGCCGAGCTGGAGCCCTGGAAGGTGGCGCGTCTGTATCAAGGAGCCAATTTTGTCTCTTTTTTGGAGTGGGATACATCAAGAACTACTTTTTATACAACTTCTTTTGTGCAATTGATTGATCGATCAACAGTAATACAGAGGAGATAGTAAGATACAGTGGTTTCTGTAAGTCTATTATAATCTCATCCCCATTTCGTCTTGTCTGTTGGGACATGGGACTGTATCACAGTACAGTCATGACAATCGCACCGCCGTGAACTAACTGCCTTTCGACATGCTAATTATCAGTTCGCAACTGTATTATTGTAATTATTGCTGCAGTCTGCCGAAACATTTCACTCAAAGAATCGAGATTCCGAAGGAACCCGGTTCTTTTCTTTCTTCAGCCGAGGTGGTCAGGTGGGTGTGTTAGCTATACCTGGTTTCCAACTGGAACCATCCACACGAAAAACGGAGCGGTCCATTAGCGCGTGATTAATTAAATACTCTATTAGCTATTTTTTTCTCAAAAATGGATTAATTTGATTTTATAAAGCAACTTTTGTATATAAAATTTTTGCAAAAAAACGCACCGTTTAGCGGTTTGAAAAGCGTGCGCGCGGAAAACAAAGGAGATGGGTTAGGAAAAGGGGCATCCGAACACAAGTATAGCCAACTACTAGCTCTAATTCATCTATAGCCAATCTAATAGCTTATTCACATAATAGTACCTATAAGCATATACTACACCATTAATATATGGTCCCACCTCTCATATACACACAACGTATTGGAGTCCACGCGGTAGCTGGTTACAAATCTGTATTCCGCTTTCCTTCTATATTTTCTTCTCTCCTCCACATGTGCTTACAGCTAACTTGTAGTCTGCTATTGTACTCGCTCTAAGGGTGTGATGATGTCACGGAAACTGAGGATTCGTTGGGTTTAACCGTTTAGAGCAAGTATAATAGTGAGCTATAAGCTTACTGTAAACTTATGTGGAGGAGAGAGGTAACAAAAAATCAAGGGGTGGCTCTCATGTAAGAGCTAGCTTAACACAATATCTAAGACAAATACATTAAATGTATAAGTGAGAGATAGCGAGAGGAGAAGAAAATTATAGCCAAACTTATAGCTAATTTTATTATATATGTTGGCTTAAAATGAGTTAATAGTAGAAGTTGAGTTATACTATTGTCCTTGCTCTTAAGCGTCGACGGAAGGTTGATCGATTGGTGGGAATTTGGGTGGTCAATCACCGCATCCCATGAGATCGTTCTCCAACTGATCGAATCGCAAGGAGTTACCGGTACTTCTCGCATAGCTATTTGCTGCTACGCAGTCTGCAAAGTAACAGCAAAATCTTCACGGGAACAATGACCGAGGATAAAAGGAAGTGGGCTTTCTGGGATGGAAACAAAGGTTTCATTCCAGGATAGTACGGTATAACTCTGGATTTCAGGATTGGTTTTATAATTCTGACTTCCAGTGTTGACCTTTTTTCTTCAGAACGATTGGTTTCCATTTAGATGAACAAGGCTTCACGTACGATTCATCCAGTGTTAGGAAGGGCCTGCGAATTCGGCATGTTTTCTACAGTTAAGATGGGCTGCCAAAGTCCAACAACCTTAAGGCTCACTGGGATCAGCTAATTACAGTAATTGCTCTAACTGTTTAATTAAACCTAACATGTTTGAACAGTGATATTCATGAAACTTATTTAGTAGTAAAAAAATATAGTACTTCATCCACTCAAAATATAACAACTTTTAATCTTTAAAATTTGTATCAAGTATAACTACATATTCATCCACATTCTATTTTTAACTGATCACAACACCATTCAAATTTCCACATACCTCATCTTTCTAATCAATCACAACATTCTTCTATTTAATTCTACCAACTTACTTAGCAATCGTGTATAATTTTAAAACTTCTTATGTTTTTTGGACGAAGATAATACTCCCCGTTATAAAATCTGAGCTAATATACCACGGGATCCCGTCTAAATGGGATGATACCGATCAAGTATCAGATTGATCTGATACCCGTAGGTACCAGTCACCAACCTATACCTCGTTAGTATTAGCTAATGCCTGCTGGGACCACGTACCTGGTCGATACCCGATGGTACTAGGCGTGGTACCTATCAGTACTAGACCTGGTACCTATTGAGTATCAGACCAGAGCTTAGAGGGGAAGAGAATAAGGGATGAAGATGGTTATATGTGTTGGTTCTCTCACCTGGAGATGATGACGCCAAGCTCGATCAATGCCAAATCCAATAGCCGAGGATCTTGGGGTTTCAAATTTGTCGAACATGAGCAACAAGAAGGACACTTCCTCCCCTATCCTCCCTTGCACTTGGCGGCAATGGTGGTCGGTGGTGGTCTTACTCGACAACAATGGCATCGACACTGCCTCATCCTCTATCAACGGTGATGGAGGCGGAAGCTCCATGTCTTCCATCAATGCAATGATGGCGCTTCCCATCTCCTTCGGCTACGACTTCCTTTGTCCTCGCAGCGTAAGTCCACCTAATTTTATTGTGGTCCTACGGCACACCCTAGCCGATATGGGACTGTTTTAGTGCTTACCTGCATCTTGCCCTCCGACTTGTTGCTCCGCGTTGATCCTTCTTCCCCGCCGTGTCGGTCCAAGTCTTCTCCGCTGGGCATAGGTGCCGGAGAGGGGATCTCGCCCCGGATGGTAGGGATTGGGTGACGGTATCTTGTATTTTCTAACATGGGTTATTTTTCTTTAGTGACAATTTTGTTCTTTCCCCTACTCTAACACCACAAAATCTTCCCCTTGAGTTGTGATTCTTACTATGAACATACTACGTCCAAACCGAGATAAATATACACGTCTAACAGAATATCTAAACCGAGAGAAATCAGAAATTAGAAAGAGAATTCACATCAACATTGACACGGGTGGTTTTCGCGCTGCACCAATCACGAAGCACCCAAGCACGAATCTCGGAGCGCCGATGCCTCAACGCATCTGAGAAACCGTTCCAAGCTCGCCGCCGACGACCCGGCCGGACCCTCCCACGCCGCCGCCATCGCGCGCGCGATCTCCCCCGCCTTCCTCCTCATCGCCTCGCCCTTCTCCGTCTCCCCCATCACCGCCCCCACGGCCTCGGCCACCTCCCCACTCTCCACCGCCGAGCTCTCCAGGTTCCCGCGCGCCACCTCCACGCACACCCCCCACTCCACCACCACCATCGCGTTGAAGAACTGCTCGGCCCCCACCGGCCACCCGAGCAGCGGCACGCCGTGGCGGAGGCTCTCGAGGATGGAGTTCCACCCGCAGTGGGTCAGGAACGCGCCCGTGGACGGGTGCGCCAGGATCCGCGCCTGCGGCGCCCACCCGCGCACCACCAGCCCCCTGCCTGCGCGCGCCATCCGGTCCTCGAATCCGGCGGGGAGCCACCCGGGATCGAATCCGTCCTTGGGGTCGAACCCCACCGGCGGCCGGACGGCCCAGACGAACGGCCGCCCGCTCGCCTCCAGCCCCAGCGCCAGCTCCGCCATCTGACGGATGCTGATGCTGTTCTGCGACCCGAACGAGATGTACAGCACCGAGCGCCGCGGGTGCGCGTCCAGCCACCGGATGATGCTGGTGTCGTCGTCGTCCTGCGATTTCGAAGGATCCGGCGCCGCGAGGATCGGCCCGATCGCCCATGTCTGGACGCCGAAGCTCGCTCTGAGCATGTCTAGCCCGGAGGTCTCCAGTTCCTGGATGGTGTTGACGAGCACGGCGTCGGTCTTGCGGCAGCACGGGATGACCCGCCGGAAGAAGGCCGTCCAGGGGTCCGCCCCCGTCGCGGCGAGCATGTACTGCGGGATCTGGGTGCGGTGGAGGACGACGTCGGGGAAGTCGGGCAGCAGCGGGAACTCGTCGCCGCCGGCCGTGAGGGTGTGCGGGAGGTGCTCCCACACGGAGAAGAAGACGGCGTGGCCGAAGGCGCCTCCGGGGAGGAACACGGCGTGGGACGCGCCCCGCGCGCGCGCGACGTCGGCCGTCCACGCGAAGAAGGAGTCGGCGATGACGCAGACGGGGGGCCGGATGCCAGCGACGAAGCCATCGAAGGCCGGGCGGAGGGACTCGGAGGCCCGGAAGAGGGTGATGAACTGGTGGACGTGGAGGTCGGCGAGGGACTCGGCGCCGTCGGGCAGACCGTGGTCGGCGGGCGCGAAGGGGAGCGCGTGGAGCCGGATCGGAGGGGAGGTGGCCGGGAGGGAGAGGGAGCCGAGGAGGCGTGGGGTGGAGACGAGCGTGACGGCGAGGCCCGGGCGGAGCGTCTGGAGGTGGCCGGCGAGGCGGAGGAAGGCCGGGATGTGGCCGTGCGCGAGGAAGGGGAAGAGCACGACGTGCGGGCTCCTCGCCTCCTCTCCCTCTGCCGCCATGGTGAGGTGATGATGGGGACGGGGTGTTCGGTACTTCGGTGGAAGTGGACGCTGAGAGTGATGCGGCTCCCGCGCTGCCACTGAAAAACAAAACGCTGATGCGCTGAATGGCTGGAAAGGCGCCCTCCACTCACCGGGTGAGATACCGAGATGTGACCGCTTCCTTTCTCCAATTCTTCAATTTCGTCCAACTGAACTGTGCACTGACGCCATGATCAAACAGGTCCAGGTTTGAGCAGCAGAGCTTCATCAGATTATCAAAAGGAGTACAGAAAGACGAAGGGATGGCACATTGGTACCGATCGATGCAATGTCTGCAGTTCTCCACTGCATTCTGCTGGTACTCCTATATGTACTCTGGCCCCCGGTAGTACTAATACCACATGAGTAACATCAGTGATTATATGATTATTATCAAAGGCGAACTTTAGGAAGGGATGGAGATACTAGCTGAATTGCTTGAAGCAGAACCGTAGATGGAGATAATCAGAGCTTTCCAAACGGGAACACTATTAACAGGTATTTGGTCTATCGACTATTATTTACAACAACTGGGCAATGAACTCGAAGAAGGAACTAGAAAAACCCACATCAAAGTCAGATAAAAAAACTCTAGAAGTAAGAACTGCCATCCCGCCCATGAAGAACTCTGCGGCTCTACCGGTAATTCTTCGTTGTTCTGAAGGATATGCTGAGAGACACTGGATGTACAGAATGGCATTTGTATGAGTCAGTTTTATTTATCTCCCTAGAAATATGACATAAAGAATGAATGCAAACTCCCAAAAAATTCCTACATAAGTAAACAGAGAGAGGGAGCAAAAGGGCATTGCCCTGACTAGAACATATATAAATACATCATAAGTTATCCTTCTTTGAAGAATGATCAGAAGCAGGCGAGGATGAAGAGCTCATCCTGGCCCTATCTCTAGACTCACTTAACATAACTACAACATTCCGCATCGGTGGTCTGTCATATGGAGACATACTAGTACATAGCAATGCAATTTTCAAGACCTCAATCATATGATCGACAGACGTTTTGTCTTCCAAATTCAGATTCTTATCAAGAATCCCTGGACCCAAAGAATTGTCCCTGATGTAATTCTTTACCCATGTTACCAGATCACCTCCCAGTTCTAATGGTTGTACAGGGGCACGTCCGGTTAGCAGCTCCAGCAGTACGACGCCGTAACTGTATATGTCACTTTTTTCAGTAACCTTCATGGTGTATGCATATTCTGATCAAAGGAGAACTAGGTTAGTACTTTGTAGGAAACAATCACATGTACTTTCTGCTAGTATAAAGCAATCAAGTGGTATAGTAGCCTAGGATTTTACAAGCAATTTCAAGTAAAAGAGATAAGAGCTATAACAGGAATAAGTATGCAAAGTAACAGTAGAAGACTCACCAGGTGCTATATATCCATATGAACCAGCAATTGCAGACATTGATTTTGAGTATGGCATGTCTATCACCTTTGCCAATCCAAAGTCACCAACATGAGCTTCAAAGTTCTCATCAAGTAAAATGTTATTTGATTTTATATCACGGTGGATGATGCGAGGTTTGCAATCGTGATGCAAGTAAGATAGCCCTTCAGCTGATCCTAGGGCTATCATGAAGCGTGTCTCCCAATCAAGTGAAGACGAAGATTGCCCATGAAGTAACTCCCCAAGGCTTCCTCTTGGCATGTATTCATACAACAGAAGGTTGGAACCCTGGTGATAGATGAACCCATATAACTTCACAATATTACGATGCCTTATCTTTCCTAGAGTAAGGATCTCTGCACGAAAACTATTGTCTGTGTTGCTTCCCTCTCTGTTAGAAGCCAGCTTCTTTACAGCAATTGTCTGTCCAGCTTTCAAGATGGCTCTGTACACTGTTCCACATGCACCTCTTCCAATAACACAACTCTCGTCAAAATTATTTGTGGCAGAAACCAATTCCTGAAATGTATATGCATCCTTGGTAGAAACCTGCATGTTAGACCCAGCAGAAAATATTTGCTTGTCTTGCAAAGGAGCTACTGTTTCTAGTGGTTTTCTCATATGATACACAATTATAACGATAAGAATAAGTGAAATTCCTCCAATAACAGCAGCAACAATTGCTATGACCTTGCCCAAAGGGGGGCTGCCTGAATTGGATGACTGGGAAGAAGATATTGACTCAGACCCACATTTGCCAAGTTGTCCGCCACATAGTCCTTTGTTTCCAAGAAAGCTGGTTGACGCCATGTTATCAAAAAGTGGTATAGTGGGGAGAGCGCCGGTGAGATTATTGTAGGAGACATTGAACTCAAGCAAACTAGACAGATTTGCAAAGGTATCTGGGATTTCACCTGTCAGCTTGTTATTATTGAGAAACAAATTTTCCAATAATGCAAGATTACCAAGCTCTGATGGTATGTTGCCAGAGAGATTGTTATAACTCAAATTCATGGCGATCTGCAAACTTGAGAGTAGTCCAAGCTCCTTCGGTATTCCACCAGAGAATTGATTGCCACCAATCTGTAGAGCTGTCAAATGTGAAAGTTTACCAAGAATAGGTGGTATCTCTCCAGAGAGCCTATTGTCAGCAAATGATAGCAGCTCCAGCTGAGGCAGGCTGCCAACTTCATTTGGCAATGAACCTTCGAAGCTATTTTGGCTGAGATCTAGGCGTTGCAACATAGTGCAATTGAAAATTTCTAATGGTATGCTTCCGCCTAGTCTATTGGATGATATATTGAAGACGACGAGCTTTGACAGATTACCTATTTCTTGAGGCAACTCTGATGTGAAATAGTTATTTGTTAGGTCAAGCCTTTGGAGAGACTTGCAATTGCCTATCTGAGGAGGAATAGGACCATTGAACTTGTTTCGACCCAGCTCAATTGTTGTCAAATTCACCAGATTGCAGAGATCAGTTGGGAAGCTTCCTGTCAGACTGTTATCAGCGAGACGAAGCTGCACCAAGGATTTACAACTGGTGATTCCATGGGGGATGTTCCCAATCAGCTTGTTAGCCCCCAAATTCAACAAAATAAGGTTCGACTGCCTGCAAAGATCTCGAGGTATCTGCCCGGTTATATTATTATTTGAGAAATCCACCACCCAAAGCCGGCTATAGATACCAAATCTTGGAGGTATGTCACCTGACAGCATATTGTTGAATAGTTGCAATTGGATTAGTCTGCTCATGTACTGAAAACAGGCTGGAATTGGGCCACTGAGTGTATTGATCGAAAGATCAAGCTTACTCAAATTCCTCAATACACACAACTCGGTAGGAATAGGGCCAGTGAGTTGGTTTTGGAAGAGATAGAGTAAATACAATCGTGGTATCTTGCCAAATTCCTTTGGTACCCCTCCAGTTAAAACATTCTCTGAAAAGTCAATCTCCTCTGCAAGAGAAAGATTGCCAATTTCTAACGGAATCGTACCATTTAATAAATTCCTGTAGAGGTATAGCCTCTGAAGGTTCTGGATGTTCCCGATTGTTGCAGGAATAGGCCCAACCAGATTATTGTCATAAAGGGCAATTGTCCTAAGATTTATGCAGTTTCCAATCTCTGGGGGAATCACACTAGAAAGCTGATTTCCCCACAATATTAAGTCTGTCATATTTGTCAGTTTCCCAATCTCCTTAGGCAATGGCCCTCCTAACTTGTTTTGTGCAAGACCAAACACCACCAGGTTGAGGCATTCACCTATCTCGACAGGAATGTTACCAGATATTGCATTCTGACCTAACCGGACGGTTTTCAGGTTCTTAAGCCTACCAATAGTATGAGGTATAGAGCCAGAGAGATTATTGCTGTACCCTACCAGGTCCTCGAGTGATGCCATATTACCAATCTCATCAGGTATTGCACCAAAGAGCTTGTTGTTGCACAGGTTGAATGTGATCATCATAGCCAGCTTCCCGAGCTCAGCGGGGATTGTGCCCTGGAACTGGTTGTTGTTCAAGTTGAGCCCCGTCAACTTCGAGCAATTCCCAATCTCTGCAGGGATAGTGCCAGAAAACCCATTGAATGACAGATCAAGGTTAGTCAGCTCAGCCAGGCCACCAATGCTCGGGTCGACGGTGCCCGACAGGTTCATGTTGCTGAGGTTGAGGGACACCACCGCCGGCGTAGACCCCGACGAGCAGTTGACGCCCTTCCACCCGCACGGCGATGGATCCTCGGGGTTCCAGTCGTCAAGGTGGTGGAAGGTGTCAACTATCTGCTTCCTCAGCGTCAGGAGAAGCCAGCCTTCATGGTTCAGGCCATGGCAGGTAGTGGCCAGCAGGAAGGCCAGCGCCACGCCGAGCTGCAGAGCCCAGGGCGTGCGAGCCGCCGCCGCAGAGCCCATCTTCCCTTCACAATGGTCGCAGTGGAACCAGAGCCGAACCCCCCCTCCCTACGACCTCGTGCGCTGCCGCATCTCTACGACCTGGAATAGGATGCAAAGAGGAGTTTAGAACATGCAGCAAGAGACGTGAAAAGATCAGCTTTTGGATTGGAAAAAAGATTCTTAGGACCAGGAACTGTCTGCAAGCTAACAAGGAACTACTTTTGCATTGTCTGGACACTAAAAAACAAGGCAGCACAAATCCATCTGAACTCATCTAATCTAAACCCCCCCGAAGGTCAGAGAATCATCCAAAGCTGGGACCGAATTGAGGCCATCCGAATCAAGAAGCACGGCCAAAAACAGCAAGAATCCGATCCCTCTGACCAGGAATGGTACCCGGGCTGGGCTTCAGCTCATCAAGAATCTGAACAGGAGCGGGCGGCCACCCAATCACACCCACCATTTCCCAGCAGTGAAGGGATTTTAGCGCCCAGGGAAACCCCACCTCCCCCCCGAATCACGGGAGCCCCCACCCCATCATCCCCGGCGGGTCCCAGGAACACACCGCCGCGCACCACCCACCGGAAGCAGATCGGGGAGAGAGAGAAAAAGAATAAGAAGAAGAAGAAGAAGAAGAGAAGAACCGAGTCTTTCCCGACGCGACGCGAGCTCCGCGGTTGCAGAAGCCAAGCCATGCCGCACTGCAACAGCGAGGAGCACACCCACCGGGGAGCACGGTAATGCAAGGTATGCGCGCGCGAACTCACCGCTCACCGACGCGTGCTCTCTCGCCGCCGCCGCCGCCGCGGATGGGTCGCCGCTGTCCGCTGGCACGCTGGAGCACCGTTGCGACGGCGAGGTCGGGCCGGGCGCGTCCACCGGCGGGAGCTAGTAGTGGTAGTATTAGGAGGAGGAATGGGCGAGGAAGAGAGAAGAAACCTCGTCGTGGCTCGCCGTGGAGGGAGGGGGGAGAAGAGGTGGCGGAGGTGGGAGATGGAGATGGAGATGGAAGGGGGAGGAAATGGAAGCTGGAAATGGCAGGCAAGCACGCTTTCAAGCTCTTGCGAGGCGTAGCGATCGCGGGCGGTCCCTCTCTCCCTCGATCTAGCCTCCTTTCCTCTCTTACACTTGCTTTCTCTCTGCTTTGCTTTTCGTCCTAATCCGGCCGGCCCCACCAAGCACTTTTAAGTTTTAGCTCCCCTTGTTTTTTTTCCTCCCCTCCCCCTTCTTAATTTTCTCTCCTGTTCATATCTACTTGCATTAATGTTGGGTTTTGCTTAAACAGAGTGTTTGTGACCTTGTGTTGTACCCCACTGTTAAAAAAAACTAAACCTTCCAGTACAACGAATAAAAAGATTGCACAGATTTATTATACTAGAAGAGAATATGACCCCGTGATTCATTGCCCAGATTGCTTCAGACGAAGAAAGTATTATCTCCATCCCATAAAATATCAACGAGTACTGAATAATATATTCTATTACTACAAATCTGGATATCTCTATCTAAATTTATTGCAATAAAATGTGTTACATTCAGTTTTAGATTTTTTTTATGAGTACGCAGTGAGTGAGGTACAGTGGTGAGGAGGAAGGTTCGGGAGATCGGGTTGCTTTGGCCGGCATAAAGACGACGAGGAGGAGGCATTCGATGATCGATCTATGCGTCTCCCGGCGGGTTTGGATGGGCGTTTTCGGGGGTTGATTGATTGATTGGTCGTTGTTGTCATGGCTCACGAGTGAGATCAGCTGTTGCGTTCTCCGCTACGTGACTGCACGGGACTCTGTGCTCTAGAGAGAACGAAAGACAGCGCATGCACACGTTTGGAGCCCTACGCGTGGTGGGAGAGGTTTCCTCTTCTTTTTTCTTTTCCCGAAAGAATGGAGTTTGACACTTTGACTGCATTGATGTACAGGAGTACGCAGTAACTACTGGCCGGTAAGGTTTGATCGTTTGATACTTTGATTACGATAGTTACCCTCCCTACGGCTAGGAAATGTATTAGCCATGTACTATTAGGGGGTGGAGGAGAGATGGAGTGGGATTGGGATTAAACTTTTAAACTAACTCTCTGTTTGGGAAACAGGTACTTATTACAAGTCCCTGTCACATCGGATATTTGGACGCTAATTTAAAGTATTAAACATACACTAATTATAAACCCATTCCATAACTTTAGACTAATTCGCGAGACGGATTTTTTAGTCTAATTACACCATGATTTGACAATGTGATGCAACAG
The DNA here is from genome assembly GCF_034140825.1 of Oryza sativa Japonica Group. NCBI lineage: Eukaryota > Viridiplantae > Streptophyta > Magnoliopsida > Poales > Poaceae > Oryza > Oryza sativa. The sequence goes on from NC_089038.1 coordinate 25,757,090, forward strand.
TAAACTTTTTATAATTATAGATTAATTAGGCTTAAAAAATTCATCTCGCAGATTAGCTCTCATTTATGAAATTAGTTTTTTTATTAATCTATGTTTAATACTTTAAATTAATATCCAAACATCCGATGTGATATGGTTTTTAGCCCCATCTAAACACCCAGCATCTCGTCTCGTCGTCTTCGACTGTCTGACCAACCCAAAAAAAAATGCATCCAAAAAGATTGTGCTGCGAGTACTAGCACAGTAGTAGTACTCCTACGTACTCGGCCTCGGGGTGCTCGAGTGAGTGAGTGGCAAGAGAAAGAGGGGGTGATGATCCGAGATCGCACAAAAAGGAGCCTTTACGTGCGTGCGAGTGTGCAAAAATCAGCCTTCTCTCTCGAAACCGGAGAGATGCTAGCCTAGGTGTAATCACACGGGCGGGTGCCTTCAAGTTTACTCCTCTCTCTCTCCTCTTCTTTTAATCACTTGGATTAACGCGACGCGGTAGCAGTAGGACTCTACGCGTGGGCCCCAGAGACAGATGTTGTATGGATCGGAGTTTCACGTGCATTTGGCCGGCTTCGTTGTTTCGTTGTAGGGAAGCTTCTGTTCACTTCGTACGACGAGCCGCGAGCGAGTCGTTTCTTGCTGAAAGAACGCCATGACCGGATGACCACTGCGAGCTTGGGCACAAGTCCGTCGCAAAACGTTTTGTATCTCCTGTAGCTGCATGCGTTACACCTATACAAGTACCGTGCCGTTCTGAGTTCTGACCTCAAAGTATAGTACATACGAATTGAACATTACTCCGTATCAATCAGTGTGTGCCTCGAAAATTCAAAGACGACGACCCGCCAGCTGCCCGTAATTGTATTCTGAGTTTTGTTTAGCTTGATCCGCAGTCATGACCAAATAAAAATAGGTTCAGGCATGCCCCTGTTACATTACATCATACAAGATAATGTGCATGAATGTACAGAGCATGCTACATACTACTCCCTTCATTCCTAAATATTTGACGCTTTTAATTTTTTTAAATATATTTGACCGTTTGTCTTATTCACAAAATTTAAGCAATTATTAATTATTTTTCTATCATTTGATCTATTATTAAATATACTACTACTACTCAAGTTTTTGAATAATATTCACAAATTTTTTTAAAAAGATGAACGGTTGAAAATGTTTTAAAAAGTCAACGACGTCAAATATTTAGAGAACGAGTTAGTAGTATTTTATCCAGGTAGTCGCTAGCTTGGACGATGTTGTTTGTTAGGTAAAAAAAAAACCCGGATAATAAGCTGTTATATATGTCAGCATCTTTGACAGCACGCAGACACTACTGGTAGTGTACAGATTCCAGTCTTGAGACGCTACACCGTATTCAGCACAGATAATAATTAATTTTCTTGGCCATTTTTTTAGTGGAGAGAAGCCTGTCCATCTAACGGATTAACTAAGCAAACGAGGGGGATTAATTAATCAGGCTAGGCTCTTGTAGCACGAGAAATCAACCGAGGACGGCGACACGGCATCCCGCCGGTCCGGTTGGCTGGTTTTTTCTCCAATTATTCCGTTCGGCTCTTGCGGCGAGCGCGAATGCGCAAGAGAGATACGAGGGACAGAGAAAGGTGAGGCGCAGCATTACTTGGCGGATACAACCAGCGACTGAACTAGCCGGTTACAGTGGGAAAATAGGGGAATGGATCAGACATGGAAAAACCATGGAAAGAACAAGTACAGTACTGAGGTGTACTTAAAAGAAGCATACATCTGTATCTTGACATGCTCTACACGATGGCGAGGCGAAAAATTGTTAGAGGAATCTGGCAGAGGGTAACCTTTTCGTTGTCTCCCCACTCACCTCGGGTTGAAATCATAGAATTAACCCTTATTTATTAGGATTTTCTTTTATATTTAAGGAGGTATACAGTTCATATCAATTTAAAAAAAGTACTCAAGTAAAATATGTATAGCAAGATCAAAATATATACGATAAGAACTATTTAAATACCTACCAAAAATATCCCAAAATAATATAGAGTATGACGGAGCTCGTGGCTCCTCACCGGGAGACCGCGCAGGCCCCCCTTTGCCAGTTCGGCCGGGGGCTTAGGGTGAAATCTCAAGCTCTCTCGGTATGTGGAAAGATCGCGAACCCAAAAGTAACGCGAGACGCAGGAGACGTATACAGGTTCGGGCCGCTGGGAAGCGTAATACCCTACTCCTGTGTTTTTGGTGGATCTGTGTATGGACAAGTTACAAAGTATGAACCAGCCAAGGAAAAAATCAATCCCCCAAGATCGGATCTGGAGAAGGCCTTGCGTCCCCCAGTCCTCCCCTTCTTTTTTTCTCTTTCTTTTTTTTTTAAGTGGGCAAGGTCCTCCTTTTATATCTCAAGGGGATACCACATGCCCCTCTCTCTTTCCAAACTGGACTTTTCCTCTCTTCATAAATGGACGGAGATTGGTATGGTTGCTGTCCGTTGCTGACGCGACCAGTATCAGACCGGTCACAGATCGGTCATTCTTGTCCTCCACGCGTCAGTTTAGCAATCTGCATGTTCGCCCTTCTTCATGTAACATCTTCCCTGTAATGGTTGGGATGAAGCCTGGTATATATCTGACCGGGGCTAACGTGCCATCTCTAAGAGATTACACGCTAGCTCCGGCTTGAGACGAGTGCCTAGAGGCTTTCGTCTTGACGGGATGGGGCAAGGCGTGCGTCAGACCGCCAGTCGCCACCTAACCCGTGATCTGACCGGTCTGTGACTGGTCACAGACCGGATAAAGGAACGCGCTGTACTGCGCTGCATGCAGCGTGACACGCTTGACCAGACCGCAATAAATGCGGTTAGGTGAGCCCTGCCGTGTTCACCTAACCCATACATGTGACGAAAAAACCCCCAAGGGGTCGGGGCGCCTCGGCCCTCGGGGCCGGGACAGGAGTCACCCGACTCCCCTCGGGGAAATCAGGAGGAGGGCGGACACCTCACCCTCGGGCCCGACGTCCCCGAGGGTGCCAGGCCACGTGGGCGATTGTGTCTGCCTCAAGCCTCTGGTCACGATACTCCCGGTCCCATATCACCGACAGTAGCCCCCGGCGTTATGCCAGGGCGATCGCCCTTCTCAAGGGAAGCGGTCGGGCGTGACGCCACTCCTAAAGCCTGGTGACAGGTAGGACCGGTCCCCATGGTAGGGCAGAAACCCAACGGTCTCAAACCATGCACATCGGTAATGGTAACTGGACTGTCAATAATGGATAGCGCTGGATGAGTTCCCTCCCGGGACCGAGGACGACGCGCGCGCGCGGGTCCGGGATGCCGCCGACCACATCGTCCACAGTTTCGAGGGGTCGGCCCCTCGACTCGCGTTCGCCCCCAACTCCGACGAGGAGGGCGATGCCAGCGGTGCAGACGACCGTGACGACGAGGCCGGCGACCCGGGCGCATCGGATTGAGCCCCCAGGCCCCCGCCAATCTCCAGTTTTTCCTTTTTCTTTCTTCTAAGGCCTTCAGGCCTCTTTTTTGTATAGATCAACTTAATCTGCAATAAAAAATGATGAAGAAAAAAAAATTCTTTGTGTTAATTTTATTTTGCTATGCGTATGAGATGAGGATGATCTGTGCCGTGGTCCTCTTTTGTGTCTTAGCTTGATTTAAGGGCTTGTGCCCAAGTCCCAGTCCTCGAAAAGCGCGGGTCGGGGCTAGTGCCTGGGGAGATCCACATGTCGAGACTGGCCAGGCCGGGAACGTGGTGACCGAGGGTTATGGGTAACCCGATTGTGGGTTTTTGCCGATTCCCCCCGGAGTTCACCACGCCCTGGGGCACGGCTCGGTTCTAGGCCCCGTTTGGCGATTTTAGCTGACCGAACCGAGCCCCCGAGGACAAGGTTGAGCACAAGTGACCTTATTTCAAGTCAAGATTCTTCAAAAGGAAAAAACGGCATAGACACAGCCTTTAGGAAATTGAAACTGCATTTATTGAAATACTGAAATAAGAGAAATAAGAAAGTGCATGTGTGGTAGCCCCCGGCCAACCCTGTACCCCCGAGGGGGGGTGCGGGGTTGGCCCGAGGCCTAAACCTGACACCCGACCCCCCCCTCAGGGGTAGAAGCGACGAAGGTGTTCGATGTTCCACGGGTTAGGCAACTCAGCGCCGTCGCCCGTGGCCAGCCGTATGGAGCCCGGCCGGGGGACGCCGATCACTCGATACGGACCCTCCCACATTGGTGAGAGCTTGCTCAATCCAGCACGCGTTTGGACGCGGCGTAGGACGAGGTCGTCGACGCAGAGTGATCGGGCCCGGATATGGCGCTGATGGTAGCGCCGCAGGCTCTGCTGGTAGCGCGCGGCTCGGAGGGCCGCGCGCCGCCTTCGCTCTTCCAAGTAGTCGAGGTCATCTCTACGAAGCTGATCTTGATCAGCCTCGCAGTACATGGTGGCCCGAGGAGACCTCAGGGTGAGCTCGGATGGGAGAACCGCTTCTGCGCCATAGACGAGGAAGAAAGGCGTTTTCCCGGTCGCTCGGCTTGGTGTGGTTCGGTTCGCCCAGAGCACCGCTTGCCGGCTGGGCGCTCCCTACCGGGAGCACCAGCCTCTTTCCTTTTGTCGCTCGCGGGCCTCCCCTTTCGGGTGGCCCGCAGAGCGCCCTCGACGGCGAGGACATGACCCTCGTCGCCGGAATGGACCGACCTCTTCTTCCTCCTCCTGTCACGCCGCCCTGTCTGAGCGGCGGATCCGGGGGCGGCCGAAGCTGCCACTCCGGAACCGGAGGGGTTCCAGGTCCACGCTTCCTCCTTACGAGCCACTCGGTCCGCGAGCTGAAAAAGCTCCGCGGTAGTCTGGGGCTCTTTGGAGGCGATCTTTTCGAGCATGCGGTTGTGCCGCACACCCCCCCTGAACGCGTAGATCACCGCGTGTGCAGGGATGCATGGTATGGTATTGCGGACTTGGCAAAACCGCTGAATGTACGAGCGAAGTGACTCATCATCCCCTCGCTGTACCGCGTGCAAGTCCGCTTCTTCGCCTGGGCGCGGATAAGTGCCTTGAAAGTTCATAGTGAACTGTTGGCATAAATCCTCCCAAGAGTGGACCGACGCAGGTGGCAGGTTCATTAGCCAACCCCGCGCCTGTCCCTTCAGGGCCATGGGAAAGAAATTCGCCATGACTCTGTCGTCACCCCCAGCGGCCTCAATCCCGGTCGTATAGACCTGGAGAAACTCGGTGGGGTTGACACTCCCATCATACTTCTCGGTGATGGTGGGCCGGAACCTTGGGGGCCAACGGACATTCCGAAGACTCGCCACAAAGGCTCTACAGCCGACACCACCAGCCGGGGGCACGGAGGGCTGGTCCTCACGTCCATGTCGAGGTGACACTCTGGACGAAGAAGCGCCCTCCGTTGCGCGGGGAGTACGCCGGCTATTACGCCGGCGCTCAATGTCGAGGCGGGCATCCGGCTCTCCATGCTGACCCTCCCGAGTCGGAGGTGCCGACGAGGGAGTGGCAGCCGAATGGCGTGCAACAGCCGCCGCTCGCCGCACCCTCCATCTTGACGACACGGAGCCGGTAGTGGCGGCGCCGGAGGTCTTGGTGGTGGCGGACCGTCCACCAGCACCCAGGCGCTGCTGTGCCGTCATGACCAAGTTGGCCACGTCGTCCAGCCATCGCTGGGCTGGAGACTCCGGGTCATGGACGACGGGCGGGTGACGTAGGAGCGCGCCAGCAGCCTGAAGCGCGCCCTGAGGCGTGCTGCCGTCGCCGTAGACGAGGAGGCGACGCTCCCCATCTCGCCGTTCTCCTGCATCACCCACGACCGGTGATGCTGCGGATTTATCAACCCTCTCGAGCGCCTCCCTATGCTTAGGACTTTGGTGTGGAGGAGGTGGGGGAGTACGAGCTCGACGGCGTGGGTTTGGCTCCCCGTCGTCGCCGCTCACACTCGGAGAAAGGTCGTGCGCCTTTGCTTGCTCGGCCATTAGGCTGAACAAGGGAAACTTGGCGCACACGGAAGAGTATGAGAGCTCAGAAAACACACGCTGAGCCCCCTACCTGGCGCGCCAGATGACGGAGCTCGTGGCTCCTCACCGGGAGACCGCGCAGGCCCCCCTTTGCCAGTTCGACCGGGGGCTTAGGGTGAAATCCCAAGCTCTCTCGGTATGTGGAAAGATCGCGAACCCAAAAGTAACGCGAGACGCAGGAGACGTATACAGGTTCGGGCCGCTGGGAAGCGTAATACCCTACTCCTGTGTTTTTGGTGGATCTGTGTATGGACAAGTTACAAAGTATGAACCAGCCAAGGAAAAAATCAATCCCCCAAGATCGGATCTGGAGAAGGCCTTGCGTCCCCCAATAGATGACGGAGCTCGTGGCTCCTCACCGGGAGACCGCGCAGGCCCCCCTTTGCCGGTTCGACCGGGGGCTTAGGGTGAAATCCCAAGCTCTCGCTGTATGTGGAAAGATCGCGAACCCAAAAGTAACGCGAGACGCAGGAGACGTATACAGGTTCGGGCCGCTGGGAAGCGTAATACCCTACTCCTGTGTTTTTGGTGGATCTGTGTATGGACAAGTTACAAAGTATGAACCAGCCAAGGAAAAAATCAATCCCCCAAGATCGGATCTGGAGAAGGCCTTGCGTCCCCCAGTCCTCCCCTTCTTTTTTTCTCTTTCTTTCTTTTTTAAGTGGGCAAGGTCCTCCTTTTATATCTCAAGGGGATACCACATGCCCCTCTCTCTTTCCAAACTGGACTTTTCCTCTCTTCATAAATGGACGGAGATTGGTATGGTTGCTGTCCGTTGCTGACGCGACCAGTATCAGACCGGTCACAGATCGGTCATTCTTGTCCTCCACGCGTCAGTTTAGCAATCTGCATGTTCGCCCTTCTTCATGTAACATCTTCCCTGTAATGGTTGGGATGAAGCCTGGTATATATCTGACCGGGGCTAACGTGCCATCTCTAGATGACGGAGCTCGTGGCTCCTCACCGGGAGACCGCGCAGGCCCCCCTTTGCCAGTTCGGCCGGGGGCTTAGGGTGAAATCCCAAGCTCTCTCGGTATGTGGAAAGATCGCGAACCCAAAAGTAACGCGAGACGCAGGAGACGTATACAGGTTCGGGCCGCTGGGAAGCGTAATACCCTACTCCTGTGTTTTTGGTGGATCTGTGTATGGACAAGTTACAAAGTATGAACCAGCCAAGGAAAAAATCAATCCCCCAAGATCGGATCTGGAGAAGGCCTTGCGTCCCCCAGTCCTCCCCTTCTTTTTTTCTCTTTCTTTCCAAACTGGACTGTTTTTCTCTTCATAAATGGACGGAGATCGGTACGGTTGCTGTCCGAGTGCTCTTCTGACGGGACGACCCATACCTACCCCCGCTTCCGCCGGAAACAGGTGCAACGTGGGATTATGGCTGTCTGTGGATGACGCGACCAGTGTCAGACCGGTCACAGATTAGTCATCCTTGTCTACCACGCGTCATCTTAGCAACGTGCATGTTTGCCCTTCTTCATATAGCATCTTGCCTGTAATGGTTGGGATGAAGCCTGGTATAAATCTAACCAGGGCTAACGTGCCATCTCTAAGAGATTACACGCTAGCTCCGGCTTGAGACGAGTGCCTAGAGGCTTTCGTCTTGACGGGATGGGGCAAGGCGTGCGTCAGACCGCCAGTCGCCACCTAACCCGTGATCTGACCGGTCTGTGACTGGTCACAGACCGGATAAAGGAACGCGCTGCACTACGCTGCATGCAGCGTGACACGTTCTACCAGACCGCAATAAATGTGGTTAGGTGAGGCTTACCGTGTTCACCCAACCCATTCATGTGGCGCTAACTCCCCAAGGGGTCGGGGCGCCTCGGCCCTCGGGGCCGGGGCAGGAGTCACCCGACCCCCCCTCGGGGAAATCAGGAGGAGGGCGGACACCTCACCCTCGGGCCCGACGACCCCGAAGGTGCCAGACCACGTGGGCGATTGTGTCTGCCTCAAGCCTCTGGTCACGATACTCCCGGTCCCATATCACCGACAGTAGCCCCCGGCGTTATGCCAGGGCGATCGCCCTTCTCAAGGGAAGCGGTCGGGCGTGACGCCACTCCTAAAGCTTGGTGACAGGTGGGACCGGTCTCCAGGGTTGGGCAGAAACCCAACGGTCTCAAATCATGCACATCGGTAATGGTGACTTGGCTGTCCATAATGGGCGGTCTCTTCAAGACTGCCACATTACTTGAGCGACGTACGAATCTGGGTGAGCCGATTTGCTTCGCCTGGAGACATGGTAACGTTGCTTCGGTCGGCGAGCGTAATTAACGCGCGCACGATACGATCTATCTCGACTGCCACAACCGCATATCCACCTCATGCGCCGCAAGCGGGCGAATGGGATTAGTGGAAGCGTGGGCACGAGAAACGAGGGAGCGAGATAGTGAGAAACGAGGGAGCGAGATAGTGGGCGCGAGAACCGAGGAGCCGGGCACAGCGATGGCAAAGGTATAAAGACACCGAGGAAAGGATTTGTTCCCTTCCTTTCGCCACTATTCCCCTTGCCTTCGCTGCTTGAGCTCTAACTCTTTCTCTGCTGCGCCTTTCCTTCGCCACACGCGTTCGTTCTCAATCATCCCTTCCTCCGGCGCCATGGCACGGGGTTCCGCTCTGCTCGACGGAAGCGTACTTCCGCCTTCTCGCATCGTGAGCGAGAGGCACGCCGGGCTGCCGCGCCGCTTTATGCCGGAATCTCCCAGGGCTGGTCCTCACGTCCATGTCGAGGTGACACTCTGGACGAAGAAGCGCCCTCCGTTGCGCGGGGAGTACGCCGGCTATTACGCCGGCGCTCAATGTCGAGGCGGGCATCCGGCTCTCCATGCTGACCCTCCCGAGTCGGAGGTGCCGACGAGGGAGTGGCAGCCGAATGGCGTGCAACAGCCGCCGCTCGCCGCGCCCTCCGTCTTGACGACACGGAGCCGGTAGTGGCGGCGCCGGAGGTCTTGGTGGTGGCGGACCGTCCACCAGCACCCAGGCGCTGCTGTGCCGTCATGACCAAGTTGGCCACGTCGTCCAGCCATCGCTGGGCTGGAGACTCCGGGTCAGGGACGACGGGCGGGTGACGTAGGAGCGCACCAACAGAGAAAGAGTTAGAGCTCAAGCAGCGAAGGCAAGGGGAATAGTGGCGAAAGGAAGGGAACAAATCCTTTCCTCGGTGTCTTTATACCTTTGCCATCGCTGTGCCCGGCTCCTCGGTTCTCGCGCCCACTATCTCGCTCCCTCGTTTCTCACTATCTCGCTCCCTCGTTTCTCGTGCCCACGCTTCCACTAATCCCATTCGCCCGCTTGCGGCGCATGAGGTGGATATGCGGTTGTGGCAGTCGAGATAGATCGTATCGTGCGCGCGTTAATTACGCTCGCCGACCGAAGCAACGTTACCATGTCTCCAGGCGAAGCAAATCGGCTCACCCAGATTCGTACGTCGCTCAAGTAATGTGGCAGTCTTGAAGAGACCGCCCATTATGGACAGCCAAGTCACCATTACCGATGTGCATGATTTGAGACCGTTGGGTTTCTGCCCAACCATGGAGACCGGTCCCACCTGTCACCAAGCTTTAGGAGTGGCGTCACGCCCGACCGCTTCCCTTGAGAAGGGCGATCGCCCTGGCATAACGCCGGGGGCTACTGTCGGTGATATGGGACCGGGAGTATCGTGACCAGAGGCTTGAGGCAGACACAATCGCCCACGTGGTCTGGCACCTTCGGGGTCGTCGGGCCCGAGGGTGAGGTGTCCGCCCTCCTCCAGGCCTTCTCCAGATCCGATCTTGGGGGATTGATTTTTTCCTTGGCTGGTTCATACTTTGTAACTTGTCCATACACAGATCCACCAAAAACACAGGAGTAGGGTATTACGCTTCCCAGCGGCCCGAACCTGTATACGTCTCCTGCGTCTCGCGTTACTTTTGGGTTCGCGATCTTTCCACATACAGCGAGAGCTTGGGATTTCACCCTAAGCCCCCGGTCGAACCGGCAAAGGGGGGCCTGCGCGGTCTCCCGGTGAGAAGGCCTTGCCCGGCCGAACCTGGCGCGCCAGATGACGGAGCTCGTGGCTCCTCACCGGGAGACCGCGCAGGCCCCCCTTTGCCGGTTCGGCCGGGGGCTTAGGGTGAAATCCCAAGCTCTCGCTGTATGTGGAAAGATCGCGAACCCAAAAGTAACGCGAGACGCAGGAGACGTATACAGGTTCGGGCCGCTGGGAAGCGTAATACCCTACTCCTGTGTTTTTGGTGGATCTGTGTATGGACAAGTTACAAAGTATGAACCAGCCAAGGAAAAAATCAATCCCCCAAGATCGGATCTGGAGAAGGCCTTGCGTCCCCCAGTCCTCCCCTTCTTTTTTTCTCTTTCTTTTTTTTTTAAGTGGGCAAGGTCCTCCTTTTATATCTCAAGGGGATACCACATGCCCCTCTCTCTTTCCAAACTGGACTTTTCCTCTCTTCATAAATGGACGGAGATTGGTATGGTTGCTGTCCGTTGCTGACGCGACCAGTATCAGACCGGTCACAGATCGGTCATTCTTGTCCTCCACGCGTCAGTTTAGCAATCTGCATGTTCGCCCTTCTTCATGTAACATCTTCCCTGTAATGGTTGGGATGAAGCCTGGTATATATCTGACCGGGGCTAACGTGCCATCTCTAAGAGATTACACGCTAGCTCCGGCTTGAGACGAGTGCCTAGAGGCTTTCGTCTTGACGGGATGGGGCAAGGCGTGCGTCAGACCGCCAGTCGCCACCTAACCCGTGATCTGACCGGTCTGTGACTGGTCACAGACCGGATAAAGGAACGCGCTGTACTGCGCTGCATGCAGCGTGACACGCTTGACCAGACCGCAATAAATGCGGTTAGGTGAGCCCTGCCGTGTTCACCTAACCCATACATGTGACGAAAAAACCCCCAAGGGGTCGGGGCGCCTCGGCCCTCGGGGCCGGGACAGGAGTCACCCGACCCCCCTCGGGGAAATCAGGAGGAGGGCGGACACCTCACCCTCGGGCCCGACGTCCCCGAGGGTGCCAGGCCACGTGGGCGATTGTGTCTGCCTCAAGCCTCTGGTCACGATACTCCCGGTCCCATATCACCGACAGAGTACCTAAGAGTATAACCAGTGGTAGAGCTAGAAATTATCATAGCCTAGGACTCAAGTAGGGTTTAACAAATAAGATATTGATTTTCTTAGTAAAATGTACGGTGGTTTAAGAGGATTTAAGCATGACTATGGAGATAAGCGTAGGGTTTAAGTCCAAACTACCCTAGCTAGGCTTGCCTCGCCCCCTAAGTATAGATACATAAAAGACCTCTTTGGGCCAAGAGTGCTAAGCTATCGAGAAACCAACAAACTAATGCTCAAGCCATAACCAAGCTCAGAATCCAAATCAACAACCACGATAATATTCACTAAGGCCCTAATCAAGATTATCGCATCAAAGTTTAGATCGTACTTCATAAGTACAATAGAAGTATGAGGAAAGTGGTGGTATACGAAGTACAATAGAAGTATGAGGAACACTAAACTAAACCTCTGATGCTTACATAAGTGATCTTGGATTTCTGTTATATCCCGAACTATCGTCGCTTATTTAATCTATGGCACAGTATATAGGTTCATGAAAATGGTTGAAAGAATTGAGTTAGAGCAACTATAGTATTTGACAGAGCTACTAAAGGATGAATGTTTTCAGATATACATAATAAAATGTTTTGTTTGAGATATTATGGACGACCGGTTAAAATGAAGACAAATATTATGAAATGACCTAATATTAAATAAATAGGAGTGAGGCTTTAAACTCAAACAGGCTAACCCCTATCCTGTGAAGCTAGCGAAAATATTCATGGGCGTTTCTCATTATGAGCGCATGGTTAGGGGGAAGATTATTGTGTTTTCTTTTTTAGGATGGTCCATCCTATTGCCCTTCGTGGTTTTGTCACTTAAGGAGATGGTTAATTTACTGGGACAGCTTTTTAGCTTGTCGGTAAGGTGTCGTGAAACGCAAAAAAAAAAAAAAGAATATGGGGTTGGGTGTTATAGCTAAAATGTTTTATGCTCATTTTAAACTTAGCCGTGCTGGTAGGGGATACATTTTTATTTTAAGAATATAAATTCCTTCGTGAAGTGTTCACATAAATACGAGATAATAAAATCTCTATATGTGATTTGATGAACTTAGCACCTACTAAAGCATGTTTAAGGAAAGGATTACAGTACAAATGAATAACAATAGACTACATATCTAAAATATTGACGTACATTTTTTTACGCGTTCACGAAAATAAATAGTCTATACAGAGATCGATAATATGGCCACGTGTTCTTTGTAACCTCATCACCATATTATTGTCACGGATTATCTACTCCACATCTGTCAAAATCCATATTGTAACATAACTTTCTTCTCATGTATATTAGATAAGCTGTTCTAATTTATCTCTATAATAAAATAGATAATCCAGCATAATAATCCAATCAATTTATCCTACTTTATTAGCCGTAAAGTGGGTATTTCCACCTGAAGTAATTTTCTGGGTCCGGCAGCTTCCTAGATCTCACTAACAACTTTCAATAGCAAATCAATTAACGTCTTCACCCCCAAACCGCTAGACCAAATGACCACATTTGATTCCTTTTCACCTCTCAAATGCATGCATGCCTGCCTGCAGACCTAACTCTTCCAACTCTTTCAGATGAACCACTTTTTAAAACCTTAAAATAAAATAATGTACTTTTCGGTGAAAAGAACACATAATAAACACCCCATCATAACCCATCATCACATGAAGCAATGGCAATAAACAAGAGTAGTAGCAGCAAAGCAAGAATCTCGACCGATCCAGTACTAAGGAGGTGTTTACAACAAGGGTGTAAAGTTTTGACTTGTCACATGTATTATATAGGGTGTCGTGTGGGGTGTTCGGTCATTAATAAAAAAAACTAATTACAGAATCCGTCGGTAAACCGCGAGACGAATTTATTAAGCCTAACTAATCTATCATTAGTAAATGTTTACTATAGCACCACATTATCAAATCATTGAGCAATTAGGCTTAAAAGATTCGTCTCGCAATTTAGTCACAATTTGTGCAATTAGTTATTTTTTTTAGCCTATCTTTAGTACTTTATACAGGTGTTCAAACGTTTGATGTGATAGTGTGAAAAATTTTAAGATGAGATCTAAACCGGGCCTAATAAGAGCCAGCCGAGAATTATTTCAAGCAATCAACAATCTCCAAATTAACACTAGTAGTGGACAGTGCTATCCGTGCTTACGTGTAGCAGTTCACGCCCAGGAGGATGACGCCGCTCTCTCTCTCTCTCTCTCTCTCTCTGAGTTCACGCCCAGGAGGAGGACGCCGCTATCTCTCTCTCTCTCTCTCTCATCAAGCACGCGACGACGCCGACTGGTGGTGGCCGACGAATTGAAGTCGACATGTGCGTGCTGTGCTGCCTCTCCCCCCTCTCCTTGCCCTTTCCTAGGTATATAGTTGAGACCAGCCTCCACACACGACGCTTTTTGGGGACTCGATGATCAATCGATCGGTAGTCCGCTTTATGATCACATCGCACAATATTCTCGCCAACGATCTGATCCTATCCACACAATTCTTGCAGTCTCACTCTTTGGCCTCAATTTCAATTCGCTAATGGATATCGGTGACAATTCTTGCAGTCTCGGTCTTTGACGTGATTGGGGCAGCGAATCTCCGTATGTGTGAGAGATCACTGATCACGTACGCTGCTTCGGATGTTGGGTGGGATCGATCGACGGCGATGTAATGTGTCGAGCGACGCGTGTGTCCACGGGGTTGGTTAACTTGGGCTCGCGTAGTCCAATTGCTAGCTGCAGCTGCGTGTGCGTGTTAGTATACGTGCTTGCGGCGGAGTGAGCTCGATCAACTCGATCTTGGGTGTTTTGCTGTGTCAGACCGTGGGGGTAGATTTTGAAGAGATTGATACGAGACAGCAACGGCACGACCGATCATGTGTCGCATGTGCCTTGGAGACGCAAGGGGTGTGGAGGAGGTGCCTCTCTCTTATATTTTATTTTCCCTATTTCTTGCTGCTAGAAGGAATTAAAAGCGAGTGGAGTCGTGCAAGTTGGGAGTGTGCCTCTCTGGTCCATGGCCGCTTGCCGATTGATAGGTTGGATGCAAGTACGGTACGAGATCTAGTTTTATTGCGGAATGTGGATGGAGGAGAAATTTGTTTCCTATTCCAACCAAGCCCGATCGTTCAGTATCACCAACAAAATCCTTCTACGTACTAGTACTAATTACAACTCCAGACCAGTTTGATTCATCAACGGCCACCCTATATAACTTTTCTCCCATTCATAGCAAGCGTGGTAGTATATAATTTCGCCACGTAACTTTCCTGCTTTTCCGGAGGCGGTCGACGAGAGGATCGGAGGAGCAATGGAGGGTACACTACTAGAAAAAGCATTTTTCATGTGGACAAAACTAATTTTCGCATATGAAAGAGAGGTCCACCTATACCACAACGACTGCGAAAATCATCCATCTTCGTACTCGGGGCAACGGCCTGCCTGCGAAAATAGAAGAAATGAACAAAAAAAAAAAACGCCGGCCCGCACCGGGAGCCGCCGGCGGCCTCCCCCCTCCCTCCTCTGGCAAGATCTGGGAGGGAGGGGGAAGGGGAGCCGCCGCCGCCACCTAGCCCGCGCTGCCGCCGCTCCACGCCGTCGGCGCCGCCGCCGGCCTCCTCCCTCCCTCCTCCGGTCAGATCTGGGAGGGAGCGGGGGAGGGGAGCCGCCGTTGCCGCCCGGCCCGCGCCGTCGTCGCCGCCGCCCGACCCGCGCCATCGTCGTCGCCGCCGCCGCCTAGTCCGCGCCGTCGCCGCTCCACGCCGTCGGCGCCACTGCCGGCCTCCTCCCTCCCTCCTCCGGTCAGATCTGGGAGGGAGCGGGGGAGGGGAGCCGCCGCCGCCGCCCGGCCCGCGCCATCGTCGCCGCCGCCGGCCTCCCCCTCCCTCCTCCGGTCAGATCTGGGAGGGAGGGGGGAGGGGAGCCGCCGCCGCCTAGCCCGCGCCACCGCCGGCCTCCTCGGCGGCGCCGCCTCGCCTCCCTCCTCCGTCGCCCTCCTCGGCGGCGCCGCCTCGCCTCCTCGCCGCTGCTGCCCTTCGCCGCCACCGCCCACCGCCGCCGCCAGGGAGAGTAGAAGTGAGGGGAGGGGAGAGGAGGAGAGGGGAGGGGAGGGGCCGGTGGTGTGGAGAGGTGAGGAGAGGTGTGGAGGGGAGGACTGAGGACTTAGAAAAAATTACCGCCCGCGTGTATTTATATTAAGTCTATTTTCACAGGCAGACCACTTGAGCGGCGCCTGCGAAAATGATTTTCGCAGTCGCCCCTTAAGTGCTCCGCCTGCGAAAATCATTTTCGCAGGCGCCGCTTAAGTGGTCTGCCTGTGAAAATTTCGCAGGCGGACAACAAATTTCACCCCGATTTATATTTTTGTAGGCAGTCATTTGGCTCTAAGGGTCATGTCCGTCTGTGAAAATGAGACCCCCACGTCGGAAAAAATGTTTTTTCTAGTAGTGGTATATTCTGGAAGCAGCAAGATCACACGCTGCATGTGACACGATCGATGGATCGAGCGGGTCACAGACTCACAGAAGTCACAGGCCATGTCGGGTCGGCGACGGCGGTCGATGCCACGGTTCACTCTCGGCGCCCCCATGATCCCATCAGCGAATGTGCGCGACGTCGGATGCTTGCTCGATCGCGCGCGAGGTGTATCCCCTCGCATGCACGCGCACGCACCGTCGCCCGCGCGCGCGGCGCGACAGCAACCGCACGGGCACGCGCCCTCGCGTCGCGGGGTCGCGCGGCCAAAGCCAAACGGCACCGGCCGGCCGGGCCCCGCGCACTCGCGCGCCGTAGCCCGTTGCTTAGCTTAGGCCGCCTTTTTTGGTCCTCCCGCGCGCGCACGCGCACGCCACTTTACTACTAATAACTCATTTGTTAAACTCGTCTTCTCTCGCGCGCGCGTGCATGCGTAACTACGTGTGCGCTCGCGCGCGCTGTGTGACTGACCTCCGAGCTATTCGGCACGTGACGGGCAAGGCAGCCATAGTGGTGGTGATAGTAAGTGGCGGCGCCTGCGCGGCGGGCGGTGGTCTATAGCTAGGACTACTGGTCAGGTATTGCTGCTGCTTCGTGAAGTTTAGGACGCAAATTTCGGTGGTGATCCCGTTGTTGCGTGCATGGTTTTCACGAGATGTGCATGTGCGGATATTGATTCATGGACGCGACGCGTGAGGGCATTCCCAACCTAATGACTAGGATGATGTCCATAGCATTAAATAAGTTGTCATTTATGAAAAAAAATAATGTGGGAAGTGAATAAATGAGGAAAGAGAAGGAAACCATGTCTTACATGAGATATGGTTTCTACACAACATCCAAGACATCATGTGAGATAAGTAGCATTAAATTGAAGTATGGAATAGTGGTGTTTGCATTGGAAGAGTAGTGTTTAGTACTAGTTTCTTGATGATGTGGAGTTTATGGAAACCATGTCTAGTGTTATGGGTTGGTACTGCCTTGAGGGCGTGCGCCGGCCGGGATAGGCTTTTTGGCCGGAGGGATCTCTACAGGAGCGGAGTATCCCTCTAAGGAGGATATTCCTCATTGTTTGTATATTATGAAATTTATTTTAAAAAAATTCAACACCCAATTTAAATAGGCATTTCTCGTTGTTGTATTTCTTTAGTGACATATGTATAAATACTATGGGGCTATTCAGATTGTAGCCAAAATAAACCTTGCCAAATGCCAAAATTTTAATAAATTGACAATATTTCCAAAATTTTAACAAGATTTCTTATATATTTACTAAAGTTTGGCAACAAACTAAACGTAGACATTTTTTTGACAACTTTGTAAAAAAATGGCATACTTGAAAATGACATCTATGTGAACAACCCCTATAACTTGTTAACATATATTCACAGCCAAATTTATTCTCTTTTCAACTTGTACAAGTTAAGTTTGATCTTTTATGTTTATGAAGTGATTTATCACATATTAATTTATTTTTTCAAGACTTTTTTTTATCTTTTTCATAACTATTTGAATATAAAAATAACAAGGGGTGGCTCCTCGAGAGTTTAAAATCATTTCCCGTGGGTTAATTTGCAGCTTCCGTTCCTTATGGAATATCCAACTCTTCTGAATAGTCTAAATTTTCTCACTCAAATTTAAGAAATTCTATTTATAATCGAAAAAGTTTGCTAGAATTTAGAAATAGGGAAACACATTTTTTTCCATATTCTTACCATTTGCTGAATTCTCACATAATCTCAAACTGCCTAAACTAGGCCTATATGCGATTCGTGCTAATGTATTTTACCATATTATATTTATGTCCTGTTTGTTTCAGCTTAGGATTATTATAATTTGGATTATTAGGAGTAAGTTGAAACAAACAGATAGCTTATTACGATAGATTATTACAATCTATAAGCTAGATTACTATAATCTAGTAATCCACTCTAAAGGTGCTTTTTTTAGATTATTGGTTTGCTAACACCTAACAACCGGCTAATAATCCAGAGAAACAAACATCTAACAACTTATTCTATGTTGGCTTATTATAATCTAACTTATAGTAATATGTCTCAATAATCTAGATTACAATAATCTTAAACTGAAACAAACATGGCCTTAATTAGGTCTCTCTTTCAAAGTAGGAAATTTTATAGGATTTATTTGCGAATTGAGTAAATTCCTGTGAGAATTTCTTTAATTTTTGTACTACATTCTGGTGGAGTTTTTAATGAGATAAATTGATCAGCCCGTGTGTGAACATGTTTAATCAATTGAACCCTTTCAATAATTGTTAGGAATGAGACGCCGATCGAAAGTTGGTCAGCTAGCTCACAGTTTTACTACTGTAGGTTTTTCCGGAACGTACGTACACAGATTTCCTTTTTCCATAGCTTTTGCTGCACAGTCATGGCTCTCAGCCCTACCATTGCATTATTATGCGTTATCCATAATAATCCTGTATCTAGACAATAATAAAGTTATGGCCACCTAATATCTGGCACCGATTTCGATCACTTTGAGACCTTGGCTAGGGTAGCTGATGAGAAAATATCTCTCCGAAAGCACGCACGACGTGTAAAGTGTAAAGTACGTAAACATCACATGAGAACGTATCATGCATCCAGTGACCGTGTTGGCTTGGACACTTTGACCGGCCAAGATGTCCAACTCGTGCAGCCTGGAACTCCGTAGTGGTTTTGCCACAACCATCTCATCCATCTCGTCTTTTTTCCTTAGGCAGGTCCCGTTGATATGTGCTAAAACACTACTGTAGCACTACAGAAAATCGTGTTTTTGCTCAGAAAAAAGCAGTGTGCAATAATGTGCATGTATATCCTGTAAGGAAAAAATAAGGCTGTGTGTGTGCATACCAAGTCAATTAAGCCATCGATCGATCTCCTTTTGTGGATTATGTGAATGCTGGTGTGTTATCTGTCCTGTCCTGGTATCACATTGGCTGGCAACTAGCAGGACATCAGAAATCAAACTGTGCACTAGCATGTGTATTATTATGGTTGTGTTTAGTTTCCTTCAAACTTTCAAAATTTCTATCATATTAAATGTTTGGACACATGTATGGAGTATTAAATTTGGACAAAAAAAAACTAATTGCATAGTTTGCATGTAAATTGCGAGACGAATCTTTTGAGCCTAATTACACCATGATTTGACAATGTGGTGCTACAGTAAACATTTGCTAATGACGAATTAATTAGGCTTAATAAATTCGTCTCGCAGTTTACAGGCGGATTATATAATTTATTTTATTATTAGACTACGTTTAATACTTTAAATGTGTATCCGTGTACGTCAAAAAAAAATTTGGGCATGAAACTAAACACGGCCTATGTGTAACCGATTTGACACACATGCATGGCCCTATATATATAGGTCAAAGCACATTGGCTGACCGCCACTGAGATTTACAAGATGACAGGCTGACATATGTGGCCCACAGATATATGCACGGTTGATGGAAACTCATCGACATGTCAAGAACCACATACGTGTACTGCAAAAACCACACGAGATCGCACTACACGTTCATGCGTAGGGGCAACTCAAGTGGCGGTCACAATCGAAAGCGATGTCCCCATTGCAAATTGATCAGAAAAGGAGTCCCAGGGCTATGTAATTAAGGTCGGCAAACGTAATCCAAAGCACGTTCGTTTTGGCTGTAAGCGACCATTCGACACATCCCTCTTTCTTTCTTTTTTCCCCTGCAAATACTGCTCTGTTTTGTTCTGTTCTGTTCTGTTCTAGTAGAAAAAAAAACACGGGCCAATTTGGCCATAACCTAGTGGCGTGCGGATCAAAAGCACAACGTAAGTACTCTAGTTATAGCTCCTACTAAGTACTAGCTCACAGATGAATAATACTACTGCGAAAAGAAACCTCTTTCTAAAAGAACACTGCAAAAAGGAAAGATATTGTTCATTAGTTATCAGTTGTGTTAAGCTTATATTTATAGTGTGCATTATTATTGATCGACAGAAAGGCGGACCTATCATTGGCAAAGCAGACATGGATCGAGTAGTTTTGTTTGTACACAGCTCAATCTTAGACAATACTACCTCCATCCTAAAATGTTTGATGCCGTTGACTTTTTTAAAAATATTTGACCGTTCGTCTTATTCAAAAAATTTAAGTAATTGTTAATTCTTTTTCTATCATTTGATTTATTGTTAAATATACTTTTTTAAATATACTTTTATGTATACATATAGTTTTACACATATCACAAAAGTTTTTGAATAAAACGAACGGTCAAACATATTTTAAAAAGTCAACGGTGTCAAACATTTAGGAGAGGGTGTACAATGTTATTAGTCCAAAAGTAACTTGGTTTTGGATATGGGTTACACGTACGCATGTGTGCAATGCAGAAAAAGATGCGGATGGTTTGTGTTTCTTAGCCAATAATCTATAGGCTGTGTTCGGTAACAAGGGATGGAAACTAATCCCTCCTACGGAAAATAAAAGGGTTCATTAGCACATGATTAATTAAGTATTAGTTTTTTTTAGAAAAAATAGATCAATATAATTTTTTAAAACAACTTTCATATAGAATTTTTTTCAAAAAGCACACCGTTTAACGGTTTGAAAAACGTCGCGCATGGAAAAAGAGAGATGTGGGTTCTCAACTAGTTTTGCCGAATGCAGCCTAAAAGGACAAGCGCCTACAATATCCAGATAAAGAATGAATTGAGATGACAGAATTGCAAATGCAGAAAGTGTGCAAGTAAAGCATATATAGGATCAACGAGCCACGGACGACTTACCTTCCCTATTATTCAGGTATTAATCAACTTAAATGTGTCACGTGACAACATAAGAAAACATAATAAATATTTATTAATATTAAAAAATTTTAGCCGAAAATTACATTTTCAAAACACAGAACATGAGCGATCTCTCCAAGATCCCAGCCAATATACCACACCGGCTTTACCATATGTCCATGGCCATACAATCATCTTCTGTGCACCTACGGTATATGGATGTCACCATGGTTATATTGTGCGGTGCTTTATCAGCTTAGAGAGTTCAGTGCTAACTCAGCTCCGTACAATTATTATAACTCTAAATTCAATTGTAACATAATATGACTAGCTTATATTTGATACATATTCTAACAAGATTACACTAGGTCCAATTAATCAATCAGTACTTTTGATCTTGTTTTCTTTTCAATTTAGTGTTACTGGCTCGTTGCATTGCTTTAGCTAATCATGTCTAATTTGTTAGCAATTGCTTAGCATGATTAAAAACTAGTGTACTGCTTTGCTTACCGTTAGCTCAAACGCCGGCTGGATAGAGTAGAAAAAAGGGCCCGGCGTAAAAGAGCTGGGAAAAAGAAAAGCGTAGATGAACATGTTAGGAACGAATCATATAGTCTGGTGGAGTGTCCTGTGCTTTGATCAATTGATCCTCAAATCATACATAGTAGTAGATACTACGCCCTAGTGCTGGTGGAACAGTTGATTGTTTTTTCTTGGTCTATACCTACCAGGCTACCACCATTGCATGATCACAACATATTTGTTTGCCCTAATCAAATGATTGAATCTATCAGGCTTTGCTTAGCCATTCCTTTGATTATCTTTAATATCCCCTCATATTCTTCATCCCTGTGCTAGAGAATACTATAGGTCGGTGCATGTCCTGTGGAAAAATGACACTTCCCTCAAAAAATCATTATACATGATTAATTACGTATCAACAACTATAAACTTAAAAGAAAATAAATTTATTTGATTTTTAAATAAACTTATTTATAAAATGTTTTTTAGCAAACATGCACCGTTGTTAAACGTGGAAAATATACTTACTAAAAGCAAAAACGAGGGAGTAGCTAAGCCGTTAAACTGATTAGAACTTAGCCTTCAAAGTTTCTAAAAAAAAAGAAGAAAAACATAGCCTTTAAGTTAGTTTTTTTTTTCATAAAAAAAGGGCACTAATGCAAGATGTGTGTGCTGGTCGTTCGACCGAGGTGACATTATGGACGGTGGAGATTAATCTGTCCCGTGGTGAAGGCATCTGTTGTCCTATAGCGTTCTCTGCTTTCTCTCGCTGCCATCTGTTAGTGATCCTGTCAAAATGTCGATCGATGCTGGCTTGTAATCATACTTAACCTTTTTGTTGTTGGGTTTTGTAAATGGTGTAATCTTTGGCAATTGTGGAATTAGTGGTGGCATTTCGGATGCGACATGCATGTCTCGAGCTTCTTTCATGCAAAGGATCCGGGTTTGTGCTTGTGCCACTTGCAATGAGCTCAGTGATTCACTGTGCTCCAGTGACATCTGTAATCCTAACACGCAAGATGCAACCAATCCCTAACAAGTTAGCAACATTCTGGAGTAACATGGACGATGGATCATTTTGTTTGTTTGTCTGCCTTTATATTAGAGCATGATCAGCATCCATTTCTAACATGTTTGTGAATGTCAGAATCTGCATTCAGGCTCCAGAGATGGTAGAGAGATCATAACGTGTAAGGGTAGGTACAGTCAAGGTGTATTTAACCAATAAATTTCGAAGGGTACAGCTCTAGATTAGCAGATGGTTATGCATGATTGTACCTGAGGATAAGAAATGAATTTAATAAATGTCATCTGGAATACTTGGCCCCTGGACTGTGATATGGGAGTACTTGTCATTTATGTAGGGTGCTTAATTAATTAGGTAACCAAACCTGGTTGACGCAAGTGATGTTCTGTGTAATAGCTGCAAGAGTTGTCTTAATTAAGATATCCTGCATTTATTGTTGTGCTCAACAACTAATACATCTGTCCAAATTGCAGTATGATAATTGTTACAGTGACTTCACGATGTCCTCAAGCCTGTCAAGATCGTGTAGCTTGACCCTGATAAACTTATACCTCATGAATGATTGGGTGCGTAATCAGTAGGAGAAGCAGACCACTTCGACAGTGCTTGCACTGTTCATGAAAAGGTTTTGGGCTTGCTATCGTCAGCTTGTCTGCAGCTGCATGCATCATGCGGTTATAGGGTAGTACAACTGAACCAAGCTAGGAAGAATACTAACTCGAAGCCTAAAAACTCTTAACCCTGCATGTGCTGATGTTTCTGTACAAGGCGACAAGATTGAAGTCCGAGGGAGTCATGACACGGTTTAACGTGTTCGCTAAACAACTTGGTGTAAACTAATCTTCACTGCAATCCAAAATTCAAATGCGGCATGCGAGGCAGTTGAATCAGTCCACGGTTTTCGAGGGCGGTGAACTAGCTGTACGGTTTTCTGTACTACAATCAAATTCGCGAGATAAATTAGTATGCAGTGGTCCATGTGCATCGACGGTGATTTACTGATTTTTTTTTAGCCGAGATGAATTAAGTATACTGAATTGTACTACTACAAGGGAATTAATACATACTCTCGTCTGAATTACAGTGGCGAAGGTCAGCAAAATTCAGCATCGTTCGTCAGGAACAGGAGACTTGTTACACATGTCTGCTTCACTACGCATTTGATTACTGTCATCACGCAGGCAGCACTGCCACCACCACTGCTGAAATTCTAAGGTGGTGTTTAGATCCAGAGACTTAACTTTAGTCCCTGTCTTTAGATACTAATTTAGAGTATTAAATATAGACTACTTACAAAACTAATTACATAAATAAAAGCTAATTCACGAGACAAATTTTTTAAGCCTAATTAATCTATAATTAGAGAATGTTTACTGTAGCATCACATAGGCTAATCATGGATTAATTAGGCTCATTAGATTCGTCTCGCAAATTAGTCCAAGATTATGGATGGGTTTTATTAATAGTCTACGTTTAATATTTATAATTAATTTTCAAACATCCGATGTGATAGGGACTTAAAAGTTTTAGTCCCACCTATACAGGGCCTAAAACTTCTGCGTACGGTGGCCGGCAAGACGCTAGACTGGTGGTCCATTTCATCAGACTAGTTTGCTGCAGTGAAAGTCTTTGCTTTTTCGCCCGAGCGCTCACATGCGGTTCAGAACTTCAGGTGTCACTGTTACTACTTCATTTCACAGCGTTTCACGTCAGCCTAAACCCTGCCCATGATATCCGGAGTCTGGACAGGACAGACGACTAGCGAGATAGAGTATCGAACCAAGAACTCAATTCTCAACATAATTAACCATGAACTTTATTCTGAAACATACAGTACTAACATACAGTACTAAGTACTGGTACCATCCAAGCCGGTGACTAAATGCTTACGCAAAAGAAACGTATTAGTAGTACCATTTGGAACGGATCGATCGTGGATTCGATTCCAGCGTTGGATCTGGGACGACTGCGACGGAAGAGCGAAGAAAAACGGTGGCCCGGTAGTGTACAGGACAGCGCATGGGAGGATGCACTAGCAGACTAGCTCAGCCATGGACGCGTAAACTGGGGCAACTCCTCTGCGTTTTTGGTCGATCTGGATGACACCGACTGGTCTCGCTCTGCCTGTTAAGTGTTAGCTTTGCATGACTTGCAAGAAACTGCGTGTCCCTCCAGATTCTTTTCCTCTTTTTCGTACCAATTCATGAGTCATTGAGTCCATGAGTGTACCAGGATTGAGATTTAAAGAGGAGAGACTTTTTTAGGCGAAGAAAACGCTGCGTTTGCCTTGCCTAAAGAGCCCACAAAAAGTGGTTTAGCCGGCCTGACCAACGACGGCCCATGAGCCCAAGAAGCCTTTGCAAAATTTGCGACGAAGGCCCATTCAAACATTACTGAAGTATACTAGTTTTTAGCTGCATATATATATTTGAATGAAAAAAAAAAACGTGTTTGGGCTGTGAGCAATCAGACTGTATATACTCTTAGCTGGATATATGCATTTCACAATAATTGAATCGAAAAATGTGTGAAGGAAGAATTAGCTATCTTGAACACTGTACTATGAGGGTCCGTGGCACCAGCTCTTCATTATTGGCAGCTTGCTTCCTCAATATAACTGGAGAGATCAATCTCCAAACTGCAAAAAGTACAGACACATCAAATTGATTTTTTTTTCTTTCCAGGAATCATAACAATTCAGATGGTAGTACATCTTGCCATCTAATAATACCGAACAAGCAAAGCAATGCACAATAAATCAGAACATTAGCACTTACATCAGGCAGTAAAGAAAGAGCCAATCGTTTTGATTTTGTCAGAATGAGTTCAAAGAAATGTTTCAGTAAAAAATGGCATGGCAAGCAAGATGATTTTTTGTCGACTTACCATATATGCTAGCTGCAAACCATTCATTGATGATCTTTACCCATGTACTAACCCATCCAACATCTATGCTCCACCTGATTATGAAAGGGTGGACGTGAGAGGATATTCTTGGATGCATCTTGTACGCAAACAATGATGAGGTGGCAAAGTAACATCATGTCGCTGATGAAAAGAAATGGCACTCTGTAGCATGCTAGCGACGAATAAGCATGTCTCCAGTTCAAATCGTATAGACCATTGCTTTTCTGCATAGAAATATAGGATGCCTTACTTTCTCGTTGGATGGTTAAGTTCCCAGTTGATGAACAGCATCGCAAAATACATGGCTCCCATTGCAAATACAATGTGGAAAATCTCGTAACTGTAGGGGACATCGTCCTCCAATTGGTCCTCGTCATTTCGGAACTGAAAGAGGAACACTTTGGACTTCAGTTACTGTCATGATAACTGAAGAGGTAACACACTTTTCGTAGTGTTTAAAGTTAGCTAACTCTTCAGAAGAAATTCTTGATAGTCAACATAATTTGAATTATGGTTTGCACAATATTGAAGAGAGATATTGTTTCAGTTTCATCCACTTGAAGGACGTTACTATTGATTGTTCACTTATAAACTTGCTAGCAGAGAAGGGCAACCTACTTGGAAGGATCTGGTGTCGATTCCAGTAGAAAATGTGGCCATCACAATGGCACAAATTGCAATAATGAAGCTCTAAAAAAATAAGGCCAAGTTAATCAGAACACTGAGCTACTATCATGAAATAAGATGAAAAATAAATATGCCAACCCAACTGGGCAACAAGCAGGAAAAGAAAACAAGATGGCCTGGCCATTAGAAAAACATCAAACTTCTTACTTACAACAATGGTAGCCCAATCACCATCATTGGCAAATATCAGCCGAGTATGGCACTTTCCAGTTTGTGGTTCGCTACAATATGAAAAGTGATCATAAAACACGTCAGAAGAGTTAAGTTAAAAGTGACCAGAGTGAGTACAAAAATTAGTACCTGTGGAGCGCCGACCAACAAAGGAACACAATATATAAGCCCATGATTCCAGACGAGAGGAGACCCTCGTTGACCTTCGCAAACATTACAAATTCAAATTCAGATCATACAATCCTAGGAACATGCTAAAATTTCCGCTGCCAGTTTTTAACCGAGAGATGCAGCATCAAGAGAGATCTGCATACCCTTCTACTCCCTCCGTTCCCACATTATAAAGATATTTTCGCATGTTCATATATTGTCTAGATTCATTAATATATATATATATATATATATATATATATATATATATATATATATATATATATATATATATATATATATATATATATATATATATATATATATATATATATATATATATATATATATATATATATATATATATATATATATATATATATATATATATATATATATATATATATATATATATATATATATATATATATATATATATATATATATATATATATATATATATATATATATGAAGCCCATACTTATATCCATACATGCGAAATGGAGGATGCATTTGCTAATTGCATAAAATACAGCGAAATGGAGGATGTATTTGCTAGTTGTATCAAATACAGCGTCATGTGCTGGTATTTCACGGGAGAATACGGAGGCGGGCCGGACATAGCGTGCGC
The DNA here is from genome assembly GCF_034140825.1 of Oryza sativa Japonica Group. Taxonomy (NCBI): domain Eukaryota; kingdom Viridiplantae; phylum Streptophyta; class Magnoliopsida; order Poales; family Poaceae; genus Oryza; species Oryza sativa. The sequence continues at coordinate 25,783,540 of NC_089038.1, forward strand.
GCGTGGGAGCACTATTCGGCCGGTGGGCTGGGCCGTAGGAAGGTGTCCCGCGTTTTTGGGCTTCAAGCGAGCAGGCCGTGGCGCCACTATTCGGCCGGTGGGCTGGGCCGTAGGAAGGTGTCCCGCGTTTTTTGGGCTTCAAGCGAGCGGGCCGTGGCGCCCTTGGCCCCGGCCCAGCTTCAAATTTCACCGGATCACCACACATCCACACTACCCGTGGGAGGTCTGGATCATCGATTCATTTCTGGTTGAATCACCGGATCGCTACTCGGCGACTACTCTACAAGCAGAGGTGAGTTTAGGTCTTCACTAAATGAAATTCAGAATTCCTCGTACCTTTGAGTGCAGTGACACCGCCATCATTACCGCTACCAGCGTCGCCGTCCATGTAATGGTGAAGATGTTGAACGCGCACGATGAGTTGGGGACGTACAGGACGTACAGCACGGCGATGCCGGCAAACGAGGCGATGAAGGAGATGGTCGACAAGAACAATCCGAACAGGCCGCTGCAAAAATGCGCAAATGACACGAGGGTGTGACAGTGTCATGGCCAGGCATACTTATCAAAACCGAGAAAACGGGGGAGGTTTCAACGAATTATGTTATAATACCATTGATTTGATTGAGAATCTGGCATCCAACGCTTATTGCACCACGAGATGAAGTGTGACATGCTTATGAGCTGGAGGATGAGAAATATCCTGGTGTGACCATGAAACGGAAGTTAACTATAACCTGCATTGCAATCTGAGTAGAGAACTAGAAACATTTGAGTAACTACTAAGTATTAAAACTTTTGTAGTCTCAGCAGTGAATGTAAGATAAGATTCGCTAAAATTACCCGGCACCCATTCGAGCAATTTCACCTGCAACAGAAAATGGAATAGGTCTCGTTCAGGGCACTAATGCTTACAATTATTTACTCAGGTGAAAATTTACAATTGGAAAGTATACTGAAGATATGATTGGAAAATGATCTTCATGGCAAATATTCTAGTAATTTCTAATCAAAGATCTGTGTTTTGCGGCCTTGTCCTTGCTAATTGCTATACTTCCTAGCTGCAGCTACCTATTTTTCAGGGAGGAAATGCTTATCTTAAGTTGAAATACATCAGCTACCAACGCATTTTTGCAGTGTATTATGATTATTGCACATCTAGCAATGCCATTAAATCTAAAATCTAGTATCTTGCATTCTCTGCAGCAACTACACTTGTGGTACAGGTCACTCTGAGCAGAGTGCCACGTTGAATAAACAAACGATCATGAACTGGACAAAAGAAACTTACCATACAGCTGGATGAAGATGTTGGGGACAATAAACGGGATGATGATTGACACGGCATACACAAGAAACTTCAGAATCCAGCACCCAGAATGCCACGAATTTCGAACTTCATGGAGCTTGCGAGTTCCAAATGTTGTGGCAAACATCACCCAGAAAAATATCTGGACTTATGTATAAGGAATGAACATATGGAACACAGCTCCTCCATAGACAGATAATAGCATGCCTATTCTTTCAATTTTGCTAAGTAGTTCCAAAGAAAACATCTGAAAACAGTCTAGCTGAGTGCATGTCTTCGCAATTAACATGCAGAATTAGCGATTTCAATTGCAGTATTCAGAACTGAAAAGGATACAAAGCAACCTAAGCTCACTCGAAGCACTCCTCCAGATTGGAAGCACTTGGAGTCTCCTGCTCCACAAACCGGCACATCTGAAGGTCAGACGAACAAACAGTAGGCACAGTGAGAGCTGGAATCCACAATTCATGGCGCGAAAGAACTTAGCGAACGCAGATGATTCAGAATTTTTGAGAGCGGAGAAGGAACCCACGGTGCAGGCCGCGGAGCAGCTTGGCGCCGTAGTCCCTGACGAACCAGGCCAGCAGGTTGGTGGCGAAGAATATGAGCCCGTACGCGTACCGCGCCCTCAGCGACCGCCTCCTCCTCGCCGCCTCATGCACGCCGTCCTGGTACAGCACTACTGGGCCCTGAACCTTGATCATGGCGGCACCGTTGCCGCCGGTGATCGCCGGAGCTTCAGAGCTTGAGGCTTCTGCGACGAACCAAGAAACGGAATTGAAGCCGCAATGCCGAGGCCTCAGCTGCTGCAAAGCTCGCGTAGGCCAGCAAGGGAGGACGAGGAGGGCTCACGGGCGGCGGCGCTGCTGCTAGCTCCGACGAGGTGGCGGTGCTCTCTGCTCGAGCTCGACGCTGCTCTGCTATTTCTACTGTTGCAGTGGTCGGGTCGGCGTGGCTTCACGCTTGGCTCGCTTTGCCGCTTTAAACCGGGCGGGTGCTGCGCTGGCAGTGGCGCACTGGTCCCGAGCATCTGGACCGTCCGATGCGCGGGATCGGATGGCTGCGCTGTACTGACGGGTGGGGCCCACGAGGTGGACCTGTTCCCCTCTCTTCTAGAAGCGCGCCCGGTCGACCGTTGGGGCGCGTGGGTGGCGTTTAAAGAAGGACGGCGCGCTTGCGAAAAGCCCCCTATGTTTTCCTCGTAATTACAGTTTCTTATTGGATTTCTGTAGTACGGGATTATTTGGGGAAAGTTGAGGGTTCATTCGAGAAATTTGCTTCTCAGCTGTTGTTCAAACGAAACCCAAATTCCTGTAAATTACTATGCGCTTTGGTTCATTCGTTGGGACACGTTTGTACTACGCATTTTTAATGGGGTTTGGTGAATAATAAACAGAGGGCCCCTAGCCTTTTCAGGGCTTTTCCGTGATAGGGGCACAAAATGACACGTTGATTAGGTATAAATAATCACCAACTGCTTTTTGCTAATAATTTTGCTTTTCTTCTTGGACTGCAATGAAGCAGCTATGAGCTAATAATTTTGCTTTTCTTCTTGGACTGCTTGGACACGATGCCTTTTGCCACATCTCTGGATTAACTTGTCGCCATGGTAAAATACAATATAGCATGTCTGGCCATTTCGGTCTGAAATTTGGACGGGATTTTGATCTAATCGGTCCAGGACTTGTTAATTTTGTGCCAAAGTATAGCAGGTTGGTGCAGCGTGAACAGTTGTTTCGTGGATGCAATTGTGGTCAAAGACCATGAGTGTACAACTTGGTGCAGTAACACGTAAGTCAGTGACCGACTCCATTCCTCCAACCATTCACAGTTTCTCTGACAAAATTGTTTATGCTGTTTGTCCAAGAAAGTAAAAAAAAACAATATTGTAAAAGTAATATAAAGTTAATTACAATTTGAACCATCTTTTATTATTTAAGTTTCACTTTTCACCATGCTTTTATCATATATTTTCACTTTTGGTTAGTTTATTTTACTATCTCTTATTTCACTCTCTTTTTTTTTCTCAGTTCGGACCACCCAACTCTTTTCTCTAGTCATGTCTAATCACTCTCTCTTGCAAAAGATATGGCTTACGCATGCGTGAGGAGTTCATTGGTGCACTGAAGCCAATGTGCTGATAAAAATAGTTTGGGTTGGTACAAATTACAACAAAAACAAAACTACTAGTCTGAAGTGGAAAGATAAGACAAAAGAGTACTCCCTCCGGTTTCATTTTAATTGACGCTTTGTGTAAGATCAAAGTGTGTTTTGATTCTTATTCTGTGATGAACAATTGGCATATGTGATTATTGGTTTTGATATTTGGAGATTATCGTTGAAGTGGTTTTGGAGATAATCAATTTTCAGGTGATGATCGGATTCACTGTTATTTTATGTGACCGGTCCGACTGGGCGGAGGTTGCCAGTCAGACCATGCTATGTGTGCGGTCAGACCGGCCGGCCCGCGGTCTGACCGGCCGACGCTGTGTAGGTTTCGGTTTCGGGTTGTTTCTTTGGATATCCGTGATTGTTTCATGGTTATGGCTTCTAGATGGATACTATACGTATGTAATACTATTGTTTGCTGCTAATGAGTCAAGTTGGAGATAGCTTGGTCTCGGAATATGGTTTCTTTGTTAGTTCCATGTGTAGGTGACTCGATGTCTCGGGAGATTATTTGCGGTGATGGACCGGGAGTCGGCTTGGGGATAAGACGACGTCCGTGGTGGTCAGAGATCATGCGGGATACTTTGGCTAGAGTTGATGCACGTGGTTGATGGAGATTCCATATGGCATACGATGGAGGTATTGTGTGCGTATGGGATGCGGAGTCGAATTTTGAAGGAGTCCAAATTTGGTACGATTGATTATGTAAAGTTTGTTTCTTGTACTAGAGGGTTTCCTAAGGTGTTTAGGACTCTTAGTATAAGTTTGGTTCGTGGCTTTAGGCTGCCTACCTCATGTATAAATAGAGGGGGAGCGTGAGGCTTCCCGGTATCTCTTTTTGTGTCGCTTTTCATAGCGTTGTGTTTTAGGGTTTCGAGTTTAGTCGAGATTTTTGTAAGGAGTGCTGTTGTTGCACTTTGTAAACACAGAGAGAAGCAATAAAGTTGTCATCTACTTTGAGAGTTCTTCGATTTGTGTTTCACCGGGTTTCGGCGGTTTAACCGGCAATATACCGACGGTCAGACCGGCGGCAAGCGGCGGTCAGACCGGCGGCATACGGGCGGTTAGACCGGCGGCGGTGACAGGCGCGGCAGGCGATTTCGGCGGTCAGACCGGAGATTCAACACTGGTCAGACTGGCATCCACTCGGTCAGATCGGCAGATCAATCTCGGTCAGACTGACTTCCGTCAATTTCGAGGGTAATTTTTATTTCCGCTAAAAGTTTTGGTTTTTGGGTATATCAACCATTCACCCCCTCTGGTTGGCTTAGTTCTTGTGATTCGATCCTACAAGTGGTATCAGAGCCTTGTTTTCTTCTTTGGATTTTTATCGATCTAGAGTTTTTGCCATGGCTACTCCCGCTAGGTTTTCAACTAAGCCTCATGTTTTCGATGGAACGGATTTTTCTCATTGGTATAGTAGGATGCAATCTTACATTATGGCTGAAGATTATGATATTTGGAGAAAAGTTTCTCATACTTATGTGATTCCTGAAGCTATTAATACTGCTGCTAAAAAAACTGCTTTTGAACAAAATTGCAAAGCTCGCAACATTCTTTTGAGTGGTATTTCTTGTTCGGATTATGATCGTGTTGCTCATCTTCAAAATGCTCATGAGATTTGGGTTGCTTTGAGTAATTTTCATCAAGGAACAAATAACATTAAAGATCTTCGTCGAGATCTTTTTAAAAAGGAGTACATTAAATTTGAGATGAAACCTGGAAAAGCTTTGGATGACTATCTTTCTAGGTTTAATAAAATTTTGAGTGATTTTAGATCTGTTGATTCTTCTTATGATGCTAATTATCCACAATCTGAGATTTCTCGTCACTTTTTGAATGGTCTCGACATGTCTATTTGGGAGATGAAAGTTACATCTATTCAGGAGTCTGTTAATATGTCTACTTTGACTTTGGATTCACTTTATACAAAATTGAAAACACATGAGATGAATGTTCTTTCTCGAAAAGTCATTCTAAGTCGAATGCTTTGATTTCTTCTTCTTCCTCTTTGGATGTTGATGCTTCTTCATCTAAGTCATCTTTTCTTGCTGTTTTTAATGCCACATCCGATAATCAACTCGAACAAATCGAGGAGGAGGATTTGGCTTTGGTTGCTAACAGAATTGCTCGAGCTATGAATAATGCCAGGAACAGGAAAAGAGGTGGTCCAAATCATTGCTTTGAATGTGGTTCAATTGATCATCTTCGTTCGCATTGTCCTAAGCTTGGGAGAGGCAAAAGAGAAGACAAAGATGGTGAGAAGACCAACGACAACAAGCCCAACAACAACAAGTCGAAGGGTTCATCCCAAGGGAGGAAGCTGGATAATCTCAGGAAGGCTTTTCAACAAGTTTGCGCCGCCTTCGAGCCACTAAGTGATGTAGATGGTGAAAGTAGAGATGATGATAAGGGAAAGAACATATCTGATGTTTGCTTCATGGCGCATGGTGAATCTGACACAGAGTATGAAGATAATGAGGTGAGTGCTTTTGAGGAAGCTATTAATATTTTGAGTGCAAAAAATAAGAAGTGTGAGAAGATGTATAGAAAACAGGAATTTATCATTGAATCTCTTAAATCTAAAATTGATAGGTTAAAATCTCTTATTCCTAATGATGATGATTGCTCAAATTGTGAGGTTTTAATGAATGAGATTCCAAAAATTAGAGATGTTAATGCTGCACATGATTTGAAAAATATATCTTCTCTTGCTTGTAGTTTTGCTTTGCACACACGCACTTTGGATGAGTTGTTTTTAACTAAAAAGTTGTTGCAAAAATATCAAATTGTTTTTCATGCCAGTTTGATGTTTAACATGATTTCTGTTAAAAAGTTAAAACAACCTCATGATGTTTTGGATTGCTCAACATGTAGTTTGAATAAGATGAAACTAAAAGATGCTTTAGGTCGTGTTGAGTTCATGGAAGATGTTGTGAAAAAAAATGAAGTGCTTTCTTGCCCTAAATGTCGTAAAAGCAAAGGTGTCATGGTAGATTGTGAAAATTGTGCTAATTTGGAAAAAGAGGTTTCTTATTTGAAAAATTCTTTGCTAAGATTTTCTGATGGTGAAAAGAACCTCAACATGATTTTGGATCAATCAAAGGTTAGCACACATAACCGTGGTTTAGGTTTTAATCTTTATGCTCATAATTCTAGACATCCTCCTGTTGTGTTAGGTGCTGGTGCTAGAAGTGGTGAGATTTTGGTTAAACTTGATACTAATAAAACTGTGTTTAAATCTGCCGGTATCATGTCTACCTTGAATGCATCTTCTTCGAAATCCAATGTTGTGAATGCAAAACCTTCTGTTGTTGCTTGTGTTGCTAAGTCTTCTAATTCTACCAATGTGTCTAATCATCGTGAAAAATATACTTGTTCTTTCTGTGGAAAAGATGGACATATTATTGGTTTTTGTTTCAGATTAGCTCATAAACAGAAAAAGGAGAGAGAGATTGCTTTTGCAAAATCAAAGTGGCAAAAATCTGGTTTTCCCTCGAGGAAACCGGTCAGACCGCAGTGGGTCCCGCGGTCAGACCGGCGACCGGTCAGACCGTCTATAGAGCGTCGGTCAGACCGGGCACTGGTCAGACCGGCGGTACAGAGGCGGTCAGACTGGCCCCCGGTCAGACCGGCCACTGTACCTCGGTCAGACCGGCCTCGGAGGAATTTTTCTGAAAATTCTAAAATTGATTTTGCATGTGGATATATGCCTATTGGATCTTCTGGTCGTGTGTCTCGGTACTGGATTCCTAAATTTTTATTATCTTCTAACCCCAGTACTGAGGCTTCGACTTCTGCTTGTGTGTAGGCTTTGGTGGCAAGGAAGGAGAACGTGTGGATCGTGGATTCCGGTTGTTCGCGGCACATGACTGGTGATAAAAATTGGTTCTCCTCTCTCAAAAAGGCATCCAAGACTGAATCGATTATCTTTGGTGATGCTTCTACAAGTGCCGTTCTCACTACAGGTTGGTAACTGAAAATTTTGAATTGAAGAATGTAGCTTTGGTTGAGGACTTAAAGTACAATTTGCTTTCAGTTTCATAAATTGTTGATGAAAATTTTGAGGTTCATTTTAAGAAATCTGGAAGTAAAGTTTTTGATTCTTGTGGTGATTCTGTGTTGAATATTTCTCGCTATGGAAGAGTGTTTAAAGCTGATTTTGAAAATCCTGTTTCACCTGTGGTAACATGTTTGGTTGCTAAGTTTGATAAAGATGTGATGTTTTGGCATCGTAGACTTGGACATGTTGGTTTTGATCATCTCACTAGGTTAAGTGGTTTGGATCTTGTTCATGGTTTACCTAAACTTAAGAAAGATCTTGATTTGGTTTGTACACCGTGTCGTCATGCTAAGATGGTTTCTACTCCACATGCTCCTATTGTTTATGTGATGACGGATGCACCGGGGCAGCTATTACATATGGACACTGTTGGTCCAGCTAGAGTGCAATCTGTTAGAGGAAAGTGGTATGTGTTGGTTATTGTTGACGATTTTTCTCGATATTCTTGGGTTTTCTTTATGGCAACTAAGGGCGAAGCTTTTCAACACTTTTGTGGTTTGTTTCTTCGATTGGATCTTGAATTTCCTGGTTCTTTGAAAAGAATTCGTAGTGATAATGGTGGTGAATTTAAAAATGCTTCATTTGAACAATTTTGCAATGAAAGAGGTCTTGAACATGAATTTTCTTCTCCCCGTGTTCCTCAACAAAACGGTGTTGTTGAAAGGAAAAACCGTGTTTTGGTTGAGATGGCTAGAATGATGCTGGATGAATATAAAACTCCTAGAAAATTTTGGGCTGAGGCTATTAACACTGCTTGTTATATTTCAAATCGAGTTTTCTTGAGATCTAAACTTGGAAAAACTTCGTATGAACTTCGATTTGGACATCAACCAAAGTTTCACATTTGCGTGTTTTTGGTTGCAAGTGCTTTGTCTTGAAATATGGAAATTTGGATAAGTTTGAGGCACGTTCTACCGATGGATTGTTTCTTGGTTACCCCGCACACACTCGTGACTATCGTGTACTTATTTTGGAGACTAACAAAATCGTGGAGACTTGCAGAGTTTCTTTTGATGAGGCTAGTCCAGGTACTAGACCCGATATTGCAGGTACACTGTCACAGGTTCAGGGGGAGGATGGTCGTATTTTTGAAGATGAGAGTGACGACAACGACGACGACGAGGTTGGCTTGGTCGGTCAGACCGGGCGCCAGGCCGGTCAGACCGGCGCAGGACGTGCGGTCAGACCGGCCTGGGTCGTCGGCTGAGGGTTCTGCTGATGCTGTTCGAGATGGTCCTCCGGAAATTACTACTTCGACCAGTACTGATACAGAACATGGATCAACTTCAGAAGTTGCTGCTCCTTTGCACATTCAACGACGACATCCGCCGGAACAAATTATTGGTAATATAGGTGAGCGGACTACAAGGTCTAAGGTAACGACTCATGATGTTTGTGCAAATTCTGCATTTGTTGCTTCTTTTGAACCCAAAGATGTGTCACATGCATTAACTGATGAATCGTGGATTAACGCCATGCATGAAGAACTTGAAAATTTTGAGAGAAACAAAGTTTGGACTTTAATTGAACCACCTTCTGGACATAATATTATTGGAACCAAGTGGGTTTTCAAAAATAAATAAAATGAGGATAGTTTGATTGTGAGAAATAAAGCTAGACTTGTTGCTCAAGGTTTTACTCAAGTTGAGGGTATGGATTTTGATGAAACTTTTGCTCCTGTTGCTAGAATTGAGGTAATTAGACTTTTGTTGGCTTTTGCTGCTTCAAAAGGTTTTAAATTGTATCAAATGGATGTGAAAAGTGCTTTTCTAAATGGTTTTATACAGGAGGAAGTTTATGTCAAACAACCACAAGGTTTTGAAAATCCTGATTTTCCCAACCATGTTTTTAAATTGTCTAAAGTTTTGTATGGTTTGAAACAAGCTCCTAGGGCATGGTATGATAGGCTTAAGAACTTTTTGCTTGCGAAAGGTTTTGCAATGGGAAAGGTTGAGAAAAGGCTTTTTGTTCTTAAGCATGGTGATAATCAACTTTTCGTTCAGATTTATGTGGATGATATCATCTTTGGTTGTTCGACTCACGCTTTGGTTGTAGATTTTGCTGAGACTATGTGCAGGGAATTTGAGATGAGCATGATGGGTGAGTTATTGTACTTTTTGGGATTGCAAATTAAGCAAACAACTCAAGGTACTTTTGTGCATCAAATGAAGTATACGAAGGATCTTTTGAGACGATTTAAGATGGAGAATTGCAAGCCAATTTCAACACCAATTGGTTCTACAGCTGTGTTGGATCCTGATGAAGATGGTGAAGCTGTTGATCAAAAGGAATATAGAAGTATGATTAGGTCTTTATTGTATCTAACTGCTTCTAGGCCAGACATACAATTTCTTGTGTGTTTGTGTGCACGCTTTCAAGCTTCTCCTCGTGCTTCACATCGTCGAGCGATCAAGCGAATAATAAGGTATTTGAATCATACACTTGAGTTTGGAATTTGGTATTCTACTTCATCTTCTATATGCTTAAGTGGATATTCCGATGCTGATTTTGGGGTTGTAGAATTGATAGAAAAAGTACTAGTGGAACATGTCATTTTCTTGGTACATCATTGATTGCATGGTCTTCTAGAAAACAATCTAGTGTTGCTCAATCAACTGCTGAATCTAAATATGTTGCTGCTGCTAGTTGTTGTTCACAGATTCTTTGGCTCTTATCTACTTTGAAAGATTATTGTCTTACTTTTGAGAAAGTACCTCTCTTTTGTGATAATACTAGTGTTATCAATATTGCTAAGAATCCTGTTCAACACTCACGCACAAAGCATATTGATATTCGTTTTCACTTTTTGAGGGATCGTGTTGAGAAGGGAGATGTTGAATTGCAGTTTTTGGACATAAAGTTGCAACTTGCTGATATTTTCACTAAACCTTTGGATTCTAATCGGTTTGCTTTTCTTCGTGGTGAATTGGGAATAATTCATTCTTTTGGCATGGTTTGAGGGGGAGTTTGTACCTCATGGTTTTATCAAGCAATAATATGACAATGAGAAAAATTGAGAAAAGAGAGCTTTGTTTATGCATGTGGTATTTTCTTGTGCATGCTAGCAATACTTTGAAGGTTTATTTGTCTCTAGCATAGCTTGTATGTATTCTAGTCTTTTCATGAGAATTAGATTTTGCTTTTAAGGGAGATGATGCATGACACTTAAATTCTACTTGAATTAAGCAAATATGCAATGTTGATGCTAGCATATGGTTTGATTTGTAAATGCTCTATATTTATGCTTTATTGACTTGTTATTCCTCACATAGATTTAATTGCTCATTGTGAAAAAGAGAATAAAAATATGAAAAAAATGAATACCGAATCCTTGGAAACAATCTTGACGACAAGGACGTATTCGATGTGAGCAAAATAATGGGTGCTGAATCCTTGGAAACAGTCTTGACGATAGGGACGTACCTGGAATAAAAGAGAAAAATATGAGCAAAAAGGCTCAAGAAAAGAAAAAGTTCAAAAAATTCTCTTGGTTATTTTGTGCTAAAGTTTATTTGGGAAAGAGTGATAAATGCAATAGGTATATGCGTTTAGTGTTTATTCTTCAACCTATGTGCTTGTTAAGATGTTGCATTATAAATCGTATGAAATCATGAATTTCGATTGTTGATTCTAGCTTAATTGTAAAATATTTGGTTTATGGTTATACTTTAATGCATGCTTGTTATATTATAGATGGGTTTATCTTCTTTTTATTGCAACACATGACTTGATATGCTATATGTATGCTAAGCTCTTGAACATTAATGAATATAATTCCTATGCTTGATGAAATCATTGTCAAAAGGGGGAGAAGCAAGGTGAAAATTTTTGGATTTTTGGAGAAGCCACGTGAATTTTCGGAGAGTTGTTGAGAAGAGCATGTTTTTGGTTCAACTAGGAATTTCTTTCTTTTAAAAAGGGGAAGATTTCTTTCTTTCAAAAAGGGGGAGATTTCTTTCTTTTAAAAAGGGGGAGAAGTTTTCTTTTGGATTTTTGAGCACGATGTGTACATTTGTACGAAATGTGCTTTTTACCGCTCTTGTTTTTATTTTTCCAAACACCAAAACATTTTTATTGGGTTTGCCAATGTGTTCATCAAGGGGGAGATTGTAAGATCAAAGTGTGTTTTGATTCTTATTCTGTGATGAACAATTGGCATCTGTGATTATTGGTTTTGATATTTGGAGATTATCGTTGAAGTGGTTTTGGAGATAATCAATTTTTAGGTGATGATCGGATTCACTGTTATTTTATGTGACCGGTCCGACCGGGCGGAGGTTGCCAGTCAGACCGGTGCTATGTGTGCGGTCAGACCGGCCGGCCCGCGGTCTGACCGGCCGACGCTGTGTAGGTTTCGGTTTCGGGTTGTTTCTTTGGATATCCGTGATTGTTTCATGGTTATGGCTTCTAGATGGATACTATACATATGTAATACTATTGTTTGCTGCTAATGAGTCAAGTTGGAGATAGCTTGGTCTCGGAATATGGTTTCTTTGTTAGTTCCATGTGTAGGTGACTCGATGTCTCGGGAGAGTATTTGCGGTGATGGACCGGGAGTCGGCTTGGGGATAAGACGACGTCCGTGGTGGTCAGAGATCATGCGGGATACTTTGGCTAGAGTTGATGCACGTGGTTGATGGAGATTCCATATGGCATACGATGGAGGTATTGTGTGCGTATGGGATACGGAGTCGAATTTGGAAGAAGTCCAAATTTGGTACGATTGGTTATGTAAAGTTTGTTTCTTGTACTATAGGGTTTCCTAAGGTGTTTAGGACTCTTAGTATGAGTTTGGTTCATGGCTTTAGGCTGCCTACCTCATGTATAAATAGAGGGGGAGCGTGAGGCTTCCCGGTATCTCTTTTTGTGTTGCTTTTCATAGCGTTGTGTTTTAGGGTTTCGAGTTTAGTCGAGATTTTTGTAAGGAGTGCTGTTGTTGCACTTTGTAAACACAGAGAGAAGCAATAAAGTTGTCATCTACTTTGAGAGTTCTTCGATTTGTGCTTCACCGGGTTTCGGCGGTCTAACTGGCGATATACCGGCGGTCAGACCGGCGGCAAGCGGCGGTCAGATCGGCGGCATACGGGCGGTCAGACCAGCGGCGGTGACAGGCGCGGCAGGCGATTTCGGCGGTCAGACCAGAGATTCAACACTGGTCAGACCGGCGGCATCCACTCGGTCAGATCAGCAGATCAATCTCGGTCAGACTGACTTCCGTCAATTTCGAGGGTAACTTTTATTTCCGCTAAAAGTTTTGGTTTTTGGGTATATCAACCATTCACCCCCTCTGGTTGACTTAGTTCTTGTGATTCGATCCTACACTTTGGACAATGACACGCTCTACAAGATATACCTTTGACCTTATTTTTCTATTATAATATATACAATAAATAAATGCATGTTTACTTTTATTATAGTGTTTTGAAAAACAAATCTATATATGTTTTTCTAGTTTCTTTAAACTAAATATTTTTAAAGTTATTGAAGGACAAAGTTATAAAAGTTTAACCTCAATCTTGTCCAAAACGTCAATTAATATAGAACCAGAGGGAGTAACCCAAAGTAAACTTTGTTAATGGAAGATGGTCCAAACTATAATCCACATGTAATACTAATATTGTTATATAGTAAAATATGGTATAGTTTTTATGTAAAAATATTATCTAGTACACTGGCTCTAGCAATCTAAAGTACTAGTCCTCTACATATATCTCTCCATGTCTCTTGGAGCTAAGGTAGATATTGCCATCTGCATCTTGTTGGGGAAATAAACCTCACTCTAGTGTTCGGTTAACTAATATAATAGATGGCTAAAATGCCTTCAAGACAATGCCACTCACAGGTAACGACCCAAGGGCAATGATGCAAATTTCCGAGGGAACCCAAGCTTAGATTCATGACGGAGGGGAGGGGTCACCCCGATTATTCCATCTATTCAACAACCATTCTCAGTCTCTTCCTATCATCTTCTCCCTCACGAATCTAAGCTTGGGCTCCCTCAAAAAAAGTGGAGTCCTTGCTATGTTTGTTGGACATTGCTCTAGCATTGTTCCAACATATCTCCTGTATTTTATTCCTTCTATACTGAGCATACATGACATTTTGATATTTTATGGATAGTGTTTAAGGGTTTATTGTACTTGCTTCAAGATAACATTTGAGAACAATTGTTTCGGTTTCAGACATACCAAGTAAATACTGAATTTGGTGGGAATGCAAAGCATGTGTCCTGGTTGTCCATAACGATATGATGCATGAGAGTGGACTCTCTGATTATTTTTTCGCCGGAACGACTGTGATTATTTACATTATCATTGCAAACGATCATCAATCATCATAGATTAAACAGATTTGTGGCCAGTGTTCAAAGCTGATGCAAGTGTTTATGATTTCCTTATGACCGGTTCCCCAACTAATCATATCATCCGTGCCATTCTGACTTTGGTCAAAGTCAAACTATTATCAATTTGACTACTTTTATAGAAAATAAGTAGTAATATTTTTAATCCAAGATAAATATATTATAAAAAATTATTTAACTATAGATTTCATGAAACTATGTTAATGTTGTAAATATTACTACTTTTTTTTATAAAATTAGTCAAACTTAGAATAGTTTGATTTTGACCAAAGTCAAAACGTCTTATAACTTGAAACGGAGAGAATATGATGTATGAACTGCTGTTATTTATTTTCTAAAAAAATGAACTGCAGTTAACTAAGCTGCTTTGCACTGTGCCACTGTGCAATTATGCATCCTGCATAATCGCTTCCAATTGACCATGGAGTTTGCACACCACAAGCCAACGCGCCATGGCACTTCTCTTCGTCCCATTTCTCTTCTCCCTACTGATCACCACCTTCCCGCCCGCTGCAACGGACACCGTCACCGCAGGCCGGCCGCTGGCTGGCGGCAACAAGCTCGTCTCCGGCAACGGTAAGTTCGCACTGGGATTTTTCCAAATGGCCGGCGGCAACGGCAGCAGTAGCACTGCCCCGAAGTGGTACCTGGGTGTATGGTTCAACACGGTCTCGAAGTTCACCCCGGCATGGGTGGCCAACCGAGAGAACCCTCTCGCCGACGGCGGCGCCTCGTGGCAGCTCGCCATCTCCGGCGACGGCAACCTCGTCATCTCGAACCGCGCCAACAACAACTCCATGACAGCTGCAGCCTGGTCCAGCCAGGCCAACACCACGACGAGCAACAACACCGTCGCCGTTCTCCTGAACAGCGGCAACCTCGTCCTCTCCGACGCCTCGAATTCCTCCATCATCTTCTGGGAGAGCTTCAGCCACATGACGGACACCTTCCTCCCCGGCGCGAAGATGGGGTGGAACAAGGCGACGGGTTTCACCCACGGCCTCGTCTCCAGCAAGAACTCCGGCGACCTCTCACCCGGCGTCTACTCCGCCACGCCGTCCTCCGACTTCGCCAACCCGGGCCTGTTCCTCGCGTGGAACTCCTCCGTGGTGTACTGGTCGACGGGGCCATGGAACGGGGACTACTTCAGCAACACGCCGGAGCTGACGGCTCGGGCTCTCTTCACCTTCGACTTCGTCAGCAACGACCACGAGGAGTACTTCACGTACAGGCTGAGGAACGACACGATGGTCACGAGGTACGTGCTCGCTGCCTCCGGGCAGGCGAAGAACATGATCTGGTCCAGCGTCTCGGAGGATTGGGTGACCTTCTACGCGAAGCCAGGAGCTCAGTGTGACGTGTACGCTGTCTGTGGAGCTTTCGCTCTCTGCAGAGAGGACATGCTCCCGTTCTGCAACTGCATGGAGGGCTTCTCCATCAGGTCACCACAGGACTGGGAGCTAGGAGACCAGACCGGTGGATGTGTTAGGAACGTTCCTCTGAATTGTGGTGTGACAGATAGGTTCTATGCCATGAGTGATGTTAGATTCCCTGCTAATGCCAAGAACATGGAAGCTGGGACTGCCGATGGATGCAAACAGGCTTGTCTGAATGATTGTTCTTGCACTGCATATTCGTACAACGGCAGTTGCAATGTTTGGAGTGATGGATTGTTTAATGTTGCACGGCAGTATAACTATAACCAGAGTAGCAGTGGAGGAATTCTTTACCTTCGCCTTGCAGCTGAGGATGATGTTAGTGAGAGCTCAAAGCACACAAGAGGATTGATCATTGGAGTGGTTGCTGTTGCAAGCGTTCTCATTCTGTCCTTGTTTACAATTGTTATCATGTTTGTTAGGAGAAATAAAAGGAACTGTTCATCAGTCGGTAGAATTATATGTGGAACAGTAGCTTTTAGGTACAAGGATCTCCAGCATGCAACAAAAAACTTCTCAGAAAGATTAGGGGGTGGCAGCTTTGGTTCTGTGTTCAAGGGTGTTTTGACTGACTCCACTGTAATAGCTGTCAAAAGACTTGATGGTGCTCGTCAAGGAGAGAAGGAATTCAGAGCAGAGGTGCGTTCAATAGGAATAATCCAACATATTAACCTGGTCAGGTTAATTGGTTTTTGTTGCGAAGGTAGCAATAGGTTGTTGGTCTATGAATACATGCCAAATGGTTCACTTGATTCCAATCTTTTTGGGAGTAAAGTTGCATCTCTGGATTGGAGTACTCGGTATAAAATAGCGCTTGGTGTTGCCAGAGGATTGGCCTACATGCATGGGAATTGTCTGGACTGCATCATACATTGTGACATCAAGCCACAGAATATTCTTTTGGATGCATCATTTGTTCCCAAGATTGCAGATTTTGGGATGTCAAAGCTCATGGGGAGAGATTTTAGCCAAGTTCTGACAACGGTACGAGGAACTATCGGATATCTTGCGCCTGAATGGATTAGTGGAATGGCCATCTCATCAAAAGTGGATGTTTACAGCTATGGAATGGTGCTGTTGGAAATCGTATTTGGAAGAAGAAATTTTAGAGGAGAGTGCACCAGTAATGCTACCTATTTCCCGGTTCAGGTTGTTGGTAAACTCCTTCAGGGGAATGTGCAATGCCTATTGGACCAAAACATTCAGAGTGACATCAATTCAGAAGAGGTTGAAAGAGCTTGCCGAGTTGCTTGCTGGTGTATTCAGGATGATGAATTGAACAGACCGACCATGGCACAGGTAGTCCATATACTTGAAGGCGTCTTAGAAGTCGACATGCCTCCCATGCCAAAGTTGCTTCAGGCAATTTCTGGCAACATGGATTCGACTAAGACATAGATATGTGGTCAGTGACATAAAATTGTTCGTGTTTAGTTTGTCCTTTTTTTTTGTAATGGGCCGGCCCGCTCGAATCCTAGTGGCGATCGATCGGACGGTGGGCTGGTGGTGGCCCACAGACCGGCGAACCGTCAATCAAACAGATTAGCGCTAGCCTCAAACAAAGGCATAAGTGCCAATCAAAATCAAACAGGTGCTCTAAATAAAAGCTAAGCATAACAACCAACTAATGATCTTTTATATTTCTTCTCCAGCTCCAAGCAGCTTGTGCTCCCTTTTTCCGGTAAGGATGCACTACAACGCACTGGTATATACACGAGTTATCCTCTTCATGGTGGTAATACACCTCGTGTGCATGCTCGTCCATATCTGCTTAGCGAATGTTAGTTTAGATTACACTACAAGCTTATCCTAAACTACTAGAATTGATTGAAATGATCTATACCGTATACGACGTGACGCGCGTTTTTTTTCTTCTTAAAATTAAAGCACTTTCGGTAAACGCGGCGGTGCTCAATGGCTTTGCTCATCTTGGGCAGGTTACAACACGGGAACTCTTCTCCGGCCCCAGTTGCTCTCGTGACGAGTGAAAAATCAGTGAATTAGGCAATGCCCAATGGCCTCATTTTCTGTTGTCTTATCGGTTTTATAACAGAACAAACACTTAATGGTGGGACTAAATGAAAATTGTTAGGACAGGAAAAAACAAAATTTCATCTTAAAATAGAACATATGTATATGTAAAGAAATATTATTAGGAAGTAAAATGAGTCATTTCTAATAGTTTTCCCCGCGTTGTTGTTTTCAGGGCCTGTTTATTTCGCGAAAAGAAAATTTTTAGGTTTGACCGGATGTCAAAAGGGGTTTTCGGACACGAATGAAAAAATTAATTTTATAACTCGCCTAGAAACCGCGAGACGAATCTTTTGAGCCTAATTAATCTATCATTAGCACATTTGGGCTGTAGCACTTATGGCTAATCATGGATTAATTAGTCTCAAAAGATTCGTCTCGCGATTTCCTCCCTAACTGTGCAATTAATTTTTTAATTTATGTATATTTAACACTCCATGTATGTATTCAAATATTCGATGCGATGTTTCTGAGAACTAAACAGAGCCTTAGTTGGTGGAAGTGTTGTAGTCTGTCGACGGAACAGTTAATAGGAATAAAATAGACCCTTTTTTTCTACAGAGGTAGTAGATTTTAAGCCCGGAAAGACATGTGTAGTTCAAATAATATCAAAAGTAAAAAAAAACAATTGTGAATGTGATTACATTTCTACAAATAAATTAATTTTTTTTGTCTCAGTGTAGATCAAATTTTAGTTGGGTTGATACAATCTACGTTTTAAAATATACAATGCTACAACCTTCCGATTTTATGTTTAAATAATTACTATTTTATTGTGACAAATATATGTTAAGCGTGACTTATAATTTTTCATATTTACACTATTTATTTTATAATGAATTGTCATAAAGATATCTACATCAGTGCAGTACACTTGAAAACAAAAGGAGTAGCACTCTATATGTTCTTTTCTTCTTCTTCTTCTTCTTCTTCTTCTTATTATTATTATTATTATTATTATTATTATTATTATTATTATTATTATTATTATTATTATTATTATTATTATTATTATTATTATTATTATTATTATTATTATTAACCATTTAGACCCCGTATTAGAAGCGAGCACACATGCCACCATGATTAGAAATTCAGAACTATTGATTTCCTGAAGAGTGGCAGATTTGTGGTGGTCACGTCCTCTCCTGAACACTTGGACAATCATATATATCGTGATTAATTTTCTGTTAAGATTAGCTAATCCTTTTTAATAAAAGAAATATAAACGCTTACGCTCACAACTTCTGCACACGCACACCCACACCCTACTCATATGAATACTATTAAAATAACCGGCACCAATAACTCATCGATAAACGAACGTGGAGAAGATCCAAAACTAACAACGACATTGAGGCATGACATTTGTTAAAAAGTCCAGCCGAAGCCTACGTCTTCGGGTTATTGATTATGAACACTCCCCCCTGATCTAGCATAATTACAGTATATTAGAGTTACAATGACTCTTGATTGGAACACCACCGGTCAGTTGTTTTCTTTCGTCTACGCTATGTCGTCGTGCAATTACAAATTATAATTGTATCTCTCTATTTAGAGAGTTTAGGACAGAGATCGACTCTAGCTCTATCCTAACACATGTACAACCCCCAATGCTAAATTGTAACATACTTTATACATATATTAGATAGAAACTTTATCTAGCACCCTCGAAAGACCGGACCGACAATATCTTAAGATTGACGAAATTATCATGGGCGTCTCTCCATCAACAGGTATGTACTGAAAGAATAAATTGTCATACATATGAGCACATATGTCAAAGATTAAAACTTGAATTCGGATAGACATGTTTCATAAAAGAATGAGACATGGTAGGACCGTCTCCAGGGTACACCGGCAAAGCGGACAATAGGCTTGCAAATGCTACATTAATCCAAAGGAATGCTACAAGCTCATTCCTGCATTCCAAATGGGACATGGATCCTCTGCAGTACTTGTAACGCTCCGCTTTTCGTGAGACATTAAAAACTAATTCGGCAAAATCCTAATTGCGAAAATTTTCGTTCTTTGTGTGAGAGTCTAAGTCGTGCCATGGATCTCAATTCAATCCCATTGTTCCCTCTCATCGAAATAAAAAATCCTCCACCTCAAGATTTCCTATTCAAAATTCAAGTCTCCGAAATCAAATTCCGAAAGTCAATCCCTTCCTTTGAATCCTTGCCGAATATTCGCTCCGACTACAAAAAAATATCCAAGTTTCTGTTTTGAATCTCTTCCTTGACTTCTCCTCGAGTCTCCCTTGATTCCTCCCTAAACCATCGAGTTCGAATGTCAAATTTGAATTCGAATCCAAAACCCCAATTCGAATCCACTCCAAATCAGTCTTCTCTGCAAAAGTCTATTTTACCTCCCTCGGGTGTTGTGGGCCGTTTTCCCCCTTAGCCGTTTCTCCTCCCTCAGCCTCGCACGTGCGTTGCACGTGCCGAGCCGAGCCGAGAGAGAGCTCTCTCGCTCTCTCTGTTTCTCCCTCTCTCTCTCTCTCTCTCTCTCTCTCGTTTTCTCTCTCTCGCGCCGACGCCGCTTCCCGCCGTCGCCGCCCAAAACCCGCCACCGCCTTCGCTCTTTCCCGCGCTCGCGCGTGGCCGACCGGCCGGTTGTTGCCGCCGTCAGCCCTGCCACTCTGCCGCTCCACGCCGCTAGCTTCCAAAGCCGAGAGAGGCAGCCCCTCTCTCACTCCCTCTCCCTCCTTCAACTTTTCCCGAAACAGCAAGGAGCAGACCTCCCTTTCTCCCCCTTCTTTTTCCTTTTGCCCGACCACCATCGGCGTCACCGCCTGCCACCGCCTGGACCACGAGCGCGACCGCCAGCTCCTCCCCTTGACCGCCCTAAGTCGGTTTCCTCCCCCAAAACCGACTTCCCACACCCATAAAAACCAACCCGAGCCCCTCCCTTTCCTCCTCGTTTCCATGCCCAACCTCCCCCGCGCCATTGTTGCCACCCCGCCCTGCAGTCGCCCTCACTGTTCGTTGCCGAAGCACCAGGGAGACCGGTGCGTGCATGGACGCGTGACGCGGGAATCCGGGCACCCTCTCCTTCCCCTTCCCCGGCCCGAGGCCGGAGAGCTCGCCCCGCACCGCCGCCACCCATCACTGCGCCCGGCTCGGTAGTGCCTCCCTCCCGTTCCCCTTCCCCGCTCACCCTCGTCCCCTCTAGCTTGCGTGGTAGCTCGGTAGCCCTGCCGAACGCGCGTAGACGCCACCCCAAGGACCGCCGCCACCCGGCATGGCCCCGCCGCCATTGCCGCCCACCCCCGGAGGCCGCCTCTCGTCGCCGGACCTCCACGGCGCCGCTCAGACCCATCCGACCCCGGAAATGAGCTCCTTGAACACCGGAGATGCTCTCGCCGCCTTTAATTGAGTCTTCGTCGCTCCTCGGTGATTTCCCCTTTCTCTCGCCGCCGGACGCCGCTATCGAATTCCACCGCCGTCGAACTCCCTCCGGCGAATCCGAGCCGTTGGCTCGCTCCTTCTCGACGCCCTCGTCACTCCGGTGTGCTCCCCGAAGACCAAATCCGTTGCGCTTGCTCCGGTGAACACGGCCGCCGTCCGCCGTCCATCTCGGCCTCCCCTTCTTCCTCCTCCCGCCGGCCTACGTGGCTTCCACGTAGGCGCCACGTCGGCGCCACCTCGGCTTTGACCGAGCCGAGCCGGTCAGCCGCCTCCTCCCTCCCCCCCTCGCGCGCGCGGTCCACGGTGCGCCAACCGGCTGCGCGTGGGCCCGCCGCATCCCTGGTCCATCCGGTGCACGTGCGTGAACCGCGCTCACCCGAAACCCTAGTGCCGCCCACATGCGCCGCTCCCACAGTGAGCCGCGCCACCGACAAGCGGGCCCCACTCGGGACCCCGCAAGGTAGACTCGGCCCACCGGCCCTCTCTCTCCCTCACTCTCCCCGCGCCCCCTTGGGCCGCCTCTCCGGGCCGGCCGGCCCATTAGTTCGGCTGAGCCATGCCTCCCCTCTTGGGCCGCACCCAAGCCGCCCGAGGAAGTCTAAATCATATCCCTCCTTCAATTTCTTTCCAGAAAGGGTTTAATAAATTATTAAATCCTTTTTCTTTAGACAGAAATTCCTTAATCCTTAGAAAATCCATATCTTCTCAACCGCTCATCCGATTGACTCCGTTCAACTTCCAATAATTCCGTAAAATTGAGATCTATCTAATGGTACTATTATCTAGTCTAAATAGGATCTTTATTTTGGGTCTTGTGTAGGTTTTTAATTGTTTGCGTATAGTTGTGGTTACCGGATTTTCGTCGATCGGGGGTTTTCTCGAAGATTCGTGAAGCTTCGTGAAGACCTCGAGCAAGGCAAGTCACCATTTGACCAATTGCTCCTATAATTAGAAAATTATTATTATTTTGTTTGCAACTTGCATTGTTAGAATCACACACTTAACTTGCTTGGCCTCGGTTTGCGCGCCAAACCGACGGACCTACCCAGTAGTCGCACTAATTCCTGTAGGCTGTACTACCCTGACTCCTTGTCGCTCCACCTTTGTGGTACCTCGGTATCCGTGCTCTCTGAGCGCGTATACCAAATATCCCACATACACCGTTGTTTGTCGAAAACTTGGGAAATGGGTTTGTAAAGCCTTGAAAACCCGACATGTGGTGTCGGTGTGATTAAAAATAAAATGAATTGTGAAAACTTGCGATGCAGGGGTTGTGCCTATGTGGCACTGTCCGTATTCGCATATTAGGACCGGTTCCTATGGGAAACTCATCGAGCATAATCAAAGTGCAACCACAAGGTGGTATGGGACACCCTGGCTAAGTAATTAGTCGGTTCAGGGAAACCTCGCATGCTAATAGTTGGGAACGCCGGGGCGGGGTCGGTTGGAGCCAAACCGGGTTCCTGGTAAGCAAGGAAGAGAAGCTTGCTGAATTACCGATCGAGGTAGTTGGAGTTTGATTTGTGAAAACTAAAATGGCCTATATTTATGTGAGGATTTGATCCTTCTATGTGGCATGAGGTAACCTTGAGTCGGCTTAGGAAAGGCTTTGTCGCGAACCTCTGACACCGGCCAGTGTCTGGAGTAAGTTCGTGTCTTGTGGGTAAAGTGTACCCCTCTGCAGAGGTTAACTAACTGTTCGAACAGCCGTGCCCACGGTCATGGGCGGATGTGAGGTGGTTCCCGTTGCATAGATTTGTTTGCCTGTGCTTTGTGAAAAGTTGTTGTGGTGTGGGAATCGTAATCAGAATCAGCCTATGTGGCAGATGGATGACCTGAGTGGTCAGAAACGAATCTGTGTGATTCGGGATGTCTGCGGGCATCATAGACTAGGCTTTCCGAGTGGAAGCGGATTGCTTTGCTGCTGGGCAGCTGGACTCTGGGAGTCCGCGAAAACGAATAAGGCTCTGGGAGCCGCTTAATCAAGTGAAATGGCTCTGGGAGCCGAGAAGTAATGATCTGACCCGGGAGGTCGGTACATTACCAATTGAGCTGTTGAAAAGCATCTCTTAAGTCGATTTGAGGCGCAAGTCTCTTTTCGACCCAAACTTAAAAAGAAATAAATCACTTAGTGATTTCAAAATGATTTCAAACAAAATATTTGCAAAACAACCTTGCCTCTCTTCCAATCTTGCATTAAACACCTAAGTTCCTGTGACTTGCTGAGTACGAAAGTACTCACCCTTGCTCTATATAAATATATATATAGTTCCTCCGCCCTGAAGAGAAGATAAAGTGAAGTGACGATTAGGGTTTCGTCCTGATTCCCAGCCGTTGCCTGTGGTGTTGGGTGTTCGTTCGTTGGTTCCGCTGCTGCTGCTGTTGTTGGTGTTTCCTCGTCAGCGTCGTCGGTTGCATTCTCGGGCTGTTCTGAGCTGCAACCTAAGTTAAGGTAAATAAGTCCTTTATTTATGTTAAGGATTTGCAATGATTCAAATTTGTCACCGTGGGTACCAGCGCTATGTCCTGGGACTGGTACTGAGATCGCGGTTTCGTAGGAAGCGATTCGCGCCGTTTTTCCTACGACACGCTCCAGTCAGGTGCCGTTGTACGGCGGTACCAGATTGGGGTGTGACAGTACTGCATTTACAATATCAGTGGTTGACATGTGGACCTGGTCCTATATGTCAGTGGCTGCTACTGCAGGTGTAGTACTGCAGACAATTCCCACGGTTACAAATGGCATGATAATAGGGTCAGGGACTCAGGGCGTTACCGTGCGTGTAAGTTTTGCCCTTTTTGTTTTTTTCTTCTGAGTGAAAATTCGCATGTTCTGGGATCTTAAGATTCCATCGCTGGACGCAGATTTGCGTGTAAAGATGACCGAGCACTTCGACCAAATGTTCAGTTCAGAGCTGGACGGAATGTCGATCAGCTGCCATGTTAGACCACCGAGTCACCGACCGGTACGTGTGTATCTTCCCATTTTCCACCGAGGAACGTGCCTGGGACGACGAGACGCACGCACACGCGCGCGGGAGCAGTAGTACACGACTCGAAATACATGCATCACATCCCACGACGTCGCCGCCGATCGACCTCCCCCCCGCGGCCCGCGCACTAGTTGATCACTGCCGCGCGAGCAGAAAACGCGGCCTCCTGGGGGAGGCACGGCTCGGAACCTTCGCCAATCGCGTCTCGTGGTGCACCATCTGCCGCTCCGTCCCCACATGAACCTCCGCCAACTTGCCACGAAAACCAATTGTTTACGCCGCCGCCGTGCCCTGAACCCTGCAGGCGAAAGCTTCAGCTGGCAAATTGTATTTTTTTTCTGCGTGGTAATCTCAGCCGTGAGCCGTCAACGGAGTAGAAATTATTAATTGAGAAAATTGTGCGCTAGTATGGGCGTGGTTCTGTATCTTCGGTTTCCAGATTCCGTCTCCCCGTTTTGACGAAACATGGGCTACATGACAGTGAGGATGCCATTTGGAACACCCGTATAAAATGGCGGATTTGCCCACAATCGTGGCGTGTGCTCTCTCTCCTCTGATACTGCAGAGGCGAGCTGTGCTGGGCGGGAGCTTACTTGGCGAGATGAAGAGGAGGCATTGGAGCCACCCGTCGTGCGGCCTCCTCCTGCTCGTCGCCGTCTTCTGCCTTCTCCTCGTCTTCCGCTGCTCCCAGCTGCGCCATTCCGGCGATGGCGCCGCGGCCGCCGCGCCGGATGGTGGTGCGGGACGGAACGATGGTGATGACGTTGACGAGAGGCTTGTGGAGCTCGCGGCCGTGGACCCGGCGGCGATGGCGGTGCTGCAGGCGGCAAAGAGGCTGCTCGAAGGGAACCTGGCGAGGGCGCCGGAGAGGCACCGCGACGTCGCGCTCCGGGGGCTGAGGGAGTGGGTCGGCAAGCAGGAGCGGTTCGACCCCGGCGTGATGTCCGAGCTCGTGGAACTCATCAAGCGCCCCATCGATCGGTACAACGGCGACGGTGGTGGCGGCGGCGAGGGGGAGGGCCGGAGGTACGCGTCTTGCGCGGTGGTCGGGAACAGCGGGATCCTGCTGGCGGCGGAGCACGGCGAGCTCATCGACGGGCACGAGCTCGTGGTCCGCCTCAACAACGCGCCGGCGGGGGACGGTCGGTACGCGCGCCACGTCGGCGCGAGGACCGGCCTCGCGTTCCTCAACAGCAACGTGCTGAGCCAGTGCGCCGTCCCGCGCCGCGGCGCCTGCTTCTGCCGCGCCTACGGCGAGGGCGTGCCCATCCTGACGTACATGTGCAACGCCGCGCACTTCGTCGAGCACGCCGTGTGCAACAACGCCTCCTCCTCCTCGTCGGGCGCCGCCGACGCCACCGCGGCGGCGCCGGTGATCGTGACGGACCCGAGGCTGGACGCGCTGTGCGCGCGGATCGTCAAGTACTACTCGCTGCGGCGGTTCGCGCGGGAGACGGGGCGGCCGGCGGAGGAGTGGGCGCGGCGGCACGAGGAAGGCATGTTCCACTACTCGTCGGGGATGCAGGCGGTGGTGGCCGCGGCGGGCGTGTGCGACCGCGTGTCGGTGTTCGGGTTCGGCAAGGACGCGTCGGCGCGGCACCACTACCACACGCTGCAACGGCGCGAGCTGGACCTTCACGACTACGAGGCGGAGTACGAGTTCTACCGTGACCTCGAGTCGCGGCCCGAGGCGATACCCTTCCTGCGCCAACGCAACTCCGGCTTCCGCCTGCCGCCCGTGTCGTTCTACCGCTGACACGCCACGCACGCAACCCCGCAAACGCATAGCATGCATAAAATTCTTTTTTGTAATTAGATACGTGTTTTAGTCATTGCAACAAAGCGAAGCAAACGTAAACAACAATCCGTGAACATTTGGGTCGTGAACTCGTGATCAGCTCGCTAATCTTTTGCCGTGCTTTGGCTGCAACGACATTGGCTTTGTTTGCGACGACGGCCACGATACTTTCGTTAGCCTCGATGGCGCGCAACTTGCACTCCATGATTCCATCAGCTTTGTCTAAGATAGTTTACGACTTACGAGTTACGAGCCTTCTTCCGTTCCCATGCACGTATTATTGTTTGGCGGCCAAAATCGCAACAGGCAGTTGACTCGTATTTGCTCTAGTCCGCGGCTTTGCACGGGCAGCACTTAAAATCGTCACGAACTAGTGGATCTGCAACTCCAAGGCGCTGAATTGGTAAGCACATTGTACAATTGCTGAGCTTTATTTGGCAGAGGACAAGTGGACTCTGCTGAGTATTGATTTCGCCGCGCGTGAAACATTATGAATCAATGCGACTTTTGCGATTCGGGCCGAATCCAAATATAGGAGTAGTATTTCCAAACTCCAGCCAGTTAAATCTCCACTGAGAACATCTCTACCATGGTTTACTTCTGGTGTTTCTAAGCTTTCACCTGTCTGTGATGACGCATTTCAGAAAGTTCTCTCCTAGTACTAAATTTACGGCCCATCCAGAGATTTTTTTTTTAAACTAATCGACGAGCTTCAATTTCATTGAATAGAGAAGGAGTAAACTTTACAAAGCGAAAGGAAAGAAAACGAGCTCAGAGCCTTCGGTCCGAGCTAAATAAAAGAGAGGCAATTATAGGCCCATCCAGAGATAGGTATGCTAAGATTTTCCCATCGCTACATTCTTCTTCTGAGCTCCTTAAGGAATCAGGATTCTCATGTAGTTTTGCACAAACTGTGCTCTACCATTCTAC
Source organism: Oryza sativa Japonica Group (assembly GCF_034140825.1). NCBI lineage: Eukaryota > Viridiplantae > Streptophyta > Magnoliopsida > Poales > Poaceae > Oryza > Oryza sativa. The sequence continues at coordinate 25,810,043 of NC_089038.1, forward strand.
GGGCTGCCTCTGTAAAGTTCAATACAGTGGAAGATCCATGCGATCTTCAGTTCTGTGCTAGCCTAACTAGTCCATGAAAATTAAACCGATGAGAGAGCTGGGTCTAAAGGTCTTCAGGATTAGCAGACACACACATTGGAAGAAATCAGAGTACAATAATGGAAGAAACAGAATGGTTACTCCACTGAAACCATTTACCTGACGCCTCACATGCAAATAAGTTTTGCAGACAAACAGATCTAGGAGCAGGATTTAATCCTTCATTGGCAGCATCCATGTATATGATATGGACAGTCCTTGCAATTCATCAGGAATATAACAGACAGGTGAATTCACTAATTCATAATATTTAACGAGATAGATTATGAAAATATAAGAGACTATACAAACATACAAATCTAAATTCGATCTACACATGAAAAAAACAAAAATAACAAACTTTATTTGCGTTATACCGACACTATTCACTGTCTGATTTAATTGTTTTTGTTTCTGTAGTTATAAATCAAATTTAGTCTTGCATGTATGTTTATAGATATAGATTTGTATCATCTCAATTATAATGTTACTATTTTAAAAATAATTCTATAACTATTTTAAGTTGTATGCAAATAATAGATGTATAGAAAAACCCTGCCCAATAACTTCACGGAGATCACAATGCGAGACACTGTAATCTAACGAGGATCAAAACCACTCCTCTGAACAGGGAAAAGATATTGTTCCCAGTTGAAAAGCTGGTGAAAAGTTTGATTATTACAGGGCACGTAAAAACCAACCAGATAAGGCCAGAACATTGTGTAACAACCAGGTAAGGTCAGAAGTCTAAAATATGTGCCCCAATGCCCACTCATCAAAGTAGGAAAATTAATGGTGCCACAATGCTTTTCTCAAATCAATATCGCTGCTCCTGCCCCATTGACCGATGCCTATTTAACATTTAAACTGATAGTGCTGCACCTTGAAAAAAGAAAGATGACGTCCAGATTAGAAAAATCTCAAGCCTGGAGAACGTCCAGTGCTGACAAGAGCTCAAAGTTGCCATATTGTTGCACTAGACAAACGATTCGGGCCCAAGCCGCTGCCCAGTGCGCGCTCTTCCTCGCCGCCGCAATTGCTTCCTATGGATTACCGTTGCACTGGTATTGAAATACCGATTGACAACTGCTCCAAATAATCTAGGACAAACACTGACAACGACAAGGCCGTCCAACACTTCACACACAATCTGTGGTCTGATATGCTTCCAATTTCAACAACAGATGCTGAGATGTCTCGAAGAAGGAGGAGAGAGGAGCAAGAGAGGACCAGGATGCGGTGGCGCTCCGGCGAGGGACGGCGTGAGTGAAGTGGTCCCGGCGTTCTTGCTACCAACGGAACGGGTCGGAGTTTTAAACTCCGAACGCCCTAGGCCTCTTACAACCGTCCGATCACATTCGGGCGGCCAAGATTGAGTAGCAGACATGCCTCCCTCCCTACCGCCTACCGGCTGGCCCAACACTCGACGCGGCGAAATCTAGACCGCACGGACCTCATCGAATAGCGATCATCGATAAGATGACCCGGGGGGTTCGGAGCTGAAAACGAAGAGGAAAAATTTTGCCAAAAATGCGGAGTAGAATTTGTTGATTCTCGGATGCGAAGATATCAAATGGGATACATCAAACTCACATGTCCCGTGATCCAGCCAGGTTCTATTGATCATGTCTCCTTCTCAACAGTTGTACCTTGTCTTGGGGTTTTGGCTTTACTATCACCGGAAAAATCAAAGTCTCGGACTTCAGAGTTTGAAACTCTGAATGTATCTCGACTCTGATCACTTGTTGGGCCATCGTAATGGAAGCTGGGCTTTGACTTGCAATTCAGGCCCAACTCGGCCCCGTGCGCTCTCTTCCTCACCGGCGCAATCTCTCCTTCCAACCTCGCTGCGGCTCAGCCACGTCGACTTCGGAATCGCCGGCGTCTCGCCGTGACGCCGTCTCGTCTTCACCGGAAACTTCGCGTGCGCAGGTGCGCTGCCACCGGTCGTCGTCTAGCTGGTGCATCCATCTATTCTCTTCTCCTTTTCCTTCGTTTCCTTCCCTGCTTGCAGTGCCGCTAGCTACGTGGTTCTATCTTGGTAGTGATGAAGACTGTTTTTTTTTAAAAAAAAAGAAGGCAATAATTTCTCCTTGTATATTTATAAAGGAGTTACAGGGAAATATTTACAGGCGGGGAGTTTAGGTCATTCCCGGACCACAGCGTTTAGCGTGGAAGACAGTTGGAAAATGTGTGGTGGAGTTGCTGCCCAAATCTCTGCAGTTAAGAGTTTCTGAAGATGATGGAAGCTTTATGTCAAAAGAAAAAATAGATGACGGAAGCTGGATTCGGAATGTTGTAATTTGCAAGAGCTCGAAGTATCTCCATCTAAAAACCATCTGCAACCATCTAGCTCAACTTAAGTGTATATGTCCTCCTGCTGCAGATTTGTGGACGAAGGGGAGTAGATAGATATGTGTGGTTAGGGTAACAGAACAAAAGAAACTCCTGCTTTGGGCCAAAGAAAAATATATATAAATTCTAGAGTTTGAATCCTATGGGAAAATCTATGACAACACTGACAATATCATCCAACACTTCACACACAATCTGTGATCTGATCTGTTTCCAATTTCAACAACAAATGCTGAGATGCCCTGAGGAAGGAGGAGAGAGGAGCAAGAGACGATAAGGATGCCGCGGCGCTCTAGTGAGGGACGGCATGAAGCGGTGCGGGCGTTCTTGATACAAACGGGAGGGGCCCGAGTTTAAAACTCCAAACCCCAGGGACTCTGGTGGCCGTTCGATCAGGTGCGTGCGGTCAAGATTGAACAGTGCCTCCGTACTCGACTCGCCAAAAGACTGGCCCAAGAAAGAAGCATCCACGAAATCTAGGCCGCACAGACCTCATCAAATGGTGATCAGAGACCCAGAGGGGTTCGGAACTTTAGGGCTTGTTTGGTTTGAAACCCTACCAAAATATTGGTAGTACCAAACCTTGGGCACATTTTAGCACTACCAAATTTTTTATAGTACAGATTTGGCTCCACTCTATTGATTTGGCAAAATTTGTCTCCAATCCAAAATGCTAACATGTACTATTCAAAACTACCAAAGAATTGGTAGGGCAAGAATTGGCACCAAACCAAAATGGCCCTTAAATACCGAACCCCTCCGGGCTATTTGATCACTTGCAAATCCAACCCAAAGCCGCCGCCTTATGCGCTCTCTTCCTCAGCCATGTCGAGTTCGTGATTGTCTCCGGCGTCTCGTCTTTCACTGGAAACTTTGCATACTCGCGCTGTCCCCGGCCATCGTCTACAAAAAGTCCGTTGAATTTTTTTTTTTGGAAATAGGCAAGATGCACTTTTTTCTATTAAGAGAAATAAAATTATTTACAAGTCGAGGGCTGAAAAAGAAATGAAAGGTGAAAGGTACTGGAAGTGGGCAAAGCTTCGAAAGCCTATTCTCGTGACATTGATTGGACAGGAGCTGAAGTGTCACCTGCTCGGCCATCCCTTTGGCAACATCTAACTAGCTTCTTGGCTTTTGATGGAACACCTGATTATTCAGCGCCTTCCAAATTGTCCAGGCTATGAGCGTTGCAACGGCGTCGAATCCTCACCGAAGAGGCTTGCAAACTTTCTTCTGGTTGTTGCAGAGCCAAAGATGAAAGGATTCATCAACATGCAGTTAGGCTGCCCAATCGCTTTGAGCACACACCACTAAAGTTGCCTGGATTCTGGACATGCGACTAATAAATGATTGATGGAATAACCTATTTTAGAGGTTTTTGTGTGTGTGTGTGTGTGTTGGGGGGAGGGGGGATGAGTTTGTGGACTCGCCTTGTGTTATCATTTCCCACTCTTTGAATGTCAAGCACTGTTCTTTTTCATGTGTATCATCCAAACGATAGTTTTGATGTTCTCATATGTTAATTTTTATATGAATTACATAGGCATGACATTCTATTCCTGGACATTGGGGATAAGGCCAAGTGTGCAATTCCTAATCAGACAGGGCCAGAATGTTTAACAAAGATAAGGTCAGGAGTCTAAATTACTTGCCCCCATGCCTGATCATTGATAAAGTAAAAAAAAACTTAATGCTTTTTCTTCACCCAATATTGGTGCTACTGCCCCAATGGACAATTCCTACTTAAACAGTTAAACTAATACTGCTGCACCTTGATATGAGAAAGATGCCACCCAGATTAGAAAATCTTTGACCTGGAGAATGTCCAGAGCTGACAAGACCTGCTAATCACCTTTGTTTTTGTTCAAGTTGTCATCTTGTTGCATTTTTTCGATGATGGAAGCTTTATTAAAACTCAGTCAAATACACCAAGATGATACATTCCAACTGAGCTCACTCCTAGCCTCTGCATGAAATGCACACAGCCACAAAACATGATCTAACTAGATCCTCAACACAAAACAAATAAATTAGTGACTATCAAGCCGTAGACTAGATCGCCACACATGTTCCAGGGTAAAAAAACTCATGTGCCACCTGATCCAAACGACGCGATACCACCATAACAGTATCATGAAGACCCGGTTTGTGGAGGACAGACCAGGTGCATAGCCACCGGGTGACTAAAGCAATAATCTACAAAGGAGAAGACACCGTCTTGTTGTTAAAAAATTACCCCGTTTCTGCTTAGCCAAATGGACCAACAAAGAGCTGTTGCACCCATCAAAAGCAGATTTCTCATGTCCTTAGGAACACATGTAAGCCAATGCCCAAACATATAGTTAACATCTTGAGGAGGTTGTAAGTTATAAGCCAAATAAATAACGGACCAAATCAAACGAGTAACATGACATTGGAAGAACAAATGTTGGATGGTTTCGCCCTTACGACAGAAGCAACATTTCTTATTAACATCTTGTTGCATTAGACAATTCATTCTTGATTGGGACATTAAGATGCCCTCGTTTCAATTTTATATTCAGACGTTCAGATTGACGAATTTGACATAGAGCTCAAGACACCAGGATGCTGCCAACTGGCGCCGGAATGCATTATATAATACTCTTTGCAGCATATGGTCATATGGAGCAGTGTTCTGCTGCACCTCAAAGTCAAACACACACGGCCACTAAAAGTTAGTATTTCGCTTCCCAAAAAGCTACAATACTACTGACACCATATGCTATTGTTAGACTTCTGACTAACCCAATTTGACCAGTAGGACATCTACAGAGTAAAGAACTGCACGATTTTGGCCAATCTGAGCTGTAGGTATAAGCAGAAGCAAGAGTAAGCAACTACATGGACTTATATACAATCTATGAAGCTGCTGAGGAATTCTTTCAGCACAACAAAATTCAAGGCAAGTGCTCATATGAAAGAAATTGCTTCCTACAGATTTGCTACTGGCATTGAAATGCCATGCTCTGAACAACAAATTGACAGATGCTCCACAGAATCTGTGACAATGTCCTCCAACACTTCACTGGCAATCTGCTCAGTGATCTCATCTGTTTCCATTGTCAATAGCTTAATCCAACCCTTCCCTTCCACCTCCTCCTGCATAATTCTTTCCAAGATTATTCCAGCATTGTCGTCCTTGTTTGCCGCAAAGCTCCCATCTCCATAAAGCCAATCGCTCACGATGTTCCATACTTCTTCACCCAAGGTTTCAGATAGTTTCTCCCTCCATGTTCTTAAGCATGCTCTACTCCATGGATAGCTGCATAGTAACGTATCCTGGCCAATCTCAACCAAGGCCATATTTACACAATCGAAAATGAGCTTTTGGTGTGACCTTCGCTCCCTCGATTTAGCATCCTCCTCCTTGCGATCCAAGAACTTGTCACACAATGCAGGATCAAGGGGGGATTCAGGCAGGTACCACCCTGTGAAGACCATACTTAACTGCAGATGGCATAATCCAGCAGATGATACTATCTCTTGTACAAGAGAGTAACATTTTAGTTCATCATCATCATAATCGGCATCATCTACATTGGAATGCTTTAGGCCACCTAGCAACGGAGAACCTGAGTTGGTATCTTCCCATGAAAATGAGCGGGCAACAGAATCGATAGCAGGGCATCGTAAGGCAACCCCTAAAGACATAGAGAACATGTAGTTAGTACATAATAGAAGACAGCAATGGTAAGCTCAAGGGTCAGAACAGGTGACAAAACTTACTCTCGGTGCAGGAAGTTCTTCTTGAAGATTCAGGTTCATTACTGTTGCTATCTTCAAAAACCGTGTCAAGAATTGAAGTAGGACTAGTCTCATCGTGGATAGATTTTAGATCACCATTTGATTTTACTTCATCAACATCTCCACTTACACAGTCAGAAGATACAGGTACTTCTATGGAACCAGCATCCTGCTACATGTCTCTTATTAGTTACTGAGAGTAAGAAAACTGGAGTACAAAGCAGTATTCTTTTGTAGGAACTCGGGAAGAGATAATCAAAGAGCTTCACAAGGCCATGGTGGAAAAGGAGAATCCGGTAGACCAATGCATTGATAATTAAAAAAAACTAGTAAGGCATGAATATAATTTGAGATAAGTGCGTACTTTTGTAGAACAGGGAGCATGATTGGTGGAATTATCAGCTTCATCCTTGCAAAAAGCCATTTGTTCATCAGGACCAAGATTGTGATCAGACTGCGGCACCATGTGCCCGATACATCCAAATATCTCGCCTGAGCTATCAGATGAGAGGGAAGTTTTCTCTTTTGTTGGCCTTTTATTGCCTGGGAAGAAAAAACTTGATATTTTCCCCGTGAAAGATAATTTTGCTCTACCTGACTTTGTAAACACCTTCGGAGTCCCTTCAGAATTTGCAGATTGAGCATTCACTGCTACGTTGTCAAATATAGATGAAGACACTGGGACAGATTTTGATTTTGCTAAATTCCTTGGAGAGCTCTTCCCATTTTCATCGTACTCTCTTAAAGTAGATTTGCATGCATCTTTCATGGCCAACTCATTTTCTGTGCCACTTGACCGGTTGCTTGAAACAGAAATTATCCCAGCAACAGCTTCTTCTTTCTTAGCTACTTGAAGGGAGAGCATCTCACCCAAGGTGGTTGAGCTCCTTCGCAAAGGTACTTGTTCTTGATTGATCTCATTGTATGATACCATTGCCCATCTCTCTGAAAGCCGTTTTTTGGCTTCCCTGATCACAGATGACTCAGGTGAATGTGAATGGGCCCTGCTAAAAGTAGAGGCTGAGTGAGGACTGTTGTGTCTTCTGATGTAATCCCATGAATGTCGCGACATTGGACTGACTGCATCTGAGTCACTTGGGCTACCTCCTTCATCAATGTAGTCAACTTCTGACCCACTGAAAGAGCTTTCATCTCCACCATACCCATTTGAATATGTGGATGATATCAGGGATTCGTCCCGCCGATGACGACTCTCTGGCATGTGCTGAACCGAACCATGCAGTAATTCCCTAGATCCTAGGATGGATGCATCATCTTGTAAACCTCCATGGAAGTCGATCCGCCGAGTTTGTTCAGATGGAGCTGCTCGGGCAGTTAGCCTGGCTCCTGTTCTATTAGGCTTCCCAGGGCTAGGCTTTAGGACCACTATCCTAGTTGACTTGGAGAAGTTGTCATCTGCTGAGTAAGATCTCTGGTGAGTCTTTCCCATCACAAGTTCATTTTCTTCATTAATAACTTGGTGTGTTCTGGTTTCTCTTATTCCATTGTTCTCAACAGATTTGATTGGCTTCAACACTGTAATACGCTTCGTCGGAGGCGGTGCAGGCGTTGTGTCAAGTCCATCGAGCTGCTTCAAGAAAGCAGGGCTTGGTTCTTCAAGAAACTTCAGAAACAACTCCCTGTTTGAACTTAGAACCTCAAGAGCTTCTTGAAACTGCTTTGAATGGATGAGATTCTCATTTGTGGCAAGGCGTTTTGCTTCCATGAACTTCTGTCGAACAGCTTCGATCCTAGTGTCACTCTTGTTCCCAGAAGATCTTTCCCAAGGAAAATTTTGCCCCAGAATATGATGTCTCTTTAATGGATCTTCAGAGACTTCGTACACATCCTTAAATTCAACTGTCTCTTTGGGGCCTATGTGTATGTTTGGTGTTGTCCTGCTGTAATGCTGCTCTTGCTGTTGTTGGGGCCTGTTTGTTGCTGCCAAATTATCAAGTGAATGACTTCTCCGCAAATTTCTTCTAGAAGATTGTAATGCTGGTTCTTTAGCAGGTAGATCATCATCAAGCCCCATTAGTCTGGCAACGACACTAGGTGGCTTCCTCTTTGATTCCACTCCTTTGGACATCTCCATTGCTACTAATCTGTTCATTGGAGATATGGTTGATTTGTTGCTTGAAGAATTCCTAGTACTAGCTACTACCTGCTGCAATGAATACTATATTAGAAAAAAAAATGAAGACATACTTTCTGAAATTTACAAAATTGTGTAAGTGCTGTCCAGATATATATTTAGAAGGACAATCTGACACCTACGATAAATTGAAATTACATATGCTAGAATAGGGCAAATGACATGATACTCACTAATTTGTCCTCTACACAACCTATTTTGGGATCAACAGTTCTATTGACATCTTGCCGGCTTTTATGAACTCGAGAGCCTGAAAGATGCAAGCTGAACAATTAACATTAGGCAGAAAACACTTATGTCTATCAATACAAACTAACAAATAAAGAACACAGTCAGTTTGATTTTTAAGGTCAGTGTCTTGCAACAAAAATAGCAAGAGCTCTTTTGAATTATTTTCGAATCCAAGAAGAGGAAAACATCCAGAAAGAAAAGACAAATGTGTCATCATCTACAAACAATCAAACATGACATTGTCTAAAGGGAGACCACCATCTAACATTATGCAAATGAATCATTATTCAAACAATGCCAATGCCATCTAGCCCGTCTATCACAAGTAACTCTAAAGTATAAATTCATATGCATTATGAAAGCAAAATCAGGAGTTGCCGACCCGGCGAAAAAAAGCAAAATCAGGAGTTGCAGATCACTTGCTTAAGCAGCACTTCAAAGAAAAAGTGGAAGAAATTTTTGTACCATCTCTGTGAGTTCTATCAGTTAGCACATTTTTGCTGGTCATCCCGGTACTCAGGTCAAACAAATTGATCACTGCCTTCTTATTACAAAGGAAGCCTCAGAGGATAACAACATTGATGAATCCTGAAAAGACAGTTATGACAAGAAATTCATTCAAATGGAACAGCGAGTATGGAACATTACAAAACCAACCTTGTACCCGTGATCCAAAAGCTGATGTAGCCAATTAAATCACAATAGAATTACAGGTAGCTGGTAAGAAACTGGCGAGCGAACAACCTAGTGCAGCAAAGCATATAATGCTCTCTTGCAAAGCCCTCAGTATTGAACCCTTAAATTTGAAACTGTGGGTATGGGCCATATAAGGTCAGACGAGCTTACTAATTTACTGTACACTGTAGCAAGATGCTGTCCTTCCAGGAAAACATCAACACACACATGCAAAGGCTGGATTTTTGCAGGCATTAGTAGGCCCAATTTGATGCAAGGAGAGTACAGTTCATGGCCCTGTTCTATTTAAAACCAAAAGAAAAGGAGAATGGCACGTCCGACGAAAAGATACGATGGGGACTGAGCAACACCAGGCAAGATGAAAAAGTAGAATGTGGTATAGTAGCAGCCAACAGGAGGTAAACATAAAAGCAGATGCACTATTCCAATTGGATGGAGAGGATTACAAATCCATGATTACCATCAAAAGGAATCTTTGCAGTAACAAAGGCTTTTAAAGGCTGCACTTTCCTCAGTCAGATAGTTCAGCTATCATGAACAAAACAAGTGCACAGCTCCACAGCTGGCAGGAGAGAGAAGGCCAAAGAAGCACGGCTTTCTACTCCATGGAAATCAAAATTCGAGCTGTTAACTTCAAGCTCATCTAGTTTCAAGAATTCAGAATTCAAAAGAACAAAATAAGAAACATATAATAGAAAACTATCCAGAGCAACGAGATCGTACGGGCTGGACCTCAAAGGGAATCTTGCAGTTTTCATCAGAACATCGGTAGAATGAAAAGAAGAGGACGCCAGGTATTCCTGATGGCAGATTAGCAGGGGGAGAGGAGGAGAAGTATAACGACAACGTAGAAAGGAATGAGAAGAACGAGACGTAACGTACGCCCTGAACCCCAAACGATCCCTGAAACCGAAAGCAAAAGACAGAAAAAATAAAAAAAATAAAAGAGGAAATCTGATGAGCTCTTACTAAAGCTGCGGTTTTCGCAGCGGAGAACAAGAAGCACCAAGAACTCGAAGCTTTCCACGCGGAATGCGGCCGAATTCCAATCCGTGTGAAATCGAGACGAGCTGAGCGAAACCAGAACGCTCGTCACTACGCAAGCAGGAGCTCAGTGACGGACGGATGGCGGTGGTACGCATGAGATGGCAATATGGCATCTTGCAGCCAAACCGACCAAGCATTTAAAGTGTAAAGGCTCTGCATCCTTTGCTCTGCTCATCATCAGAGAGGGCAGCATTGCGAGCAATAAATTCTCGGGCGCGGGAGCGGAAAGGGACGGGAGGGGAGGAACTGCAGAGAAAAGGCGCCGCCTTTACGCCATCATCGATGGGAATTTCGGTCCGAGGGATATCACATAAACCCGAGCTCAGATCTTCACGCGCGCCCCTCCCGCACGGCCACCGGGATTTCCACGAACACACACCACCTCGCCTAAAGAAAAAAAAAAGGAAAGAAAAAATCGCCCGGATCAAATGCCGCACGCAATGGGTGGTCGAGGACAACCATCATCAGGGTTTTGCGGAGCGGAGCTGAAACGAGAAGAAATGAAAAGAGGAAGATCTAACGGAGAAGGCAAGAAAAACGAAAAACATCGGATAGGAGGCACGCAACTCATCCATCATCCGTGCATTAATTCCGGGAATGGTGGGAGAGAGAAAAAAGGATGGGAATCGGGAGGCGCGCACCTATGGCGATGCGGGCGGATGGCGAGCGTTCGCCCGCCGGCGGCGAGCGCGGGGGTGGGCGGGCGCTACGCGACGGCGGCGGTGTGGGGAGGTTGGTTGGTTGGTTTGGTTGGTGTTGGTGGGATGATTTAACCCCGACCCGCCTTCGTGAAACTGTGCGTGTTCTTGTTTGCTCTTGACCTTCTCACGCAGTCACGCGTTCCATCCATCCACCGCCACTCCGCGCGTGGGTTGCGTGCGTGCGTGCGTGCAAGAGAGAAAAAAAAGAAAGAAAGTGGACATGGGATGATGAGAAGTGGGGGAGTAATTAACTGAACTGAAAAGAACGGGAAGCAGCGGCGGCTGCACAACACGCCATGTGTGTTCCTTCTTTCTTCGGCTAATCCGTGGCACTGCTACCTTCCAGTCGTAGTAGTAGTACGGAGTAGGAGTACCGTGTAAATGTGCAGAGATTTATTCATTTGTTGTACGCTTGTACGCGTGGTTTTCTTTACGGAGGAGAACCGAAGTTTCTCTGTTTTGTGACAGGGAAGGCAAACCGAGATTCAATTTCAAAAGTCCCACGTAATAACACGGCCGTTATTTATTGGAGCTTTGGAAAACAAGCATCTCGGTAATCCGTAGTCAAGTCGTAACGCACCAACTGTTCGTACAGGCGTGACGTAAAGCACGTTGACCGCGAACAGATTGATCCATCGGACTGCTTTCTCTGGACCGGCAGTTACAGTAACTCTTCGCTCGTTGCACCCTCCCTTTCGAGTTTTGACACATTGCAAGCGATTTACACCGTTGATCAGACGGGCCTCAACGGGCGTTTGTTTGGTTTTCGTCCTACCCTCGGCTCTGGCCTCTGGCCTCAGCTTTGGTGTGGTGCGTTCACGGGAGGTGTGGGGGCTCGGGCGATCGATATTCGATCGGGACGCCACTGCGCGCCTGTCTGGGGTCTGTGCCCGCCCGCGGTTAGCACTGTACAGCGTGCACTGCACAGCATGAGAACAGCCAGCCATGCAGGCAGCGGTCGCGCGGTCCCGCGGACGTCGTACGCCCAAGTGTGGCTGCGAGCAAACGGGCGAGTTAGGCCGGAGCCGTACGTACTCCCCGCTCATCGAGATCCCCATCCACCCCCCGCCTCCCAGGTCCCAGCTCCCTCGCCGGTAGCCAACCCGCGCGGCACACCACCACAGCTGCACGAGCACACGGGCGCACGGCGAATTCTGGTGTTTTTTTACGCGCGCTGAGGCTGATGACGCGGACGCGGAAGCGGACGCCGGCCCGGCGAGCCGAGCGACACCGCGACAGGTTGGGCAGATCGACCACGCTGCCTGCATGCGCTGCGGCCGCATGCCTGCCTGCCTGTGGGCTGCTGGTGCAGGGGGTACTATACTCCTCGCGGTGTCTCGTCACGTGCCTCTCCGTCGCCTCGCCGCTGCGCTGCTCGTCTTCTCTTGTTCTTTTCCACGCGTGGACGCTGTCGGTGCGCGGCACGGGGAGGGGGCGTGTTGGTGTTTGGGGAGATACGATCAGAAGGAATTTCTCACCGCCCCGGGTTAACTTGCCAAGAAACGTCCATCGTTCCGGCGGATGTACGACGATGACAGATTCTGGTACCTCTGCACCACGAATACCGACGATTTAACGTCTCGTCCTCCCGTGAAAGAGATATTCCTTTCCTAGTACTTGCGTTTGCCTACAATTGTCCATATTTCTCCGAGTAAAATTTGAACCTAAGCACTAGCGAGTGCTTGGATAGTTGGACGAGCTTCTCCTAAGCAGGGAGTAGTATTTAAAATGTCAAAAGAAAAGTTTAGGATGATCAAGCTGTCTAAAGTCTTTTAGGTAATATAGGTTTCACTAATTACACTAGGCCGGGTCACTGAGGGACTGAGGCACATGTGACGTGGCTCACTGTTTGTAGATTTACGTAAAGCTGAACTTGCGAGGCAGACTCCACAGGTGAGATGCCTGACATTTCTGACGAGCCGAGAGAGCGTCCGCAAACCGGCAATCTATGTAACCCTGAACCGGCAGCTTTCGTGTGTAGCAGCATGACACACAGGTTAGTCATGACTCATGAGCCATTTCCAGGCGTGCCAGGCTGCCTGCTCATGCAAAAATAATGTCATAATGGTACTACTCATATGAGGCTAGGTTTTCAAAGATATCATGATCAATTGAGGGGGTGTTTAGATACAGCCATATAGCGGTGTAAAGTTTTGATGTGTCACATCAGATATTATATATAGTGTCACATTTGGTGTTTGGACACTAATAAAAAAACTAATTGCAGAATCCGTCAGTAAATCGCGTGACGAATTTATTAAGCTTAATTAATCTATCATTAGTAAATGTTTAATGTAGCATTATATTGTCAAATCATGAAGCAATTAGACTTAAAAGATTTGTCTCGCAAATTAGTCGCAATATGTGTAATTAGTTATTTTTAAGACTATATCTATATGTGTAATTTGATGTGATATGGTGTAAAATTTTTGTGGGGGATTTAAACGGGGCCTGATTATACGTTCACGGAGGACTCATGGGTGCTGCTTGATCGTCCAGCGGACTGAATTACAGAAGACACGAGGTTTACGTTTCCTCTGCATTTTCTATACTTTTTTTTAATATATAAATTTCTTTATCTTCACACATGTAGCAGCAGTAGTAGTAGGGCTGGTTAGTTAGCTGAAGTGTAACAGTCAGCCAGGTACGGAGATCTCATCATGCAAAACGGGAACTAGGGGGAGGCAACGATGCATATGCGGCTTCGGCACGTCGCCGTCGCGGCCCAAAACTGCCAAACCGCCAAGCGTGAGGCGAGCCCCCACACTCGTGTAAGTCTCTGGCAACGTAAAATCCGTCGCGAGCTGGCAACTTGTTCACGGTGACAAATGTCACCCGCATCGGATGCTGACTCTCACTTGAAGCCGAAGTCGTTCTGGAGAGCCGAGCAGAAAATAACTTGGCGTACCATTGTTGTCATAGAAATAAATATACAGAGGATAACTTGCACCTTTCTCATCACATATTCACAGAATCACATTATACTAGCTTTGGGTCATTGGGTGGAACATTTCGAGTATGTGGGGTTCAAGTATCTCACTCCCGTAACAGGGCAATGGCCCCCAGGGAATCTATTGATGAGAAACATAGGATGAGAGCGTTTTGAATTTCGATAGCCACAATTTTGCAAACAAGCAGTCTCCCTGAAGAATATTTGGGAATTTGTTGATAGAAGATTAACTACACCTAGTTGGGACCTCATAGTGGTAGCCATAGTGTCATCAGTAAATCCAGTTGTTTTGAGTAGCGAATCATGTAGTACGACATAAATAATATCCGAATTAAGCAGTTTATTATGCCATAGTATATTGCATTTCGCAACATAAGCTCTCCCACTGTTCCACATGGACGAAGGCCCCTTACTATGCACAATGATGGCATACTACCAAGTGGACAAAATTGGGGCGGGCAAGATGGATACGACTTTGCTCCTGCCACTTAACGTAATTAGCAACCAAACTGGATCAGAATTTACTCTCCTAGAGTTCGATTAGATTGCATATTATAAAGAGTTAGTAGTACATCAGATTTTCAGTGGGTATGCTCAGTGTGCTCTATGCGGCAATTGCCTCTCCTGGGACAAGAGATATACCGAAATTTCGATGCTTGCCATCTGCCTTGTTGATGAGCTTGAAACCTTTCAAAGGTAGCTGATTTATGAGAAGAGTTTCCAGTTGGCATGCAATGCTCTTCCCAGGTACCAAAATATATAATATCGTGGCATCCTGCATACCTTCCTTCGATCTGTGAGCACTAAGTCGACCCACAAGATCATCCGTCTGCAGACAACGGAGACAACATTTCATGACCCTCGTAGCAACGCGGTAAGAGAATGGAGATCACAGAGAATATGATAAAGAAAATACCTGTCCAATATAGAGCTTGCTGTCACGTCTGATAATTACATAAATGCTGGACCTGCCAACAGTTGAAGGTGGGGGTTGCTCCCTAGCACCCACAGCAACACAGACCACCTCAATCAGTTCTGAGATGCTCCTTTTGTTGTAGAGATCCAACAGTTTCTTCTTGCATATTGTGGTAACAACACTCTCAATTTCTTTTCTTAGTAATCCGAAGGAACCAGATTGAAGCTCTAGTCCATTTCTCAGGTAATTAGGCTTCTCAACCAAGCTATTTACAGTAGAGTTGGCTATGGATATTTCATGGTGGACAGCTGATGATGTCTGCTTGCTGTTTGTGCTCATAGCCAAATATAGTTCCTCAGCTCTTCTAATTATCAAGTCAGGCATACCTTCTTTCCTGGCTGTTTGAAAAGCAAGACTCTCTCTACAGATGCCATCCATTAATTTCCATGTTGGCTGAATGCACCTATCGATGATTTCGGTTCCCATAGCTTTGAAATCAGTATTGTGGAGTGACAGTGGAAGGTCAAAAATGCCATGCAAATGAGTTGATATGATGCCTATGCAGCCAACATTATCGAGTCTTTCAATGATGCTACCAGCTATACATGTTCCTTTTGCTGTTTCTGTGCCCCTACATATTTCATCAATTAGAACAAGACTCCTAGCTGTAGCTCGGCAGACTAAAGATCGTATCTCTGACATTTCAATCTGTAACAAAGAGACAGATTTGCCACGGATATTAGGAAGTTCATCATAGACGATAATAGCAAAACATAATTTTTAGATTAAGAAACAAATAACCTAATGCATGCGGTTGGGGACCAAATAGTGCTGGTACAGCAACTAAATTCATCATAGGGTTTGCATTGAAGTTCTTATAGTGATGGCCACGTTTTTTGAGATCTCGTGCAATTAGGCATCAAGTTTCTTATCATGTGAATTGCCATATGCTACTTATTGGGGGTAGATCAACGTAAAAAGATAGCTAGTAAGACAATTAGTTTACAACAGCAATAGCTGTATCAATACAATTTTAGCAGGTTAAATCCCATCATGAAATAAACTAACATAACATATGGTAATAACTAATAACACCGATGTCAACCTGCGAATGTAGTACACAAATTATATTTAAAAAATGAAAAAGCTATAAATTGGCACCTGAAACGAACTTTTACCATCAGCTGGGCTATCATATGCTTTCATATGCAGCATGATGGAATCGAAATGTGGGATGACAGCTGAAGCAGCTGGCACCATCAGGCCACATATTCCAAGTAATGCAGCAGCACAGACTGATCTCAGCATACTGGATTTACCACCACCGTTTGGACCAGTAAGAATAAACAAAGAGTGCATATGGACATCATTCAGTATTGCATTCCCTTGGTTAGTATCAAGCCAGTAAGGAAAAGTTCCTGACAATTCCATTTCACTTGAGATTTCCTCTGTAACATTATCCTGCATGAAATGTATTACACATATAAGCACAAAACATTGTAAAAAAGGAACATGCCTCCAGGCAAATAAAAAGTTAGTATCGGTGATGAATGGCTGGGGCTAGCATCTATACACAGAGGCTGGCCCTACTTAACCATGCTTTACTTTTGTTTAACAAGAATAACTGTATCATTCGAAACTAACAATACTGCATTTTGTACCTGTAACTAGCAAATACTGCATGAACACAACAAAGAATGTAACAGACAAGGAAACTTAGATGGCTACTATGAGTACCTATCATCAATCACGATTTTAGGATTTTATGGGACCTACTAAAACTAGCACGCATGCAATCATACGGCAAGTTAGTAACCCGAACTGGAAGTCCTCATTTACATAGACCAACCCCACCAGAAGAAAACTGAAAACACAGTTCTTGCGTGCATGCTTTTTCGCGGTTGTGACAGGGAGCCAGAGGGGCTAATTTCACACATACATAAAGGCTAAATGGATACAGTATCATCAATGCCCATTGCTAAAAGTTGTTCCAACTGGACTAACATGTGCATCTGTAAAACTGATACATGGCTACTTAAATCACAAAATAAAAAACCATAGAGAGCAGAAAGAAAAAGATAGCACAACTGCCCCCACAAACTTAAGCAACCATTTGAGATTATTTCAGTTTAAGCAAAGATAGAGGCATCATGTGAGCCTATTTACATGGAGATTATTGACCAGACTCAAAAAATAGTAAGACAATATGGTACCTTACACAAGGGAGATATAGTAGGAAGCACCCAACCCCTTCTTCGTCCTTCACTGCTCAAAACCCCAATAAAAAAAATGCATGAAACCAGAATATTGTGCATATTTACCAAAACAGGAACATCATAAGCACATTAAATTGACTAAATTGTCCAACAAATATAAGTAACAGGCTACTAGCTAAATTCAATTAGAAACATTTCATCAATAATTTCCAGAATAAGTTTAAAATGCATAACATAGAAATATTCAGGCCTAATACCCAAGATTGATGTCAGTGGCTAAAAAAACAAGTCAGTCACACTACAGATTGATGAGGGCATGAGGCCTTTAAAGAAAAGAACTAGCCAGTTGATTATCTATAAAATTTTCATTTTGAGAAACATGAAGTTCCCAGAATTATATATAAATTGAAAAAGAATTGAATCCAACTCTATTGGCGCTTTTGCCAGTTTGCTACAACTGCTATTAACCAGACCACCAGTTGTTTAGTGGAGCTATGGAACAGCTCAGGTGAAAAAAGAATGATCATTGCTTAATTTTACAATAGCAGAATAACAAGAGGATACACTATCTAATGGATTGCATGTTTATGAAAAGAGAAAGAATACAATACTCAATATGATGTTTGTAGAGGCAAGGCCAAAAGTAATCACCTAACATGACCAAAAAGTGCTTTTGTTATGATGAGCATCGTTGAGCAAAAGACAAGGACATTAATCTTGTCCTGCAATTCACTTGAAAGTCCTCTCAACAACTCAAGAACTTTACGTTTTGCATTATCACAAGCTTCATGGTACCTAAAGAAACAGATATTATAATTTTATTAAAAAAGTTACTGTCAAAACAACTAAAATGTTAATTTATTTGTTTCCTCTGTAATGAGTTACGGCTAGCTTATTATGGATGGAGATATTATTGTCAAAAAATACTATAGTGTGTAGATTATTATCACTAATTTTGTTCAGAAGCAAAACAATAAAAGGTGGAATTTTGTACAAATTTAGCAACTTCTGACTTCTGAGTGAGATAGATGTAGTTCAACAGATAAATCGGGTAAGACTGCCAATTTGATTATTAAGTGAGGTTGCCAGACCAAGTGGTTATCATCATCAGTATATTGAATACCTGGTTAAAGCATTCTCAACTTTGATAGTGGTGAACCATTCTTCTCCGACCTTTCTACCTTTTGAGTCAATTGCAGGCTTCAATTGCTTTATCTGTAGTTCACCAGGAGTGTTGGCCCACACATTTGGTGTGAATCGCCTCCCTTTAAACCAAACAGATTCATGCTCTTTTGCATAACTGATTTCTCCCTTCGAACTTCCATTTGAGGACATCACAGATTTTACTCTTGAAATAATTGGCAGAAAATCTTCAATGACCTGAAAAAAAAATCTTAATGTCTTAGTCGACTCATGACAAATCATATCAAAGGAAATGCAAATGCGGAAGGTGCAGTTCAGCCTCCTGCAAATATCCACAGTATTCATATCCTTGTTTGAAGACTGCAGCCACAGGTATTGATTTATTGTTGAAGATTCGCACATTTTTACATTAGTGACCACAACATAGCATTTTAGTTTGTTCAAATACTGATAATTCTGGTCAATTCACAATAAATTCGATAAACACAGAAACCAATTGCTCAAAACATACCGCTGTTGACAGTGCCTCAGCAGCTATATCAACATTTGAGAACTCCTCTTCAGCATGCACCCTTTTTACACGTCCCTTCCAAGATGACTCCATATCATTGAAGAACTCTTTCGGAATATATTCAGATGAAGTTATTGCCTGGTCACTTTCACCACCTAAAGAGATTACTTCAGCTATACGTTGTGAAATAAAGCTACATTCATTCACCTACAAAAAAGGCAAAATAAGATGCTCCGGATCAATAACATAGTGAAGGGAAAGACTATCAAAATTGGCTTCAACTTACTAGTATATCGGCTTCAACTTTGAACCCAGTAACTATGGCGGCAGGATCAAGCAATTTATTCAGGATAGCAGAAAGCTCAGCATTGCTACCCATGAACAACACCTCATCGAGGACATTCTTTATTCTACAAAATTCGATGTGATTAACCTCTTTTGACTCGAGTAATTTCACAAGCTGCAAAATCAACATTTGAAAAATAATATAGGATGAGAAAAAGGACAAAACAGTATGCACTATAATCATGATATGATAACTAAATTGATCAAAACTAACAGGAGACCAAAAAGGTTTCCCTAAAGATATAATAAAATTGAAAGTACTACAACAAAAAGGAATCTACAATACTTCCTTTTTTGATATCCCAATTATCATTTTACTCACTATAAAATGGCCCATGAACATATTGTGTGGCCAGTTAGTAGCAGTGCCTATTTTCTAGTATGCGCAATAGGCTGCTCAAGAAAATAGCCAAGAAGAATAAACATTGAACATTTGAAAAGACCTTTTTTTTTTGTATCTCCAAACAGTATTGTCATATGATGCATCTTACTTGGCTAAATTCCTCAGAATTATTTACAAAACCAGCTTACTGTATATTGAGTAACCACAAACATCTGTACACATCACACAAGTTACACATGACTAAGGACACTGCACTACTCTGGGCTGTGGTATATAACTACTGGGTATGAAACGTTAAATTCATTTATCCAGCATGAACATGCAACAAAGCACACAATCTAGTATAACTGATGGTGTTGCAATATCTCTAAGGAGAAAGAAAAAGCAACCTTTGCTGCCGGTATGCATGTAAATTCAGGAATCGAGCAAGTTATGCTACCCATAAGCCTGCAAGCCTCTGAAACAGTTCAAGAGTTCAAATTATAACAGCTGTTATGATATCACATGGTGCAACATTACTCAATTTTCTGGGGAACTAGAACAAAAGGCAAAAAATGAAATCTGAACAGAAAAAATGAAATTAATGCAGCGTAGTATCAAATATCTCCCTCTGATTCCAAATATAAGTTTTTCTTAACAAAATCCAAAATATATTTGTTTCAGATTTCTGCACGAGAATTAAAGAAATAGCTCAAACAACTCTATCAGTCTATTGCCCATCATTTATACAATATTGGAAAAGGATGAGTCATTTCTTTGTAAGAGGGCAAGTGCAAACATGGTAAAAGAGATGGCGAGGCGCCATTCCAAAATGACTTACATTTAGGAAAGAGTTGAGAAAACTAAAACCACTATCATTTGGAATCAGAGGGGGTATAGAGCATCACTAAGAATACACAGGATAAGCTGAAAGATGATAGTTGCTCAAAAAAGGATATAATCATTTCAACCTTGCAGAGCATATCAGAAAGGAGACTAAAGTTGTGATATCTAAAAATATCACAACTATGGCCCCATTTGGTAGAGCTCCTAACTCCAACTCCCAACTCCCAACTCCAAACTCCAACTCCAGTGAGAGCTAGCTCCTCTAGGAGCTGAGGTAGGTAAAAAAGTGTTTGGCTAGATTACTCAGCTCCACATTTCTACATCCTTTGTCGCCATTTCATCGAACACCTTCTAGGCGTCGCCTTGACGTTGCCGCCGCAGCCGGTCAGCCCACGAGCCACCGCCGCCGGGAAGCCCACGCATCTCCGCCGCCTCCCAAGCCGCTGAGCAAGCGCCGCCGCACAGGCCGCCGCCGTCGCCCAGGCTGCCTCCTGCCGACGCCCCCGCACGCGAGTCGCCTGCCGACGCCGCCGCCGCGTGCCGCCCGTCGCGGCCACCGCAACACCGCCCGCAGCCGCCGCCATCGCCTGCCGCCGCCGATGCGCCGCGGCCTGCTGCCCCCGTATGCTGCCAACGCAGACGCCGCCACAACCGGTTGTGGCCGTCGTCGGAGGATGGGGAAGAAGATGGGCCGCCGCCACCTGCTGGCCCCGCCGCCGCGCCGCTCGTCCTCGTCCCCCAACAGCCGCTCTCCGCCGCTGCCGCAGCCCCCCGCCGCCAGCCTCCGGCCGCGCGTGCGCGCCGCGCGCGCCGCCCGTCGTCGTCCCGCAGCCGCCGCCGCCCGCCGCTGTCGCTGCCCGTCGCCGTCGACGCTGCCGCAGCCCGCCGATGCCGCCGCACTAGCTCGGGATTGGGAGGAAGATTGGGGGAGGAGAGAGAACGGGAGGAAAGAAGGGGTGAAAGGGTAGTTGAGTGGCATTTTCATGTAAATACACTAAAATATTAGAGGGTAGTGGGTCTTTTGGGGTGGAGTGGAGCTGTGGAGTAGCAAAAACCCAGCTCCACCCCCGTAGTTCATTTTCTAGGAGTAGCTCTGCCAACTCCACTCCAAAAAAAGGTGAATCTGGACCGTTTGGCACAGCTCCCGCTCCAGGTAAGTTGGAGTTGGGAGCTAGAGTTGTGCCAAACGGGGCCTATGTTCCACCTAAGGGATGGTTTGTTAATGCAATTATGACCTATGAGGCTTTTTTTTTTCCTCGAAAAGACCTATGAGGCTATGACAGTATCTGCAGTTCTCCACAATGATGGAAATACATTTTTAGTCATAGCAATTAAACCATCATGATGTAGTGATGTGATCGGAAAAGGAAAGCATGCAAAGTTCCAAGGATTGAAATTCAGATGAAATTAGGCATTCCATTTTTGTCCATTTCCAAAGTTAATATTAATCATAACTGTATGCGCTTAATTAAAAATCAAATAGATACTATCTTACACGCAGTGAACTCAAGTTCCAACTCAGCAAATTACAAACACTGAATCTCACAGTGAAAAAATATACCTTGAACTGATGATGCAACATCAAAAGATGGAGGGTTAAGAAGAAGATCTCTAATATACCTACATATCATAAGAAAAGGTAACTCTCAAGAGCCAAGGCAAACACATATAAGCAATGGAATATAAAGATCTTGCTACGATTTTTATGGAAGGCCACCAAATAGGGGCACTTAATCCAACAAATAACAATACTTACAATGATGGAAGGCCACCAAAGTTTGGAGGGAGAACAATTTTTAGCAAACTGGGTATTCCCTCAGTTGGTATCACCCCTATAGCACATTAATTAATAAATGAGATGTCACCACTTTAGAAGTCTCTTTTAAAAGATCAACACTACCAAGGAAGCTAACTCATACCAATTTGAGTAGCTGTTCCAAGATACAAGGGTTGAGGCCTCCCTTCCAATGAGACACTGACATTACGGAAAACAGTCTTCTCTTCAAGCCCATATATTTCCCTTACCTTGATTTTTTTTTTTGGGGGGGGGGGGATATAAGAAAGTAAGAAACAATATTCAAGGCTCACTGAGAAGAATATAGAAGTGTGGCACATAAAAATCTAGGAAAATCAGCAAAAGTTCATATTTAATCTCAACACATGGACCATATGCACAAAAAATCATGATAATTATCCATTACACCAAGATATATTCTACAGACCTTGCATAACAGTTCTTCAATAGGATTACCATCAAACCACTCAAAAGATTTTCCACTGCACTCTCCCCACAATAGCCCACCTTCGCCAAATTCTCCCCAGCGTGATGTGCCTAAACCATAAGAAATTTGACAGGAAGGATCATAAATAAATAGGTGCATTCAAACCATAGATAGCTACAACTACATTCGTCATATGCATATTATCTTAATGGCACGAATCATATTACTCCACAAAAATTTCAATCTCAAGTTTCTTCCATCGTACATATGAGTGATGCAGCATTCATATAAAAAAACTAATGCATCAGTAAATGTAGAGAAAGGAGTGAGCACCACGAGCTTTAAAATTGTTGTTCAAGTACAAATGCATGAAACACGATACCAGTGTAACACCTTCAAATTTGGACAATTTTAATGGTACGATCCAAAATGAACAGAAAATCATGTTAAGAGCATAATTTGGAACTTTATATCTCCTAGTTCCATAATTACTGTATCCTTGATTCCAGATCAAACACAATAAATAAATGAGAAAACAATTGCTCTGAAATATAAACCCAAACCTGAAGAATTGTTCCTCAAAGAACTATGAAGGTATAGATGATGATAACGGCATATGCGAAGCTTAGTAACAACTGCTTCCTCTGTTAAGCCCTCCTCAGCTGAATATGTTTTCATTGTCTCTAGCACAGAAATCAGGCAATAGCCTTTTGCAGATCGTGAAATCCCTATCAATATAAATTTCATGGTGTATGAAAATGTCAGTGCTGGAATCAGTACATGGTGGCCTAATGAAACCATCATATAAACAGGGAATAGAAATAAAGCACGAACAGAAATGAAATACATTTTAAAACTTACAAAAAAGCATAACATAATGCCTCAAACACAAAAAAAGTTCTTTGCGCCTTGAACAACACTCATAGGTCTATACACCATGATTTATTACTTGTACTCATTAAATTTTGGGGGAAAAATATGCTATAAAATCTTTGTCAAGATTCATGAGTAGTAATTATGACATTTTTCAATGAAAGATATAAACAGTTCATAAAAGTATTGTTCAATAAAAGAAAATAACATTCCATATAACCTAATGGACTATACCATTACCAATCAATTTCCACGCTCGATTTTGATTTACTAGCACACTCTCAACATGAAATTAATCCTACAAAGTTACATATGAAATTTTATGGAGCAAACATATAACTAGCTAACAAGCAGCATAGTTACGATGGAAGAGATAACACAGAGATATTTAACTTGATTTATGGAGTAGAAATCTAGAAGTATAACCCACCAACTACAGGCATTGGATCAGGGAACTCAACATCATGGTCTACTTCAGCAAGACCAAATACATAAGGACTACCAGGATGTGCATGGCTGTAACAGAAACAGAGGTACATGGTTACGGACATAAGTAATTGTAAAACTTAAAATGTAAAAAGCATTATAGAACTTCCTACTATTAAGATCTAGATGCACCTCCAGTAACATTGAAACAGGCTTAAGGACGATAAATACTATGAGTACCACTATATTTTGTCAAAAGATCACCCATCACTAATAAATAATAAAATTATAAGTTAAACTTCCACGATAAATAGTCACACAATTACCCAGAAATAAATCGGCCTTTCCTAGCACGAGCTTGGGTTGGGCCTTGAATTTCTTCAACTATGCACTGCAAGCAGTAGTAAAAAATAACAATATGCACAAAGGGTCAGCTTCAAGAAGATGACCAATTAAATGTAACCAGAGATGCCAAATTGGTGGGAAATTAATGATCAAATATGTCACGGTTGATAAAAGCATGGTCAAGTACTGCTCATAATTGAACAGGTTGTGAAATGTGAGCATTGCATCTCTACAGAATAAACTGAGCAAAATCCACAACTGTTTAGTTCTATGATCACTCCAGCACTAACGCAAAAAAAGTTGGTTTCAAAATTTCTTGGTGTGAAATCATGTGGTGATCTCATGTATAAGATCTCATCTTGATACACCTCTCTCCAGAGACTTATGTCAGGCCCAATCAATTGTTCAGCATGAGGACACTGGTAAATAACATAAATAAAAAAGTAATAACATCCTTGAACTGTCCTGTAAACAGTTAATTAACTTTTTACTCTAAGGCTTGATGAGAGGATAAAAATTACAAACCAAAGTACTCATTACGGCTCCAAATAAGCACTGACATTTCATGTAGATCATTGAACTTATGGCTTACTGGAACAGTGACTTTAGACCTTATAGTTGAAGTTGTATTTCTACAACTACCAAGGTTCTAAAAAGTGATATCAGATTCCATGGGATCACCCCACCTTGTAGCACTTATGGGAAAATCAGCCGCTTATGCAGCTTGACCGGTACAAGGTTGGGGCACATGTTCCTTACATGCAGAATTGTGGTTCTTTTGTCAAGAACACTGAAAATTACATTGCACAAAGGGGCAATTGCATCCATGCCCCCACTTTCGAAGCCAATTGCTGTTTTACCCCCACTTTTTAGGGTTTGCAGTTTTACCCCCACTTTTTGAATCTGAATCAGCCATGTACCCCCACTTTTAACAGCCGGTTTTAACAGTGTTAGTGGTAGAAAAAAGGACATTTATACCCTTGGTGGTTATTGCATTTTTGCCCCCATTTTATTTTATTTCAGCTGTGCGATTTTGCCCCTATTTTGTGATTTCAGCTTGTGTGATGAGCATTTGGACCAAATATGAGCATCTACTAGGCAATAACAAAATTTGACCAAAGTTTGAATAAAATTTTAACAGCATTTACAAAATTTGACGAAAAAGTGGCCGCCGGCAGGCCCTCGACGCGGCCGCGGCCACCGTCGCCGCCTCCGCGTGCGCCCACCGCCGCCGCCTCCACGCGCGCCATCGGCCGCTGCCGCCACCTCCGCGCGCGCCCGCGGCCTCCGCCGTCGCCTCGTCCGCGGCCGCCTCCGCCTCGCCCGCCGCCGCTTCCGCGCGCGCCAGCGGCCGCCTCTGCCGCTGTCGCCGCCTCGCCCGCGGCCTCCGCCGCCACCTCCGCGTGCGCCCACCACCGCCGTCGCCGCCTCCCCGCGCTGCTGCCGCCGCCGTCGCCTCGCCCGCGGCCGCCTCCGCCTCGCCCGCCGCCGCCGCTTCCGCGCGCGCCAGCGGCCGCCTCTGCCGCTGTCGCCGCCTCGCCCGCGGCCGCCGCCGCCACCTCCGCGTGCGCCCACCACCGCCGTAGCCGCCTCCGCGTGCGCCCACCGCCGCCGTCGCCGCCTCCACGCGCGCCATCGGCCGCTGCCACCACCTCCGCGCGCGCCCGCGGCCGCCTCCGCCTCGCCCGCCGCCGCCGCCGTCTCTGCCTCGCCCGCGGCCTCCGCCTCCGCCCACGCGCGCCCTCACCGTCGCCGCCTCGCGCACACGTCGTCGCCCACACGAAACCGTCTCGCACGAAACAGACTCAGAGGCCTTATCCATTCCCTCGGGGGTACAAAGGTAATATCATATTTCCTAAAAACCTTTTTTTTATTTCCTTTTTTATTTCTTTAACACAAAACGTGGGACCCACCAAACGGCTGTTACAAGTGAGGGTAGACGGCTGGTTCGGATTCAAAAAGTGGGGGCAAAACTGCAAACCCTAAAAAGTGGGGGTAAAACAACAATTGGCTTTCAAAATGGGGGTACAGATGCAATTATCCCTTGCACAAATGATCCTAATGGATATGTTACAAGCAACTGAGTTAACATCTTACCACAGAGTAACCACATCGAGTCAAATCATCCAATGTCTGCCGCAAATTCTGTAAGGAAATGTGCTCTGATGTCATAGAATATTATCAACATAATGTAAAAAGATGTGCATTATTAGTTATAAAGTATAAACCATATTAAATCAATGTTTGCCACAAGTTCTGAATGCTCTTTTCATACTATTGCCAACAGAACAATAAGATATGAAGCATGCTAACTTCAATTCCTAGCATGTCTCCTAGTTCAAACCATATTGGTGAATAAAGCTTGAACTATATTGATGGATCATGAGCATACGAAATGCTAGACAGGTGTGATGTAAGTAACTAACAAAATAAATAAGTCTTCCATATCCACAATGTGTAATTGCAAAAAAAAGGCAGGCAACTTACAAAATGTTATTGTGGTTAGACTGAAACTTATATGTAGATAAAAGGCAGCAGTAAGTGCCGCACAGTATGGTACTGATACGCTGACTCTTCAAAAGCATAACAAAGGAACGCAACAAGATCTGTTTCACAGAAGAAGTTCAAGCTCCTCGTTCTCCACTTTTTCAAAAAACAAATTACATAATGATGCAAAAATTTGATAATTAACTAGGCAGATCACTATGATAGTTCTTAAAGCAATCCTAATTTCAGAGCATCAGCATAGTTATGTAACAGTTTACCATGACTGGACATCCAGCTTTTGGAATACTATCAGAACGCAAGCCTCCAAAAGGATTTAAGCCTGCATGCTCCACAAGGATACATGCATCAAACCCAACAGCCTCGTAGAAATCTCCCACCTGAATGGAGAAAGGTTATTCCGTTATAGGTCTATGTATTTGGATTTTTTTTCCAGCTTGAATGTAAGAGGAAAACCAGAAGAACGCTGGAGAGATACATTAATTCTGAGTATTATATTTAGCAAAATGCTGAAAGCGAATCC
Organism: Oryza sativa Japonica Group; assembly: GCF_034140825.1. Classification (NCBI taxonomy): domain Eukaryota; kingdom Viridiplantae; phylum Streptophyta; class Magnoliopsida; order Poales; family Poaceae; genus Oryza; species Oryza sativa. The sequence goes on from NC_089038.1 coordinate 25,837,214, forward strand.
AGATTGACAGATGGAAATGGGTATGGAGGGGTATGTAGTGAAACAAAAAGTAAATTGTTTTGGAAACAAGGACAGCAGTGCACGTAAGTTATGGCATAGTAAAGATTTCCCAGAGGCACATAAAACACACCATCACATGTCATAGATGTTCAGAAAGAAACATCTATGACATTATAGGTTTTGATAACTAAAAATTCCCAGCTAAGAAATTCTTGGCATTTCTCCAGATTTTCGCAAAAAAGACGATCAAGCATGTGAACAAAATAAAAGAATAGAATAGCATTACTCTGCAAAGTAGAACTTCACGAGGAAACTTCGATTTGAATTGCAACATTTCCGTGTTCAGGCTTCCATCCTTCAAGCTGCAAAGATTCATATCAACATTTGTGTTAATGAAAAGAAAGTAAATACCAAGAAATGTGCCTGATTTGACCAACACAAAAATGGCTCAAGCAAGAAATATTTAATAAAATGAAAGAAAAATAACCATGGAAGAAAGGAATTGATTATATATGATACAAAATTACAATAAACTTTCTCCAAACTAGTCAGATTGCTCTGGTAGAAATTCTTTTTCAAGACATACATGAAGCCGTGATTGCCATAAAATTCTCCAATGATTAAGCAAAGAATAGGAACATACAAATTGTAAGATTAATAGAACTAAGCAAACAAATGGAGTAATGAACACATACATATTTCACTTTAGAATATGAAAAACTGAAGTAATTCACAGTAACTTAAAAATAGTACAACGTCATGCTAGCCTTCTATTTCTTAAAGAAAATGTGAAAGAAATGATCATTGCATAATTATATTAAGCATGAGCATCTGATTCACCTTCCATTTCTTAAAGTTGGATCCAATCCTAAAATATTTGAATACACAAGTCTCTGAGTCAATTGCATTGATGATGGTTTCCTGCACCTCTCCATTTTCTGAGAACATTAAACAGAATAACAGCAATAACAAAGCTGAAGCATTAGTGATTCCCTGTCAATACATTGGAGAGAAAAAAAATACATATATGCCAACTTTTGCAAGCACCTCTTTCCACCACAGAATATGTGGCAGCATGCCTTCATTACAGAGATCTCCTTGTTTGTTCATCTTCCTAGACACAATGGAAATGCTTCGTGAGACTTTCCTTGGTTTAGACCAGGACCTCCTGTTAAATAGCCTGAAGTGTGGATGTACCCAGATTACCAAGAAGTTTAAACAGGCCAAATAATATAGAACAAAAATCAAGCCAAGCATGCCACTTCTAAAAAGTGAAATTGAGATCAGGTTCAAGGTACAACAATCTATAAATAATTTCTTTAATATTTTTGTGTGTCTATCAACATTGTGCAGTAGGAAATAGGAGCTGATCCAACTCATATAGGGCACCAACGTTACGTGTTCACTGGTTTAGTATAGTAAAATGGATCTTGCCAGAACTGGACTTTTAGTATAGCTGTATAGGGCATCAACGTTACGTGTTCACTGGTTTCATCCCCAAATAATGATGCACGCGTGCAGTGCACTACAGCACTACCAATTGCATCACTGAATGACCTCCCATTGGTTGTTCTAAATTACAGTAGTGCATTTGAACTTGATTTTTTAGTTTACTTTAATATGGAAACATGGAATAAGTCTACATAACCCCCCAAACTATTGCAGGTTGACTATTTAACCCCCCCAAACTCTCAAACCAGGGATTCTACCCCCTAACCTTTTCAATACCGTTTACTTAACCCTGAAGTGGCTTCGCATGGTACAGCATATCATGAGGGAGACTGAAATTGGTATATGTGAGGATGTGAGATAATGTTGTACTGCACTTCTGTGTCTGTCTCTACAAGGATGACAAAATTTCAATTTGAAAGCCTAGGAAGCTATGATCGGAGCGTGGACATGGCCATCCTCCAGTGTGTCCCTAGATCATAGTAGTAACCTAGTACATAGTAATAGTAGTTGAGTATGGGTTGTTTTGGTTGATGCAAAAATTTGCCCTACCAAATAATTGGCAACTTTAATAGTACTTTGTAGATATTTGGATTGATGCCAATACTTGCCAAAACCAATACAAGTCCTATATCCAACTCTACCAAAAGGTACGTTTTGGACTACGGACTACCAATGATTTGGTAGGGCATCTCAAACCTCCAAAAAACCAAGAAATTTGGTAATATGCCATCTAATCCGCACGCCTTTGATAATTTACCACCCAATCCGCATGCCTTTGATAAAATGCCACCAGGGCTGTGAATTTTTCGATTTCGTGCCACTTTCGCCGGAGGAGAGCAGGAGGCAATGGCCCTTGATGGTGGCGGTGGTCAGCGGCAGCAGCCTCGCGCATCCCCGGCGTCTCCTCCGCCTTGACCCGCCGCCGGCGGTATCCATTCGCGGCTGCTGCCCACGTAGCCAATGCAACAGCCTTGCGCGTCCCCACCGATGTCTCCTTTGCCTCATCCCATTTCCTGCCCGCCGACGACGTCCACGGCTACTGCTGCTGGGGACGTGCCCCCATCGGCGTCTCCTTCACCTGGTCCCGCCGCCTGCCCGCCAGCTGCGTCCGCAGCTCCACGCGTCCCCATCAACGTCTCCTTCACCTTGCCCAGTTGCCTGCTGGCCGACAACGGCATCCTCGGCTGCTGCTGCTACCCGCGCTGCCACTGCATCGCCTCGCTGCTGCCCGCGCCACCACTGCCGCCACCAAGGACCATTGCCTCATGCCCTCCTCCAGCGAAAGTGGCACGGAATCAAAAAAAAATGCAGCCCCGGTAGCAAGACATGCGGATTGGATGGTATATTATCAAAGGCACACGGATTAGATGGCATATTATCAAATTTCTCAAACAAACCAAATGAGTCCTATATTCATTTCATTCAGAGTTCAGGCTGTTAACGATCATAGATACAGTAATCAAGCTCAGTTCTCACGGATTAGAAATAGATTTATCTAAATGCATGATCAATCTATTAGTATGTAGTACCCACAAAGTTTCGAGATTCCAAAAATATACCCCACCGCCGCGCCGGACTCCAAAATCCCTACCATTCGGATGTGTATTCTGGGCCACGAACGTGACAACGCCTACTATACAATGCCATTACCAAAACCAACAAACCGCCTATACAGCAGCAGCAGCAAAAGGCAGCAAATGCCCGGGGGGTGCGAAGGAAGCTCACAGCGCGGGGAGCGGGGAGCAGCGAGGGCGGTGGCGGCGCCGGAGAAACGAGTCGGCGGCGACGGGAAGCCACCGCGGCGTGGCGGCCACGAGCGAGCTCGCGAGCAGCCGCTGAATGGCCATGGCGCCGCCCGGCGCGCGGGGAGGGGGAGGAGACCCGCCGCCGCTAGGGTTCCAGCCTTCCGGTGGCTCCCCGGCCCGCGGAGCGCCTGGCTCCGGCCGCCTCCGTGGACGCCGGCGGAATGAGACCGGCGGCCCACCGCCACCGCGAGGGTTTTGGGGGAAGCGAGGAGCGGAGAAGAGGAGAGAGATATGGGCGGTTTGGGGTTTTGGGAAGTGTCAGGGCGCGAGCAGCCAAGAGGCGGTGTGGGGTTGTGGTTGTGGCTTACGGCCGCGCGCTTCTCGGGGTAGTGCGCACACGTCCCGACGTGACGTGACTGATGGGTGGGCCATGGTTTCACGGGCTCACGGTCCATGGGCTTTTTGTATTCTGGGCTGGCTGAACAACCTCAGGTTGTTTAAGCTGTCTGATTGTTTGCATTTAGCGCCTGATAAAAAGACCAGGCGACTACAGTATCATTACCCCCATGGTCCAGTGTTCCATCAGATTTGTCACGGTTCGTATATATATTCAAAAATAAAATAAAATGGAGAAGCCTACCACGGAAAAAGCGATCTTTGACACAGGATTCTCGTTAATAATCAAGTCACGTAGGCTGCAAAACAACATGTACATGGGCACATGGCATATCACATTCACTTGGGCGATGTCGCTGGGATGCAGGAAGCAAAATCAACCCCACAGAAGTTAAAGCAATCATCAAACTCTTCCTGTTCTTGTTCTAGTATAAGCTATAGATCGAACCCGGCCGTCCTTTTTTTTCTCCAATCAACTAATGTTTTCACGGTCTGTATCAGTCAAATATTCAAAGCACCCTCCCGTCCATCCCATCAAGGAGGCCGGACCACATCCCCTTCACCGGCGGCAGCTGCGCCACGAACGCTTGCCACGGCGGGTACCCGACGCCGCTGCCACGGACGCGGCCGTCCAGCCGGAGCGAGAGATACCTGCAAGAGTGATGCGGTTTCAGTTCAGCAGCTGCAGAAACTTCAGTTATATTTTCAGACAAATTCAGAGTAGTTTTTGATACTCACACGGGGGAATCAGGTGACACGTTGGCTAGCTTCTTCTGCTCATCTAGCCATCTGCAAGAAGCAGCAATCGATTTGAAAATGAGATACTAATTTGCATTTGAATTTCGATTGACATGAAGAAGAAATTTAAGCAGCTAAATTCATGGGATCCCGGCTTTGCGCGTACTTGGCCCATTCAGAAGTGTAAACCGGAGTGAGCTGCCAGAGCCTCCGCTTCATCTTCCCAGCCGCCGCCGCCGCCTCCTCCTCCTCCTCGTCGGCCTCGTCGAACTGCAGGTCCGGCGCGTTGCCGTCCGTCGAGAAGGGCACGACAAGCACGCCGCGCTCCATGAGGTCCTTCAAGAACGGCTTGCTCCGGCGGAACGACTCGGTGACGAACGCCGCGGGGCCGGCGACGATGACGAGCCGCGCGGTGCCCCTCAGCTCGCCGAGCGGGACGGGCGGGCGGCCCTCGCCGGCGCGGATCCTGAGCCTGGACAGGTTCTCCTCCCGCGTGAGCTTCGCCACCTGCGCGTCCTTGGCCTTGCTCTCGCGCCAGTAGAGGAACGCGAAGACGGAGACCGCCGCGACGTCGATGCCCAGGCCCTTGAGCGTCTCCCCCGCGGCGGCCGCCCTCGCCGGGCTGGACAGCGCCGGGATGAGCTGCGTGAGCGCGATGAGGGCCCCGAGCCCGGCGCTGGCCATGAACGCGAGGTAGAAGAACATCCGCACGGAGCGGAACGGGGACAGCACCTCACTCCTTATCTTTGCCATGGAGGTCGAGCTGCAAGAAACGAAGCAAGCCATGACGATCGACCGACGACGACGAGCCCAGAGCACCCCAGCCATCGAGCTCCGATCAACACAGAAACAAGAATATGGGGGGCGGCTAGCCGGCTACCTTACCTCGGTGCCCGGAGCGGTGGAAGGAGAAGGCTTGTTCGCCGCCGAGCAGCGCACGCCGCGGCATGCTCCGCTGCTGCAGGAGCCGGAGACCGCCGATGGATTGCAAGAAGCTGGCCGTAGGAAGAGGAGAGGGCTCAGAGGAGTCCGGAGGGAGACGGAGGTGAGAGATCGCGGCGGCGACGGCGGCGGCGGCGCCATCGAGCTGCAGGCCTGGGTGCCTGCCTGCCTGCAGAGTGCAGACCACCACTGCTCGCTATGGAGGGTAGGATTTCTTTTTCTCTGTTTTTTTCATCCATTTTAGCTTTTCTAACTGCCACTTGATTTGTGGCGGCAAATGCAACAGCGAGGGAGGCAGGGGGAGGCGCTGGCTTGGCTCTGTAGCAGCCGCATGCCGCCCGCATCCACTCTGCTTGCTAGTAGTACAACCAGGTAGGGGTGGATATCGAGCCACTCGGCTCGGCTCAGCTCGCTTTGCCTCGTTACCTTAACGAGCTAGCTCGGTTTGGATCGTTAAGACTAACGAGCTCAAACGCTGACTCGGCGAGCTGGCTCGTTGAGCTTGATTAGCTCGTTAACTCAATGAACCAGGCTTCCACCATCAGTCCATCTGTGCGTGTGCATGAGTGCATCACAGTCACGTAATAAGAAAACAAAACTACAGAATAAGATCACAGTCTCATAGATTCACAGATTGTTAGAATTCAGAGAACTCTATGAATATTAATTAAAATAGCATCACAGATTCACAGTCACACTCTCACAGATAACATACTCAGCAAATAGCATAGTAGCAGCAAGTACTTAGCAAATAGCATAATAGCAAGTTCTAGTATTAGTCTGTTATATTCATTGATCCACATATCCTAGATCCAATCATGCATAAGCATAATCGATAAATAATATCCATTGATCCATAATAGCATCGCTGTTAAGAAAAGCAAAAGCCCTTTGAAGTTGCAACTATTTTGTCTTCAAAGCCACCTAAAAGATCTTATCAGCCTCAAAAAATGTCTTGACAGCCATCCAAGCATCTAGCAGTCCCTACAAAATTAGATAATCTTACATGAGTATTCTTGTCTTCAAGTCTACATACTTGTATACATATTTTTACAAACATAAACACCCTTGGACCTCACCACACCATACATTTGAACAAATCATCAGAAGACAGAAATCTTACAAAATGTCTTACCTCTACTATCCTAGTTGCTAGCAACAACACTCTCTGGAAATCATCTAGTTGCTAGCAACATCATCCTTATCATCTTCCGCCTAAAAAGAAAATTGCAAGTTCAACTTAAGATATAATGCAATTATAAACTGGTAAAGAAAAATGCAAGTGGTTGATATGAGAGATCATACCACAGCCATTGGAGGTGTCTTGTTATCTTGAGAACCACGTATCCAACTAGAAGCACATATTAGTGCTTGAACCATTGATGGGCGCAAGGAACTTCGGTAATCATCAAGCACTCTTCCACCAGCACTAAAAGTTGTTTCAGATGATACACTAGACGCTGGAACAGTCAAGAATCTCTTTGCCAACCTTGACACAACAGGGAACCTGTGAGTATTCAACCTCTACCAATCAAACAAAGTGAAATCCTTGTCCGTTAAAGGATGATTTGGTTCATCTAGATAGATTAGCCATTCTGACTTAGATACATTTGCAGAGCTAGATTGCAAAAATATCTAGAACTCACTTGAAGATTTAACTGAAGCTAATGAGTTACTTGTGTCAATGGTTGAGGTGGATGTTTCATCCCTTCCCCTGTTTCTTGCAGCCTTCTCAAGGCGATGCGTCGTTTCAGCCGTGGCAAAGAGTTCATCAACTTCTTTCCTCAACTTGACCAGCTTCCTCACCATACATTTGAACAAAACACCAACTCACATACCTTATCTTAAACCTAGGATCAAGGGTAGTGGCAATGATCATAAGGTTGTTCTTCTCTTTCCAATATTTATCAAACTTTTCCAAAATAGCTTCAACCATATTCTTCAAAACCTTGTCCCTATTAGTAGACTTAGATGCAGCAAGCAATGCCCTCTTCACATTCACAATGCTTGGATAAAAAACATTTGCTGTGGGGTATGTAGATCCAGAAAATACAGTAGTTACTTCAGCAAGTGCCTTCAATATTGGATGAATTTTGGAAAAGACTAACCAATCAGCAAGCAAAGGTTGCCATTGGTATTTAGCATCCACATAGGCATATTGAACAAAAGCATCCTTGTAAAACTCACAAGCACAAAGCATCTTATAGGTTGAACTCCACCTTGTTGGCACATCAAAACACAAACCTTTTCCAATAGGCAATGCAATTTGTTTACATACCTCTCTAAATCTATGCATACGAGAAGGAGACTTCTTAAAGTACTTGCAAGTCTCTCGAAGGTTTACTAGCAAAGGTCCCAATGGTGCCAAGCCATCATTCACTATCAAATTCACTATATGCGAGTAGCAACGAACATGAAAATACTGAGGCATGAACTGTGATGAACCCCTAGCAATGAACTTGTCCTTTAATTTGCCAACAACACTATCATTATTAGAAGCATTGTCAAGGGTAATTGAGATAACATTATCCTCTATATTCCATTCAGTTATTCACTCAAAGATTGCCTGAGCTATCTCAACTCCAGTGTGTGGTGGATCCAATTCAATAAAGTTCAGTACACGACACTGCATTTTCCAATTTTCATCTATGTAATTAGCTACCAATGCCATATAGCAAATATTTTGGTTTGAAGTCCATAAATCAGTTGTCAAGCTTACATGATCAACACTTTTAAGAGCTTTCCTAAGAACCTCTTTTTCTGTATTGTAAACATCCACACACTCTTTTCTAATAGTTTTCCCACCAATAAATTGGTATGCTGCATTCATGTATTTCATCAAAATATTAAACCAGAGGTGCTCTACCATCCTAAATGGATATTCATGGACAATTATCATCTTAGCAATGATTTTACGAGTGGCCTCATGATCATAATCAAAAAGAGTAGCAATGAGAGAGGCACCTGCCATGTCAGGATTAAAGCCAAGCAAAGCTTGAGCCTTCTGCCTGCCCAATTTGTTCAAATATGCCGTGCACTTCTTTATATGGCGATTGAGAGTTGAAGTAGCACCACCTTTCTTATAGGCAATGAGCCTATAGCAAAAACTTCATTTGGCCTTCGTCTCAGTGGCCCCTTTCTCCGTTTTTGATGGAACATCCACAACCTTGAAAAGCTTCCAACAATCTGAATGCTTAACCCTTGCCACACTCTTTGCAGGGGATACAAAAATAACCTTCTTTCGTTTCCCTTTCCTCTTTAATCCTTGAGATCCAGAGTTGCCCTCATCTGTAGATTCCCCATCCACTTCCTTATCTTGACTTGAGGAATGAACTGACAAATGTGAGGGTGTGCTATTAGACGAAACAGACAGCATAAAAAATTCTTCATTTTTCGAGTCTGATCCCTGCAAGTTCAATTAAATAGTCAGATTGTTATGCTATTGCTTACCACATAATCAGTACAGGAGGGTATAACATAGCTAAGCCTACAGGATATCTCAGTACAAGTTGATATGGTTTTTATTGGAAATCTTAGCTTAATAACCAAACGAGTTGTATGGTTCAATCAGTGATAAAATGAGGAAACAAAATTGCTATAGATTGTGAAAAAAATTGATGCAGCACTTGATGTGAGGTTGGTGGATTTGATTTAGGTCTTTGTCTTGGTGGCTTCTGAACAGAGGCGAGGTGGCTGCCGCCTAGACAAGCTTCTGATGATTTCTTCCCCTTGCTGCGGTTCTTGGACTCCATGCTTGCCAATCGGCGCTCCCTATCCATGAAGGCCCTGCGGCGGCTACGGGAGAAGGGGCGTGGTCGGCGTGGCCTGGCGGCTGCGGTGGGAGGAGCGGCGTCATCGGCGTCGTCGGCATGGCGCTGCGGCTGCGGGAGGAGGAGTCGGTGGGCAGGGCAGCGGCAACGTTGCGGCCTGTGGCGGGCCGGTGGTGCAAGGAGAAGGGCAAGGGCGCGAGGCAGTGCTGCGGCGGCGCAAGAGAAGGCCACGGCGGCAGCCTGCGACAGCATGCGCAAGAGAGGCGCCTCGGGCCCTCGGCTGACTGAGGAAGGTCAAAGCTAGGGTTTTTCCTTTTTACTGGGTACTTGAGCTGTTGGGCTGGGAACTTGGGCTTCCTTATTGGGTTGGGCTGCATGTCTAATTTTTGAGCTATGCGAGTTTAACGAGCCTACCGAAAACTCGCGAGCTGGCTCGGGCTCGGCTCGTTTGCTTAACGAGCAAAACAGCTGGCTCGGCTCGGCTCATTAAGACTCCAAGCTCGAGTCGATCCGAGCCGAGCCTGAAACGAGCCGATCCGAGCCACGAGCTTCGAGCTTTTTGCCCAGCCCTACAACCAGGTTTGCTAGGCTGTGCGCCTGTGCCTCTGCTTGCTGAAAACCTAAAATCCATCCATATTTTCGGTACTTCGGTTTACCCAAGCAACTTCATAGAGTGTGAGAGCCCAGTATCCAAGTCTCTAGCAGGTGGGGCCATCCTCATAAGCCTACACATTAGAGAGACATGTCCCTCTAACGTCAGAGGAGGCTCGTGGCCACGCCAAGTGATGTGCTGATTTGAGTTCTGGAAACAGAACCATTGTACAACTGTTGTTCAATTACATAATGATATACAATCTCAAATCTGGTGCTATGTGAGTTCTGGGAGCAGACTAATTATCCTTGTGCATTCGCAAGAACCAAGTTGCAGGAAAAACATGGTTACGGACTTGAATCTTTGGACAGTTGATTATCCGTAGGAATTGGAGAGATCGAGAGAGGACAGCAACTGCAGTTCGTCAGGGAGTGATAATAAACTGATAATAAAGTAACAGCTCTTGGAAAAACTTTGGGCCTTGACATTTTCTGGTTTCTGGGTTCAGTGCATCCGGCCTAACTCTTCGGGATTCCCCCGCTGAAAAATTTCGTTCAACAATTAGCAAGATCTGTTTAAATTTGATCCAATATTATTTGAATTCGGATCAAATTATTATAGCTTCCGAAATACAGAACCCAGTTTCTAAAATTGATTTATTGGATTTTTTTGGGCCAACAATTGGCGCTGTAGAAGCCCAATAAGAGGCCACTTGAATGAAATCCAAGCCCAAGTCTACATCTTCGACAGAGCGGCGGCCTCCTCCGCCGCACGGGGAACGCCCGCCGCGAGCCCCGCACGCACGGCGCCCGCGAACCTCTCCATGGCGCGCGGCGGCAGGCACATCGGCACGGCGATCCCGCCGCCGCGGGCGGGCATGTGGAACGTGGCCAGCGTCGTCGTGGCCGGCCCGCCGAACAGCGGCCGCCCCCACCCGAGGTCCACCTCGTGCAGCGGCGACTTCGTCAGGTCGGTCACCAGGTACGTCCGCGCCGTCGTGAACCGCCGCCGCCCGCGGAGCACCACCGCGTCGGCCGCAGACTGCGCGTAGCCGTCGGCCATGGTCCGCGCCCTCGCGGCAGCGATCAGCTCCACGGCGCGGGACAGCGGGCCCGAGCAGAGCTCGCCGGCCGTCGTACGCGCCACGCCGAACGTGAGCGCGTTCCCGTAGAACCCCTCGGGCAGCGGCCTCCCGCCGTGGCCGCGGCCGCGGCCGTTCACGACGAACATGAACCGCACCTCGTCGCCGGGCGCGTACCCGAGCGCGGCGGTGCGGCAGCGCCAGGTGAACGCGGAGAGGAGAAGGAAGCGCGAGCACCGGGGCCCGAGGCGCGCGGGGAGCTGGCCGCGCAGCGCGGCGACGTCGTCGGGGCCGAAGAGGAACCTGCGGTGCACGAGCTCGTCGCCCGGACGGAGCTTGTCGCTGGCCTCGTCGGACGCCGGCTCGTACTCGGGGTGGTCGTACGCCGGGCGCGGCGGGTGGCGCGCGTCGAGGAGCTCCCTCGCCCACACCGGCCGGACGCTGGGCGCCGCCGCGCCCTGCGCGAGCTCGCCGACGGCCTGCCAGAACTGCGTGATCCCCGCCGCGTCGACGAGGTTGTGGCAGATCTGGGTGCCGAACACGAATCCGCCACACCTCAGCCTCGTCACCTGCATGCATGGCATCATGAGCACGTATACGTCACGTACAAATGGAGCAAAAGTTGCAAAATTTTATTCAAGTTTTATGACGACGTGTGTACCTGCACATAGAGTAGTGGTCGGTCGGTGACGACGGCGGAGTTGCTCTCCGGCAGGGTCAGGAGCTCGCCGGCGCAAGGGATCGGCGGGCACAGCGAGTCACCGAACTCCTCCAGCGAGACGTCGGCGTCGGCCTCGACGAACGAGACCCCCTCGCCGGTGCAGTCCACCACGAGCTTCCCGCCGGGAAGCTCCCGGATCCTCCCGGCGATCGGGTAGTAGTGCACGAGCGCCGCCGCAAGCGCGCCGCGGATGACCCTGGCCGGGTCGCCGCCGCCGGACCGGTAGAAGTAGATGATGGAGCGGTAGAACCGGAAGCTGCGCTGGTCGTCGATGTCGGAGAGCCGCCGGAGCCCGCGCGGCGTCGGCCCGGCCGGCGCGACGAGCTCCGGGTCGCCTCGGCGCGCCGTGAAAGCCAGGGACGATGACGCCGCCATCGATCGATCGCCGTACGTTCGCCGGAGCTATAGCTTGACGATCGAGCTCACGCGCTCGGACACCGAAATGGCTCACGTAGTACGTTTTCCTCGTACCACGCATGCATCTAGCCAGCACGCGTATATAAAAGCGGGGGAGAGTCGGATCGGGCGGTGAAGATAGTTTGGTCACTGCATGCGTCGTTGAAGCGGCGTACGTTCTTTCTCGGTCCAAACTTTCTACTCCGAATAGATAATGCGCCGGTTAGAAATTCCTCAATCGGTCGAAGTCTCGAGGAGGGCACCGGGCGGTGACGGTGAGACGCCGTTGTGGCGACTTTAGAAACCTAGAATTTCCTCAGCCGGACCTGGTATGTTAGGCTGGTATACTTGCATGCCGTCCAGATTCCGAGACCGGAGATTCAATTAAATTAATACTAGTACGTTTAATTCTAACTGATCCTCTCTGCACACGGTGTTGCTCGGTCAGTCAGTCAGACACCCACCAACCCAAATCCCTTTTTTTTTCAAAAGCTTTGGGTTCCTGCAGCCAGTGCGGTTCTAAAGAGTAAAGATGATTTTCGCGTGATGGAATTTTACTGACTAATCTGGCTAATCAAATCAATTAATGTGGCGCACCCAATCAACTGATCAAGTAGGAATATTATGCTGGATCGCCTGATCTAGGAGACTAGGACGGCATGATTGTAACCTCGACAAAAATATCGAGGGCTATTTTGAAATGCAGAAATGGAAAACTACAGGAATATATGAAAAAAAAATGTAAGAACATCATAGGAATGTTAAGGCCTCATCGTTTGGCTTTTTTCCCTAGGGAATAAAAATAAATTTGTAGGTAAATTATATATATATATATATATTCTTGGTGACTTAAATCCAATGCTAAAAAGGAACTACGTTGAAAATATCTCAAAATTAAGTTTGAAAATTTAAAATTTAGCTTTTTCTTTGTTTGATTAGGCCATCCGATGGGAGCTTAACCTTAGCAATCGACTTCATAGTCCATAGTCCTTTGTCGCCTGCCCCATACTGGCGGCCAGACTTGATAGTCCATAGTCCATAATCGAAGTTGACTATCAATCAGTTCTTAGAATCTTTAAACTGCTCTAAACAAACCCACTGTACGACAGACTCAGCAGCAGACGGACAACCTGCTCCCGCTCCTTGCGAAGAACCGGCATTATCCTAACCATTAAACCTCATCACTGGCTAGGACACTGGAGCTTTGCTGCTCCTGGAGACTGGAGTGGTGAATTACTGGCAAGGGAACCCAACTAATTAGAGACAATTTGACGCCGTAAAAATTTCAACAAAATCCACTGCGCTGGTGAAGGTGTGAACTTTGTATGAGTTCAGAGCTAACATGATGTTCGCGTTGCTGGTCCGAAACATACCAGAAACCCCAGAACAAAAACCAAGTTTTGGGCTAGATTGGGACCTCCATAAGCAAGGCAAAACCAAGAACGAGGCTGACAACTGAGAATTCACACCTAGCAATTCCAACGGAAATCATACAGCAAATGAAAATGGGGCAGACACTAGGTCTCTCCATGAACCTACACTATCCTTTTTCTTTGTACAGTGTAAGCACTAAGTGGTACAAAAGGAAAACACTCATTAACACTCACCATGCTGACAAAAAGAAGAGGTTGAAAAAAAAAAGGAATACATAATCACACAAAGAGAAAAAGAAGGGCAGGAGCTCGATACACAAGGGGCTTTGTTTATACTATACACATGCACAAACAAATGAAACCCAAAAATGCACCCCTGCCAAACAGGTATTCATACAGAACACAAATAATAACAGGGCGTTGTGTTGCACCTCAGGTCATTGGTTAGCATCAATCGGAGCGCCAGACCTTGCTTGTGAAATCCGGTTTGCGTAGATAGTTACAAGGCGCAGCTGCGTGCTGTTAAGCCCTTCCAAATACGGGACGAATGCCTTCCCAAGCATGATGTAGATATCCACCAAGCAGAATACAACAGTCTAAAAATATGAAAACAATACTATCAGATATGAACCGGGATGATGCATCACGAATTGATTCATGGTGAAAATGCAAGAACTATAGCAGGTTGAGACATTTAGAGGCTTAACCATTCTAGGGCATGCCAGAAATCAGGGTTACACAGAGATGTATGTGGATATTGTACCAGACACACACAAAAAGAGAAAAGAAAAGAAAGCAACGTAACAAAGGAAGCTGCCGACTTAACTAACTTCAACACCGGCACATCGAAATGAGTAGTACTGCATGGGGATGACAAACTATGGAAAAAAGACAATCTCATCCAGTACCAGCTTCAAACTAATCTTCATCCTCCATGTCCTAAGCTCGTAAAACACTGAATGTTCCAAATAACCAGGGCAGGTAAAAAGATTATCGTGAAAATATTTCAGTGGGCAAGAGCAAGTGATACCTAGACTGCATCAGAAGCTAATGGACCTAGTATCAGAGATGGGCAGGGTGGCTTTAATTCAGGAACTATAGGAAATAGGCATTTGTAAGCGGCATCCCTAATGTATAGCATGCTTCTCTATGTAAACTGTTACAATTCCATTCCACCAGCCTATCCTCTCCAGCTCATATTCCACTCACTGCCTGAATGTTATTAGAATTTAGTCCAACCAGAACTTAAGCCATGGACAACCATTCCACAAATCCTACCTTATAAAATCCTCATAGCACCAAAATTTCAGTGAAATAAAAAAGCACTATGAGAAACAGAAGAAATCTACCATGACAAGAGCTACAGTATTACTGTATTAGTACCTACCTTTCGAACATCAGGGCTTTGGTTACTAAAAGCATCAAACAGTGCTGGCAAAAATGTGGGCAACTGATTCATCAATTCCTCCTCGGAAAGCCGTCCAACAAGCTGCAAGATTATCCAAACAGAACCAGCAGTCAACAACACTTGCTAAAATTATATTTGGTTTACCGGTTTTTAATCAGTCGGAGACACAATGCCTAGATGCTAGAGGTGTGCCAATCCAATTGTTTTATTCAAATACATATGATTCATGTGTCCTATGCAGGGCATACATTTACGAACACACGATTAGTTTATTGGCCGCATTCTTCCGCACAAAGTAGTAGAATGGCGTATATACTCAAACAACAGGTTGAAGAATTCAAGAAAGGGGCATCTACAAGACTACAACCCACTAAATTGTAACATTGAACGCTAAAGCAATTCAGATATGTTGCAATCTGACCACTTACCAGAGTACCCCCCCAAAAAAATCATAATATATACATGGAACTGAGAAAAAAGCACTTGCACAAGAGATCAGGAAATCTAACCAAAGGATGTGTAATACGTTAGGTTTGGTGGAGCAAAATAACTGATAGGACAACTCAGCAGAGAGTAATTATATTATCAATTGATGCTATTTACAAAAGATCAGATATATAAAGAACATATGATATGAACTTATTCACTAAAGAACCATGGCACCATGAAGTTTATATGTTATATTGTTATTATGTGCCATTCAAACTTAAATGGGAAACGCTCAAACAGTAAACAGGGAAAAACTGCAGGTACGAGACACCTTTGTCAAGGAGTTGATACACACAACAAGTGTCTTTTCATCATCACTGACCAATAGAGGCACCACAACCTGCAGTGGAAAAAAAATCATGAAAATTAAGATAAAGCCAACTACAATTAGTAGAACAGGAAGTAGCAGTGGTACATAAGACATAAGAGAAGTAGTTTGTACATACAGCAAGACATCTGAAAGGATCATATTTTGCTAACAGAACATTTAAGCACTGGTTTGCCTCATTTGAAATCTGCAATGCCACAAAGAATCTTAACACATAGAAGACGCCAAGGAGAACAGTTCTAGAGTTATAATGTATATATCAAAGGCATGCATACCTTTGCCACCATGTCTTTGGTAACATGCAGAAGTTTCTCCAGAACAATTTCAATAGATTCTTCCATAGCACCACTCTGACAGCACAATAGTCATCAGTAATTAGAAGTATGAAGCAATTAACTAACTTAACCTGTTCATCAACACAAAATTCTGGATACCTGATTGTTGAGCATCTCGGCAACTAAAGACAGAGCAATCTCCCTAGTAGATGAATCAGAATCATCCAGCACCTCAAGCACAGCCGTTAAGATTTGATTGAAATACTGTTGTATAATTGAAGGACTGTAATTAGAATGCAATAGTATAGATTGAAAATTTTCAGATCTACCCAAAGTTGATATAGAGATACAAGGAAGAAAATTTGTTAGTCTCCAAGCTTCAAGCTATAACATGGGTTCCTTTCTTTCTATCATGGGGAAACTTTGCTTCTTTTGGCATAAGACCAATCATAGTTGGCAAACATTAAGTCCGAGTATTGGACAAATAGATATGTAGGATAGAACCAGACAAACTGACCAAGCACAAGTGTGGCTATAATAAACAAAATATGGTCACCTAAGAGCACTCTTTAGTTTTACAAGCAAACATTGCATTCAGAGGTCCAAGCTACTTTTCAGAAATGGGAAAAAAAAGGTACATGTAAATTCTAACAGATGTTTGTCTAGTACAGACAGCCAAGAAAAGGGCAAGAAAGGCAACTGATTAATAACATGTGGAATATTCATTGAAAAACATCAGATTGCAAACCTTTGCCCAAATGGAGATGTCATTATCAACAGAAGCTTTAACCAACTGCTGTAATGCTTCCCGCTTTTCCAAACTTGAAACTTCGGTACCGTTGCTTATCTAAAAAGGTGAGAAACAAATTATTACTTGTACTTGATACACATTTTAGCGAAGAAGAAAAAAACAACAGAACCATAAGGTAGTGACACAGAATAAAGGATACAGAAACAGTAAAAGACTTTTTCATTGGTACCTGATGAAGAAGTTGTGGTATGCTCAGTTCGTTGTCAGCATGTAGGGTAGTCTTTATAGAACTAAGTTTCACAGCAATATCTCCCTCTTGAACATTTTCTTCAGCAGTAGAACCAACAGCATTGTGCCCATCAGAAGCAGCGCGATGGCTTAAGTCTAAGCGAGGAGTACTGATAGCAGTTTCATCATCCAAAGGCGCATCAGTTTTTTCAGGATAGTTTGGCCAAGAACGAGCAGTTTCCACTAGTGAGCTAGTATTATTCTTTGATTCTCTACTTCTAGTTAAAAGAACTTCACTTCCAGTGTCCAGTTCTATGCTTTGACTAGTATGATCTATGCTCATATCAGAAGTAGTTCTCGCCATAGGCGCATTACGCGGTGTTGACTCTTGCACTGAATTCATCCATTTCCCACCTTCAGCATCAAGGGAACTAGAGGAATACCGCCCAAATGGATAGCTTTTCTTTGATGCAAGCGCGTAACCATCTTCGGAAGAAGTTCCATAATCTGCTTGATCATAAGATTTGGGACGGGGACGATCTTTCTTGCTCTGTAAGTAGTTCACTAAATCAACTTCAATGCGAGGTGTGTATTGCTTCAGTGCACGCCTCAAGAGGTTTTGCTCCTCAACAGATAAGTTTAGAATAAAATTTAGCACTGCTGTTGAATCAAAATGAGAATAAACAGATATGATACCAGAAATGGATGCCTCCTTCAGTTTTGCATTTTTTTCATGAACTAAAGGTGCCAATTTTGAAAGCCACAGTTTAAGGAACCCACTGTTACTATAACCTTCAGAATCTACAGTGTACTTGCTGAACGATTTATTTGCGAACTCAAGAACAGCCAACTTTGCCTTTGGGGACCTCTGTTCATCTAGTGAGCGCACTAGGGCAGGTAGCAACATATCAATTGCATATGTTCTCCCAACAACATCCAAGGTTGATGAGCATGGTTTTTTTACCAATTCTTTTGGATCAATAAGCCGGGAAAAAACATATGGCAAAATTCTTTCAACATAACTCTCAAATGGCTTCTTGCAAGCTGGAATAAGTTCTGCAAGAGTAGAAAAGGCTGCTTGTGCAACCTTATGATGAGGGTCATCCAAATGACGAAAAAACAGCTTCATGACCTTTTCAAAATTCTGTGTAATTTCCTGAATACCTCTCTGGCCTTGTTGCAGAAGATTCCGAATAAATTCAAAAGCTGAGACTCTCACTACCCAATCCGAACTAGGGCTGAGACCCTCAGAAAGAGCATCACTTAGTGAAGCCAGTGCATCCGTATAACCAGACACGTCACCTGACTGTACTTGGCTATCGTCAAAGCTGTGCCTGATGCTGGCAGAAGCCCTTGACATTACTTGCTTCCTTAGAAGAGGTCTCTGGAAATTTGGAACATGATTATTATGTGAATCTCTGTGGATGGCATCTCTGTAGGGCATGTCAACATAGTTTTGAGTTTGGGGGAATCTCCTAGTTGACCGGATATCACTACCCTCATCCATGCGGCCTCCTTCTTGTGGCCTCTCCAAAGACCTTCTTGGAAAAGGCAGTGATAAGCTTGTCATGGACTCAGATGATATATTACCCAAGTACGGTGATCTTGATCGCTCTCTGGTGCCCAACTGGGTTGTCATTGACTCCAATAAGCGGGAGCCTCCATTTCGTGCACTAGCATTTATGGTGCTAGGAACAGATGAGTCGAGCAGTGCTGAATTCTGTAAGGACAGATGATTTGAAGCTGTTGCTGCAAGCGGAACAGGAGGATCACGAGACGATGGAGGATCAACCCCTGCACTAGGATTAAAAGGAAATAAGAAACTGATTTTTTTTATCATAGAAAACTAAGATGATAATATTGTCAGTCAATGACCAGGAAATACATGATAAAAGGCCATTTCTATTACTTAACAGTAATTGACAACTAAGCAGTTAAAAGAATACCAAGATCCAAGCTGGTTGAGCGGGTAGCTGAGATATTTTGCCTATCTGATATGCTTACACCTTTCAGCAAACTTTCAATGGCAGAAACCTTTTCTTTGCTTGAGTTAAGCACACTCTCTAGGCTTCTTTCAGAACTTCTCCCAACAGTCTTTGACTGTGACAAACGAAGAGTATTTGATGAAAAGGATGAATCTGAAGAAATAGCAGCAGTTTTGTCCATAGCAACAATAGCTGAAGTGCCATATCCAAGTGCACTTGTACCACTTGCATGTGATAAAGAACGAGAAGGCTGCACAACCCTCTCACGAAGAGAGGGTGAAGCATACCGCTTGTGCACACCCCCATCTTCATCGTTTATAGTCTGCATCATTTGTAGTTATACATTAAAGCGTGAGGGTGTGCTTATTTGTAGGGAAGTTGTAACGGGGTGAATATACAAAAGATAAGCATAATTCCGTACCCTCTGTATAGCAGGATCAAATGACATAAAAAGCCGACGTGAACGCTCAGGCCATGTCTTTGCAAACAGTCTATAACAACTTCTAGCAGTTGCACGGACCTGTGGAATTGTAAAAAGACATAACAGAAAGTAATCATCATGAGTATTGCCGAAACAACAATAATGCCCATAAAAACCGATGCTTGCTCGATTAATAGTAGCACAGTGATATACAATTTCATCCCCCCTTAATCAATATCCAGGTATAATATTGTTTATCAAAGATATAAATATTGACGCAGAACATGGGCCTGCCATTTGCTATGTAACCTACAATATTTTCTCTGGCATCTTTTGCTTTTCAATGCAGGGTAACACAGCAATCTAATTGGGCGCAATGGTCATTTCGCAAGAGAAACTCCACAGCTCATGTATTGTGCAGGTTCCTGAGGATCAACTTGCTGGTTTTTGTAAGAAAATTCAAGCTATGAACAGAAATTAACAAAATTCCTCATGTCCACCCCACCCCCCCCCCCAAAAAAAAAAATTATATATATAAACAAATAAATAAATAAAAACAAATGCAGAGTACACGCTATACAAGGATCTTTATCTTTGTTTTGTTTTTTATGTGCAGTGGTATTAAAAATTGAATAATTACTTTCAATACAAACAAAGATAAAATAGGTGAGCCATGGAATGCATTCAGCAAAAGATCCTACCTCACTCATCGCATCTGCTACACAGCACTTTATTAGATCTTCGTATAAATCAGCTGAACGTTGTATCTCCGGGGCATCAGCCCAATACTCCAGTATTAAAAGAGCGTACTCGCAGCACCTAATACGGTAGATCGTAAGCCTCAAGGCTTCAGCACATTATATACATGGAAGCAGGAAGATAACCACACACAAACATATACCTAGCACGGAGAACTGCACTTCGGTCATTCTTTGCTGTGTCAGCTATGCGAGGAAGAATTCGTGAAATCTTGCAGTTCCGTAGAATCTGCAATATACCTCATGTCAGCAACAAGAGACTGAATGATAGCAACAAAATATATATTAAAAAATAACTCACGGTTTTTATGCATGTATCGGCTGATTCAGCTATGACAAGCACTGTTATGACAACAAGCTTAAAAAGCATCTGAAAAATTCACAAATATGTTAGTTTTATTGAAACAATATAAGGAAGAAAAGAAAATTTGTTTGTATATACCGGAATAAATAGTTCAGCACATGGCTCAAAATCACCAAGGAGTTCTTTGGATAGTACATTGAGTAGATGGCATGCCTGGTGAATAAAAAGAAGATGGTAAGGAAGTATCCTGTGAAATATGCAGCTCATTTTGGGCAACAAAGCAGGAAGAGAAGAAAAATTGTTGGAACTAAACAGCTACTCCCTTCGTTTTCATAATATTTGGCAATTGATTTACTTTGACCAATGATGTTTTCAAAATCGTTTGATTACGATGAATGGGATTTATATGTTTATATTCACCGTGTAACACACTTCATTAGTATGATATATATTTTAATAATCATAAGTTTATTTATAAAACAGGAGTGGTCAAACTAAAACAATGCCAAGTCGAATTGCCAAGTATTGTGAAACGGAGGGAGTATGTACTTACCAGAAGAATTGACGGGTGAACAACATACCTGTTTTACAATGCTAGACCGTCGATCAGACAGCTGAGTTGATAGAGGTGGAACCAACTGCTTCAAGAGCATAAGAAAAGATGGATAATCAATAGCACCTGACAAGATAAATAAAAACATTTTAAACTATCATACAGAATCATATTAGCAATCAATAAGGGGTTATCTGTTCATAATGAATGATATAGCTTTGATATCAATATGAAGGCTTAAAGTGACAAATTTCAGTTGCATCATCAAGATTTTCAAGTCCATAGTTCTTTTGTTGAACAAATATCACTAGATAGTGCTAATTTATTGAAGGGTGTTGCAGTGATTTCCTAAAGACATAATTACCATTTATTTCACTTCACTGAAAATTTCAAGAGCATGAAATCAATTAGGTTTGTTGCATAGTTATCAACAAAGGGACAGTGACAAAACGTTTACATCTACATCCTAGCAATGAGGTATCATCTCTGGATAGAAATAACAGTTTCTAATTTGTACAATCAATACATGCTACGAAGTCTCTGCACACAGTAATCATTAACGAGCATATTTGCACAAAACATAATCAAGGACAGTAGCATATGGGTGAATTCAGAGCATCAAACCTCCATACACCAAAGCTTCAATCCTTTGCATGGCAGCAATACGCACGGACCAGTCCTTTTCTGGAACAAGGGTAGCTGCAATCTTCTCAAACTCCCGAAGTAATTCTTTCTCTGAGTGAACTCTTACTGGTTCCACTGGTTTTTCTGTTATATCCGTGTCCCCTGTAAATGAAAAAAAAAAAAGGTATAGTACACAAGGAACATAGTATATGTATCACAGGTGTGAAATATCAATCATAATTTGGATACAAATTTCAACATATTTGCTGGCAGAGGACCATTCACTTCTAAGAAAATACTGGTTTATTGTGGTACATTGTATACTCAAGTGCTCGACAGAAGTTTCAGGAAAGACAGCTCAACCACATGCCTCCATATTGCATTAAATAAAAGTAGTGCTCCACTAAACCAAGAAAATATGTAAGAGCATTTGAACCGGCAAAAAATATATGCACATCAACATATGAAAGGGATCAAGGTTACAGATCATTTTCATAAGAACTGGTATGCATGTAATAAGTATGTGGCACTGCGGTGTACCCTATGGCTGATAAGCATATAGAAATAGTAGCCCCACTAGATCTCAAATTTGTAGATGTGCTACAGGTTATGTCATAATATTATAGACAGTTGTCCATGTAGATTATTTTCTAAACAAATATATTTCATTGCTGTATTGCCAGATCATACCAATGTATCTGGAAAAAAAAAGAATCATATCTGGTCAAATAATCCCTGAAAGTAAACATTCTATTCAAGCCAATTATATTTCAGTGTCAGTACACACAATATAAATGTAACTCAAGAACTGGAATTTGATTTTGCTGGCAAAGCTCAGAACTGCTAAGTGAGGGTATAAAATTAGCAACAAAAGTATGTTTTGTGCAGCTTCTTGATGACTGACTACACCTTACCATCATAGCATGGTAAAAGCGTTTATAGCATCTACAACTGTCCATCCAGATAAAGAGAGAGAACAGGAAGGGCATCTCCTGGTGACTAAGAACAACCTAGATTTGCTTCAAGAAATCGCTTGTGCCAGTAATGTCCTAAATTGTCCCTGCTTGAATGAAAATATAGCGAAATGCCCATGCAAATTTCACTGGTACATAGAACTTACCTCCGAATAATGTACTTTCCCGTGGTGTGCTTTTTGTCCTTGGACTGCCTCTTTTCGGATTAACACTAACAGATCTAGATTCGACAGCCTTATATTGCATGATATTACCATCAGATGTGGGAACCTTTGGTTCTATTCTTTCCAATCTTGAATTTATCTCCCTTAGCTGTGGACATCAAATAAAACAGATTAGGGTAATCTACACATACTCCTCGCATTTCTTCAAAAACATGGACCCATAAGAGCTCAACCATCCATGGTAATGCTACTACAAGCCTCCTACTCCAAAATTAAAACATTATAACAGTGTACTATGTCTATCACATTAAAAAAGTGTCATAAAAACTGCCAAGGAAAACAAACAAAAACGTATGAACTGTGTGGTTTGCATAATAATAAAATAGATGATCATATAACCATGAAGAGGGATTTTTGCCCTCTGACTCTAGGGAGTAAAAGGAGGTTGTAGTAAGACAAATAGGCACAATAACTAGATAACCAAATGTATTACCATGTACGGAGGTAAGTTATGGCGCTGCAACTCTTCATGGAACTGAGATCCCATATGTGTGTACATCTCCTGCAGTCAAACACAAACCATGAAACTGAGAGCAATATAAGTAGAAAAATATGAAAAGCATTAGCTGAATCATTTAGTTTGACGTCAGCTGACCTCAATGCAATAGATAGCAGCATCTCGAACACTTTGATTTGAATCATTCATCAATTGCAAGACCTGGAAAGCCAGAAAATCTTAGCAAGCCCATCTATTAAAGAAATAAAGTAGGAGCTCTCCACAGGAGAAATTACTAAATGAAGCCTAGACTTACAGGTGAAAGAAGAACTCGTTGCAATGGGAGCTCGGTTGAAGCAAAAAGCCCAACCGCGGTTGCCACTGTACGTACAAACTCTTCCCGGACCCTCCAACTCTTGTGAGTCCATGCATAACTTCCAGCTCTTTCAACTATGATTGTCGGCGAAGAAACCTGAGATACAGATAGATTAAAAGGTTAGCTGCCAATAATCCAAAACCCTGATAATAAGACAAACATGTTTGGATTGGTCCTTTCAAATCATAGGATGAATGTAGAAAAGTAAAAAAAAAAAAAGGTCTAAAAATGATAGCACGTTTAGTATATATAAATCAACATTGACAAGTAAAAGAGAAAAGCTATCATATATTTACACTATAACACCAAAAAATATATATATATCAGCACAAAAGGGCAAAAGAAATATCTTTGAATATGAGTATTTGAAAGTTAAATCATCTGCTCCGAATAAAGGTCAAGCCACTACATGCATGGAAGAAGTTTCAAAGTTCACTTGTATCCCACATTTTAACATCAAACCCGGTAAACAAGTGCTCCCTGAAAATCATATTTAGTGTTTTGATCAATTTTGGTATTAGGGCCTATCAATTTATTGTAATGTGCCGGACAATTTTAGTTTTCTCATTTAAGTTCGGCTGTGCAGCTCAACATCCCCAATAAACGAATCGAACTACTCAAAAACAAGCCCACAAGATGCCAAGCCTGCTCCTTATCTAACACTAACTCGTATTTGCAGCTCCATCCAGCTCCCAAACAGAACGAAAAAAAAACAACCAATGAGATTGCAAGCAACAGGAGCGGACCTCCATGAGGGTGATGAGGAGCTGCCGGGCGGCCTCGCGGACGGGCTGCTTGCCGTCCCCGAGGCGCTCGACGGCGGCCGGGACGAGCGCGTTCAGGTGGATCTTAAAGTGGTCCCCGGCGACGACGGCGGCGGCGGAGAGCGCCTGCAGGCCGCCCTGCGCGACCCGGAAGTTGGCGTCCCGTATCAGATCCATGCAGGTGTCCACCAGCGCCGTCACCTCCCCCGCCGTCAGCCCGCGCTGCCGCGCCGCCGCGTCCAGCGCCTCGTGCAGCCGCTCCACCCCGGCCAGCCGCTCCTTCGTGTCCTTGGCGCGCGCCGCCTCCAGCGCCGCCTCCATTTCCCCCCCGCCCCCACCCACTACACCCCGAGCGACCAAACCTAGGGTTTCGAGCCCGGAGGCGAGCGGCGAGGCGAGTCGAGGAGGGGGAGGGGAGGGGAGTGGCCGGATCTGGAGGAAGGAGAAGGGGAGTGTAAGCGCAGCGAGACACGAATGCCAGGGTGGTTGGGGGGGCTTTAGGTGGCTTTTGTGCATTTACACCCCTGGTTTTTCGTAACCTCTCGCTTTTAGGCCCCTCTTGGTTGCAAAGCCTTTTGAGGTGTGAACTGGACTCCATGAGCAGTGGGCCCCGCTACGAGCTTGCCTCAAATATCCGCGGCAGATACGAATTTTGGCCATAATTTGAGCAGCGGACAAAATTTGTGTCCCCTATTTGAAAGTGTAGTTTTGTTATGGCTAAAGCGTCGATACAGGAGTACTGGTACTACTGTCCGAACTGGCCGTTCTTAAGCATACAAGAGTACAAGACATGACAGAGTGTCGCAATCAAACAGTGCCAAAATCGTTTCGTATTGCCGTGATGATGTTGCCTCGTCGCCAATCCCTGGTTTGGTTTAATCCGTCACCAAAGTACTACTATTACTACCAATCACCTAACGCGAATTCTTGGTTGAATTCAACAGGAGCTGGAAGCACGTACTACGTATCACCAAATCAGGTCGAAAAATGCAGCTATTTCAGCAGACGAGCCCGCCTACAGTACTGGCAAGCAACAGCTACGGCGAGATGTTACATCCCAGCTAATCTTATCCTGATCTCTAAGCTAAGCAGTAGGACACGCACGCTGCATTCATTTCGATCACTTCGCTTCCCAGAAAGGCCGAAACAAATGGGAGACCCTGAAATTAATTCCACGTATCCAAACCTGAAAGTCTGAAACATCCAGTACTAAATAAATTTTGTGTTGCACTGATGCAAAGTCAGCGGTCTCAGTTCAGTAAGCTACTAAAAACAGTATTGAAAATTCAGTTAATTACACATTTACACTGCATTGTCCTAATCTGAATTAAGGTAGCTTACCGATGCTTCAAGGGATCGCAGGTACAGGTTGGCTCTCGATGGTTTAACTGACAATGATTACGTACTGAAGCCATCATTTTTTATCGGCTCGCTTTTGCAAAAAAAACAGTGGGGCACTCGTGCTGTCGCACGCCATCCGCGAGACCCATGATCCATCCAATCTTGATCTCTCCTTTTATTACTGACCATCTGCTTGCTTTTACCCCACGAGGTCACACCAGTCTGGACTAGCCTGGAGAGGCACACATGCTCTCACTCTCTCAGCATCGGCGTCGCTGGCTGGACTTCAGTGTTCAGCCGCCATGCATGGATGGACCAGTGCACGCAGGTGCAGCACTGCAGCTATGGCCGCAGCGTTTTCTCTGATGATTCACAAGGAAAAGGTTGAGTACTGCTGAGTAGGAAAGAGACGAGGCGTGATCTGTTTTTGCAAAGGTTCAACTCGGAGTAGTAGACAGTAATGGCTTTCTTTATAATAAAAAAAATCATAGGAAACTGTCAGGGTAAGAGCTCCAGAGCTCAAACGGGGGTGTCGTGTGGAGAGACAGACAGATGCGGGAGTGCAGCGGGTGGCAGATCTCAGAGGACGGGCAGCATCAGAATTCTGAAGGCGATCGTCCGTTCTCGCACGCTCTTTCTAGGCCTGGTCTTCAACTCCAATCATTTACCTCATCTCATACTTATGGAGTAGTAGTAAAAAGGTTTGAGACCAGCACATTTTCATGGCTAGTTGGCTACAAATGAAAGCCCGGGCTGAGTCGATCGACAAGTAGTGAACACTGAACAGCATGAACCCAATCATAAGAAGTCGATTGGTACTAGTACTGAAGATGTTGGATTAAGATTACCGAAGAAAGCTAATGTGACGTAAACATTGTTAGCTCTCGGTGGACTCAACTCAAATCGATCAATTGACCAAATTGGAACGGCCCATCAGCAGCTATTTAGCAGCGATTTGGGCCTTGTTGTGGCCCACGAATAAATGGACCTCTGATTTTAATGGCCATTGTTGGGCTTAAAGGCTATTTAATAGTCCAATTTCACGGAGGCACGAAGTTGTGTCTCAATTTCAATCACCACGAAATTCGGCCTAAAGGTTAACGTGGGTCGTTTTGGCGAGACATGCCGAGCCTGAGCTGGCTGCCTCGTGTTCGTTTTCGGCCTCCAATTGCCCCGTCACGTAGTCATGTAGCACGCATATTAAGGAATAAGTCTGTTTTTCCTCCTTCACGTCTTGTTCGAATCCCTTGGCTCAACCGTAAAACCAGTTATAACGTCTTTCTCATCTTGCAAACCGGTGTAAATTGACTCTTTTGGTGGTTTGGGAAGCGGTTCCTTCTCATCTAATCTTCTTCCTCCATCCAACGTTCCAATAGCAGCAGCAGAGGCATGCAGGGAGAGCGACGGTGGTGAAGAGCTGGAGCCCTACCCTCCTCTTGTGGCCACAGAAAGGCATATCATATATGTATTATGGGACCCACGCACCCGCATCGACGAAGGCGGTAGAGACAGTGACGGGGCCGCCGTGGAGGAGGACCAACTCAGTGATCTGTCGGATTGCCTGCTGTAAGACCTCCTCGCGCATCTCGGGTCCCATCAAGCGACGTGCGGAGCGTCGATAGCCGGACAGGGAGCTGCAGAAGGGGCAGAACCAAAACCATGTGTTGGCGACAACGCGGTTGTACGTGTCGCACCGCGCGTCATGGGGAAGAAGCGGCGGCCACATCCCAGGCTCGCTGCCGCCGAGGATTCCCCACGCAAGGAGACGACACTCACAACAGAGGTACTCCCTTCGTCCCATTAAGTGCACCCATAAGTTTTCATGCTCAACGTTTGACCGTCGTCTTATTTAAAAAATTTTAAAAGTTCAGTCCCTTATAAAGTACTATTCATATTTTATCATCCAATAAAACACAAAAATAATAATCATAAAATTATTTTAAATAAGATGGATGGTCAAAGTTGGACACTGAAACCCACGGCTGCGTTTATTGTGGGACAGAGGGAGTAAGTGGGGTTCTTCCGTCATTTCCGTGGCCATCACTTGACGGGGACAAAGAAGGGTCTGCTGCTGCTGGTCGTCGGGCTTAGCCAGGCTCGACCACCGCGGGGCGTGAAAGCATGATGTATGACTTGATCCCGAGAATGTACGGGACGACGAGGCTTAGCACGACTGCCCTCCTCAAGATGCCACCCTTGAGGTAGTAGCGAGAGAGAGAGAGAGAGAGGCGATGAAGAAGATGAGACGAGGAGAAGTCGTCGACAGATAGGTTCTACTTGCTGACTCAGCGAGTCAATCATGATCAACCTATCACGTCAGCGAAAACAGGTTCTCAGATCATTGGAGGATTCAATTTGAACCGGATTTTGAAAAATAGGGATGCGCTTTATCCATTTTTGTGGTTGATGAACGCGATTTAATCAGAAGCACGAGACGAGCAAGTCAAAATAGACTTTCTCGCATACTAATGGACTGGAGAAAGCATTTTGACTCCCTCCTATATTGGTTGAATATGATTCATACCACTCAGCTGTAAAATTGGGTATATCACCACTCACAAGAAACTGCTTTGAGAGTGATTTTAGTCGACATGGTTGTTCACGTGGCAGCTAGTTATCGAATAAATTTAAAAATTATGTGGGCCCATCCCTCCTATATCTATATCTCATATTCTCTTGTCTCAAAACAAATAAATCTAATACGGAATGTGATATCTAATGTCACGTCCTTTTATATCTCCTATCACATCTCGTAATAGGTTGGTTTATTCCACAAAAGGTTTGTTCCACGAAGTATGTCTCGATGTCATATGGCTGCGATGCTGACCGGCGCTCATCTGGGCCGTTTTTGGCGAGACAGGCGGCCTCCGTTCGGCCCGCCATGAAATCATCTGGCAAGCCTATTAATGGACAGAAATGGACCATACCGGGACGGCCCATAAGCTACCCGGCATGTCCGTACACGCCGAAGGCTCAGCCCAGATAGCGCGTGCGTGTCCCGTCACGGCCCACAGCCGAACGGTCACCTAACCAGACGCACGCATGCGTCGTCGTCGATCGTTCGTCGAGCTCTGCAAGTCTGGATCTTCCCGTCGAGTGTTTGCTCAGGACTCAGGAGGTTCAGTTCAGAAAACGGAACGCGACATCATCATGTAGAACACATCTACACAGTTAACTGCACACAGTTAAAGCACTGCAGCGTCGTTTTAAAGCTGGTCCCGATCGAGAAGAAGAGATAGTTAAAACACAAGTGCGTGCCTGCAGTGCTTCGGATCAAACGGCACATGCATATATGTATATGCGTACCATGAAGAGCCTAGCAGCCAGTCGCTCGATCGATCCAATGAGGAGCGGAGCTGGACCGATCTGGATCGAGAGAACACGATATGATCGAGCAGTTAATACGAACTGATCTCACTGTTTGTGTTACAGCGCGTTATGATTTATGAACTCACTGTTGTTACAGCAGGTACTCTGGCACAGCGAGACCACCGGGACGGCCGGAAGAGATTGGAATCTTCGGGCGCCGCTCCGTACGGCCGGCCGCGGCGAGATCGATCGATCTGTGAGTAATTTCAGTTTTCACGGCCGCTAAGCCGGCCTCGTCGACCTGCATTGCCCTGTCGTGTGAATTGTCGAGACTCGAGAGAGACCAGCCGGTCGATCGCGAGGAGTGTCAGCAGGAACTTCTGCGGCTGCTCGATCTACTCACATAAACTTTTAACTTTTCCATCGTATCGTGTCAATTTTAACCAAACTTTTAATTTTAGCGTGATCTAAACACACCCTTGATGGCCGGCCGTTCGGCGTTCGCGAGATGGGAGAGTAATTGTACGTCAGTAGCTTGCAGATGGATCGCCATTCGCCAGCCGATCTGCAGACCAAGTACATGTGTATCAGTCCACGGGAGCCAGCTGTTACGAGTAAATGCTCGCTTTAGCCTTTACAGTTACAGATGGTAGCTAGAACAGCAGAGAGCCAATCAGCCAACGACCGATCGGGTTTTACCTTGTCCCCCTCCTCTCCACAATTTTACTGTAGTACTCATGGTGAGTACTGTACAATTAACTGCATGGTCTAGATGTGAAGCTGCTTGATAGGTGCATGCATGTATCGGTGTGTATGGCTTTCCTGGTGGAACTCGCACAGCTCGATCGACGAGCTGTGCCTAAATTCCTGAACTGCTTCTTTCCTGAACTCGCACAGCTCGATGAAGCTCGATCGAGTAGTACATATATACAACGCTGAATATGAAATTTCAGAACACACCTACGTACACAGAGAGAACCGGAACTGGAACATGCATGCCACTGAATACGCTCCTATATATACATACGACGCGAGTTTGATAGCTGCTGGTGAGCGTTCGATCTCTATGTTTTGAGATAGATTTTTTGTGCATGCAAAACAAGAAATCTCATTTACACATAATTAATTAATTAAGTATTAATAATTATAAACTTAAAAATGAGTTTATTTGAATTTTTTAAATAACTTATATATAATTTTTATAAAAAATATCATATAACAGTTTAATAAGCGTGTTAACAGAAAACAAAGAAGTTTGAAGTTTGAAGTCGAGAAATACAACTCGATTACATCACAATTGGTAGATCATGGAGTAATACTCTGGGTGTGTTTAGTTTCTAAAAAAGTTGGAAGTTTGAAGAAAGTTGGGAGTTTGTAAAAAAAAAAAAAAGTTTATGTGTGTAGAAAAGTTTTTTTTATGTAATATGATGTGATGGAAAGTTAAGAATAGAGGAGGCTCTACCCCAAAATGCGTTCTTACAGCCCGATCTGGCAGATCAGTAAGTAGGAGTACTTCGCTGCAAAGCCTGTACGATTTGCAGAAGATGGAGTACATAGGACGAATCGCCGGCCGGCGAATATCTTTTTACAGCGCTGCGCAATTACGCCTCGAGATTTTATCTCACTCGCCGTACGAGCGTGCGACTAGTAGGCGGTATTAGCTATGGGTGGTGGCACACATTGATTGATCGATGATTTCTACCCCACCGCTTAATGAATCTCACATGGCGTGGCGTCCCCTCTGCTACGCGCATGCATGCATGCATGCATGCGCAATACGTACTGGATCAAGTACAATAAATGAAAGCTGGCCGTCTATACGTACGGTACGACGCAGTATACGGCCGCGATACATATGATGCTCCGTGTGTATACTGTATATACGGCCATGTGCACTATACATCGCAACTGTCGCTCTGAATTTACATGGAATACGTATACATCTATACATCACAATTGTCACTCTGAATTTACATGGAATGCGTATACATGTACCTGTCAGAGTCAATTTGTTTCGTTACTGGTAACTGGTAATTAAGTGTGGTAAGGGCATGGCCGCAAGGCAAATGAAATGGCTAGCTAGGTAAGTGGTAAACTCCCTTCGGTATGGACCATACATATATGATATATGTACATCTATCTATCCCAGCTGTCAGCTGAATTATGACATGTCAATGTTTTTCTGATGGAAGGTAAGTGCAGTATATGTTCAGGGGATTTAATTACATTATTAACTCGCCAACCTCTCACGAGTTGCAGGTACGAGTAGTTACTAGTTAGGAGGACTGAGATAGCCCAAGAGGATGAAAAACAATATGGCGTATTGAAATCTTCGGTGTAGAATCCATGCATGGTTGCGACTTTTGTCCGTGAGAGAGCTCGCTTCAAAACTCTGTCTAGAAAGCGGAAAGAGGAGCTAGCGCGCTGAGTCTGAAACTCTGAATTAGTACGTTTGTTGGAAAATCAAATTAGCTTGCCTTGAGTAGCAGAATCAGATTACTGTTGTTTATCACGCATCCCAAATTAAAGGAAGACGACCGATTTTGAGGTTTAAATCTTGTCACTGTGCTGCTTCTCGTACCCGATTTGAATTGAGCGGGAGTTAGTTAACTTAGTTTCAGCTACGGATTTTCTCTTATTGGATTCTTCATTAAGATGTCCGCGCTCCATGTCCCACACTGTTCTACTTTCAGGAACAGCAGAGGATCGACCGCATTAATCGTGAGACCAACCATAAATGATCGATCATCGATCGATATATACCAATTAATCCAGATGACACTAATCTCCATCCTAACACGCGTCGCTCTCACTCGTGATTGCAAAAACACATCTTCTCCTCCTATGGAGACACCACCAAAAAGGCGAATTCAATGAGAAACAAATTAAGACGCACAGCTGCGCATGCCCCCCTGCTCCATCTGGAACGAACTGAATAATTGACGATGACTATACACGCACAATGCATCCCGGCCGGAAGAGGATTCAGTTCCTGTACTGCCGGGTTCACTAGCTTTCAAGTCTGGGGAGCAATGCAATTCTGGTGGTAGGTAGCAACAGCGAGCTCGCAGCGTTCTTTCCCCTTCGATCGATCTCCATCTCTTTCTCGTGCATGCACATGATCCGAGGCACAGCAAGGCAGGGCAGGGCAGGGCCGGGCCAGCCAAGTGGCCTCCGAGGGCGAGATGCGTACGCGGGGACGCAACGCGAAGCGCCGCATTTAGCATCCAACCACCCTGCATCTGCGGCGTGCAGCAGCAAAAACAACTAGCTTGCGTGCTTGGTCAGGCGCGCGCGCGCGAGAGAGAAGAGGGGTGTGTGGTGTGGTGGTCCTCGCGCGCAATTGCTTTCCGTGTCCCGCGCCCCGCTAACTCACTGCTCACGCCTTAACTGCGCGTCTTAAGGTGGCGTGGCGCGAGACATCGATGCGAATTGCGAACGCGAATGCGGCCTCCCTCTATAAGAGAGATCGCAAGCGAGAACGTGAACGCCGCCACCCTCGCGCCGTCCATACATCCACCGTCGTGTCGCCCACTGTCCAACTGCCAGTCAGCTAGCCCCAAGTGTATACTCTCAGCTGCTGTCGCGAGTCTCGCCGACGTACGCGCGCGATGGGCGCTTCTTCTTTGGTTGGATTCCTCATGGCGGCGGTGGCGGCGCTGCTCGTGGCCGCCGCGACGCCGGCGGCGGCGGCGCCGAGGGCGTTCTTCGTGTTCGGGGACTCGCTCGTGGACAACGGCAACAACAACTACCTCATGACGACGGCGCGCGCGGACGCGCCGCCGTACGGGATCGACTTCCCGACGCACATGCCCACGGGGAGATTCTCAAACGGGCTCAACATCCCGGACATCATCAGTTAGCACCTTATCCATCACTGTCACTTGTAAAAAGAAACACAATGCAATGCACAAAGTTAGTTACAACTGTTCTTGACACGCTGCATTTTTTTTTTGGGCTCAGGCGAGTACCTCGGGTCCCAGCCTGCTCTGCCGTACCTGAGCCCGGACCTCCGAGGCGAGAACCTTCTCGTCGGCGCCAACTTCGCCTCCGCCGGCGTCGGCATCCTCAACGACACCGGCATCCAGTTCGTAAGCCCCCCCGCGCGCGCATCCGCCACCATTTTCGTCACGAACAAATGCGCATTAACGTTGTGTTTTGCTGTGGGTGCAGGTGAACATAATTAGGATCGGTCAGCAGCTGGACAACTTCGAGAACTACCAGCGGAATCTGGCGGCGTTCGTCGGCGAGGACGCGGCGAGGCAGGTGGTGCAGCAGTCGCTCGTGCTCATCACGCTCGGCGGCAACGACTTCGTCAACAACTACTACCTGGTGCCATTCTCCGTCAGGTCCCGACAGTTCGCCATCCAGGATTACGTCCCCTACCTCATCTCCGAGTACAGGAAGATCCTCACGGTTAGTCTCATCTCATCGATTCCAAGTTTCTTCTTGCTCTAGAGAATAATAAGTAGCCTCAATTAACTTCCGTGTTATCACCAAAGGTAGAATTTGGCAAATTTACGATTAGCATTTCAGTAGAGACTCAGCCGATCGAAGCAGATGAGCATAACTCACTTGCATAAAAGCAGTAGTAGAAAACAATGCTGCATGTTAACTGTTGGCACTGCAAACAATAGATAGAAAGTGCAGGCTGCAGCCTGCAGAGTGAACATATCCTGGTGTGGAGTCTCTTTTGGGTAATATGTTGTCAATGACATGACCTGTAATTTTTTCTGTATCAACCTGAGAAAGTTCCTGTTGAAAACAATAAGCCGAATACATTATGCAGTTCATCTCACACTATTTGCAGTCAGTGTCAGTAAGCCCCCATCTTCATCCTCCTGTCCACTGCAAAGGAAGAAAATAGAAGTATGGGTGGTCTGGTAGTAGTAATGTACTCCGTATACCAATACCTGTATCATCATCAACCGTTAATTTATGATTTACTGTTCTACTAGTAGTTAAGGCACATCGTAAATATATATGATCGTTAGATTAGAAAATATGAACGGTATAGATTGATTGTAGCGACTATTTAAAATACCTGTAAAAATACTTCCAGTTAGGACATTATGCTAACTTTAGCATCATTAAATTAAGAGCTCGAACTGCAACAAACAATTAACATGTCTGACAAGCAATATAAGTACAGTGTAATGCGAAAAAGGCTTCACGCCTTGCATTATCAGAAGTACAAGATTTTCATTACAAGGAGCAGTAAGCCAGTAAATGAAAATGGGCAAGTCACTGTATCAGATCTCTCTGCTTCAGATCTACACATTCCTTCACACTCTTGAGTTACTGTATGATTTATGAATAGCTTATTACTATGATCTATGGGGTTCAATGCCAATAGGCCTAAACATTTACTACTACTAGATCGGCTTCCCACCAAATAATTTCAAGAGGTAGGAGGTAGCAGTACATCTAGCACCCAAGTTTTACCGTACGGTGAGTCGGTGACAGTACTCTGTCTGACCGACTGTTCCTCCTCGTCGCCGTTCGGGTGGATGTATGCATGCTGTGTCACCTACCACACCTTCACTCTGCAGAGGCAATGAATATGCCAAGTAGGACAATTAACGCTGTAAAAAAAAACAAGCAGGATGCAGTCATCGTAGAGGGGGCTTGTTGTGTCATCGCATTTACTCACTCGTGTACCCGCGAGGCCATCGTGCCAAAATTTACTCATGCCACATGCAACGACAGTGCCAGTTGCCACTCGTGCAGACGTGCAGTGCTCGCAGCTTCGTGTACATGTAAATTGTATTTGTGTCCTTCGTCTTGAAAGGAAAAATGACATGACTGCGTCCGTGTATATGGTGGTGCATGCAGAGGCTGCACGATCTGGGTCCGCGTCGGGTGATCGTGACGGGCACCGGGATGATCGGGTGCGTGCCGGCGGAGCTGGCCATGCACAGCATCGACGGCGAGTGCGCCACCGACCTGACGCGCGCCGCCGACCTCTTCAACCCGCAGCTGGAGCGCATGCTCGCCGAGCTCAACTCCGAGCTCGGCGGCCACGTCTTCATCGCCGCCAACACCAACAAGATCAGCTTCGACTTCATGTTCAACCCCCAGGACTACGGTAACCAATTACCAACCAAGAACAAAAATTCAGAGATGAATCTGAACAGAAGTCGTTTTTAGAAGTTGGTTTTTTTCTGAGACAGACGGAAGATCCATGTAGATGATTTTGATGTGTTTGTGGGGGTTTGCAGGGTTTGTGACGGCGAAGGTGGCGTGCTGCGGGCAGGGGCCGTACAACGGTATCGGGCTGTGCACGCCGGCGTCCAACGTGTGCGCGAACCGGGACGTGTACGCGTACTGGGACGCGTTCCACCCGACGGAGCGGGCGAACCGGCTCATCGTCGCGCAGATCATGCACGGCTCCACCGACCACATCAGCCCCATGAACCTCAGCACCATCCTCGCCATGGACGAGAGGAGGAATTGATCGATCTCATCAGGCATTCACAGGACACTACTACTTTGCCCAGAGAGTACATCATATTTACTACTACATTACAATGTGTGGCTGGCTGTATGTGCTTAATAGTGCTGGTTCAAGTTTTGAAGTTTTCTCTCTACCTTCTTTGATTTTTCTGGTTTAGGTGAAAGTGATGGTGAATCTGGTTTAGGGGTGAAAGTAAGTAAGTAATGGGTGAATTAAGAGCCTACAGTGGGTTGTGTTTTGTTAATGTTGCAAGGGTACTTATTGGATAGTGGGGGTTTAAGGCATGTGTTTTCTCCTCGGTTATCAGGTGGAGAATTTGTTTGTAATAGCTCAGTAAAACTTCGTTGCTAGAATTTATATTGCGAACATTTTGGTGGCTGGTTCGTTGAGCTCAGTTATAACGACCCTACAGAATACTTGTCCCGTTGTGCAGCGAAGTGGGTAAAGAGTCTGACGAGTGATTAAAAACTCTGCCCATAAATACGAGTGCACATCTGGTCTGTCGCCAATAGGGACCGATTAATCATCAGACAGAGGATTCTGAAATCAGGGCAATGCACACTATGGAGATCCTTTGGGTTGAGGGCTTGAGATTCTCACCTGCTTTCATGCCTCCGATAACCGGATCGTTGATTGAACTGGCTGATTTCCAG
Source organism: Oryza sativa Japonica Group (assembly GCF_034140825.1). Lineage (NCBI taxonomy): Eukaryota > Viridiplantae > Streptophyta > Magnoliopsida > Poales > Poaceae > Oryza > Oryza sativa. The sequence continues at coordinate 25,873,078 of NC_089038.1, forward strand.
TCAGATAGCTCAAATGTTGCCAGGTCGCTGGTATGCACGGTACCGGATTTCATCTCAATCGTCTGATTTTGATCGAACCGCTCCTGCACTATCATGAATTGCAGGTTATTGATTTTTTCAGGTGGTTACAATTGTCCTTTTTTATTAAAGAAGAAAGGAAATATACATCACGAAAGTTTTGAGTTTTTGATGCATGATCCCTGTTGGATCAGCGGAACATAACTATCAGATGATGTAGAGGGAAAAGGAATGAAGCAGCTACAAAATTCAGGTAAGTTGTACAGATCAGGTTCTTCACAACCATTCTACTCAGCGAGTTGCAACTAAGTCTCCCATGAGACCTCCACCAAGTTCATAATGCTTGGCTGCAGAAAAGCCAGCTTCTTTAGCTAACTCCTCCAGCTCCTTTTCTACAATGGACGTAAACCAGCACAAATAAATTAAGGTAAATACATGAGAGATAACTTTGGTCGCTGATGAAAGGGCATTGACCAATGGACTGTTTGGAATATAAGAATGCAGCTTCTCATATAAAAATGAATTGAATCTTTAGATGCGTGGCCTTGTGAGCGAAAAAAAAGGGATTCCTACTGTACTCCATCAGGATTAATTGAGAAGTGTGTTGAAGTACTGCTACTATCAGAATGACAAATGTAAGTTGTGTCATTACTTTTTTGTTTTTCTAAAGTTATAATTTTTTTTTGTTTTACTCGAGTATTGCTTAAAAAGTGGTAAAACATGTGACCATCTTGTTCTTCAAGGGAATTTTCTCACAAAGGAAATATAAATGCAAACCTGTTAGATAGTGTAATATTGAACTTTTCAGGTACTTGTATTCTTCAGTGAGTCCATAGCCACTAGCTAAAGGAACCACAACGTTATCGATCATCCAACTCTGTCCAAGGGAAAACATCAATTTGGTTAGGGAATTATAGGACCAACCCAAAGTCATTGACACTGGAAGTCAACGCATGATCCATCCGTGAGACCGTGATGTTGTTACATTGTCATAGTGCAATAATCAGGAAGTTATCTTTCTCTTTGATCTCAAACACAAGCCAAACTTGCGTGTACTATAGATGGTCTGATATTTTACCTGCAATGACGTTGTGAAAAGTGATGAGCTCTTGTTAAAATCTAGAATAGATGCTCTTGATCCTGCAGTCCAGCGAAACCCAATCATGAAAATTTCTGCTGAACTGTATAAGCATGATCAACCAGAAAAAAACTTTGGAATCTGCACTAGACCTGGTTTTAGGACCCTAAATATCTCCCGCATTGCTTTGGGTTTGTCAACCACATTGCGTAACCCATAACCAACCGTAACAGCATCGAAGTAGCAGTCTGTGAAAGGCAAATCAAGTGCATCGCCTTCGATCCACCTGCAACCATAGAGGTCCAAAGCACGCATCTGTCAGCCACGCGCACGACCTGTCCACTTCATTAACAGCAATCACAAAACTACATATCACAGGTTGTTCTTAATCTACAAACTCTCACATTGAGGATGCTCACTTGATGTTCTTGTAGCAAGGCTTCCAGCGTTGATCCTGACGGCTAGCAGCCGTTTGCAGCTGCTGACTTGAGAAATCAACAGCCATCACCTGTAAAATATGAGAGCTTGGGCTAGAACATTCAAGTCGATTTTTTTTTCTTTCTGAAATCTAAAGCAGCCAAGCAAATCCAACACCAACCTGTCCATCCAAGCCAACCTTCTGAGACAGAAGGAATGCCAAATCCCCACTCCCGCAGCAGAGATCAAGAACACGATCCCCTCTCCTTGCCCTGACCACAATAATTCAACCTTTTCCATCAACCAATTGCAGAACAAGAGTATATGCATGCTGCCACTAGTGGCGTACCTGGACCAAGACACGCAGATGCGCTTCCATGTCCGGTGCTGTCCGAGGCTGAGCACGTCGTTCAGCTACAAGGAACACGGCACTGCGCCCGTCGTCAGTACGATGCTGCTGGTAGTATACATATCTCCAGTGGAATTCAAAATTTTGCGAGAAGGGGAGGAGGAGTGGGAGGTAACGGACATGGTCGTAGACGGGGGCGATGCGGCTGAAGAGGGCCTGCCGCTCGTCGGCCGCGGAGGACGAGCCGCAGCTCACGGCGGCGAACCCGCGGCGGCGGCGGCGGCGAGCGGCGGGGGCGGGCGCCGCGGGGCCCGCCGAAATCGCGGCGGCTAGGGTGGCCATGGGTGTCCGCCACGTCCCCAGTCAGGATAGGTATATCGTGACCGGTTTGGACTAAGTGTTTGACTATTTTGCCCCCGCCGCCGCCGCCTCGCCGCGGAAGTGAAAGCGCTCTCGACTCTCGCCGCCGCCGCCGCCGCCGCGAGCCGCGTCGTGCGGGAACGCGAGGGTTTTTCCAGGGGGATGGATTTGGGGTCGTGCTACCTCGGCGGCAACGCCGACGCGGTGGAGTTCTGCCCGCACCGCCCCTTCCGCCACGTCCTCGCCGCCGCCACCTACACGCTGCAGGAGCAGGGCGGGGAGCGGCAGGACCGCGCGGGCAGCGTGTCGCTCTTCGCCGTCGACGCCGGCGAGGAGGACGCGCCCCGGAGGCTCCGGCTGCTCCACACGGTGGAGACCGCCGGGGTGTTCGACATGAAGTGGAGCCCCGTGGCGCCTCTGCTCGCGCAGGCCGACGCCCACGGCCGCCTCGCGCTCTGGCGCCTGGAGCAGGAGGACGGATCGGACAAAGGTGCTGTTTGTTCCTGCATTTGCATTACCATAGAATCAAATAAGTTGTCTGCTGTGTCAAAATTGGATCACTATCCACTTACTAAGCTTCCATGAATTATTTACTGAACATAGTGATGCACTGCTACTGATGCCAAAGGCAAATTCAAGTTCTTAGGATTCTGAAAGCGTTCTATCATCCATGTGAATGTTGCCTGATGCTTGCAGAAGTATTTAGGGGTTCAGGGGTTATGCTTTTTTTTTTTTTTGGGGGGGGGGTTGGTGAAATGGGTTTCTTACTCTCATGGATTGAGTGGATGTGTTCCCAGTGGTTAATCTGGATTAACAAGAAGTTGCTTCAACTATGCAATATTCTGCCCTTCTGGAGGTGATCCGTGTCTGTCATCTTCTTTTGAGAATAAGGCAATATGCTGCTGAATGATGTTCTAAGTCAATTCGTATTCTTGCATTTCTGGATCAAATTTGGTCTTGATTTTTTAGTTAAATTGCCACGATAGTCTAGTTGATTCTGTACTGGAAGCAGGGGAGCTTGTGTAGCTATTTGTAAACACCTCAGTATTTGTCATATTTGTAGTCCACCATGTATTTCTTATATGTTGAGGCTGAATTCAAGTGCTTTATGTGACCGAATTATGCAGGTGCTGTTCTCAGGGATGTCTGTTCTGGAGACATTTCTTCTTCGATGTGCTTGTTTGTGGACTGGAACCAAACTGCCAAGGCACTTTCCGTTGGATTATCGGATGGTTCCCTGTCTGTGGTTTCCATGAGGGAGGACCGCTTGGAGGTATCAGAACAGTGGACTGCTCATCAGTATGAAGTGTGGACTTGCTATTTTGATCGTGCAAATCCACACTTGTTATACAGCGGATCAGACGACTGCTCCTTCAGCTGCTGGGACTTGCGACAGAACCCATCAAATGCTGTGTTTCAGAACAAAAAGTCGCATAATATGGGTGTCTGTTGCATTGCTCAGAATCCACTAGAGGGGAACATGCTACTTACTGGAAGCTATGATGAATTTCTCAGAGTTTGGGACATAAGATCAATGGTGAAACCCGTTAATGTGAAGTCCCTAAATTTAGGGGGTGGTGTATGGAGGATTAAATATCATCCTCTTATTGCAGATGTTGTCTTGGCTGCATGCATGCACAATGGGTTTGCCATTGTTAAAGTAGGTACTGGGGATGCTGCAGTAGTGGAAACATATTGCAAGCATGAGTCCTTAGCATATGGTGCGGATTGGCAGATAAATGAAGGTGCAGAACAGAACAAGAATTTTTCAGTTGTTGCTACCTGTTCATTTTATGATCGACTCCTCCGTGTGTGGCAACCGGAGAACCTAGGCAATCTTTAAGAGTGAAAGTGCCATTGCACTCAGTTCAAGTATCACTATGTGGACTTGTTTCCAGGTAGCTCCTCAAAGTTGTGCTGATTTATTTAAAGACATGAGCTTTTGGTAGAATCATGTCTGTTCCATAGCTTGTCATTCACATATATTTGTGTGATGCCAGCTTTCCCGTCGCAAAACTATATATTTGTATGGTCCTCAAAGATGTTTCCTGTTGATTATATTTGAAGTACTCCATTTTGTAGATTATATTGACGCTTTAACAACAATCTTTACATCACAAAATTGCCTTAGTGTGGATCTTCCTTAGCTTTTTGAATTTTGACCGATCACACTTCTGTCTGTAAATTACTGTATTATGTAAGCTTGTTTGATAATTTGAATTTTGCCTTTCAATCATGTTTTTAGTAACAGCTATATAATCCAAATTTTATCCTTTAAAGTTGGTGCCTTCATAAATACTACCTCCATCCCAAAATATAAGAATTTATAGGGTTGGACACGGATATCAAGGAAGTAGGTGGAATTAAATGTGAGAAGGTTGTGATTGGTTGAGAGGAGAAAGTATGTGGAGAATTTGAATGCTGGAAGATTGTGATTGGTGGAAAAGAGAATGTATGTGGAGAAGTTGTTATATTTTGGGACAAATTTTGAATGCTAGAAGTTGATGTATTTTGGGATGGAGGGAGTAACCTTTTTATTGGTATAAATGGCAATATACCAAAGGCTTAAATTTCAAATTTCTATTTATGAAATTTGAGTTGTTTGATCTTTGTGCCAAAAGAAAAATAACAAATAAGTTCATTTATTGGGGTTTGTAGTGGATCTTACTAGTTTCCAGTAGACATACATTTAGATTCAAGCTCTTTAGTAAATAGTAGTGTTACTTCTTTGAAAAATCTCAGATCTTTCTTTTCTAAGAGAGCTGATTGGCACTCTCCAGGTAGATAAACTGGTCTATTTTGTTTTAGGAACCTGTTTTGATATTATCATTGTTTGGATTTGTGGTGAAAACATGGACGATATGGGTCGATTATGGCATCGAATATGATCTATAGGTAAGTTTGAAGATGTGTTTGAAGGTAGGCATTCTTTTCATTTTTTGCGTTGACTCTAAATTTATTAACATTGAATCATTTATCGATTATCATAGAAGTGCATGCCTGTGGAAGACACAAGACGATATATATACTGTTTCTCCTTATCTGATACCGCTAACCGCAATGCACTCGTGTAAGATAACTACATGGGTGCATATCCACTCAATAAACACCAAAAGTGCATTCTTTGTAGGTTACCATTATTTTTCCATGCTTGTGATGTGGACTGCATTGTGCCGTCCTCTTTGATTATCTGTAAAGACATGCCTTCTATGCTTTGATTGTCACACTAACCCTACTTGATATTTCATAAGTACAGCATTTTTCTTTAGTTTGAAAGAAACAAACTACGGGGTACAAGAGTTGAAGACTATGAATAACCATTGTGCTGTCTATACAGTGTCCTTCTATTTCAATACTGCCAATATACTATTTACTGTGCATTGTTCCACAAACATAATGAGAAAAAAAACAGAGCTTTCGAGGAAAAAAACAGAAGGTTCCATGTGTTGCTTGATTAAAAATGGAACATGAGACTTGGTTTAGGTTATGAATCTGATTGCCTTATGTGATTCACTTTATTGCTGGTGATTGGTGAGGGGTCTGTTTAATTACCATTGGGAACTTTACTGTTTGTATTATAATGACTTATTCTGCGTGTTGATTTAATCTTTCTGCTAAGGTTAGCTTTATTAGCTGGAATGTGCAGTGGATCTGATAAACTAATATTTGCCATGCTTTAAATAAATTTATTGAATCCATCCCACTGGATTAGACAATGAAACTTGAAGAGGGATAGCAACTTAACATAAGGCATTCCACTGTTGCTTAAAGCTGTGCAGTGATGTTTTTCGTATATCTTTTTTTTCTCGAACATATTTTCATATATCTTGCACCTACTGATATGCTTATTTATCAGAATTTAGATTTAGTGACCCAAAAGCTAAGGGTTAAGAGAGGTTACTACTTAAACCCTGAAATATGATATCTTGTTTGATCCCACCTATCTTTGGCATTGACAGATCATTCACCATTGAATTGATTGACAGCATAGCTGAGTCTGCAGAGTTCAGTTCTGGTAATGCCCATAAATTTTGAAGGTGCGGAAGGAAAATGAGGGCAGAAGATAGGAAATACCATTAAAGTTGCATTCACGTAATATTCGAAGCACAGCTGAAAATTACTTGCCTTATATCGTGACATGTAGGGAATGGATCTTTCTGTGTTACTCCCTTTGGGGCAATGTTACTTCTTACATGAATAATGCTTGACCTTTTTCTAAAATACTGTGTTTTGACCTTGACATTCTGTTTGAGATCTATATAGAATGCTTTTAAGACTCTTTTTTGAAGCATTATGACCCTTGTGGTTCACTGTTTTCCTTTTAGTTTCTGTTTGCTACAAAGTGACTCATTGTTGGTTGCTACTGTAAGTTGTGAACATAAACAACAGAATTGATGGCTCATGGCTAGATATTATATCATACATAAAGAAACATAGCACCATAGGCATCTAGATCATGCTGCAGATGCAAGTAAGGTGCTCCTGTTAATAAGTTGGCACTAGTTCTCAATCAACCAAAATAATTACCGAACACATGCAAACCAAGTTATAATCCTGTTCCTTTTCTTCTTTTTTTTTTGAGAAAAATACTTTCAGAGTTGGGCAAATGTAGGTAGTCAAACATGGTCCCTGCTTGGTCAAGAATGATTCTGGGATAATGTGCTCTCCTAATGTATCTAAAGCCAGCTCCAGATTTGTTACTGCTCAATGGCCAGTGCATGTTATGTCTGGTCGATGAAAACAATTGATCCTCTATTGGCTAGGATACAGTTCTAATAAGCTGCTACTTGATAGCCAGCTATTCAGGCACAAAGTGGTTGAACCATCCAGTTTTCATTGGTTTCTAACAAAACTAGATAGAATATGTGATTCTTGATATTGCTTGTTCTTCACAAAATTGACGGGGGATGGCATATTATGACCAATGGTACCCAACCAATTGGTATTGGCGGGACCTTGAATCTTGACTGGTATATGATGTTACTGATTGGGTGCATTTCTGAGAGGGTATTCACTATCTCCATGTCAGCCACCTATTAAAAAAAAGTCAAAAGTTCAGAAATTTTCATAGGAGTGTTCGACTTGTTTGTGCCCAGCAACTAAATCCCACTTCGGTGAAGCGGTTGAACCCCACAATCGGTGCTAGTGATTTCCTCCCTGTACAAGTGGAAAATTCCATCCTAAAATACAGTTAGTTCTTTTTCTGTTTTGTTTAGTTATATGCATATAAGGATGCCTCCGTTGGGCTCAAGAGCTCTAGTCGTACATGAAACTGAGATCTTATCGAATTTAAGTGCATGTTATGGAAGCTGATTTATTTAGAGGGAGGGACTTCTGACTTTGTCATCCAGGATTTGGAAATGTAATGCTTTGGATAAACATGAGTTAGTGGCTAAACAGGAGTGTCACATTGTTCTAACTCCACACTCTTAAAGGCATAGCTCTAAAGGTGGAGAGTGCTCCTTCAGCTTTTTGTAATGGGTGCCTTTCTTTTTTGCCCCCTCTCTTGCTGATAGTAGATTCAGTCACACATCATGAGTTTTTGAAGTTCGTTTTGTTGGTGAGGGCTTAAGTACAAGGTTGGTGATTAACTTGCTGTATCTACAGTTCTACAGAATTTTCTTTCTTTTATTAGAAACACAGATATAGGTTGTTCATTAAATGTCAATGAACTAATAGTGAAAATCAAGGCAGATATAGTTAGATGAAGTGTGCACACTGCAAAAGAGATGCACAGATTTTAGAAGTATATAGGTTTTTCAGGAAAAAAAACAATTTACAAGTATATATTCCCTGGGAACTGGAACTGGATCTTTGTACATCTTCTTGTTATATAATATAGGTCTATAATTGTTCTGTTAAGTAAAATACTCTGGATAGTATTGGGTTTGTAAGTGGAATGAGAATTTCTCTAGAGAAGGAATATAGTTAGAATTGACATGATGAGGGAAGAACAACCTCAGTGTGAAGTCCAGCAAATGAGCACTTGGCACAGTTTTTACTTTCATTGTCCTTTCTCCACTAAGCATGCTGCGCTGTCCAATTTAAAATGCTACCATGCAGATTCTGGGTTCTTTGCAATTGATTTCTCTGGAGAAGTACCTGCAGACATCAGCAACCTCGTCAAGGTATAAAGTAGCTTTCCCCCTCGTCTTGTTTGTACTCACTACTAACCATGGAAGATGAATGGCTTGAACATGCACATGGTTCTTGAGAGCAGCAGGAGGAGGAGGATGAAGAGCAATGGCTAAGCTCCAGTTCAAGAAGCTCTTCAACTCCATGGTGCCTTTCCGGCCTCCTAGGTGGTCGGCTGAGGTACGCACCAAACCGGCAAGTCACAAAACGGCAATGGTGAAACTCCAGCAGGAGTCCACCCTTTTCTTTTCTGCATTTCCATCCTTCCAGTTGTATCAGGTGGTGGCGAAATAATCAGAAATATCTGTGTGATCCTTAATATCAGGTGGTGGCAAAATTATTGATACCTAATTGCTGAGTCAATGCTTGTTTTATGTGTACTCTGGAAATTGCCCTACTACTAATAAATGGCTGCTTTTTATCTAGAAAGATGCTATGTTGTCTCATTTGATTGTCTTTGTGCCAGTTAGCAGTTGGTCATATCCTTGCTTTGAGACAAAGTTGCTTCTGCTGGGGGGATGGAGAGTACACCTCATTTCATTTCTGCCTTATGCCATTGCAAGTATGTTGATCCTGTAAAGATCTGCCATAAGAAATCGATTTGCATGTTATGTTGGTGACTATCCAGTTTTTTCTATTGATATACGTTTCCACCGAGGCAGAAATTTCCAGGTAAAAAACTATGATTTGAAATATGCCAATAAGATTTTTAAAACTGAAAAGAGGAGGAAAAAATTCAAAGAAGTTTTCCCTTTTGCTGCTGCCTGCTGGCTGAGTCCAGCATTTCTTCTGAACAAGCCCGGAATGATTTACTGAAGGAAGATGAATTGTTGCAACGCAAAAGAGTACTACTACTTTGCAGTGGTGCCTGAAGCAGAACTAACTTACAGTTACATGTGTTTCACTGACTCCTAAGTCCTTGAACATGAAACCTTAAGACTCAGACGTGGAAACTTCTTGCAGTGTACTCTATGAAAAGGCAGCTATGGTTTCGATATGAATATGTGATGATATTCTTCAGATGGTACATCAGTTATTAAGCTCTCATATGTACATGAACTACCGGGAGGAAAGAATTAAAACCTCATCATCTTATTAACGATTAATCTGCTTCTACCTGATCTACTCACTGCAGGATTTTCCTGTGTTTATGTGCACCTCTAACATGAACCATGTTACCACTCATCTTTTTTTTTTCGCCTGTGCCTTGTGTGTCAACTGTCAAGAGATTTTGAGAAATCAACTTCTCATAGTCTCCACGATCCTCTCCCTGCCTGGAGCAGCGAGGCGTACAGCAGCTCGTTCCAGGAATCCGGCACGCCGGGCAGGCACCAGTGGCTGCAGTCCTGCTTCGCCACCGCCGCCATCCGCTCCTCCTCCGTCTCGTACCGCACCCGGTACACCGACGGGTGGGCGTCCTTGCGGTAGTCCGTCATGGCGCTGATGTTGAGGTAGATCACCGGCGTCCTCATCCGCCCCAGCACCTGCTCCAGGATCCTCATCTTCTCCGGGTACTCGGCGAGGTGCGTCCGGTTGAAGATCGGCTCCGTCTCCCTGTGGCATCTCCCTCCTGAGTTCCACTGCCCTCCCCTGGAAGGTGAAGATGGATCATCAGATGAGATGGAGGAGAAGAAGAATACGCCGTGTGATGATTAGAGTTCAAAATTCCGGAACAAAATTTGGACAAAATATTACCAAATTCACCAAAAAAACATGAAAAACTTTAAATATTTTGGCTGAAATAATATCATATCGGGGTCTGATACAACTGAATTTTCTAAAATTTCGGTATATCGACACCCTCTGATACAAACACTGAAAACGAAAGATTGAACCCTGGTGATGATCGGATGGTGCGACGGAGATGTGTGATTCGATCTCTTACCTGAAATGTGTGAGGGAGTATCCTCTGAACACCACCTGAGTTCTTGTGGAGTCGATGTTCTTGTCGACCCATCTAGCCCAGGTGGTCAGAGCTCTCTTGTATGCGTCCATCACCTCGAGGCTGGGGTGCACGTAGTTACCTTCTTGGTAGTAATTCAGCCTGTGGAGACAAGAACAACGTTTGATCAATGGTTTGGCAGGAGAGGGTGAAATGACAGATTTTGTGTAAAGTTTCATGTGGAAGTTCAGTTTGGAGAACGGTGTGATATACCCTCTTGATGTTTTCCAGTGCGTCCACCAGTGGCCGGTGTTGAAGACGACGATGTCGGCAGTCCGGTACGCCGGAGTCGTTTCATCGAGTTCATCCAATCTCAACTTAGCGTCCACCACGGCGCCGCCTTTGGTCTCGTTGATCATCTCCTTGACTAGAAATATTGATCTTATGAAATCCACGGAGCAATTGTAATCCTACAAGTGCAGTGAAATTAGCCATGAGATACAAATGTTGACAAAATTCAGAGCTAGTGTTGTTCAGTGAGCCAGCCTAGCTGTGTACCCTGAATCTGAAGGAGTAGTATCCCCTGGTCTTGAACTGGTTCCTCCCTGACGCTTCATACATCCTCCTCTTGTCCCTGACACCATGCCGCAGAATGCACACCAGAGACTCCCACATGTTGCGGTTCAGTGAGTCGCCGACGAATATGATCCTCTGCCCTCTCAGCCTCTCCAGAAAATCAATCGGGTTCAGCCTGATGAAGCAGAAGAGAATTAAGCTTCGATCACAAATGCACTCGAAATGATCTTGAAATTTTTATAATTCCGAAGCGAATTCAGAAAGGTGTCGCGTGCATATTACAGTGTACGTGACGGAACAAGATCCTCTAACGTTACGCAACGTAACGTCAGAAAGACATGGTCGCTGACATGTGGGTCCCACTGACCTCCGGTTCTCTTGGAGTTACTGGGAAGTTCACAGGAGCTGAGGTTGTTGGGCTCACCTGGGGATGTCGCAGCCGTGCGGCTGCCACCTCCACCTGAGGAAGCCGGTGTCGGCGCGGCCGTTCTTGTGGCAGTTGAAGTCGTCGTCGATGTGGGGGCACGAGCCCGGCGGGTAGAACGGGTAGGCGCCGCCGCCCTCGTCGTCATCGCGCACCCAGCGGCCACTGAACACGTCGCACTTGGCGAAGGAGACCAGGCCACTCTGCACGCCGGACGTCCAGACGACGCGGTTGTCGCCGACGGTGCTGGTGTTGATGATCGTCGCGGCGGGCAATGGCATGGCGGCGCCGTCGTCGCGGCGATCGGGAGCTTCTTGGCGCGCCGCCGCCGCCGCGAGGAGGACGGTGTCCTTTCGCCGCCTCGGGTGCTGGTGATGCTGCTGCTGCTTGTGCCTGATGCCTCTCCGATGGCTGTGGTGGGTGTCAGCCTTCCTCTCCGGCGGCGTCGATGGCGTGGCTGCGGCTGCTGCTGCGGCTCGCGGCGTCGCCGTCGAGTTCAGTGGTGGGGCCGGGGCGTCGGTGGAGTTGCCGGGAGCGGCGACGATGGCGTGGTGGGTGGAGTTCTTCTCCTCGTCCCTTCTCTGCCATCGCGGCATTGGTGTTGCGGTTTCCTCTCGCTGCTGTCGTGATCGCGTGCCATTCCCGACGCGTTGATCCCCGTCGACGTCACCGACGGTGGCGTTCCCGGCGCCCGACCGGAGATCAGAAACCCGCGGTTTGGCCGTTTGCTCCGCCGCCGGCGCCGGCAACCCCGAGCCCTCGGCGCCGCTCTGCGTTCTACGCGCGGTGTTACGCAGATCAGCGCCGCCGCCGGCAGGAGGAATGGGCGGGTGAGGCGGGAGAGACCTCCTCGGCAGCGCCGCCGCCGACGTCGAGTTCGACGACAGCCACGACAGGAGTGACGACGACGACGCCCCCGTCGGGGAAGGGAACGAGGCGGCGTCCGCGGTGGGGCCGCTGGCGACGGAGACGTAGAAGAAGGCCACCACGAGCGCGACGGAGAAGCATGCCAGCACGGCCTTGCTACTCGTCATCACATGGCCGCCGCCGCAACCACCACCGCCGCCGTGCTTACCGCCGCCGCGCTTGTAACCGTTGAGCGACGACGACGACGAGGACGGGGAGAGGAGGCCGTGGAGGTGCACGTGCAGCGACCCGCTGCTCCCGCCGCCTCCGCCGCCCGCGCCTGATCCGCCGCCTCGGTCCAGCATCGACAGCCACGCCTTCCTCCACGCGCCGGCCATTCAATAGCTACTAGTACTAGCTAGTCAGCGTGATCGGTGTGTCCGGCTAGCCGCGCGCCGCCGCCGCAACTTGCTGGGGAGTGAAGCGAGCGAGGAGTCGAGGTGTGTGCGCGACTCTTGCAGCAGTTGGTGATAACTGTAGTGGAGTGGAGTGGATCGGATCAGCCAGAGATCGAAGTGCAACCGCTTTTACTGGTTCTTGGCCAGTGCCCAGTGCAGTTAGGGTCGTCGAGCTCCCTCTCCCCGCGCTTCGCCTCCGGACTTTTTCCAAACACCTTGCATGCAACACGATCTCGTCGATCTCGTCCTCGACCCTTCAGAATAGACTAGGAGGCCCGTTTATAAATCTAACCCAGCCACCGAGCATCTCGGCCCAATCATCTATTGCTCCTACATGGAGGCCTAACACAGAACTGGGCCGAGTCATGGGCCGCACCCTCGTTATCTTAGGGTTAGTTACCCATGAAATCCTGACCGTTTAATCTCTCGTATCTGCATCCTGACCGTCAAACAAGATTACACGGAGTACTAATTAACCCACCTTCTATAAAAGCTCGCCCCCATCTCCCTCCGCCTCAGCAAGCGCCGCTCCGGTTAATAATAGCAAAATCCCCTCCCACCCCCGCCTTCTCTCTGGAAGCTTCCTCCTGCTCTTCGCCATGGCCGGCGGCGGGAACCTGTTCGGGAGGGTGCTCAGCTACGTCGTCAACGAGTTCATCGTCGAGGGGCTCGCCAACAAGTATGATCCCCCAATCTCATCCCTCTCCTCCCCCCTCCCCCTATCTTCAGATCCGTCTGTACATGTATGCGAATTCGTTTTTGATTCGATTGATGTGCTGCGATCGGTAGGCTTTCGAGAGAATCAAGTTCCCGACGGAGTCGTCATCTCGTTATCGTGAAGTGATATATGTTCTTAAATTATTTTTTCTCACAACTTTTCGAATGGATGTCATGGAACAAACGAGATTATGCGTTCTTGGAATCTGTAGGAGACGGACTAGGATTTGGAGTCCCAAAACCAGCACTTGACCGAGTCTTTTGTTGATTTGTGTCCAATCCTCGGTACTCTAGTGTTGATTTGTGTCCAATCCTCGTACTCGGGTTCATGTCGTGTCCGATCCTCGTACTCTAGGTCAACCAACTTTTATCTCCGCCGCCTCCACCTCCCCCGGTGTAGCAGAATTCTCTTCCCTGTGCCATGGCCTGTGGTCCTGGTGGCAACCTGTTCGGAAGGGTGCTCGGCTACGTCCTCAACGAGATCCTCGTCCAGGTGCTCGCCAACAAGTAATAATCCCCCATCCCATCCTTTATCCCCCCAACTCCTTATCTTTAGATCTGTTTGTCACATGCGAATTCGTTATTTGTTTCATGACATGTGATTGCTACGCTTCGTCATCTGGTCTGTGGGAGAATCAAGTTCCCGATGGACTCGTTCCCTTGAAGCCACATTGTCTCGTTGTATCAGCCCTTATCTTGCGCCCTTGTAGGGTTTCCCGTGAAGTTGGGCGCAGTATGGCTCTTACATACATGTTACTGTCACCATGTTTTCCAGTAATATGCGTAATGTCTGATTAGTGTATGGAATTTTTGTTAGTTGTGCCTGTGGCAGTGATGAGCCCTAACAGACCTGTAATGATTCTTGTGTATATGATCGCTTGATTCAAAGAACATCTAAGGGACTGAGTTGTCATATATGCACAAGACTGGTGTTGTCTAGTCTAGTAAATTGCTACTGTATAGTACATTGTTATTCTGTCTAGTACATTGTTACTCTTTCTAGGGATGAGATGTGATCGTTACGCTTCGTCATCTGGTCTGTGGGGAATCATGTTCCCGACGGACTCGTTCCCTTGAAGCTATATTGTCTCGTTGTATCATGGGCCTGTCCCTTATCTTGCTCCCTCGGAGGATTTCCTGTTAAGTAGGGCGCAGCATGGCTCTTACATACATGTTACTGTCACCATGTTTTGCCATGCGTATTATGCATAATGTTTGGTAACTAGTATGGAATTTTTGTTGGTTGTTCCCATGGCGGTCTTGAGCCCTAACAGACCTGAAATAATTATTGCGGATATGATTGCTTAATTCAGAGCACATCTAAGGGACTGAGTTGCCATAGGCATATGGACAAAACTGGTGTTGTCTAGTACGTTGTCATTCTGTCTAGCAGAGTAGTTGTTTGTGTTAGTGATCGTTACCGCTTCTCGAGGTTCATGCTTAAGAGCTGGTTGTGGTTCTTGAGCTTTGGAAAGTGAAGCAAAATACTTTGTGGTTCCTCTCGCTATCCGGGGCAGAATTCTCTTTGATGTTACTGGACGTCGAGGAACTACATTAGTTTGCTTGAAACATGTAGTCATCTCGGTGTTGATTTGTTAATTGTGTCATGCAATGTTTTAATGTAGTTTTTGTGTTATCATCTGGTCTTTGGGAAAGATTAATGTCCTGATATTCCCAGTAGACTTGTTCCTTGGAAGCTACTTCCTCTGTTTCACAATGTAAGACTTTCTAGCATTGCCCACATTCATTTAGATGTTAATGAATCTAGACATATGTATGTGTTTAGATTCATTAACATCTAAATGTATATGGATAATGCTAGAAAGTCTTACATTGTGAAACGGAGGGAGTACTATCATGTTGTATTATCATACATAGGCTTCCCTTTTCTTGCGCCCCTGGAAATATTATCATACATAGGCTTCCCTTTTCTTGCGCCCCTGGAGATTTCCCATGGGACATGGTACTTCATGGCTTTTTTACTTTCATGCCATCTTACCATGTTCATTTGACGGTGATTAGCCCTAACAGACCTGTAATGATTCTTGCGGATACGATCGCTTGATCAAAGAACATCTAAGGGACTGAGTAATAGTATGCTTTGTATTTCCATCTTTGGTCATTGGTTTTAATGGATGATCTTTATTTATTCGAAGCTTGTGAATTACTGCATGGCAACAGTGATGAGTCCTTACAGACCTGTAATGATTCTTGCGGGAATGATCGCTTGATTCAAAGAACATCTAAGGGACTGAGTTATCATGAAGCTTGTCAAACACATTTTGTATTATGTGCTTGTCCATTAGATAATCTTTGCTCCCATCTCTTCTCTTGATTTGTCTTTCATCCTTTGCTTGTTAATGCTGAAGTAAAAAGGCTTAATTTAACACTTCTTATTTCAATCCTGCTGAGCATTTCTGTGTACTTTCAATTGTTTCCTATTGTACTTGTCTTGTTTCTGTTGGTTCTTACAGTGGGACATCTCAATTTTTGCAGCCGTACCTTCCAGAGATTTGCTGTGAGGACCAACAAGTCTCTTGAGAATCTATCGTCCAAAGGTAGTTTGCTTAGCCTCTGCAGTGATTATAGTATATACTGGTCATGATAGGGTTAATCTATGTGTTATGACCTCGTGATATTCTGGTGAATTGTTGCGGAACATTACAATAATGTTACCGATTTGTGCTTTTCAGCTAAAGAAGTGAGGGAGGAGCTATCGGAGCAATGGAGGAATTCTCGTGGCAATGATGATGTAAGTGGTTCGCATAGAGCTTTATACTGTTTCATATTCCATCAAGTGCTGTATCTGATCAAATTCTGTTTTGCAGCATTTCAGGCAGTGAAGCTGGTCATTTTATGAGGACTATGAAGTCGTTGCTAACTGTACAATCTTGCTATCGGCTTTCCTAGTGCTATGATTGCTATTTTTCTATATTGTCGCATGGAAGAAACCATTGTATAGAAACCATGTGATCTCAATTTTTGTGAACTTGATAAGTAGAAATCAGACCACTTTCATGTCGTACTTCCCTATTATCTTCCGAGTATACTTTGTAATGGAGAAATCCTGCATAAGTTAACTCTTGATGATGACGGAATGATAGACCCGCATTTAAACGTTCGTTGGTGTCCTATGTTGGTCTATGAATGTTGACAGTATTATAAGCTCGCTTGCTAACCCTTCCCTTCCCCAAGGGGATCTAAGGTTGTTTGGTTCATTGTCAAAACTAACCCTATCAAAGAATATTTGGCAATTGTAATTGAGCGTCATGGCTGACGAATTTCTTAATCAAATGGGATTATAGCTTCTTTTTCAAGTGGTTAACCTATCAAAGAATGATTGGCAATGGCAATTGATTGTCGTGGTTGCTTCTTTTTCCAACGGTTACCTATCAAATAATGGCAATGCAAATTGATCGTCATGCCTGACAAATTTCTTTTTCCGATGGGATTTTAGTTTTTTGTTTTCAGTGGGATCTGGTTCATTGCCAGTTTTGAGAAAAATATAAAAAAACATAAGTCACTCAAACTATTATTCATATTTTATCATTTAATAACAATAAAAATAATAACCATAATCCTTTTAAATAAAACGGACTATTAAAGTGGTATGGAAATTTAAAATGTGACGGATGGAGTTACAGGCATCCAAATAACCTTGGATGGAGTAACAGGCATCCAATTAACCTTTAAAATGTGACGGATGGAGTAACAAACCCTATTAACCCTTAAAAGAGAGGGTACAAATTACAATAGGCGAAACCAACGATGCTGATCACATGTTGCCAAACCCTTTTGCCGGACTGCTTGATCCTTTCGCGGAGACGACGCCTTTGTTTGCACCAAGGCCGCCCGTCCCCACTCGCCAGTCGCTACGCTCCCTTCCTCTCGGTCCCGGACTTCCCCTACCGCGGCGCCGCCGCTTCGTCCCTCTTCCCTCCACCCTCCCTGCCGCGCGCCCCCACCCCACCACCACCACCCTTGTCGTGCGTGGTGCGCGTGCCCCACACGCGACACGGGAGGACCTCCTCGGCTCCGCGCCTCTTCGACCTCGTGGGTGGGTGTGCGGGTGCGGGACTCGGTGGGATGCGCCACCTGCTGCTCCTGCGCTGCGGCATGGCTCCTCTCTACGGCTCCTCCTCCTCCGCCGCCGCGACCAAAGCCCTCCTCTTAAACCCCGCCGCCGCGCACGCCTTCGTCCCTTCTTCCCCCGGACCCCGCGCGCTCCGCCGCGGCGGCGCCTCCCTCCGCTGCTATGCCGCCGCCGCCGCGGCGGTGGCCGAGCAGCACCGCATCAAGGTCCACAACCCCATCGTCGAGATGGACGGTGCGTTGTTCCACCCCCGATCCCACCGGCGGCTCGCCCCGCTTCCTCGCTCCTTGTTGTACAGGGCTCTGTTGTAAACCTCGCTCGGATGACGACTCTCGTGTGTGCCCTTTTCAGGTGACGAGATGACGCGGGTCATTTGGAAGATGATAAAGGATAAGGTGCGGGATTCCGCGATTGCCTCCTCGTTTTTGATTCTATTGGACTTTTCTACCTTGTTTGATGCTCTGATGACGCGACCTGCTTCGTGTTAGCTCATCTTCCCTTACCTGGAGCTGGATGTCAAGTATTTCGACCTTGGGCTGCTCAACCGGGATGCCACCGATGATAAGGTCACTGTTGAGAGTGCCGAGGCTACGTTGGAGTGAGTGGATCCATTCCTTGCTCTCTGTTCACATCTCACGATCTCAGTTGCAACCAATTCGATGCAAACCCTTCATGCCAGCATCATAGTAATTAGCATAAATTGAAGATGAAGTACACGCGTAATTCATTCGGAATTCGTATGCCAGCTTTTGGAGATGTCATTTGGTTGTCATGTAAGTTAAGCTGTCGAGTTCGTAAATGTGAGGTTCAACTAGTATAGAGATGAAATTATCACTTACGTAGCTGAATGCAAGTTTGCCATGGCATTTTAGCTTCCTGCAGGCATGGAGGTCTAGCACCTTTTCCTTAGAAATGGTTCGGTCAATTTCAAACCAAGTGCTTTATTAGATCCAATTATTATTGGACCTACCTTTGATTTAAACTAGATGACCTTAAAACAGGCTTACATGCCCCGGTTTTTGGGAGGAAGGCTTAAAGTGAAATGGCCTGATGGGCTGGTATTCAGGACAACGAGGGGCATGCCTTTTAATAGGGTCGTCTTAATTAGACTGAAAGCAGTTAGATCATGTGGAGTAAGTTCCCACAGAGGAATTGTGCATGTAGTGAAGTACTCTCACTTCAGACTTTGGAGAAGTTTGCCCTGCAGAAGCTAGATTTTGGCTTTACTGTTCCTTTCTTCTCTGCTATTCAGTGTATTTCAGGGATGTTCTATTCTATATCCAGCGGTAGGTTTCTTCTCTCCAATTCAATATCTAGCAATAGGTTTTCAATGACATGTCTATATCTTTTGTACTCTGCTCCTTAATGGTGGTTCTCTTTTTTTCTACACATATCTCATTGTGTGACTAACTAATTGAAACGAGTGCTCTGTTGCACTGTTGTTATTAAGTAGGACTACTGCAGCTATCTCCTGTCTGTAGACCTTATGGTGTAAGTAGTGTCATCCTTCACCAAATGCAACTTCTTACGGAAACTGTTATTCTAGGTAGATAGTCCTGTGTAAGAGTGTCAATGCTTTGAAAGAGATGATCGT
Organism: Oryza sativa Japonica Group; assembly: GCF_034140825.1. NCBI lineage: Eukaryota > Viridiplantae > Streptophyta > Magnoliopsida > Poales > Poaceae > Oryza > Oryza sativa. Next base: position 25,892,025 of record NC_089038.1, read on the forward strand.
AAGTTGGTCGCAAAAGTTACATTGAACCTTTTTGAAGTAAATCTCTCTTTGGATTTTCTTGTTGCTTCAGTTTGTATTCAAATTCCTTCTTTATGACTTTAACAGGTATAATGTTGCTGTTAAGTGTGCTACCATTACACCTGGTAGAGTCCCTTAAACTTTTGTTCCCATATTTGATTATATTTCCTTTTGCATTAAGGTGCACATATTTCACTAGTATTTATGTTTTATTTTTCCAGTGTCCCTTTTGAATTTTTTTTTATATATATGTGCTTCTGTCATAAGCATATGATTTAATTTCTGTACCTATTTCTGGGACATTATTTGTTCTCTGAATATTTTCCCTTGTCAGCTTGGTTTTGATGAGTTCAAAAGTTACATTTTAATTTTCTTATGATCCCCACTATTTTCATGATGCAGTACTAGCATTATTTTGCTAGAGCCATAGTAAAAAATGTTATATATGTGACAATCTTTGAGAAAAACTATTCCGCATACTTCAAAAGAAACAAATTAAAGGTTCTATACTTTGTAATACTTATTTGAGTTATTTGAGCTGTCAGCAAAGCCAACTATGATTAGCCACCTTTTCCTGGGCTACGCAATTCTACCTTAAATGAAGTTGATAGTACCTATAGATATACTATTTCTGAACTTCTTTTGGTTGAGTGTATGTAGATTGTATTTTTAATCTTGGGTACTTTGTTTGTCTTATTTTCCTCTTCTCTTTATGCCTATATGCAGATGAAACAAGAGTTAAAGAGTTCAAACTCAAGTCAATGTGGAGGAGCCCAAATGGCACCATCAGGAATATTCTAAATGGTTAATTTTTCAACTCTTGAGATGTCTTTGATCTTTTATTTACTTGGTGAAATGATTCTCGAACTGAATTGACATGCACTCTGTGAATTTTGTTAGTGGGATAAATTTAAATTTCTAGTTAATGCTTATAATAAAATTTTATGGGGTCAAAATTGAGAATTCTGGTTGCCTTAATGTTGGAAATTTTACACACACATATTTTCATATGTACTATACTTCATCCTAATGTGGAGTGTTTAAATATACCTGTAGATTCTGACAAGTAGCAATAACATGAAATTTACTTGAAATATACTTATTTTAGCACAGATACTGATAATCCTGAGTAGCAATAATATGTCAGGAACTGCAACAATATAAAAAATATTCTGTACCATGATCACTAATGTTCACCATGACATACAGGAACTGTTTTCCGGGAGCCCATCTTGTGTAAAAATGTACCACGGATACTTTCTGGTAAGGAATTATTGAAATATTGTCATGGGAACAAGTGACTAAGTGACTGTTTTCCAGACTAAAGGTAATTTTCTTCTATAGGCTGGAAGAAGCCCATTTGCATTGGAAGGCATGCATTTGGAGACCAGTATCGAGCTACTGATACAATAATTAATGGTCCAGGAAAGCTTAAAATGGTTTTTGGTGAGCTTCAGTTGACAGCTACTTATTTGTATACCATCTAAAGCTGTTTTGTTGCTCATCAGTTTGTTCTTTTGGTACTGAAAATCAGTCCCAGATGGTGCTGAACCTGTGGAGTTAAATGTTTATAATTTTAAAGGGCCTGGTGTGGCTTTATCAATGTATAATGTGGATGAGGTATGATAGAAAATCAATGCAGTTCACTGCCTTATTATTCTCTTGAAAGCTATGCTAACTTTTACTCTCTCTCTCTCTCTCTCTCTCTCTCTCTCTCTCTCACAGTCTATTAGAGCTTTTGCTGAGTCATCAATGGCAATGGCACTTTCCAAAAAATGGCCTCTTTATCTCAGCACCAAGAACACAATATTGAAGAAATATGATGGCAGGTATCTGGGATTGCCATTATTTCCAGTTATTTATTATGTACCAGTACTATAGTCAAGCACTCTTTTGTTGCCACAAGGAGTGCCTTCTGACTTCTATTGCAAAGTTACTCTCTTAACCTTTATCCTCTCGGTACACTGCTTCATACGTGTCTTTATGATTTCTCTGGTCTCTTAACAATTTATAAATTAGTATGAGGGGCACTAAATCTCATTGTAAATTAGTGGACAATAGCAGTGTACCGAGAGGATAAAGCACTCTTTAGTATGATGGTTATTGTCCTCGGTACATATGAAAATATCAAGCACTCTTTAGCATGATGGTTATTGTCCAATGATTTAAAAACCATACTGCAGCTGATTATATTATCATAAACAAGTCCAATCCTGACATAGGCAGTTTTGATATCACCAAAGGTTCAAGGACATCTTCCAGGAGGTATATGAAGAGAAATGGAAGGAGAAGTTCGAGGAAAACTCGATATGGTATGTGATATTTTACATTACCATATTTTACCACTAAAGTTCTTCGTGAATTCCAAACAATATTTGGATCATGCACCCAGGTATGAGCACCGGTTGATTGATGACATGGTGGCATATGCTGTGAAAAGTGAAGGTGGATATGTTTGGGCTTGCAAAAACTATGATGGAGATGTTCAGAGTGACTTCCTTGCCCAAGGTTTGTGCTTTCTAGTTGTAGCTTTCATGAAGCTGAATGGTGATATTTGGCAGTATAATTGCTTTGCAGTGTGGATTTTTCTCCTATTCCTCTTTCTCATTTGATACTTTTTCCCCTCACTGAGCACTTGTTTCAGGTTTTGGTTCCTTGGGTTTGATGTCATCTGTTTTGGTAGGTCACACGAATCCTTTTGCTCCATTGTAGAATCTATTCATCTATTGTGTTTTATTGGTCCCTAAGTAAACATGCTTTATTCTGCAGTTATCTTCTGATGGGAAAACGTTAGAAGCTGAGGCAGCTCATGGGACTGTCACTAGACATTTCAGGCTACATCAGAAGGGACAGGAGACAAGTACAAATAGCATTGCTTCTATATTTGCTTGGACTCGTGGACTAGAACATAGGTAATCACAATAGTTGGTGTAAATGATGAATTCAATGCACAAGCAAGTTGATCTGCTAGGATATTCCCCCTTTTGCTTCTTGTTCATAATCAATAGAAAACCGGTATACCTTTTCTTACCCACAGATGTAATGACTGCCCTTTTCTTTTTCAGAGCAAAGCTGGATAAAAATGATAGGCTGCTGGATTTCACAAAGAAACTTGAATCTGCATGTATTGAAACAGTTGAATCGGGGAAGATGACAAAGGATCTTGCACTCCTTATCCATGGCCCCAAGTAAGCCAATTTATGCATATGTGTGAGTTTTTTCATGGTAGTTCAGAAACTTAAATGTGTAACAGCTCAAGACAAAGTGTTAATATAATAATACAAAGTAGATAGTCCTACAGTGACATGGTTTCTCAAAAAGTAGAGTTGCAGTGATCATAATAGAAAACTTAGGCAGCTAATATTACTGTAGCTTTTCTACGGATGGTGATAGATCATAGCAAGCATCAAATAATTGTTCTTGCTGATTGCAAGGCAGTTAGTACACCAAATAGTTTAAATATTTTTCAGAAGTGGAAATTTTAAGCGCTTGTTCTGCTGCACATTTTTAGACCAAATTCCTGTATACTCGAACCTTTTCTTTTTTTGGATCTGTGCGGTAGGGCAGCCTGTTTCACATATAACAAGAAAAATTTCGGTGTTTGTATCAGTGTGTTATACTGGTTGCTGCTATTGGCTTATTGCCTCCGCTGCTCTGTTTTATGTATTGCCTGGTTTTCACATAAGCTTGATAACAAGTGTGCACTGTTCCTGTTGTCAGGGTAACAAGGGAGTTCTACCTTAACACCGAAGAATTCATTGACGCTGTGGCTCAGCAACTGCGAGAAAAGATTCAAATACCAGCTGTGGTTTAATCCTCAATATGCAAATTCTATGTCTGGTTGGAAGCCTATCATTGGGTGCAGCAGGTTCACTCGCTGTGCATTCGCGCGCATTTTGATTGGGGTGATGAGACGGATGATCCCATTTAATAGTTTGCCTCGAAGCGATTTTTGTTTCAGCCTACCATTTTATCATGTTAAACTGTTAATAATCTGCTAGTGCTAAGTGAATTGGTGATTTCGCTACTCAATTCACAACCTCGCATGGTTGGGTAAATTACCTTGAGGTCAATACATAAGCGTAGTCTCATTCAGGGTTTACGATTCTGACATGCCCTTACGTTTCAGGCACTGGCGGAATTCGGAATTTCATGAAATCCGGTGGAAAACCGGTAAATTTTGAATAAATTTCATAAACCAAAATTTAAATACAAATTTATTGAGTTTGCCGACAAGTTCTCGAAAACCGGTTGGTTTTGGTGAAATTCCGATCGAAATCATCGAAATTTCGACCAGTAATTTGTAATAGAGGTAATTTGCTGAAATTCTTTTTTTTCTTATGTAAGTTTCAGTAAATACATACAATACTTTTTTAAAAAAATTTATATCCCTATAGGTTATATGAATATCATAGTATTTATAAGATTTTATTTGATTTTTTCTTTTTTTTTATCAATTTATATTTGAATTTGGATGAAACTCCTTGAAATCTCATATGGTTTCTCCTTTCGAGCCTCGTCGAAACGTCAAAATTTTGCGAAATCTGACCGGATTTCGTCGGAATCATAAACCCTGGTTTCATCCATGCTCTTTTTGTAGAATTTTATTTCCATCTTCTCGGACATGAACTGGCATCCTTTTCTTCATGTAATTGTACCCTCTTTGCATTCTGGACCTTAACACACATCTCTGTACGACTGTACGTGTAAACGGGCCACAACAACGATGGTTGTTCTCAACTTCTCAATTCTCATACCTTCCGAACTCTGCCCCCTCAGCCAGCGGCTCAACGCCCGCCTTCGTGACCCAGCAGCGTCCTAATAGATTAGCGAGCAAATTTACACTGTTTTAAATGTTGTATTGACAGTGAATTTACCGTCTCACTACTCCCTTACTAATAAACAATCAAATTTAAATGATTAGCCACATACAGAATCAAATTAAGATGAACATTCCTATAGCTATAGGTAGCACATTTCTTAAAAATACTTTTTAATTTATTTTAGATAATATTATAATATATTTTCTTGTATTCATAGTTAAAGTTCGGTGCTTAGCCCCGTCTCGCAAGGCCGCAATAAATTAGATAGTACTAATACCTGATTAGACGCCGTCCCATTGAAACTACCACGTACTTACAAGTGCCGGACTCATCTTTTCGTTTATATTTATACTTATAAGCTAAATTGTTAATTTTAAATTTAAAATTGATTTTAGGGGATTTTCATCTGAGCTTATGTTCCAACTTTTATTTTTAATCACTGACGGCAGCGTTCGAGAGGGTGAGAGCCTGAGTTTGTTTGTTTCTTTTTCCGCGCGCACGTTTCCCAAACTACTAAACGGTGCGTTTTTTACAAAAATTTTCTATAGTATAGTTGCTTTAAAAATCATATTAATCTATTTTTAAAATTTAAAATAGTTAATACTCAATTAATCATGAGCTAATAGCTCACATCGTTTCGCGTATCTTTCCAATCTTCTCAATCCACCTCTACTCAAACACACCCTAAGAATACGTATATAAAAATTTTATTTATAAATTATTTTTTATTTGTAAACATGCTGGGGCTATTTGTAAACATGTTAGGCCGGGGGACGTGCCCGAGCAGTCAATCCTTGGATACGCGTCTCGCCGCGAGTCCTCTCATCCCAGACCGCTCTTCCACCGCCAGCAACCGCCCCCCGCCGCTCTGCCACTTCCCACCCACCCCACTAATCCACTATAAATACGCGAGCGACGTCACACCGCAGAGATGGGAATCGCCTCCTCCTCCTCCTCGACCCCGGAATCCAGGAAGATGGCGCTCGCCAAGGCCAAGGAGACCGTCGCCTCCGCTCCCGTCGTCGTCTACAGGTTTCCCTCCCTCTCGATTTGCTCCCTGCCGTGCACGGTTGCTAGTTCTTGCATCTTTAGAAAAGAGTGTAGTTGCCGAGGGATTCGTGAGGAGATGGACAGGGGAAGGGGAAAGAGAAGCGGAAGTTTTGGATAAGAAGGAATAAATGCTTCTGCGGACTCTTTTCCTCACTCATCCCTTTTCCTCCCTTCCTCATCTCCATTTACTGAGCATATTCCTCCGCTGTTCTTTGCTTATTGTTTATTGACGGGAGTATTATATTTGAGTGGGTGATGCAAAGAAATCACATGAACTAGATTTCTAGAGAGAGTACTTGATTATTTGCTTTCTAGAGTAGAAATTGTTTGAACTAGGTGTACAATTTCTAGAGAGTAGTTGATCTATTTGCTTTCTAGAGTGGAGAAATTGTTTGAACTAGGTGTACAACTTTTAGAGTGAGTACTTGATTTATTTGTTTTGATGTTTTCTAGAGTAGAGAAATTGTTTGAACTATGTAGACATGTGAAACATTGAAAGCCTATTTGGAAGATCTGGCCCAATTTTTTGTTTGTTTGGATGGCATAACTGTGATTTGTTCTGCAACCCTGCCATGCGTATGCGATTTTGGGGGAAAGTACATTGAGAAATCTCTTTCTGGATCACTATGATTTTTTGTCTCCAAAATGTTTTGATGGAGCTTTTGATTGTCTCTAATGTTCTAGTGTTGACATCAGAGGTTTGTTTTGTTTTGTTAAAAAAAAATCGGTAATGATGAGTTCAGCTCACCCACCTGGTACAGAGTTAGTAGTCTGCTCCTGTGCTTTTATAAGCTAACATGCTACCATCTGACGGGCAATGGTTTCACTTATTCTAAATTTATTATTTTTAGTTTTGATCTTTGTAAGTTTTTGTTCCCTGTTTTTTTATCTGATTCTCTTATTGTTTGGTTTATCTGCAGCAAGTTTTTGTTCCCTGTTTTTTTATCTGATTCTTATTGTTTTGTTTATCTGCAGCAAGTCTTACTGTCCTTTTTGCGTCCGTGTGAAGAAGTTGTTCGAGCAGCTTGGAGCAACTTTCAAGGCCATTGAGTTGGATGGGGAGAGTGAGTACACTTGCCTTTGGTTCCACTTTCTCTGTTCAGTTATGGAATCCTTAAGAGGACAGGGTAAAGGATTACTAGTACAATACAACTACGAGTAGCTGGATCGAATTGCACAGGAAAAAACAAACTGATTTGCTTGTCCTGGCAGTGCTGATTTTGTTGAAACATGAAAAAGGTGGGCATTTGGGGTTTTTATTTGGAAATACTACTGTGGCAGAAAAAAAATTATGTAAGCTCACAATGTGCAGAACCTAGGATACTTAAAGGGTCTGTTCGATGGAGAGTTTTGGCTTTAGCTTATTTGCGGCAAGCGAAACGAGATTAAGTATTGACTATTGTAAACATAAAAATGAATTTATTCGTTTTCTTTAGAAACTTCTATATAGAAAGTTTTGCTTTTGCATGAAACACACCGTTTAATAGTTTAGGAAGTGTGTTCATGGAAAACGACGGAGTAAGCTTCGCTAACCAGCTGAATCAAACGCAGATTGCTTGATTAGATGCCAGAGGAACACTGAATGTGGCAATTATCTAAGAATTACAGTACTAATAATTATGGAATTTCAATGTTGACCATTATAGTCTCAGTTAATGTTGTTTTTATTTAGCTGCCAAGCCCCTATTTACCTCGGACTTGGATCTTTTGCATTGAAGAAAATGCTTAGGATCCTTTGCATTATAGTCTCACTTGCATTAGGCATGGTTTTTGCCATTGGATCTTCACCAAACAGCTGAAAACGAATGCTACAGTGGGAATAATATTTTTTTTGTTCACCGGTGAAAATCACACTGTGCAAACATTTTTTGCTACAGTACTACTGTGTTCTACTGTGTCGCTAGACTCCGTTTACTGTTCTAACCACGTCCATTTACCTCCTAGCCGGTGTACTGTACGTGTACCATACATAGTGATGGCTGAGTCATCATTGGACTCAGAAAGAACTACTATTGAATTGCGAAAGAAGATTGCGAAAGAAAGTACTCATAAACCAATCTGTTCTATGAAGGTGATGGATCTGAGCTGCAGTCGGCACTTGCTGAATGGACTGGACAAAGGACTGTTCCAAATGTCTTCATCAATGGGAAGCATATTGGTGGCTGTGATGGTGAACCCTTTTGCCTTTCATTCTTTGTCTCCAGTACTCTGTGCTTTTGTTAGTTTCTATATTGATTGTTGTCCATGAAGTCCATTATCTCTGCTTGCTCGCTCGCAATTTTATTAGTACTCTTCAGTGTTCAGTTAACGAATTACTGTTTGCTGTAAATGTCACTTGGGGCAGATACTTTGGCATTGAACAATGAAGGGAAGCTGGTGCCTCTGCTGACCGAGGCTGGAGCAATTGCCAGTTCTGCAAAGACGACAATCACCGCATAGTTCTTCGTGGGACACTGGGACTAGCCTTCGTTGACCTCTTTATACTGCATCCATTCTATTAGATAATAAAGGTGGATGTTTGTTTGGCAAGACCATTACTTGTTGCCGTCTAGTATCGTGTGATAGCTATCCTGTGCCCGTGTGAAACTCCTTGGACATCAATAATATCGTCTTTGTGATAGCAGTTCGCTGATATTAACTGTCGATTATAGTCTTTCTGCCGTGAGCATACATGGCTACGAAACACATGTTGGAGAGAAGCTATAAACGTCGAAACTGCATAGCTCCACACAATGCCCTGCAGGACAATCAGGGAGGCAAACAAATTTCAGAGGCAGAAAAGCCAAAAACGCAACAACAACTACCAACAAATTTAAGAGGCAAAAAGCCAAAAAACACAACCACAAGTCCTCAACTACTTGATTACAACTGTGAACTGGGGTAGCTTTACAATTGTGATGTGAGCTAATAGCAGCTTTACAATTGTGAATGAATGCGACAGGCAGAGGCACAGATCGACGATATAGTTAATTCGAAGTGATGTGTATTTTGATATTTTTCCTCCAAAAATAATAAAGTTGTTACAGATATCTGATATCCCCGGCCATCCAAAATTCCAAACAAACGACGATTTATCGCCGGTTACCGACCAGCCTAGGATACACCTTGTACACCACCAGCTCTTCGTCTTCGCCGCGCGCCATGGGCGCGGGCAGCTCGCCGTACGGGAAGTCCGGGCCGAACCTGTACTCGTCCATCCACCACTCCGTCCTCCGCGACGCCCGCCTCGCCTCCTCGTCGTCCTCCCTGTACCAGAACACGAGGCGGCAGCCCATGTCCCCGCGCCTCCCGTCCACGACGCGGCACTCGCGCACCGGCACGTACGCCCCTGGCCCGGCCTTCCGCGGGCGCGGCGGCGCGCCGTCCCCGTGCCCTTGCGCGTGCCCGCGCGGGCGCACGGCGGCGAAGAACCACTCGCACCGGTCGTTGGCAGCAGGGAGCGCGGCCGTGATCACCGCCGGGTGCGCGTCGAAGACGTCGTCGGCGCGGTGCACGCGGCACGCGAGCGGGTTCCCGAGGCGGAGGCTGGCGAGGTAGAGCTGGACGAGCACCTGCGGCTTGGCGTCCTCGTCGGCGCGGTGGCGCGTCGCGAGCACCGCCCGGTCGGCCCCGAGCCGCTCGTGGAGCGCCCCGCCGCGCGCCGGGTAGACCTTGCAGACGACCAGCTCGAAGCCCTCGGAGCCTCCGGCGCCGGCGTCGCGGCCGCGATCGCCGTACTCCACCATGCGCCACTCGGTCTCCCTGAAGCCGCCGCCGGCGTCCTCGTACTCGTAGTACCGGAAGCTGTGGCAGAACGCGTTGCCGCGGTGCTTCGCCTCCTGCGAGAGGCGGTAGTCCCCGGGCCCGGCCCTGCGCCGGCCACCGGGGCACTGACGGCGGCACACGAAGAAGAACCACTCGAACCGCTCGTTCGCCGCCGGGTACACCGACGCGAGCAGCGCCGGGTGCGCGCCGTACACATCCGCGTCGTGCACCTGCCTCGGCAGCGCGTCGCACCGCAGCGCCCGGCGCAACGGCAGGTACCGGTTGACGATATCCTCCGCCGTGGGGTCGAACGGCTGGCCGCCTCCGCCGCCGCTGCTGCCGGACGCCACGGCCCTCGCCATGGGCGAAGGCGGCGGCGGCGGCGGCCTCGTCGCCCTTGACCTGCCGGCGAGGAAGACCCACCCGTCCTCGGTCTCCTCCTCGCGGAGGCTCTCCGCGGCGGCGGCGGTCTCCGGCGCCGCCGCCTGACTCGCCCTGGGACGCATGGGCAGCATAGGGTTTAAGCTAGGTCGTCGCCACGGCGGCGCATGCGCGAACTCGACTCAACTACTACTCCGCCATATATACTATCGGCACGCACCGAAACATAACCCACAAACCCACCCGCCCGCGCTCGCGTAGGCACGCACACGCAATATATATACTGATCGGTCGCCTCGCGGCGCGCGGGGGATTCGGGGGTTGAGGTATCCGTACCTGACGCGCTCTCTCCAACAACCCCCCACGCCGAATCGTTTAACAACACGCGGCCTCGTACAGACGGAGGCGTCGCATCTCCGTCTCGGCTCGTGGCGTGCGTGCGGCCGACGCGGACGCGGACGCGGAGCGGCGGGAGCGCGACGGGGGCACGTAAAAGTCCCCTGGATTTTTGGGCCGGCCACTACACTACTGGAAAAGGTGGACATAGATCCTGCTTCCAGTGCAGCAACACTGTAGCAGTGGCTGACATATAGACCTGGGGTCCACACGTCACTTGTCTAATGCTGGTGTAGTGGTTGTGGTTAATAGTAGTGCAAACAATTCCATCATGAAAAAGTCCACTTTTCGAAGACACGACTATGAGTTAAGTCAAGTTAGATTCGTAAAAAAAAAGTCAAGTTTTACTCGCGTCTCTCAACCATAAAAACAGATATAAACCATTCTCAAGTTCTCAACTATCAAAACCCCAATAAATCAAGCCCCTCAGCAACAATTTGGATGATAGTTTTATTAACTTGGTATTTATCCTCTATGTCGACGGGGGATACCTGTAGACCGGATAGTATGGATATTGAGGTACGTTGGTACGAGGATATATACGATTCAACATCAAGCAAACAAATAGACAGGATTATATCGGTTCAAGCCCCTCATGAGGTAATAGCTCTAATTCAATTTATATGAAATTGATATGGAAATACACAGAGTACAATAGAGAACAACTGATTTCGAGATTACCGGCGAGATCCTTATCGGGAGAGTCTTGACGAGATCTACCAGCGAGTAGGTTCCAAGTCCTCCGTGCTTATGTGGTGGCGGGTTGGTTGGTGCTATGATTCGATGCCTTGGACCCCTCAGGGGATATGTATCTATACCGTAAATCCCTTAGTCTCCAAGTATAACTCGAGGACCCCGGACTCTGCACGATATAGTATAATCTTAATCCTTTTTGAGTAGAGCTCTGTTATGTGCCTATCCATGAGGATTATTTTCATAATCTCTTGTTGATTTCCTTATCGTATACGGAAGTCTACCGTACATATGAAGGTATGCCGTATTCATGTATTACATAAGTCGTATGATAGAAAGTATGTCTTATCCATAACCATGACACTCTATGACGTCTATGTGGCTCTTATACGATACTAGAAAAAAACCCCTCAATGGAACCCGCATGTCAACAAGAGGGAAAGAACAAAAGATAGTGGCCCCTCTCTTCCTTTAACACCCCCTTCCTTAGGTTGTCCATCTTATAGTTTCACATCGGAGGGCCACTTGACATCGCTTCGTGTCCTTCTTCACCTTCCTCAGCTCACTCGCCACCGTTGCTCCTTTTCCCAGCAAACGATGATGCTAGGCTAGGATCTATGCCGTAGTCCTGCTAGTCGTGGGCCAGCAAGGAGGGGCTCGTTTTGACTCGCCTTGTCAGAGAAGAGGCGAAGGCCTCACCCACACGTCGAGGACGACACCAGCAAACACAAACGACGAAGTCAAGGGGCACGAGTTCGAGGGGCATGCTATGATGTGACAAGAGTCATAGGAGTGCGGACTAGCGGCAATGGGAGGGATGCAACGTGAGCCTATGCTGCTACTTATCATCGTCGTCCTTTATGACATTGAGGGGGCGACATGGACATGGACAACCACCTACGTTTGGATGCTCTTTACCACTTGCTTCCTACCTAGATGTGCGGGGCTCTTTGCCACACTCTTCGTGGTTGTCTCTGTGTTTGTCGAGAGGAAACGCCACAATGCATCGTATGGAGGTCGAGGTGGGGGAGAGAGAAGGGATGCAGGAGAGGAAAGAAAAAAAAGAGTGACATGGATGAGGTTGACAACTGGGCCTTTACCAAAAGTGGGATAGCCACGGAATGACTCATCATGGTTAATTATAGGACAAGGCTAGATCGCGCGCGCTAGCGGCATATCGCTAACCAGCGACGCCCTTCTCTTAAACAGTTACTAGTACACTCAACAGTACATGCCTTTTTTTTTTTCTTCCTAGAGAATTTTCTCCTAAATTACTTATCCGATTTATAATCCGATTACACCATTATAGTCGTTGCAATTAAATCTTTACAACAAGATCTTACACGATTATATTCTGATAAAAAAAATATCTATGTTGTAAATTACTTTTATTATATATGTAAGTTACTTTTGTCCTATACATAAATTACTTTTAGATTTAAGCTCTTTAATAACTTATATCTTTTAAATCACGTATTATTTTCATGATCTATTTACATCATTGTACTCTACATAAAATATGAGATAAAACAAGATCCATGTTGAATATATTCAAATATTTCATTAATTTAAAAGTAATTTATTTAAATTGTAGTAGTAACTTAGCTATGCAATAGATGTAACTTAGCTATACAATAGAAGTAAGTTAGCACAAAATAGAAGTAAATTCTTACAACATTAGAAGTAAATTCGAGAGAAAAATATTTTGTATCTAAAAATTAAATTTAAAGTCCATAAATTATAGAATTGACTAAAAACTATAATAAATATAATCGACTTAAAGCATTATGAATATATAAAAAGTAATTTAATTAAATCTAAAAGTAATTTATATATATGATAAAAGTAACTTAAGTATATAATAAAAGTAATTTATAAGTATAAATATTTTTTCATCGTAGTATAATCATGTAAGATCTAGTTTTGAAGATTTAATTGCAACGAACACAATGGTGTAATCGGATTATAGATTGGATAATTAATTTGAGAGAAAACTTTGTAAGAAGGGGAAACAATACATGATGTGTAATAGAAAAAAAGGCATGCATGTGCGCTGGCTTCTCCACGGCTTCTATGGTTGGCGTCGCGCGATAAAACAATATCAAGAGGGCTCGCTGATTAGTTTTTGCGTTAATTATACCCACAACAGGCGAAACCGCTTCTGAAAATACCTTGGGAGGTTACGTCGGTTTTAAAATTTTAGGGGAAGTGACGCGAATCAAACTGGCCTTGTGAGGGATGTACGTTGGACTTTACCCGCACTACGCGAGCGTGAGGCTATTGGGCCGTGCCCTGTGAGGGTTGGACGCCGTGAGGCCCATGATGGTTCGTTCACCTTTCAGGCGAGAGGTGAGGCGAGTGAAGGACAAGATCAGCTAGTGCGCCGTGGTGGCTAGTGTTTGCCTCCAGCTCCGAATGATTAGATGCTTGCTAGTGCGTAGCGGAAAAGAGGAATCTACCCGTACATTGAACAGTGTCAGTAAGTAATTCCTACATATCATATTCTTGTCCCATGTATCTGGCAACGGATATATAATACTAACAGTCATGAAAAGCTTTTTAATTACAAGTTTACATATGCATATTGTACTACTACATGGCATAAAGTACTGCACACGGTGACTTATTGCCTAATTGGTAGTAATTAACAGTTAACTATATATGGAATCCCTCCATTTGCTGTTAACTATACCGCAATGACAAATTAATTGCAACAACCCTCACATGCATATAAATCTCTCTCTCTCCTTTGTTATACTATAGCTCTAGCTAGCTAGCAACAAGGGGAAAAGAACACATTAGTTAATCTCCCCTGATTAAAGAAGTGTGACCAATAATAGTACTATGGCTTTAACGTGTCATCGACTCAGGCCGTCGTTTGTGGAAGTGGACGTACGATCGATCCACGGATGATAAGTTTGCTGTCCCATCTTTATCCCACGAGCACGCCGCAGCTATGTCGTCTGTATGCACGTACTCGAGATCGCGACTACTCTTCTCTCATGGCGTCATGCAGACCGGGAAATTGATCTACCACAGCGTGCATGCTCCGGCGGCGCCGTCGAGGTTCCACAGGCTGCCCCAGGTGGCGCCGTCGTCCTCGCTGGAGCCGTAGTCCTCGCTGGTAGAGGCGCAGCAGCTGCCGCCGCCGTCGCTCAGCTGATGGCCGGCGACGGCGGCGCCGTGGAGGATGAGGTGGTAGGACATGGCGGGGCACATCATGAGGTCGTCCATCGCGTCCTGGTGCATGATCAAGTCCTCCGCCTCGCGGCCCGCCATCGACAAAGACGACGACGACGACGACGGCGCCACAGCCGCTGCGGCGCCGCCCGCGTCGTCGTCGGTGCGCGCGTCACCGGTCTCGGCAACGATGATGTCCTTGCTCTGCGGCGTCGGCGTCGGCATTAGCGTCGGCTGCTGCAGCTGCTGGCTCTGCTGCATCTCGCGGCGCTGCTTCAGGAACCTGGCCCTGGCGCGCTCGATGTTCTTGGACGGCTTGCCCTTCTTGAAGTGCGTCCTCCAGTAGTTCTTGATCTCGTTGTCCGTCCTGCCCGGGAGGCTACGCGCGATCGTCGACCACCTGCAGCATACCCACGCATATATGCAGGTTAATTCTCCTGCAGCTGTAGCTAATTAACCAGTAGCTAGCTAGCTAAGAGTGTAGCATCATCATTTGTGTGTTTACCTGTTGCCCCACAAGGCATGGAGCTGGACGATGATGCTCTCCTCCTGGGGAGTGATCTTGCCTCTCTTCAGATCAGGCCTCAGGTAGTTAACCCATCGTAGCCTGCAGCTCTTGCCGCTTCTCTTCAGACCTGCAGCAGCAACAAATAAAATTTAATTAGTAAATGGATCTCGGTATCACACTATGTCAAGAGAGCCACCTATGCGTATGCACCAGCACTACAGCATAGTTAAACTCGCCACCTAATGTCCTAACACATGTATGCACCACACATTAATTCATCTATATTTATATCGCCATCACATAGTAGTACTGATGCTTGGTTAATGCCAACTAAAATTTAAGCAGGAAAGCGCTGAGTACTTTTCATGCACTAACTAACTAACTCAAATGCTTTCGACAGTGTATATGTGCCTCTTCTAAATAAAAATATACTTTTAGTATTCCAATTAAGCAACTTAATTAACTCATCCAAAAAATATCAGGCAGCATTAGCAGTTTTAACTATACTGTTTCTACTCTCTTAGTCTCTTGTAGTATCTCTTACTCTCCTAAATCATATAATACGGTAATACCTCTTCTAAACGCCTTCTCTACAGCGATATTACATGTGTCTATGCATCGCAAGCCGGGGAACATATTGGTGCAAAGGAATTGAATTTCATAGGCGGAGCCAATCCAACTAGTCCTTCATAAAGTATATCACATCTTCCAGACTGAGGTCTGAACTCTGAACTTAAATGGAAGAGCAACAAGAACATGCATGGAGCCATGGAGTGGAGACTGGAGATCAAGATCAGTATGGTTCAGTTGAAGAAATCGAGTTCAGAAGACGAAACCGATAGATCCAGCTAGCTAACACGTCAGAATTTACTGGATAACATGTTTTGTACATGATCCAGTCATGCGGCTCAGTTGACATGCATGCAAAGTTGCCACTTGAAGATCTTAATTAACCACAAGTACTACAAGCTGCCTAAAGTGCAACAGGTTGACTGCCCCATGCAACTTGCAGGGCCAATCATTTGCAACTCACAAGTTGTACCTGGTCGCATGGTGAAAACTGAAAAGAGATCACTGGATCTATCGAATTTATAAGCCATCGGAAAAAGTAAAAAAGAGAAGGAAAAAAAAAAGGTAACGCGTGCAACTGAAGACTGTCAGTTCATGACTTGTACGACAACATGTCCATGGTTAATTCCACTGAATTACTCCTACCTGTAAGCTTGGAGACAGAATTCCACCGGCCTTCGCCGTGCTGCCTGACATGCTCGACGAGCAGCGCGTCCTCCTGGCTCGTCCACGGCCCTTTCCTCCACCCGCCGCCGTCCTGCTGCAGCTGCCTCCCCCACCCGGCAGCCGACTGCACTTCCGCCGCCGCCATTGCCGGCCTCTTCAGTCCAGCTACCTCTCTTCTTCAGTTCTTCTTTCACCAGCAGATCGAAGAAAATGAGCTTAATTGATGCGTATCTGTCTCTCTCCCCTCTGCCTGTTTTCTGGGAGATTTTTGTGCAGCTGGTAGGACACAGGCAGAGAGAGAGAGGCCGGGGGCCAAATTAAAGGCGAGCTAGATTAAGATAGCAGCTATAGCTATCTATGGCCGCGAAGCAAACAAACCTTTCTTTCCTCTTATGCTGTCCCCCAACGAGCTAGTGAGGCCATGGCGATGTAAGCGAGTGAGCCGCTGCCGCGTATATATCGGGCACAGCGCCCCAGCTCCTTTCAAAGGACAAAGGCCACGTCGCTGTCCGGAGGAATTCCAGCTCCACTATCTCGTGGCTCCGTGCATTTACGGAAATGCCCACGGTAAATTTTTTCTTTACGTTTACTCTCTGAAAATTACACAAAATGGAAGATTTATTTGGACAGAGATTTCAAATGGCAAAAACTGCATTATTACTTTCTTTCCACCTTATATATTGGAGTAGAGAAATTTTATAATTCTTGTGAAAGTATGGAACCAAGATTTTATACTAAAAATTTTAGTACTTTGAGGTACCTAGTACTAAAAGATATTAAATTTTACACTAGAAAATATGGTACTTCCCGGTACCTTTTCAAGGATAGTAAAATTACCTATTGGAGTAAACACAATATCCACCCATCTACAAATATATATAAGTACCATATAGTTTCACTTATTTTTATAGCTCAAATAATTACAAAGGTTTTATTTTGAGAACACAAATAATTACAAAGGTTCGACGTGGACATACATGCCTGCTACAAGTGGTACCAAGTTCATAGTCATCTCGATCGTACCATCAGTAGAAAAATGCGATGGCAACTGCACACTCGCAGCGATCATTCGCTTTCCGACGCACAAACGAACTAAAATAATCCTAGTTTGATGACCATTTATCTCTGGAAGTGCAAAAATCCTTGCCTTCATTCTCAGCACCTGGTCGCTTCGAAATGTTCTGATCGAGCTGGAACGCGGTTAACAAATGGTAGATACGCCACCTCACTTTGGTACAAAGTTATAAGTGGAAATTAAAATATATTTCGATCCGTCTAGTCACTAATGATCGTCTATCTTTTCTATCGCAATCCAGTAAAAGACACAAAACAATTCACACGGGGATAGCTTTGTCCAGGTGCATGTACCATGATCTCCATACACAATATAATTAATTTAGCTGGCTTAATCGTGAATTAAGCGTAGTTTAACTGGATAGATTACTTATGGTATACCAGTCTATGTAGATTTAAATTTTAGATTTAACACAGGAGCTCACATTTACGATTAATTATTCTGCGATATACCGGTAGATAATAAGATGTCTTTCGGAGATGCTCATAAAAATATATGTGCGTGTGATACTTACGTTTGTACCGTCTTTCTAAAAAAATAGCTAGCTTAATCAGCTCGCTGATCGCCTGGTACGATACGTGCATTACACGCGCGCGCGCGCATGCGCGCACAACTGGTTCATCTCCATCGATCGATTGGCCGTCGTGTTCGGGTGATCAAGTACGTACGAGTACGACTCAATCGGTCACGGTCAGCATGGGCCAAAGCGTGGTAGCTGCGCATGCGGCCTAACTCGTTACGCGCGCGCGTACGGTTGCCATGTTGCAGGGGAGCGAGACATGCATGAGTCACAGGACTCGAATCAAAAGCACGCACCGTATCTGGCGCGTGGCCACCGCGGCCGTGCCAGATGGCCTCACCCGGTCATGCATGCTGTGACCTGTGAGACATATATATATATATATATATATATATATATATACACTACAACGAGAATGCTAGCTGGATACTGCTAAAGAGAGACAACCTTCTTTAAAAAAAAAGCTACTACTGCTCTCAATATCTATGTATTTTTTTTCTTCTTAGAGAAGTTTCTCTTAAATTACTTATCAGATTTATAATCCGATTACGTCGTTGTGTTCGTTGCAATTAAATCTTTACAACAAGATCTCACATTATTATATTTTGATGAAAAATCACAAATTACTTTTATGATATGTCTAAATTACTTTTAGATTTCACTAAGTTATTTCTTAAACTATAAAAGTAAATTCAGTAAGTCTAAAAGTAATTTATATATATTATAGAAGTAACTTATAACAAAACGAATGTAACTTTAGCATGCTATTTGAAGTAAATCTGTTGTAGAAATAAAAACATGACTCTATCTAGAAATTAAATTAATCAGCATAAATTATGGAATTAACTAAAAAGTCATATTTTATCCCTACAGCGAATTTACTTCTAATGTCGTGACAAAGTTACTTCCGTTTTGTGTTAAGTTACTTTTATAATATATGTAACTTACTTTTAGACTTTATTGAATTTACTTTTATATGTCTAATAAGTAATTTAGTCAAATCTAAAAGTAACTTATGTATATGATAAAAGTAATTTACAAATATAAATATTTTTTCATTGTACCATAATCATGTAAGATCTTGTTGTGAAGATTTAATTGTAATGAACACAATGGTGTAATCGGATTGTAGATCGAATAAGTAATTTGAGAGAAAACTTTATTTGAATAGGAAAAAGACACCCACGTGAACTTTATTTGAAAGGGAAAAGACACCCACGTGGATGGACAACATGACGACGTGCACAGTTAGATAGCTCTGAGATGCGTCGTGTTATAGAGCTAGATCGAGAGCGCTCTCGAAATAAATTTTGCGTATATATACGCAGTTCCGTTTTTCAGAACAACCGAAAGGGAAAGTAGAAGGTGCGTGCCTTGCAGTTGACACGTACGTACGTGTGCGTGCGTTGTACGTGCGGAGAGGTTGTGGCTCGAGGTGTGGATCAGCCCGGCAGCATGGGAGCAAGCATGCACTAGATACGATTCCTTTTTTTTTTTGGAACGGATTCCTTAATAATTTGGGGTGGGGGGTACGTTTAATTATGTTTGATCCCATATAGAATCTATACGGGCACTGTCCTCTGGATTACACAGGAGTACTCCAGCGCGATTGCGGCTACCGTAGTTAATTAATTAACGGAGTGATTAATTAGGTTATTACCGGAGGGCACATTTGGAACGAATCAAGATAAAGTGACGCCCTTACCCCTTCGAGAGACCTCGCCTTCTCGTCGTGACATCCACTAGAGACCAACAGCGAAGACTAATTATATACTAGTATAAGTTTATTATGCTTTGGCTAGATCATTAGAGACCTCCTGATCCGGGATTAAGTATTGGTAACTTGGTAAGGTCCCCCCGCTCTCCCCCGCCACGTACCCCCCCTCTCGCGTAGAGCCGTAGCGGCTGATGGCTGATGCTGCCTCCTTGGCGCAAACCCAATTAACTAATCGACGGGAGAGCCCCGATTTAGCATCACCTCCCGCATCAGCACGACGCTGAGAGCCCCATTTAACAAATGCGTTGCCGCCACTACGACCGGTGGATGCTTTACTAGCTGCCGCATGCCAACCGTGTGCTCTCGCGGTAGCTCTTGGCCTTGGCATTGGCTAGCCGCTAGCGCGCGTGGCGTGGTGGGTGCGCGCGCGCGCGCATGCAGCGGCGCTTAGCTGTTGCGCTGCGCCGATATGATGGGAGCCGAGCCGGCCAATCGCGCCGCGCCACCGCTCTCTCTCTCTCGCTCGGCCGATCCGGGTGTGTGGCCTGTGGCGTGGTGTGGTTTGGTGGTGGCGTCGCGCGCGCGGGGGGGATTAAACAATGCGGGCGCTGCTATATCGGGCAAGCACGTACGTACGGCGCGGGCGGGGAGGGATCAGATCAGAGCGCGCGGTAGGAGGGGGGAGCCGCAGGGCGGGGTTATTCTAAGAGAAAGTTTAATTGTAGGTAAGCTAACTACTCCCTCCGTTTTAAAATATAAATATTTTTAATCATGATTCAGTCTTCTAGATGCTATTTTAACTAACAATACCTATAAAATTAAAATATTTTAAATAAAAAGAGTTGCATATTATGATAGTTTGTTTAATGATAAATATAGTAACATCAATTTTGCATGATTAATCTTTTTTATTGTTTTGCTATTAATATTTAAAGTTAAACTTGTCACTACTTTAAAAATGTTTATATTTTGGGACGGAGGGAATATATATTTATATTGAGAAAAAATAATTAAAAAATATTATTGGTTCTATAGAGCTACTCCTACCTCTTTACATACTTATGATATATTTTATTCGTCCAGAAAAATACTCCTACATAACTAGGTGAGTATTTGATCATCTTAATACAATTTGATCAGCTGACTAGATTTAATTTGTTGTACTAGGATAAGCCATATCTCTACCTATTTGAGTATCTTTTTTGCGACGGTGAGTGAAAAGAGAAAAGAAGAAAAATAGAAATAAACTTATAGCTCAGTTTACTCTAATATGAAATTGTAGCTAATAATTGGCTCTACTATTTAATTTGCTCGAAGATCAAGTACATGCTATGGGTTAGCGACAAGCACATGTATGAGAGGAAAAAATGACTACAACTTTGTACTAAGATGTGAACTTCAAGATATTGTGTGGGTACAGAGGTGAATCAAGTATAAATGATGCAATATATATTTATATAAAATCGTTATAAGGGTAGATTATTAAAGTGACGTAGATAATACGTTAAATTTTTAGAGGTAACAGTTCGCTATATATACAACAACTATTATTAAACTTGCTCGCGTCGACGTCTTTACGCGTGGGTGCCGCGACTTTGGCGCATCACTCCGGCGACAGCCGACAGGTGTCGACGCGCCCGGGGCTGGACCACCGCGCGCCTCGTTTGTTTAATCGAACAACCCGACATCGCCATCGCCATCGCGCGCAAATGGAAAGCAAAGCAAGCAGCAGCGCCAGATCGATATCCATCCAACGACGCCGCAGCAGCGGCATGCAGCTAGCTAGCTTAGCACAACGCATATAGTAATCGATCGCGATGTTAATCATTAGATATTTGGGTTTTGCTCGCTAGGCTTGCAGTACATGTTACGGCCGCCTGCACTCTGCATCTCACTGAATCGACGACCGCTTTGCTTGCTTTAATCGGTTCGATCGATCGCTTTTACGAGCTACAGCTACCGGCTGTCTGCTTCTGCCGCTCGCTCGCTTGTCGTTCGCTGAGGGCACGCACGAAGTCCGCGTCCCATTCGAGCACGATTAGTAAATTTCTCCCGGTGATGTGGCTCATTGCTCCAAAGGGGTTGTTTATATATGTTTAATCGCGTGCGGTGAAATGAAGCATCCGTATAAACTACATTTGGGTCTCTGCGATGATGATCGATGCGGTAGCAATAGTATAATGCTGGTGCATTATATTGGCCCAGAAGTTTCTTTCAGCACCTGTACTTTTTCGATCTAGAATGGTCTCAAGTCCCGATTTGTTTAATGCTGTGCAGATAAAAGGCCAGGTGTATTTTGGAGGTATGTTTATACTCCAAGCAAAGATAAGATAGCTAGCTCATGCAGATGCAGGGGGCCAAAAGTAGAAAGCAGAGATACGGCTCCGACACAAAGTGATCGAGCTGAATGCATTAGCGACATTCACGATCAGGCAAATCGGGTGCTGGGGAATACTATAATGATGCGCTAAAAGGCCTCTGAACTCTTGCATTGTGAGGTACTCTGCTGCTTTACAGCTCAAGCCAAAGGTTAACTGCACTGGTGGCTAGCTTAGCTAGCTACCACAGGTAGTCAGTAGTCAGTACTCGCTAGGTTACTGATGATTCGATCGGTCTTGTACGCGCAGACACGTTTCATTATCTACACATAATCCTTGGATTTATGCTCGTTTACGTGCGTTGAACAACTTCTTCGCTTGGAAGTCCAGTTGCTAACTTACTGGAAATGACTAACTAATACTATAGAGTACTCCCTCCGTCCCAAAAAAAACCTAATCCTGGGTTTGAACCTGGACGTCTAGGTTCAAACCCAGGATTGGTCCAGGTTCAAACCTAGGATTGGGTAGGATTGTGTCCAGGTTTAAACCTAGGATTGGGTTTTTTTTTTTGGGACGGAGGGAGTATGCAAAACTATTAATTATACATAGGGCTGATTGCCTGAATACTCTAGGCAGGTGGATGAAAAATATTAGGTGATGATGGGCCTGTTCACTTTGATGTCATTTTCAACCTTACCAAATTTTGGTAAAATTGCCAAAAAAAGTGGCTACATTTAGTTTGCTGCCAAATTTTAGTAACTATATAAGAAATCTTGCCAAAATTTTGGCATAGTGAACAGGCCCGATGTTATCTGTAAAATCAAAGTGTGTTTGATTGTTAGTCTGCGATGAACAATTGGCATATAAGATTATTAGTTTTGATATTTAGAGATTATTGGCGAAGTGGTTTTGGAGATAATTGAATTACATGTGATGGACATGATTGAAGTGTCTAGCAATTACGGTCAAACCGGCTAGGCCGGTCAGACCAGAGCTATGTGAGCGGTCAGATCGGCTGACGTTGTGTCGGTTTCGGTTTAGCGGTTGATTCTTTGGATATCCGTAGATAATTCATGTTTATGACTTATAGATGGATACTATGCGTATGTAATACTGTTGTTTGCTAACAATAAGTCAAGTTGGTGAGAACTTGTACTTGGATATTGTTTCTTGGTTGATGCATGTGTAGGTGATTCTTAATGCTTCAGGAGATTGTTGCCGGTGATGGATCAGGAGTCAACTTGGGAGAAGATGACGTCTGGATGATCAGGATATCATGCGTGATGTTTAGGCTAAAAATCAATGAACGTGGTTGTTGGAGATTCCATATGGCATACGATAGAGATATTGTGTGCGTATGGGATGCAGAGTCAAATTTGGAGGGTGTCGAAATTTGGTACAATTGGAGTTTGTAAAGTTTCTTTCTTGAACGGGAAGGTTTTCTAGGGGATTAGGACTTCTTGTACAAGGTTGATTCATTGCTTTAGGTTGCCTACCTCGGTATAAATAGAAAGGGAGAATGTGGCCTCCTGGTATCGATTTTTGATAGAGTCAAGTTTAGAGAAAAGTTAGGGTATCGAGTTTAGTCGAGATTTTCGTGAGGAGCGTTGTTTTTTTTACTTTACTAACACAGAGAGAAGTAGTAAAGTTTCAATATACTTTAAGAGATCTTCAATTTGTGTTAGCTCGGGTGCGGCGATCTAACCAGCAGGATACCCGTAGTAAGACCGGCGACATCGCACCGGTCAAACTGGCGGGAGCACGACGGTCAGACCGGCGATTGGTTCAGGCGACAACGATGATCACAAGGCGGTTACACCGGACGATCTACACTATTCAGACTGGCGGCACAGGCGCAGCCAGACCAACGGATCAACTCCGGTCATACCGATCTACATCGGATTCGAGGGTAACTTTTAATTCCGCTAAAATTTTTAGTTTTTGGGTACTCCAACCATTCAACCCCTCTGGTTGGTTTAGTACTAATCGACTAGTGTAGTCGATTCTTTAGAAAGTCCATATGTGAAAACTTTTTTATTCTTTCAAAATGTTTAAACTTCGAAAATTTAAAGGAGATGGAGATCAGAAAGAAAATATTTTGTTTCACTGAAGTTTATATTCAAAGGTATATATGGACATCGGGTAGAAACATTCATATACGACTTTACCATTGCCATGCTTCCCTACCCCCTTTTTTTGGGAATAGACGAATAGTACTATAAAGAAAGTACAGGTATATGTTCTTAAGGACGACTTAAAATACGTACGCTATAATTGACTAATCGTATAAGAAACTGTTGACACTATACGCGTGCCTTGATGGGAATCTAGGCCTTCGGTGAACAACTAATAGGTGCACACAAACACAACACAACTCGATAGAGTTGACATTCTAATCCTAATGAGCACCATGTTCTTTGTTGGGCTAGATATGCATGATGCATCGTCGTGCATTGCAAACAGGAGTGAAATTCCGGCTAATTAAACTACATCGCGAGAAAATAGAAAACAAATTGGTGGCATCGGTTCCATTTTGTACGCTGCAGCGTGATCCCTCCACGAGTACCTTCGCAACCTTAGCGTAAAGCGTTGCCGGAATCTTTGGTGACGCCGGCCGCTCGAGAGAGATCCAAAACTGTGTGCTGCTAGTTAAGCTTACGCACGCACGCTCGCATCTCCACTGTTCTCATCAGTCATCAGCGACAGGGAGGACAAATGTGCCCACAAAAGCCACTCGAAGTACTTATAACCTACGGTCTTTCTGGTTCCTAAGAAATGTTCATACTATCTTTTTTCGAAGCAGACATATGCGCTTGTATATATAAACACACATTTATCCCTATAAACACACGTATATACACCTCATTCTTATGAAAACCTTTGTAAACTGAATTGATAAATCATATATGTATAAACTCATGAAGTTACCAACATATGTCTCGTAGTTAACCTATAAGATTTATCAATTCATTTTACAAAGGTTTTCATAAGAATGAGGTGTATATGTGCTTATATATATAAACTCATGAAGTTACCAACATATGTCTCATAGTTAACGGATAAATCATTTGCACTGAAAGAATAATTACCCGTAAATATGAACACATTGGTTAAGTTTAGGATTTGAATTTGGGAGAGCAGGTTCCGCCAGGCGAAAAATAGAGCAACCCATTGTTTCTGAAATACTTTTTGTTCTTTCGTCGTGGATTGTTTCTAGCTTTCTGCAAGTGAAGGAATAAGTCCACTTGCCATCTCTCAACTTTGCGTCGAGTTTGTTTGATATCTATTATCTTGAATACTAGAAATCTTCACCCTAAACTATATAAACCGTGCAATTCTGGTCCCATAACAGTATGGATGTCTAGTCAGCAAAAATAAAATAAAAAACATATGCAGACCGGCTGCCTCCCCCTCCCTCCCAGGCTTGCTGGCCGCCTCTCCCCCCTCTCCCACCTCTGCCTCCCCTAGAGGCCGTGCGAGCTCGAGCTCGAACACGTTCGTTGGCTGTCCTTCTCGCCACCAACACCCGAGCGTTGTGTGTGGTTGGGAAGAAAAGAGAAGAAAGAAGAGGGCACGGACATGCGAGGCCCACATATTTTTCTTCTCGCCTACATGTGAGTCCCGCATTTCTTTTCCTTTTGTTGACTAGGATGTCATGTTAGTGAAACCAAGCATCCGTACTACTACGGAACCAAATTACACGGTTTTGTATAGTTTAGGGCCGAAGGTTTCTGGTATTTGAACATATGGGATGTCAAACAAACTCAATGCAAAGTTGAGGGACTTATTTCCACAAGAGAATGTCCATGTAGTTTCAGAGCCCAGGTGGACCAGATTCTGGCAGAAATGGTCAGCCTGGACCAAATACAAGGCCCAGCAAGTGAACCCATCAGCCGAATGCTGATTCCCGGCCCATCTACGGGGTAATGGGCTGCCAAACAAAGGCCTTGGGGAGAGTTTGACCCGTGCGCTTTCCTCCCGGCTGGCTCGCACGGCCACCCCGAAAACACGCCACGCGAAACGACGAGCGCGCCCCACCTCTGTCTCGCCGTCGCGCGCCACGCCCGGAGCGGCCATTGCTATTCCCTATCGCTTCCGCGCCTATTGATGGCGTGACGAGTGAGCGACACGGGCTACGTACGTGACCGATCGATCAAACGAATCATCCATGGCCGCCTCCGTCTCCCTCGCCGTAGCCGCCACCGCCGTCGTCGCGCTGCTGCTCGCGCTGCCCGTAGCGCTCGCCGAGATCAAGACGACGCCGATCGTCGCCGACTCGCGGCCGGTCATCCTGTTCGAGGAGTTCGGGTTCAAGCCTGGCGGCGTGTCGGCCGTGTCCGTCCGCGGGGTGTCATGGCGGGTGGCCGAGGGGTCGAAGCTCCAGGCCGCCGACCCTGGCCTAATGGGGTTCATCCTCATCTCAAACTCCCTCTTCTTTCAGATCAACAACGAGTCCGACTACGCCGAGGCCACCGGCGGCGCCTTCTGCCCGCTCACCAGCAAGTACGTGCTGCCGCTGTTCCGGCTCAAGGACATCGCCCCCGACGGCAACGGCAAGGGCTCCGTCACCATCGACGACGACGACCAGTACACGGTGCTGTTCAGCAGCTGCCAGGACGGCGTCGAGGTGACCATGGAGGTGCGCACCGAGATGTACAACGTGCGGCCCGGCGGCGGCCGCGGCGTCAGGGAGTACCTCCCCGTCGGGCTCCTCCCGCTGCCGGGCATCTTCGCGGCGGCGTCGGCGGTGTACTTCGTGTTCCTGGGCGCGTGGGCGTGGGCGTGCGCCAGGCACCGCGCGACGGCGGGGCAGATCCACGCGGTGATGGGGGCGCTGCTGCTGTTCAAGGCGCTGAAGCTGGCGTGCGCGGCGGAGGACGCGTGGTACGTGGAGCGCACGGGGACGCCGCACGGGTGGGACGTGGCGTTCTACGTGTTCGGCTTCTTCAAGGGCGTCCTGCTCTTCACCGTCATCGTGCTCATCGGCACCGGCTGGTCCTTCCTGAAGCCGTACCTCCAGGAGCGGGAGAAGAAGGTGCTGATGATCGTGATCCCGCTCCAGGTGGTGGAGAACATCGCGTCAGCGGTGATCGGGGAGACGGGGCCGGCGGGGAGGGACTGGCTGGCGTGGAACCAGATCTTCCTCCTCGTCGACGTCATCTGCTGCTGCGCCGTCTTCTTCCCCATCATCTGGTCCATCCGCAACCTGCGCGAGGCGTCCAAGACCGACGGCAAGGCGGCCAGGAACCTCAAGAAGCTCACCCTCTTCAAGCAGTTCTACCTCGTCGTCGTCGGCTACCTCTACTTCACGCGGATCGCCGTCTCGGCCTTCGCCGCCGTGCTCAGCTACAGGTACCAGTGGGTGGTCACCGTCGCCATGGAGGCGGCCAGCCTGGCCTTCTACATCTTCGTCTTCTACAACTTCAAGCCGGTGGAGAACAACCCGTACCTGTACGTCGGCGAAGACGAGGAGGAGGAGGCCAGCGGGCAGCTTGAGATGGAGGGCACTTTCGAGATATAAATCATGGACATAATATATATGACATGGCTGCCTAACCTCTGCACATGCCTCTCCAAGTTTTGTACGTAGATGATGGTGCACTGCGTCTTTCTGCACGCAGCTGTGTATAAATCACCAT
This sequence comes from Oryza sativa Japonica Group, assembly GCF_034140825.1. Lineage (NCBI taxonomy): Eukaryota > Viridiplantae > Streptophyta > Magnoliopsida > Poales > Poaceae > Oryza > Oryza sativa. The sequence continues at coordinate 25,919,323 of NC_089038.1, forward strand.
GCAAAAAAAAGGTAGCTCCTGCCTGCACAAAATGCGTTGGCACGCCCTTCAGCAATTCTGTGATTCCCCACGGGAAAATAACGAAGTATATAGCAAACGAAATGTGAAAATTGAATTGACCCAAGAAGGTATTTTGAGGTTTAATATCTTGATGACTACCTTATTATTTGTAACTTCTTTTTTAAAACCTGAATACTGCTAGGGAGGCCCCGGCAGTGTGATTTTATTTAAATTTACAGAAACAAATTTTGCATATACATATCACAAGGCATTTGCCCAAGTTTAGTTTCTCTCTCTAAAGATTTAGGGCCGGGAAAGGAAAGAAGGATGAGGCCATTATTGTCAAGAAGTCTCCAATTTTGAACTAAAGATGTTCTGATCTCAAAACATTTTAACAGTTTTCTTAGACTGTGTTTAGATCCATGGGTGAAAATTTTTGTCGTGTCACATCTGATATACGAATACACATTTGAAGTATTAAACATAGTCTAATAACAAAAAAAATTACAGAATCCGCCTGTACATTGCGAGACGAATTTATTAAGCCTAATTAATCCGTTATTAGCAAATATTTACTGTAGCACCACATTGTCAAATCATAGGCTTAAAAGATTCATCTTGCAATTTACACGTAATCTGTGTAATTAGTTTTTTTTTATATTTAATTCTTCATGCATGTGTCCAAACATTCGATATGACAGGGTGAAAAAACTTGCTAGAGGATCTAAACAGGCACTTAGTTGAGGAGTATTTAGTTTGCCTGTTTTTATAGTTTGCTAGGGATAAAACATATCTCTTGTCAGAGTCATGGGTACGGGGTGCCCTGTGCAAGTAGGCAGAATTTCCGTCCCTTCCATAGAAATCAATGAGCGGAGTGCTCCACGCTCGTTGATTCTCCAAGTGCTAAGTTGTAACACATTCTCATTTAACGTGATACAATATAGTAGATCTTTGTGTTCATCTGTGAGATTAGAGCGATCATAGCTCTTTATCGGGTCAACTCCCCAGTACCGAATCCCCGGTTCATCACGAAACAATCTGCATACAACAAATGGTCGACACCTCTCATTCCAAAACGTTGTGACCACGGAATATATCGCTAATTTTGAGCGCTCAAGAGTTCAGCAGATCCACCAAGAACAACTCTAGTTTGTCCCAGTTACAACTCAGGATTCTTTTTTTCTTCTTGTTTTGAAACGGAATCAGGCATGGCTCACGTACATGTAAAAAAGAATCAGGCTCGAATCGGCAACAGCTTGTATACAAAAATATATCCACTCATCACCTATTCACCTGGCATCGATCGATCTCGCACCATGGGCTCCCCGCGCGACGATGGACGCCGAGCAGGCAGAACAGCGCGCCGAAGATAGAACTGCCTTTTGTTAGTTTGGTGCATGAAATCCAGAGCAGCTAACAAGCTTCTCAGGGTCTACCTCGTCCTCCAACTAAACAAACCCTAAGAATCCAGGCCCACCAAGACCAACTCTAGTTTATCTCCGTTACAACTTTCTCTCCCCCTTCCTTTGGAAGGGGCTATAGCTGGGTGTTGCGTATATAAGCTAACATAGCCCACGTACGTGTCGAAAAATCAGGTACGGATAACGGATTAGGCAACAAAGCCTCTCAAAAACCCTCCTCATCTACCATAATCAATCTGACGTTCGATCGGGTCATCAAGACCAGGCTTTCGATCTCTCTCCCGCCGCCATGGGCTCTCGATCACCGCGCGACGACGGACGCCGCGAGGTGGCGAGGGCCGCGGGAGTAGCAGCCGCTCTCATCGCCGCCTCGCTGTTCTGCCTCTTCATCGCTTTGGTCCTCCAGTCGACGTCGACGTCCGGCGGTGGCGGTGACGGCGGTGGTGTCCGGGAAGAATGCGGCCGCGCCGCGTACTCGGCGGCCGTCACCGTGCTCAGCGGGCTGCACCCCTCGAACGACCTGCTGCATATCGGGACGCTCTTCCCGGTGTTCAACCTCACCGTCCACGTCGAGGTGCCCCCCGGCGGGAAGGCCGGCGGCGTGTGCCTCGGCGGGCACTCGGTGGCGGCCGTCGTGTCGTACGGCGGCGCGTTCCTCGGCGAGGGCTCGGTGGGGCGCGTCTGCGTGGAGCCGCAGCAGCAGGAGGGCGACGTCGCGGCGACGGCGTGGGGCAGGGACGTGTGGATGCCGTGGGTCCTGAGGAGGCGGCTGGCCCAGGAGATGAAGCGAGGCGAGGCGGAGCTGGAGGTCGCCGTGCCGATGCGTGGGGGCGATGTGCTTGTTTGCAAGGCCAAGATCGGGGGTGACCTGTCGCCGTGCACGTTGGAGGAGGCGTCAAATTAGTTTCTCCGGTGTTCTTTTTTGGTTGTTTTTTTTTTGGGAGGTGTCAGGAGTTACTCCAGCCTCCAGGTTATTGATATTTGGGCAAAATTAGATCCCTTAGCATTTATTTGAGAGTAAAATGCACCAGCGGTACTTAAACTTGTCATGAGATTTCACTTAGGTCCACAAACTTGTAAAACGCACATCGAAATCCCTAAACTTGATTTATTGTATCATCCCGGTCCAAAGCCTCGTTTGACCGTGATGGTGCCTACGTGGCACGCCCCGTAGACGATGACATGTACTTTTTATTTTTTTTCTCCCTTCTCTATTTTTTTCCACTTTGCTTCCCTCCTCTCCCATCTGCCGCTGAGGGCCAGCGCCCACCTGTCAGGGCCTTCTTCCACCTCTCCACCGCACGTGCACGCTCTCTGTCTCGCGAGTGGTGCACACACAATGACGTCGACGTCGTCTCATGGTTGTGTTCTCGGAGTTTTGCCGTCTATTGACGCGACGCCGACCATTGCAGCGGCGACGACGGCGATGACGGAGGTGGCCGCCAGGTCGTCGTCGTCATTGTCATTGTCGATCTCGACTCGTCTTGCTTCGGGTTATTTCGCGGACACCGATGGCGTCGGCCGTGCGGCTTCCTCGCCGGACAAAGGCGATGTCGAGAAGCCGCTGCAGGAAGAGGAGTGATCGGACGACGGTGAGTTCATCGAGCTGGAATCCTTTTGATTATAGAGAGAGATGCGTTCTGTTTTGTTTTTTTGGAGGAGATCATCAGCAGAAAAAAGGAGCGAACCCGAGGATCCCTCGTGCCGAAACAGAATCAGCATGAACCCTAATGATCGTCCATTATATGACCCACCTGATGCTAAACTACATTGTCGTCAACAATTAATTGGCGGCCATTATTTCATCATACTGCCTCTAATTGTCACCGCCCTAAACCCCAAAAAGAAAAAAAAAGAGAAGAAAACATATGCTTCCAATGGATTCTAGAAAAAAGAGAACAAAAATCTCGTAGTGGACTAACCGTGCATATGCATGGATCTTGCATACAGATGCCGGTGGAATTAACGGGTGGATCATGGCTGGCCGACCTCGTTCTCGCGTGACATCTCCTCGAGCGACTTGCCCTTGGGCTCAGGCACCAGGAAGGTGAGGAGGAAGCCGAGCAAGCTGCAGCCGGCGAGTGTGAACAGCGAGTTGCGGACGCCGATGCTTGGCGGGTAGCCGTGCGCCGCCGCCTTGGCCGGGTCAGGGCTCTGCGCCAGGTACAGGAACCCGAACGACCCGATGATCGCGCCCACCTTCCCCGACGCCGCCGATATCCCGTGGCTCGTCGCATGCAGCCTCGCCGGGTATATCTCCGCCGGCACGATGAACGTCGCGAGCTTCGCACCACGTCGTCGTTGTCGTTGTCATCATCGAGGTTGAGAAGCCGCTGCAGGAAGAGGAGTGGTCGGACGACGGTGAGTTCATCGAGCTGGAAGGAGGGTTAGGCATCGTCGCCGCGACGAGGAAGACGACAGCGGGGTGTCTGGCGTGGAGCTGGAGAGGAGGTCGCACGAGGTCACAGGAAGCGGGTTGCAGAGCTGCGGCGAGCGGAGCAGAGGCTGATGGAGAAGGAGATGGAGGTGCGGCTGTGGAGCTCGCGGTGCAGCGGCCGCCGGAGAAAAAAAATGAAGAAGGGAGAAAAAAAATATAAAAATTCCACGTCATCGTCTATGTGGCGTGTCACGTAGGCAAGACCACGGTCAAACGAGACTTTGGACCAGAATGATACAATAAACCAAGTTTAGGGATCCCAATGTGCGTTTTACAAGTTTGTGGACCTAAGTGAAACCTCACGACAAGTTTAAGGACCGCTGATGTATTTTATTCTTTATTTGATATAGGAAACATGGCATAAACATTGGTGCTCACACATGCGTACACTCATCTCTATGCTCGCACATACATAGGTACACATTATTTTTATGAGTAGGCTTGACAATTTCTAGTTTTATTCACTTTAATAGCATCCAACCTTCTTTTGTTTTTGCGCTTCCATCTCGATTGTCTTCTTATTTGACCGATGTTGACTTAGCTGGAAAGTTTTTGTTTTTAGCTTTATAGCATCAAAATTAAGTTTTTAAATTGCTTTAGTAGCATATAACTTTTTCTCTTATATTTAGTCAAAATTTTAAAACCCCAATCATCAATAATTTCTTATAAATCAATAAAAAGCCAAGGACTAGTGAGATCAGAATGAAAATTGGAGAAGCTTCCGACGTGATCAACCCCCGCACTAGGGAGAGCGTCTTCACTTGTGCACAAGCGCATAGGCCCATATTTATTGGCCGCAAAGAAGCCTTCTATTGCAGTTCCCATCTACCCGTCAGTATCACCTCCTCAGTCCTCACGAACACAAATTAGATCTACCTGCCAGTATCACCTCCTCAGTCCTCACGAACACAAATTAGCTCCGGCTCGTTAGGCCGTGACCGTTCCGCCAGTATCACCTCCTCAGTCCTCACGAACACAGATTAGCTCCAGTTCGTCAGGCCACGACCGTGCCGCAGCTTTCTCATGACTGCTACACCCCGCCGCCGAGTAAGGACTAGTGAGGGCCGAGCCATCGCCCAACCAGCCCTTGTTCAACTCCACCTCAAGGGATTTCTTTGGGTGAAAACACTAGATTCGTTTGGATTGGGCGATGTCACCGTTGTATCCTTTCTTGAAGACTTCGTTTTAAGAGTAGGTTGAATTATTTCTTAGGTTAGTACGTCAATGCTGAGGTTTTTATCGGATTTTCATAAATTAACCGTGTTATTGTAAGATTTTTTGATACAATTTTTCTTATAAACTATAGCGATTTAACAGGAGCTAGCGCCTGCCCGTTCCCTCAAAAAGAAAAATCACCCCACCACCAGCCGCCGAACGGCCGGAGAGTTCCCGTCGTGAGAACATCGCCGCGATTAGGCGCGTTGGCTGATCGGTGGAGAGATTTTTCACCGTTCTCTACCATGCAAGAAAGAAAAAAAAATATGCCGTGATCGGTGGCATACCAAACTAATCCGATGATCAACTGATTATGTTTAGGCTAAGCTGTTAGATCCTGAGCTTTTGTACATAACCTATGATCAGATGAAAAAATAAAAACAGTTTTCAGTAACACAGTTGGGAGACCAAACTATCCACATTTTCATCCTCTTTATCCCCAAATCTTATTAGTTCTTCACACCACCAAATGAGCACGTACACCCATCAGAATGTATTCAGTACTCGTTGCCAACCCTCGGTATAACTTAACCCACTGCGGCTCAAAGCCTCAAATCAAATAATTAAGCAAGAAGAATCGGCAGGTACTATGTACCAACAATCAAGCTAACAACTACGAGAGCTAATTAACACGATGAATGCTTCAGAGTGCTTCACCGTGGTCTCCTCGCCGGAGCTTTTGGAAATTGCCAAGATCAGCCGGCGGTGAGCTACCTCGCCGTCACCGGGGGGCTTGCCCGATCACCGGGGCCGTGGCCTTTGCCGGCCCTGAGGCGAAGGGAGATGGTTCTGGGAGTGCTGTAGCATCTCAACCATGGATGGCGTCTGGTAGGAGTAGATGACGGTGCTGCTGTCCGTCGAGTCACCTCGTGCTGTTGCCCTCTGCCACGAGTGTGAGCTCAGCCCGGACAGCATGTAAGCCCTCCCTGAAGACTCGTAGAGCTGGCGATTTGCCATCCTCTCCTGCATCTCTCGCAGCTCCGCGTCGAGGGACAGCGACAGACGGTCACCGCTCCGGCTTGCGAATGACTGTGACAGTGTCCTCCGGCAATCCTCAAGAATGGCCACGGCCTCAGAGAGAGCACCCTTCTCGGCAGCAGCCCTTGCACACTCTATGGATTCAGCAGCTTGTATGCGGTTCCTCTCGCGGTCAACCTCAATGGACACATGCTCAGATATGTTGGATGTTGTCGGCCGGTTGATCTTCACCTCGTCACCTTGAATCTTGATTGTCTCACCTGTCACCGGATCTCTGTAGGCACAAGAAACCTTCAGTGCTGAGGTCTGATGACGAGATTGTGGGATGTTCACGGACAGTAAGATGTCTCTCTCCTCATCAGCATACAGGTGACCAATGTCGACGGAACCGTTTCGTCCATCTCTTGCCACCTTACTTGGGTAGCTACCAGATTTGATGGAAGAAAGTTGAACACCAGGATGAACACATTCCATGCTAACTCGCATCTCTTGGATGACAATGCTAAGAAGCCCACCAATGCATTGAGCAAATGCATCTTGCATTACACCTTCATCCTCGATAAAGGAAAAGGTGCCACCAGAAGCTTGAGCAATTGAGTGCAAGGAATCCGAGTCATGGTCTGCTCCAAATCCGAAGGCATGAAGAGGCACCGTATGGCGAGCATCATTTATAATGGAAGATGGGACAAGTGACTTGTAATCTGGTGAAGCCCCCTGAACACTTGAGGAAATGTTGTATGTATCTTGGCCGTCCGACAGAAGAATGATGCTGCACACTGAATTCTTGTAACTGCGGTCTTCAATCACCTTCATAGCTTTCTTCAGTGCATCAGCAATGTTTGTACCGCCGCTAGCACCAAGTGAGTTAATTGCCTGCAATGCCTGCTGCCTGCCATGATGTGATATTCGCTGAAGGTGGAACAGTCTTCTGGCACTAGATGAGAAAGCAATAACAGAAAGACGATCGCTTGGTCCAAGGTGCTGAACAACAAAACCCATTGCTCGCTTTAGGAGCGCTAGTTTGGTGCCTGCCATGCTGCCACTAACATCAAGCACAGTAACGAGATCAACCGGAGCACGGTTTCTTGAAGATCCAGCTGAGCTTTCATTCGCCAATTTACCTGTGCCCTGGTCTGGGTTAGCACTAGGAGCCTTCAGATGGATCAGAATAGCAAAATCATCTTTAGATGAGGACTGCGGTATGGTTGAGAATTCTGGATATGTGTTTATCTCTGCAGTCTTAGTAGATCGAACATTAAGATTGTCAAAAACTTCTGGCTGCTGCAAAGGTTCATCATCATTGAAGTCTGCTGGCTCAGAAGTATGTGGGCGACGAACTCGCTGATGATGGTTTGGAACTTGGTGGAGAAGAGCCATATTGGCATCTTGTTGGGTCAATCGAGCTCGGCTAACTCCAATTCTTCCATGCGGAATGTTAGAAGATAGCGATCGATTGAAGGGTATCTCTTTCCACTTTGCCCGACAAATTGGGCAGAAATAATTCCCATGTTTCACATTAGATGAGATGCAGTGAAAATGGAACATATGAGAACATTCAGCTGTGAATAGGGCTTGACCATTCCCATGCCGCATGGAGTCAAAGCATATTGCACATTTCCTCTGTTGAAATACCCAAAAAAAAAGGTCAATACAGTTGTATTTATATAAAAAATAATTCAGAAACAAAAAAACTTCATCAATATTTCGTTTCTATGTTCATGAAGACAGATACAAAGTTATAGCCCCTACCACACGAAATTTTCTACTTCCTCCGTTTCACAATGTAAGTCATTCTAGCATTTCCCACATTCATATTGATGTTAATGAATATATGTCTAGATTCATTAACATCAATATGAATGTGGGAAATGCTAGAATGACTTACATTGTGAAACAAAGGGAGTAGAAAATAAATATGAACCTACAAATATGAATGGTTGAATTCTTTTCCTTAAAATGAATGGTATGTATTCATCCCGTTGCCGTAAAAATCTCAAATATGACATTGTAATACAACGCATAGAAGACAAACTATAAAAAATTCCAAACACAGGGTAACCATAAAAAATGTAGCCAATGTAGCTGTCTTTGCCAACATCACTAAAATAACAAGTGAACTATCTCATAGGTTTGCCTAGGGATGGAGCTTCTTGAGGACTGAGGCCCTCTTTGTTTAGGCTTAGGCTTATTGGCTTAGGCTTTTAAGTCAACTTATTGGCTTATATGATTTATAAGCTGGTGGAATTAATGTCCTAAGTTTAGTGGTGGAGTCATACATATACCTCACATAAGCCAAAAAAGTTTCTCCAACCTAGCTTTTGGCTTAGGGCAAAGCCCGATCAGTATTCTTGGTCAAAAAAAATACTGTTAGAGTGGCTTATGGCTTAAAAAAAGCCAATTGAAAAGGCTGCTTGTTTGTTTAGATTTAGAATTTTCGGCTTATAAGTTGGCTTATAAGCCTAAACAAAGAGGGCCTGAGTGACTCGTGGCGCCTCCTCTAGAGAAATGATTCGTCAAGTGCTTATTTTCACCACTTTAAGTTCACAACAAACACTAAACTATCCTCTCCTTTCAAAGCTTAGGAAGGAATTTGGAACTTCACACTACCCTGTTGGGTTACCAAAACCCCAGATTAAGAAAAGTCTAAATTCCAATGTAAGCTAGCCTTTGACCGGGGATTAGCCGCCTATCACCAACCGCCAAGGCCGACAAATGAACAAAATAGCCATCCACGTTTTCTGACATGCCAAAGAACTTTCTATGTATTACCACCAACATACTGTAAACATCAACCCACGGGTGCTATTTCAGTTCTTTTGCAAATTGTCAAAGGTATCTACTTAAACATGCAGAATAATCAGCAATTAAAATGATATACTTTAGAATAATATGGTATACTAAAAGAAAGGTAAATACTACTACCAAGACACAGTCATAATCAAACTAGGATAACATACAAACTTGTAAGAGTGTGACACATGCATTGGAGGAAAACTACTTAAATTTATGTTGTATTGAAAAGCTTTTATTTTGGGAAAAGTTCGTGAGGTACATCACCAGATAAATGTCAACTCAATGAGGTAATGCTTATGAGGCTAACTGTCCATTTGGCACCAATTAAAGATAGATTGCCAAATCTAGCACGCTATTCTCATATAGTCAAGGCATATTCACCACAGAATAAGCAAAAATTTCACCAATTTGCATTAATTAATGATAGCTGTTGTCAAGTTGGAACGTTGGCAGTAAAGAAGGGAAGCTGGTGGTAGGAGGAAAGAGTAGGGATTTGCCACACGTGAGCACCACGGGCAGGTGATGAGCGACGAAACAAACTTTTCCCTTTCCTTTTCAGGGGGCAGGCAAGTGGAATATATGAATAGTAGATGCAACAGGAAAGTAGTTTGAGTTAAGCGATTCACACAAATAGAAATGATACTGAACAGATTAAAGCTACACCATATCATCAAGATATATCAAGAGGCCTCAAACACACCAAAAAAGGGAAATTTGATTTTTTTTTCTCTGATGATAGAAATATTTCCCTGATAATTAACTAAATTCAAAACCAACAGTAAACAAAAACCAGGCAAAAGTGCAAAACTATGATTTTTTTTCCTGCGATGATGACAATCCTAATAAGCATAATGAAAATGACCAACTCGTTCTCTTCCAGAAAAACACTGAATTTTTCATCTGGAAAAAAAAAGGAAAACTACTGTAATTTGCATAACTCCTAAAAAAAGGCCCGAACTGTCAAGTTTGCAACAATTAAATTACCATTTTCCCAGTAATGACATACTACAGAAGACCCGAATCATACCAAAACAATCTTAAACAGATGAACCGAAGCCAAATTTCGTCCTGATAGACATCTAATCCTCCATAGCAGCCAGCCACGCGATGTGTAACTCGCTTTATACACACAATTCAAATTGGAATGACTAAATGCAGAACTCGCCCACATCCCAAATTCACAATCCAACAACCGACCTAAACTAACCAAGTTTTTTTATATCAAAACTCAAAACCGAATTCAGAAACGGTCACAGAAAAGGGGATCACCTTAGAGGAGGATCGGCTGCTCCCCGACTTGGACCTCCGCACCACGCCGGGGAGCGGCAGCGGCACCGGAACGTCCGACGGCGCCGGCACCGACTCCGGCCCCACCGTCACCGCGGCCTCGCCCCGGCACCGCGCGCCGCTCGCCGCCGCCGGCAGCCGCCTCCGCCGCTCGCTCGAGCAGTCCTCCCTCTCCCCCTCCTCCGCCTCGGGCACGTGCACGCACAGGCCGAGCCCCAGCGCCCTCTTCGCCTTCCTCCACGCGTCCTCCATCGCCACCGCCGCGCGCCCCTTCTCCCCCTCCTCCCTGTGACGACTCTCCCCTTCCTCTTATACCCACCACCAGAAACGCGCGACGTACGCGGCGAAGCCCTACGACCCGCGCGCGAGGATGAGGGGGAGAGGAGGCGGCGCGGCGTTGGACGGGAGCGGTGGCCGTCGCGGCATTGGAGGTGGAGCGTTTGGCTGCGGCTTCTATCTCCTCTTCTCTCTCTCTCTCTCTCTCTCTCTCTCTCTCTCTCTCTGGTTTGACCTCGTGGGAGAGAAGAAGAAGGGGAAGGAAACGTACAAGGAATCGCAACGGAAGAGAGGCGGGGGGTGTTTAAAAAGCGATGGGTTAACTCGCGAGTGATGGGTGGTGGTGGGGTGGGACCCGCGCGCGGAAGCGTTGACAGTGGAGTAGGAAATTAGTTTTTCTAGGGGGGCCACCTGTCAGTGGAGATGCACTTGAGAGTCTTATCTTAATTTGAATGTGCTGTCTTAAATACGAATATTTTAACTTTTTGAGAAAGAGAAACAAAGTCTCTCCCTTTCATACCTTTAGTTTTATAATGACTAGCAAAAAAATGCCCGTGCGTTGCAACGGGTGAAAAAATTCTAATGATAATATACATTTTTCATGCATAATCATGTCAATGACAATGTTTGTATTTTAATGAGCGGCTTATTTTTTTTATAAACGGTGTTTTTTTTCTTGCGCGATTTTCTCAAATCATTTTTCAGAAATAGCGCATTTCTTTCTAACAGTTTTTTCCTAGCATATTTTTTTTCCTTTTTTTACTTATGACGAAAACCATATTTTTCTCCCTTTTTTGTTTTGTTTTTCTCACGTGTTTTTTTGCCTATTTTTCTGACAATTACTTTCTCGCGTGCTTTTTTTGCCTGTTTTTTCTAAATGTTATTTTTTGCGTTTTTCCAATACATGAGAATATATGACGAAATAAAAGCCGTGTAGTAGATGGTAAAAAATAGATGGATCAAATCTGACTCAAGCGTCCATCAATTTAGCTTTTTTCTGACAGTTTTTTCAAAGCGATTTTTTTATATAGATAGTGTTTTTTTTTCTTGCGTGGTTTTTTCAAACCAATTTTTTTTTAGAAATGGCGCATTTTTTCTAACAGTCTTTTCCTCGCATGTTTTTTTTAAAAAGTTTTTGCCGACAATGGAAATAATTTTTCTCACGCGTTTTTTTTAAGAAGATGGAAAAACCTTTTCAGCGTGTTTTTTGCGCTTTTTTCTGACTTTTTTCTCACACGTTTTTTTGACCGTTTTTATTTTCTCGTGTATTTTTTATTTTTAAATAGTTAGATTAGATTAGAGATAGAGAAGAGATTTATAGTGATTAGAAATTGGACTTTGTTTCGCCCTTTCCATTTTTTTCTCACGTACTTTTTTTATTTTATACAAACCAGCTTTTTATTTTTTACGAACCATTTTTTTTGCCACTTTCTTAGGGTATCGGACAAACTTTTTTAAGATGTTTTTTCTTATTTTTTCGCCTTGAAGGAATCAGACTTTTTTTTCCGTTTTTAAAGGAATCGGATTTGGCTTTTTTTTCACCACTTTTTTTTTGCCTTTTATAGGAATCGGATTTTTTTTTTCCGTTTGCATCTACAGTTTTTTTTCGCCACTTAGGGGAAATAGACTTTTGTTATTGTTGTTTTTTGTTTATTTTATTTTTTGTGTGGCTTTTCTTTTTCTTTTTATGTATATTTCTGCCTTTGTTCTATCCCTTTTATTTATTGTTTTTTTAAAAAAAAGACCAAAAGCACCTTATTGCAAGATTATAGGGACTCAAATGTAAATATAAAAATTACAGGGACTCAAATGCAAATGTATAAACCCAAAAATTAAAATCATATAAAAATGGAATGCTCTCGACATGTAGGTTCCGTTTTGCAAACAGATCTTCAATCCGGCACATCAATTTTTTTTCACCAAGATGTATGGAATATCACGGTATAGATTGAAACCGAGAGAAGTGGTGCTTAGTATCTCGGACTCAAACCGAGAGGAGTGGGACTCGGATCTAGAGTCGGACTTTTTTTTTGTTTCTGAGAGGGAATCACAACGAGGAGTCGGACTTTTTTTTTATTTTTATCGCTATTTTTTTACGGGACCGAGTCGGACGTTTTTTATCGCTATTTTGTTTTTTCTTTTCTTTTTTTTCACGTTTTTGTTCGCCCGGTTTTTTTTATCGGACAATTTTGGTTTTTTTTTCGCTCGGTTTTTTCCACCCCTTTTTTCTGGATCGGACATATTTGGTTTTTCTTTTTTTTCGCACTTTTTTTCGCCCGGTTTTTTTATCGGACAAACTTGGTTATTTTTTCGCTCGGTTAAGTAGTAGAGATATGTTCATATCGATGTCATTTTAAATTATCCTACTGTTTGATAAAGTTGATAAATATATAACAATATTTAGTTTGTTATCAAATATTGGTTATGCCTAGAGAATTACATTTAACCTATCCTTTCTATCAAAACTTATCAATGCTGCAATCTTGCTAAATTTTTCGCAATGCCAAATTTTGAAAAAAAAAAATAAATTTTCCCTAGTATGACCAGTTTATAGAAAAAAATGATGATCATAGATATGTTTAACTTGGAACAATGACAATTGATTTGTAAATTGTAACGGAACAGCCATAACATTAAATTGGTATGCATTTATGTGGTATAATAGATGTCGGTATATTTTTTTCTATTAAATTGGTTAAAGTTATAGAAGTTTGATTTGTGTCAAATAAAACACGTTACAACATGGAATGGAAGTTTTAAAATATTTTAGCAGCAAAGTACTTACTTGCAATCACCATAATTACCTGTGTGCTAAGACTTTTTTTGTGGGTTTTTAGTGAAACAGCTAGCCACGCAGTTTCTTTTTGTAATTTGACTGACTTAAACAGATTGGTCATCCCTGTATAACTTCACTTCCTTTTTTCCCTTTCAAAATGAAATAAACAAGTACCCATTTTATGGTGGCATTTTCACCGACTAAGGACTAGGATGCCTTAAGTAACACGTTCCTTCTCACGTGTGTACATATTTCGGAACAACGAGACTGACAAATCAAGCAGACAGCTCATTCGTACACCGATGGAAGCAACAGAAAAGTAGCTGGTAAACACTAAACACATAGTACCACCCACGCCAAGCATAGTCAATGGCTTGATTAGTTGATGGATTAGTGCTACGCGAAAAGATAAGTATGGTACTCCTACTTAACAAGCACTGGTTCACCCACCCTGAAGCTTCTGCAGATTGTTCAGAACATTTTGAGGCTTAACAAAGCTATCCTGCTGGCTCACATCCAGCCAATATTCACATCAGGAAAAACAAAATGGAAATAGGTAAACGCTGATCCATAGCAGAATCCTACCGGTGCAGAGATGCTCGAGTGTAATCAAACGAGATTTGATTTCTTTATTGATTTATGTTTTCAGGTTTGTTAGCTGGGGTGTTCTCAAGTTTGTTAATCGGCTGATAGACATATTTACAAGTACAATGCAGGTGACCGACCGAGCGTGACATCCTAATAATCCCCACATAATTATGTCTCGGCAGCTGTTATGCTGTCTCAAATCCGGTGATAATTGCAGTGAGTTCGACGGAAAATAACATAATGGCGCACGAGGCACACTTGATCCACTAACACAAGTACATAAGACTCGTTGGACAATCACCTGTCCTTGCCTTCTCGACGTAAGCTGAAAGGACGGGACGACCGAAGGATGCATATTACTCCCTCGTTTCAAATTATAATGTGCGGTAAGCGCATGTAGCGACATCGAAAGAAATGCAGAAAAAAAAAACCAACACAATTGAACTTGGCACAATCTATAAAACTAGTTTTTGACTTTTAATTTCTTGTATATTATTACTGTAATATTTATAGTAACAAAGTCAACCATAGAAAAGTGCATTCAAATTTTAACCCAATGATATTATTTTTGTCAAATAAAATTTAATTCATGTTAGACTAATTATTGGTCAAATTTCTTTTGAATTGAATCAAGCATCTTATAGTATGGGATAGTGGAAATAAATGAACAAGATGCTGGTGAAACCAAGGGAAAAGGCTTCATCCATCGGTCCATCCTATTAGAACGGACATAAGTTTATTTTCCCTTCCATTATATGTTACACACGCGTAGTATGAGTTATACTTGTGTTGCTTTCAAAATGATTTCGGTGTGATCAGAAAAGGCGATATTGCACCTGCTTGCACTGACCTTCTGTTGAGCGCGAAGACATGTTCAGTCTTATTTTTTAGAAAATAGATGTTCAGTCTAATGCCGTCTGAAACACATAATTTCACAAGAATTTCATAGTTATTTTTCGTTGTAAGAAGAAAAATTCCCAAACCAGGTCGTGCAGCTAACCTTACCTCTCTGCAAGGTTCATGGTTGACTATCCAAACATGTGCTTTAGCAATTAGCATAGCCACCCTTTCCATGCTGAAGATTTCTGCCGTAAAGCAGCAATGAACTTTCCTGCTAGAGAGGGAATCCGGCAAATCCGGGCTTGGTAAACTCACGGCGTAAAGGGCTTTGTCCCGGTAAACCACACCTTTTGGAGCTGATATTTTTCCACCAAACTTTGATGCGAACTTTTCAGCCATTTGATGCAAGGAAATTCACCACTGCCTTTTTCTGGGTTCTGAATGTTTGCTTGGTTCAGAGATACGAGTAATAAAAATGTTTGGTGTCCATAGTACAGAGGCTGCAGCTCAGGAGCAACTAGCATGATGGCAATCATGTCGTTGTCTCTCCAAGCCAAAGCAAGCAAATCCCATCATGGGGTCAGTATCATTGCACGAGCTCGATGCGATGCCCAGCCGGTGCCGGACCACATCGTCAGAAAGTTGCAAGCGGCGAACTCAGTTCGACCTTGTGGTTTGAGTTTGTCGATCCGGATTTAAATTATAAACTTAACACGGTTATTAATATTTATAGCTAGTTAATTCTTTTAGTGGTAGATAATACTATATATATCGACACATGACATCCATATATGTCTATGGTAACTTTGAAATATGATAGAGAGATATGTCTATGATAACTTTTGTTAATCTTAAATTAAATATATACCGATGTAATCTTTAGAGATGTTTATAAAAAGAGTAAATTTTATAAAACTACACGTCTTGTAGTTTAAGTTGTAGAAAACCATAAACATTTTGACACTTGGCACTTAAGTATATATATTTTGGTAGTGTGATATCACAAAACCGCACTATCAATGAATGAATTCACCCGCGAGATGATGTGACTGTTTCAACTAGGACGAGAACATGGCATCTTATTACTAGCCATCCCATGAAATTAATAGGATGCCACGTCATCATCTAGATAAAACAACCACGTCATCTCATGTGTGAATCCATTCATCGATAGTGTGGTTTTGTGAAACTAAACTACCAAAATATATGTACTTAAATGCCAAGTGTCAAAATATGTGTGGTTTTCTGCAACTTGAACCATAAAACATGTAGTTTTGTAAAATTTACTCTTATAAAAATATGATGTGCGTATATGTGTTTATATGAGCGAGGCGTCCGTACTGTTGAAGGAAAGGAAGTTGCAAGTGACTGTGTATAGGCAGCATAGGGCACGAAAAGGGCTTAGCGCCATAGAGTGTGCACACTGTGCAGTGCTCGGAAAAGGCCGTGGTCGATCGGTTGCCGTCGTGCTGTCTCACCTGTGTTTCTTTCAAGTGGACTCGAGTGATCTACAGTTGAAAACGCACAGGACGGTGCAGCAGCCTGCAGTTCGTCGTGCCCACAACTTGGCCGTGCAACTGGTGAAAAGGAGCACTGGCACCGCTGCCTGTCATCCATTCGCTTTAGCAAAGTCGACATGATAGCCACAGGAAGCACACTTTCATCAGAGTGTAGGGAACCAGGGATATGCTGCGTATATGTAATTATGCATGATGATCGCCACTGCTCGTCACCGGAAAGCTGAAAGGGAACAACGAAAAAGCCCAGAGTTAGCATCTGTGTTGACTCCGCCCATCAGAAGCGAATTGCGAGGCAGCAAAAAAACGTAAGCCATCAGCCTCTTGGGTCAGCAACATCGTGCTCTCTCCAGCGTTTTGCCGTTTCGTTCTGCGTCTCCGCCTGCTTTGAAATTGTGCAGTTAATTGCACGAGGCAACTGCTTACCTTGACGATTCTACAGTCAGCAACCAGCAACGGAAAACGCCGGGTGCGTGCGTGCGTCGAGCCGTCGATATCCAGCATATTGGCATATCAGGAGAGGAAGGGGGAAAAAAAAAGAAAGGAACAGCCTCTGCTCGTAAATGGCATGTCAGGGCATGACTATGACACTGAAAGAATACATCTTTGCCTCAGAAAAACGGCAAGAGTTACAAGTTTTCACTTTTCAGTCGCATTGTACATTTCTAACACCTCCCCTCAGCAACAATGCTATGGCTTCAACAACTCTTTGACCAGTACTCTGTATCAAAATAGCTTAACTAGCTACTCCATCTAAATGAACAGGAAGCGTCAACAAAATGGAGGCCGGGCACTATATCATCTGTACACTGTTTGATTACCTCACAACATCGCCTACCAATGTCAGTGTACGAGAAAGCTTACAGCAACGGGTAGCTTCTTGAGTTAAAAAGACAAAGATTAACACCACAATGGCATCCCTATGAAGAACTACGCTGACTCTCGCAACCTGGGCAATTGTGCAAGCTCTCATGGATGTAAATATCGCAATCAAGGCAGAAGTGTTGGTTGCATTTTGGACAGCGAACATGGAGGCTAGATTGACTATCTGCAAGGATATTGGATAAATAATTAATAAACCTGATAATTGCAAAGTACTCCCTCCGTCTCAAAAAATAACGAACCTAGGACTGTATATAACACATTCTAGTACAACGAATATAAACAGAGGTATGTCCAGATTCATAGTACTAGGATATGCCACATCTAGTACTATGTTGGTTTTTTATGGGACAGAGGGAGTATAATCTAGCACAAAAACCAGTGAAAAACATTAAATGTAAGAGAAGTATGAGGATTGGTAATTGAAGAACATGATGCCATGTAATAACAAACAAATGTAAGCTTTGTATTATGTATTTTCTCTTCTTTTTTCTACCAACTGCAACATATGTAGCACAATAAGGATATCTTTCCTTGTATGAAAATGCATTGAAAAGGTAGCATGTACTGTTAGACGTGTTAAAGAACTGCATACCAGGGTTAATAAAGCTTTGCTGGCAGCCGTAACACTTTTGTCCTCCCTTTTGACCTAGTCTATTTGGGTGCACGGAGGACACCTCATCAAATGGTTGTACAGGGAAGAGATGATGATAGGACCTTGCCAGATGTGGAGAGCTAACTAGTGTCAGCCCGCAAGTTCGACATTCTGTTGGAAGCTCACATACATTGACTTTGCATCTAGGACATATGTAACCTTCAGCCCCCGACTTTATTTTCTTGTGACAAGAGCAGATGGAGATAAGATCCTCTGCTCCTCTCTGCGGAAAACCCATCTTAATCAAATTAGCTGCAGCATACTCAGCAATTGCAGGTGGTGGAGGAGCATGTTCCAGAAGCAATTCCTTGAAATGGGACTGCCAAAATAAAACAGGCATTATTTATCTTCACAATAACTGAATAAGGAAAGGTAAACACACAAAGCATATTTTAAGACCTCATCCAGTGCAACTGTGTAGGATCCGCCAGTCTCTTCACACAGATATTTGCAGATAAAAATCTCTGCAGCAAGCCCAATAACCGAACATCGTATTTTGGATTTCTTGCATTTTGCTATTGTCTCCATGATATCTCCAGGATCACAGGTATTCAGGGCCGAGTACAAAAATAATACTTCCTTGTGACCATATGAAGGAACCTGGTCTAAATAACCATGGACAAGCTCTAGAGCATTCTGCAGAGATGGTTCACCAGAACACTCAAGCTTCCCCATCAATGCTTTAATCTGTGATTCAGGACTACCTCCAATCTCTGTAAGTCGATGGGAAATCCCATCTTTCATTGTCACTATCCCCACATGACTCAAGGGATTCTGGTCAAAAAATTCCCTTATGAATACCTCAGCATATTTTGCAACAACAGCCATTCGACTAGGTCGATAATCCATCTCTGAAGCTGCCTACATGATCAAAGATACAACCAGGATAAATGGAGATTACAACCGAATGCAAAGAAGTAAAAGAAGTCGTGGGCAGCATATCAATTTGCAGTAAAAATATCTTCATCACCAGAACAATCATGAGCAGCCTACTTTGTGAGAAGAAAATGTACATATGCTAAAATAAATGGTATAGGCCCTCTCCAAGATTTCTTGGAGCTAGGTATTTCTAGCTCCATAAATCCATGGATCTAGATCTACGATTACGTTAATAACATTTAAATAAATTATTTCGTGCACATTTCAAATGAAATTTAGAATTTTAAACCATTATAATTTAATTTATAAACTTCAAATCTACCATGGATCTAAGATCTGGAGCTGTGCCAAAGAGGATCTTATTTACTACCTATCACCCAAAGGAAGAAAGGGCTTTTTCCACATGAATGCATACACAAAATATACGTAGTGTTCTCAAATCAACAGAAAACACTTTCCAACAATGTCAAATGGTATGGAGCAGTAATGCAGTACGGTGCCCCTTTCCTTTGACATAAAACAAATGACGATCAACCAAAACGCTTTACCGCTTCAGAATCTTGATAATGAAAAACCTCACGCTCCTCCGATTCCTATGAAGTTTTCAGATAGGACAGAACCAAGAGAAAATTGCTATTAGCATGAGCCTAACAGGGATGGGGTATGAAATATGTCTTTTCCTTTTTAGCTTGCTCATAAGAGTCATAGTGCAGTAATTTATAGAAAGAATTTTATTTACCACAGATCTCAGGAGACCCTTTGGCACAAGAATTTTTTTCCTTTACAAAACAAACTATTATAATTGTAGAAGAACCATTTTTAATACAAACCATATACAATTTCATTTTAGTTTGTGAACTTCATTGCGTTCAATGGTTGGCGAAAACCCCCCATTCAATCTCTGGTTATGGCCCTGGTCAATGGCAAACAAAAATGGCTAGATTCCAGTATTGCCCTGATATGCACCGATTATAACACCCACTCTCAGGGACTAAAAGCAGAACACCTAAGCAAGAAGACAAGCTAGCAAATCATACATGAGTGATGAGATCATCAACTCAAACATCAAACCTTGATGTGGAAGTGGAGAGGATTGCGCAGCTAGTCACTGAAATAGCTAGCATATGAAATCAAGCTAAAAGCACTACATAGTGATCACCGATTCAACAATACTGCCTCCAGTCCACATTTCACACGAACCAAATTGAGGCCATGGGCAATACCACCAGATCAGCCTCGGCACGAGGTGTTGCATTTAACAAACACTGAGAGGTTAGCACGATCAGCATTGCCCGCCATCCCCAGTGATCCTAACCCGAGCTCACGGAAAACTCCGCACTCACCAAGTGCTCGACGGAGTGACTGACCCGAGGACAAGCTTAGGAGAAGGCACGGGGGAACGAACCCGGGAGAGATCGATGACGATGTAGAGGTAGCGGATGAGGCCCTTCTGGATGCGGGCGGCGGCGGAGGCGGCAGAGCGGAGGAGAAGGCGGCGGCGGTACTGCGCGTGGACGAGGGTCTTGGTGTCGATCGGGCGGAGGAGGCCCGACTCGTCCTCCTGCAGCGCCTCCCATGACCGGTCGTCCGCGTACGCGCGCTCCCAGGCCTCGAGGACGCGCCCCTCGCCGGACTCCTCCTCCTCCTCGTCGTCGTCGTCCTCGTGGTTGCGCCGCCGGGCCGATGCCGTGTAGGGCGCGTTGAAGCCGCCGCCGCCGCCGCCGACGCCGTACATGGTGGAGGCGGCGGCGAGGCGGAGTGGGAGCAGAGGAGGAAGGAGAGGCGAGGTCGGGGACCGGGGAGATGGGCCAGGTTTTGGGGTTCCTGGGCTTTTGAGTGGGTTTTCCTTAACTTTTCTAGCTTTCCCATGCTTGACGGTTGAGGCCTTACTTGCTTGCACTTGAAAAAAAAACTGAAAACCCATCTAAAATTTTATGAATATTTTTTGGGGGTTATCGTCAAATCTTGCAGATTTAGGGTCAAAAGATGTGCTTCGTGATTAAGATAAAAAAAGATGTGCTTTGTGATTTGTGCTCTATATTCTTCTCCTCTTGCTTTAGCAACCTCCTTTTCTTTGTCGACATTGGCGCCACCCTGAACTAGAATCGACGGATTAGGGTCCATATTAGATTTAGGGTAGGGATTGGGGAAGAGGGAGGAGATCGTCGGTCTTAGAGGCATGATCATGGGAAGTGGTGGACCAAGGGGGGTGGTGGACAATGGATGCTAGTGAGGCGTCAACGGCGATGTCAGCGCCCATTGGGATAAAGGAGCGCGGTAGGGGCAAAGCAAGCTTGTGTTAAGAAGCGGTAGTCGGTGGTGGTGGTTATGAGCAGCCGAAGATGGGGAAAATGTCGGATCATGGGCATCTGCTGGCTTGAGAAGGAATAGAGGGGGGAGGGCTCCGTCAATATTAATGACACTTCCATCCAAGTGATAGCACAAGAGGCGTCAAGGTCGAGCATGTCGTGCATCGGTGAGGAGGGAAGAAGAAAAGGAAGAGGGTTAACGTGGGGGGATTTGAACGAATCTCAAAGTAATCCAACGAGGGGTTTATGTCAAATGTAAGGCTTATTTCCTTTGTCGAGTTAAGTTGACATATGCACACACTAACTTTATGCATCTAAGTCCTAACATACACTCAAATTCGAACAGTAGCCTCGTTTAACATGGGTATAAACTTATCCACCAAATATTATGTGCATTCAGTGCCTCCGGAGATTAAGTCTCCGAGAAAGTGCAAGCACCAGCATACTACCTCATCAGATTAAATCCTAGAAAAAAAATGCAAAAGCACCTATACTAAGACTACAACTTGAACTTCGATGGATATGTTCTACCGCAAGGGGAGCTCAGTTGGCAAATTTGATGAATAATTTTGATAAACTGAAATACAGGTTGTAGTACTTTGCATAATAATAAAATCACTAGACATCTGCACATGTGCATGTTTGAACTTTCAGACACTTCATAAAAATAAATATAGTTTTATGTTGACAGTTGGAATTGCAGCATTGGCAATGTGGCACCTGACCACCTCGATTTTTTTAATAACGAAGTTCATGCGATCTGTAAGTATTTATACTATAAATTCATCTCTATAGTTTATATCATCGACATGGTTGACTGGTCGACATCGCATCTAATGCGCGAATGTATCCATGTCTCATGTGCCACGCTTTTGTTATACAGGTGTCGCTGATAATATCTTCGACAGACTTTGCAGTACTAGGTTCCAATGCTGCAGTTCCACGGTTGTTGTTCTGTGCTTCTGTTGTAATGCCACTGATGACAGCTAAGCTAGGACTAATCCTAATTCCAATCAAAACCTTAAGATGTTCCTAGTTTCCTACAGATCAGCTAACTTCAGAAGGATGAAAGTACAGTCTGATATTTTCCATGCCTCTTGAAATGTGCACTTCATCTTCATGCATGTTCATCAATCTGTTATCTGTGAATAAACTTGATGCATTCTTCATCGCATTGTGATCCTTGACTTATGTTTAGAAGATTTTCATCTCTAGACTTCGGGGTCTTTCTGAAGATCAGGTAAGGCCGAGTTTAGTTCTAAACTTTTTTTTAAACTTTTAACTTTTTTATCACATTAAAACTTTTCTATACACATAAACTTTTAACTTTTCAGTCACATCATTTCAATTTTAACCAAACTTTTAATTTTGACGTGAACTAAACACACCCTGACTTCAGTAGGATGAAAGTAGTCTGATATTTTCCCTGCCTCTTGAAATGTGCACTTCATCTTCATGCATGTTCCTCTGTTATCTGTGAATAAACTTGATGCATTTTCCATCACAAGTATCATTTAGGCCTTGTTTAGATCTAAAAAATTTTAGCCAAAAACATCATATCAAATGTTTGGACACATGCATAGGACATTAAATGTGGAAAAAAAATCAATTGTACAGTTTGTATGTAAATTGCGAGACGAATCTTTTAAGCCTAATTACGCCATGATTTGACAATGTGATGCTATAACAAACATTTGCTAATGACAGATTAATTAGACTTAATAAATTCGTCTCGCAGTTTACATACGGAATTTGTAATTTGTTTTGTTATTAGTCTACGTTTAATACTTTAAATGTGCGTTCATATACTTTAAAAACTTTACACTCAAATAAAAACACATCCTTAGCTTATGTTTGGAAGAGTTTCTAGACTTTGGGGTCTTTCTGAAGATCTCTTCTGGCAATCGTTGAGAAGCACAGCAACCTCTGTGCAATAATAGGCCTGGAACTATGCGGTGATGTTCTTTTCTCCTTTTCTCTTAAAGATAAAGATGAAAATTAATTTTTTTACGCAAAAACGAGATGATATTAACGTATGTTGATTGAGTTTTAATTATTACAAACTTTAAAAATAGATTAATATGATATTTTATAGCAACTTTCATACAGAAAGTTTTCGCACGAAGCGCATCGTTTAGCAGTTTGAAAAATATGCCACGAAAATCTTAATCTTCATCCTGTTGTGTATGTCAATCAGCTGTACTAGTCATCTCCTTTCAGAAATTTTCAGAGCAGCGTTTGGCTCTTGTGTGTGGTAGTCTTGGGCTATTGGCTCTCTTCAGAAACTTGCAGAGCAACTTCAATTCGTACAAGCAGACTGTATCAATGAGCATAAATGGTTGGCAGTACTCTTCCAGCCTTTGTCCTCAGCTGCTTATCCATGCTCATTTTCCACACATAAACCTATCCCTCCTCCTCTTGCAAGTTCCCTTCCTTCGGCAACCGTTTCTGCAAATCTGCCAACCACAGGTCAGACCTTGGCTCTGCATCAGCCTCCAGGTCCAGGAATTCAATGTCCTCAAAGATGTGTTCATCACCAGTGTTGGAGCGTCCCTATTGCAGACAGTACAACTGATGCCCCGTGTGTTTTTTTCCGAGGACTTTCCCCCTGTCACATCGAACGTTTGAACACATGTACGTATTATTAAATATAGGCTAAAAAATAACTAATTACATAGATTATGACTAATTCGCGAGACGAATCTTTTAAGCTTAATTGCTCCATGATTTGACAATGTAGTGCTACAATAAACATTTACTAATGATATATTAATTAGGCTTAATAAATTCGTCTCGTGGTTTACTGACGGATTATATAATTAGCTTTTTTATTAGTGTCCGAACACTCCATGCGACACCCTATATAATACCCGATGTGACACGCTAAAACCACCCCTGATCTAAACACCCCCTAAAACTTATAATAGGAGTATTTTCTAAAAACATTCTAGTAGGAGAGTATGAGTATTTCATCTTCTAATGAATTGACGTGTAAAACTTTCTGATTATGGCTTACACTTAAAAATATGACTTAAATATTTCTTTTTACTTCTTATTAGCTCTCACTGAAAAACAAACACCTACACAATAATAGTAAGATATGATTGTATAAAGATAAATCGATGACTGACAACTGATGATATATAAATATGTTATATTAGTTATTTAAAGTTGTTTGTTTAAGCTTATGATATGTGCAAAACCACCATCCAAAACTATTTTAAGGGCAAGTGGATAGTATGACAAAGTTCAAACTTTAGAGGGTTGGATGTCCGATTTCAAAGCTCAGGGTGTTAGACGATCTTCCATCTAAAGTTTAGGAAGTATTTGGATTCTTTCCCTTCATCTTATATCAACACTAGGGGTGGCGCGCGCCGTTGCCGCGCTGCCGGCAACAAGACAGGTAAAAAAACAGAGGTTACATGAAAGTTAGATATGTATAGAAAACAAGCATGCGAGAAATAAATTAAACAAAGGCAGGTAGTCATACATACATAAAATAAAAAAGAACACATTTTATTACAAATAAACCCTACGACCTCAGCAATAAATACTATATTTTGTGGTATAAATTTGGTTCTAGTCTGGATATAATAGTCATGGATTTGACTAAACATCTTGCAGAATATCACCAAAAAGATTATATTGACCAATGGAACAGAACTTGTCGCTTGCAGTTTTCAGTAAAGAAAATCTACAATTCTGAGCAGAAAACCCAAGGAAATTTAACACTTGAACCACATCAATGAAAAACTGATATAGAAACTTTGAAACCCACCTATGCAAGACCACCACGCCACCTTTTTTATAACTCTGCATGATCAAACTGTGGACAAATGCAATGCAGTATATTATAAACTGTCACATACAAGATAAATATGGTGCTGCATGGAATTAATCAATTACCATTAGGCTGGCCAGTAGCATCTAGCAAACAGAGGAACACATCTCTCTTATTTTCAGAGGAGTGTTGTTATTGCTATCAGTTAGTAAAACTCTGTCTAACAGCCCATATTTAGAGGGAAAAAAAGAAAGTGAAAAAGTCTTCTAGCTCTAGCCTTTCCTCTCTGACCAACTATTGTACATAGTGCATAAAAGGAGAAATCCAATAAAATATAATACATGTGCAACCCAACATCAGGATGGCCTCAATTCATTCATTGTGCCTTGTTTATATCATCTAACTCATCATATCCCTCAATTATTAACATCCATCATTGCAAAAAATACACCCATGTAAAAAAATTTACTGCACTCCTAGCACTGCAATCAACATACATGTGTACTGCATTTTGTTCTATAAATGGTGCTTCTTGTTGTAGAAATTGTTGTAGCATGTCCACTTTGTCAGTTGTGTGCTTCAAAATCTTTGGTGTTGGCATTTTCAGAAAATAAACATGAAGCACCATGGCCATGTGTAGATATAAGCAAAATAAGGGCAACAAATGATTAAAGATAGTTGTGGTTTGTAGAGTATAAAGGATTTAAGGTGGGGATTTCTACCAGATCATTTGAAGTGTGCATCTCGATTTCCTGAGTTTGTTGCCTGGTTAAAACAACAACAATTAGGCATGACATTCATGACTTGTTCCACTTTGTTTATTATATACTTTAAGCCCACCTGTAAGATCTGCAACAAATGAAAGCAGTCACTATACAACAATAATTAAATTCTGTAGAACAGAGATAACATATCTCAGAAAAATATAGTATTGTAGTGCCAGCTAATTAAGATGAGTTAATTAGGATGTTGATGGTACTAATAACAACGTACATGGTGATGTCTAAGTTGATTCTCTAATGTTTTCATGACCAAAGGCTGGCAGTGTTGTATTGGCACCGAAAGTTCTTGCTCTTAGTTTTGTACCATTCTTAGGCATTCCAATATCTTGCCAGTTATTTATCTGCACAAAAGGGGAAAGCATACAAGAAAATGCAGATAGAGAACATCAAAACGTGCACTTATGCTCAAGAAAATTATCACAGAACCTCATCTACTCACAGAATTAGTTTCACATTTAGGCTGTGTTTAGATCCAAAGTTTGGATCCAAACTTCAGTCCTTTTCCATCACATCAACCTGTCATACACACACAACTTTTCAGTCACATCATCTCCAATTTCAACCAAAATCCAAACTTTGCGCTGAACTAAACACAGCCTCAGGCTATAAAAGCTCGCTCTATGTTTTGTTTTTCCTATTGAGGTAGTAAAATGATTATTACAAATGAACTTTCCATCGTTGTAAGAAGATCCTGTGGCAATTTCTATTTATCCCTTGGTTGTTAGGCCAATTGAGCAAAAAGAAGGCATAGGATAAAAGGTTTTGCAACATGAAAAAGGGATCAGTATAGCTGATCAACAATTGTTTGGGGCTGAACAGCCCTACCTACCTTCCCAAAGACATCGTCTTCTAATTATAGCCTCTGGCTAACCATAAGAATCTACAAAGGACATAATACTTTTTATGCATAAACATTCATGTTGAGTGTTCAACTGTTCACTAACCACCAAATCAAGATTCAGTTTCCTTTTAAATAAACAGATTATATCTAAACAGATTATATCTGTGTGCACCAAGGTAATCAAGAGGTCTAATGGCAAACAAAACCAGCAGTATCTACTGTTAGCCAATCTAAACTGCAGGAAAACACATTGGCGCATTGCCAAATACTTTTTGTGCGTAAACACATTCATGTCGAGTGTTCATCTGTAAAGTAGTCACCGAATCGAAATTTAGTTTTCTTTCAAATAAACAGATGATATCATGTGCACCAAGGTAATCAAGATGACTGATGGCAAACAAAACCAGCATCATCTACTGGTATACAATTGCCGCTAAGCTGTGGAGCTTCATTCGTGGCTCGTGTGAGAGGCAAAGCAACTATAGATGGTCGACCACCTAAAAGAATGAAGCAAACAAACGTATGAATCTCGGTAACTAAAGATTCACAAAGACCAAATCTAAAGAATGCAGTACATCAGTAACAGAGGTTGAAACAAAACAGAAAGCCAACCTCTTATGCTTTTTATCCTGAAATGATATGCTCAAGGAAATCTGAGTTATTTGCTAAGAACCTGCACAAATTCAGAAATACATGATAGTGAGAACCTGCAAGGCTGCAACACACATACAAAGGGAGAAAGAGAAAGCATGACAAAAAAGGAAAGGAGTGGTGGTAAGAGGCAAGCAGGCAGCCATCTGAAACATTGTCTGTGCCGCTGCCCACTGGTCACCGTCACATATGAGAACGACTTCATAACGGCGGCAACGACAGCAAGGGACTCAGATACACATGAATCCTGTATGGCTTTGGCAGTGGAGAGGCACATGGAGACGACCTTTTTTGGCCGCATACAATGCTACTCTTGCTTGATGCCGTCGCCGCCGGTCGGAGCGGCTTCAAGCTTCCGTGCAGCACCGTATTACTCATCTCGCCAAATCTAGCATGGTGTTGGAATACTCAGAGTAGCGTGCAACCAGACAGAGAGAACCGTCGCTGGATCGACGAACTCATCATTGACCGCCCAACACGCCAAATCGAGCTGTGCGGCACCGGATAGAGCACCTGGTCATGGAGCTCCAGCGCAACCGCCGAATCAAGGTACTCGTCGTTCGCTGACTGAGCGTCTCACCATTGAGCTCAAGCCAGCAACACCGATGACACGAAATGTCTGAGATTGGTGCCACATCGCCGCCGCCAAGATCAACAGATCCAGTGGCTCTGGATCTATCGCCGTCTCTAGATCAAAGAGAGAGAGAGAGGGAGGGGGAGGGGGGGAGGAAGGAGAGCAACAAGAAAGATGAGGGTGGGGAGCAGAGATTTCCCCATGGAGCTTACCGCGACACTGCCGATGAGCCTCATGTGCTAGCCCTGCCCTTGCCTCCGGGTGACCGGATCCGCCGGCAAGGAGGTCGTGGCTACCCGAATCCGGCGAGCACGGTCTACCCTCCGCCGGAACTGGCCTCGCGGTGGCAAGGGGGAGGTGCGGCGATTTGGCTGGGTGCAAGAAGAGTGGTCGGAGGCGGAGGCGGATGCGGCGGTGTGGTCTAGGGAGAGCGAGCGAGAAGAGAGAGGTGACGGAACGGCGGCGGCTAGGGTTTCGTGGGGTGAGGGACCGGGATAGGGATGCAAGTTGTTGCAGAAAACCCCCTTAGTTTCTATGTTTTCGAGCGCAGTCCTATTTTCTGTTTTTTGCTTCTTTGATTAGAATATTTCTTTTTTAGAGGTCCTATACGTAATAACGTAGAACGTAGAAACTGTATACCAGAGATCTAAAACCAAATTATCAATTAGTTTAAGGGCTTTTTTGCAAAATGATCAGCGTCGGGCAGGCATGGACGCACGATGGGCATCCAACGACGGAGGAAGCAAGCAACGCGCAGCCTCCAAATTCAGCTCCGGAGAAGGGCCGGACGACGTGTCACGCCCCGGCAAGGGCCACGCCAGCGGCAAACGCTGATTTGAGGCTCAATTCTTGGCAGCTTTGTATATAAGCGATTTGTAAACGGACCCTTAGTCTGCTATATAGAGACAGATATATACGGAGTACTAGTACATACAAGATCGATACGGTTGATGCAGGCATATAGCAACTGCACCTTAAGGCATTGGATCGAGCAAATAAAAGGAGATATCTGTGCCCACAGTGGAAACAAACAGTAATTGCCACGGTACATGTTTGCAGTGTTGGCTACTTTCATGAGCAGTACAAGCAAGATCTGCACCATACAACCAAGATCCAACGGTGGCTAAAGCAACCGCTAAAAGTCGCAGTTGCTAGTTGCTACAGCCACTGTACTTTGATCCTGATGATTCACATATCATGCATTCATGCTGGCCTGGGATGCTACAGTGGGTAAACTTGTGGCATCTTTCACCGCTGCCATGGTCTTCGTGTCTATGCAAGATGACTTCATAACGAAACGGCAACAGAAGCGTGTGATGGCCTACAGCAATTAAGGCCTCACATGACGCTGCGTTTTGTACTTGAGCTCCCAGCGCTGGCCATCTTGATCTGGCCGTTTAATCCACTCGCTACTGGTAAACGGTAGTAGGAGAATGATTCCATATTAGTGTATCAAATGATGATCAATCCAACCCGGTGATGAACGATCGATCGTTTGGTGATTTTGTTGCGGTTGAAGTGCTCTCGGAGGTTCAGAGTTCAATGCGTAAAGCCAAAATTGTTTTCGATCCTCTCAAGAAATCATGACGATGATGCGACGCGTTTAACTAGGGATCGCACTGCCGGAAACCATCCGAAACTGACTGATTGGCACCTTGTACCATGGGATGGCACTTTATCAGAAGTTGGTTGGCACAACGAACGATCTAGAAACACTTTATCGAAAGCGAAAATTTATGGACGATAGGCAATGACCTGATTCCTATTCTGGGCTGTGTTTAGTTGCTTCTAAAGTTAGAAGTTTGAGTTGAAATTGGTACGATGTGATTGAAAAATTATGTGTGTATGACATGTTGATGTGATGAAAAAAAGTTAAAAGTTTGGATCTAAACACAGCCCTGATATCTGAACATCTGTTCCTTTTTTTTCTTGAATAACAGCTACCTCGCCCAAATTCGACAGAAACATAAGCTGTGAATTATCCGCATCCCCGTAGGCAAGCAAATCTAGCTTGCTGCCGTACAAATCCACTGGAAATTGCCTTTTGTCCTGATCGCGAGCAGCGCGGCCACCGCCCGTGTCCCACTTGCAATTTAATCCGCATCCGCGGGCGGCGAGATGGACCGAGGAAGAAGTGAAGACGAACCAAAAAAAAAAAAACACGCATTTCCTGCCTTGTAATCCAACCATCCCATCGACGACGCAACGCCTTTGATCGTCGATTGCTTCCTTTCTTTCCTTGTTTTTCTATTGAATTGCTTGCTTTGGCTGAGTTTATTTCCTAACTTTTTCTTTAAACATTTAACCTTTTTATCGCATCAAAATTTTTCTACACACATAAAAACTTCTAACTTTTTTTTTAAATTTTCAATTTTAGTCAAACTTTCAATTTTAACGTGAAACTAAACACAGCCTTTGTCGCAGACGAGATATCGGAGCGGTCGACGGCGGTAGTTGCATATATACTCAAGCTCTATTATCTCCTGCATTTCAGTTAAGGCCGAGTTTAGTTTCAAATTTTTTTCTTCAAACTTTCAACTTTTGCATCACATTAAAACTTTTCTACACACATAAACTTCTAATTTTTTTCGTCACATCATTTTAATTTCAACCAAACTTTTAATTTTAGCGTGAACTAAACACACCCTAAGGGACGAGGCTACTGGCTACGTACAAATGCACAGGCAGCACAGTACAGGTCACTAGCGGCAATAACCGGTGACGGTGACGCGTAATGCTTTTCTTGGCCTGTCATTCACTCAGGTTGCCGGTGTGTTCCTCGACATGTAGTCATGTTGCCGATCTGTCTAAGAGAAAAGCAGGGAGAATAGAAG
Organism: Oryza sativa Japonica Group; assembly: GCF_034140825.1. NCBI lineage: Eukaryota > Viridiplantae > Streptophyta > Magnoliopsida > Poales > Poaceae > Oryza > Oryza sativa. Next base: position 25,949,639 of record NC_089038.1, read on the forward strand.
AAGGCAACTCAGAGACCAGAGTACAGCACGGTGAAATTCAGAGTTAAGAAGGCGATCTGTCTAAGAAAGGGGAACGGAAGATGGAGATTCAGAATTTCAGAAGTTATTGAAGTGTTAAGCAGCATGGTGAAATCCAGAGTTAAGAAGAGATGGCAGTTGTGGAATTCGACCAATGTAGGGTCACAAAAGTCATAACTAGTCGTAGGTCAAGTGAACATCAGAATAACATTTATGCTCACAGTTCATGTTCATGCTAACTTCGGAGTAGTAGTACTCTACTTTGGCCCTGTTTAGTTCACACCAAACTTCTAATTTTCCATCACATCACGTCACATCTAAAATTTTTCTACACATATAAATTCTCAAACTTTTTTTTTCCAAACTATCAACTTTTCCTAAACTTCTCTCCAATTTTAGAAACTAAACACAGCCTTTGTTGTAGATATACTCATATCTACTCCTACTAGTAATGTGGCTATGTTTTGGTGTAACCGAAAGATGATCAAAATTTATTGCCCTTTTTACCAGCTTTGTGCCAATGGATGAGGTGGTGGGCCTGGGGATTTTCATGCTCTTCCTTTAAGCTTACTCCTCTCTGGTCTGCGGTGTATGCATCGGCCGGGCAGCCGGCTGGATGGCACGATGGAATTTTAGTTGCCACTGCCCTGACTGCCAGCACGGGCGGCACCGCTGAATTTTGTTTGTCTCCCGTGAAAGCTTGTACGTAATCTTTGCTCTACGGCCACCGTGTGGCGTCACCCAGTCGTCAGCCCGTCACACACAGCGTCTGCAGTTCTGCAGTTTGCGCTAGTAACGATTGGCCCATTTCTCGGGTTACCTGATTCACGTTTTCAGCAAGGTTAAAAATCAAATAAATTAAACTTAAAATATTAATTACTTTTAAATTATTCAGTTTAAAAACACTAGAACCTGATATATGGATTAGTCTTAATTTTTTTAATAAAGTTAAATATTCATTTTTTAATATCATAATAGAAAAATACTGTTAAAGATATGTTTTGAGCACCGTGTTATTGATCAAACCATCAAGATTATGAAATCAGAAAAGTAAGTTTTAGTTGTAGAGTTCAAAATAATTTACTAGTTTTAGTTGAAGTGCTCCCTCTGTCCTAAAATTTAGCAATCTTGTACTGGATGGGACACATACTAGATTTGTTGTACTAGAATGTGCCCCTATCTAGTACAAGGTTATTATATTTTTGGGACGGAGGGAGTAGAACCGTTAAGTACGGGTTGACATGCACCCATCGTCAACACCCTATGACAACTCAAAGACTCGTATCTTTTTTGAAGTAATTGTACATCAATACTCTTTTAAAATTATACAAAGAAAAATCACTTCCTTAAAATAGACCCCTTTTTGAAATATATGCAGTCAAATAGCAAAATATAACTCCCTACCACTCCCTCCGTTCCATGTTACAAGTCGTTTGACTTTTTCTCAGTCAAAATGTGTTAAGTTTGATCAACTCTATAGAAAAAATTAACATCTAAAATATGAAACTAGTTTTTTTTATTAAATCTACCATTGAATATGTTTTAATAATATATTTATTTTGTGTTGAAAGCACCACTATACTCTATTAAGTATTTATCTACAAACTCAGTTAAACTTAAACATATTTAACTATAAAAAGTCAAACGAATTTTAATATGAACGTTGCAATGTGGGCTACAACATGGAGTGATCAATTTTGTTCCTGCATACTGCAAGTAGTGTTTAGGGGATTTCATGATTTACCGCACTTTAGTCATTGACTCAGAGGGGTCTCATCACCGCGAAAATGTCACGTGGAGTAGCCATCAACAATCTACTACCTCCATTTTTTTAATAGATAACGGCCGTTGACTTTTTCTTACATGTTTGACCATTCGTCTTATTCAAAAATTTATGTAATTATAATTTATTTTGTTATGAGTTATTTTATCACTCATACTTTAAGTGTGATTTATATCTTATACATTTGTATAAAAATCTATTATATTATTAAAGGAATAGAAAAAAGAGCCTCCACGTTCGCTCTCATGTCCTACAAATTCTTACATTAATCGGAGAAAAAGAAAAAACATAGTTCATATAGAAATACAATTTAGAAATAGCTGAAATTCGGAATTAAAAAATAAGTAATATTAGAATAGGAGACTAGAGTCCATATAGAAATACAATTTAGAAATAGTTGAAATTCGGAATTAAAAAATAAGGAATATTAGAAGAGGAGACTAGAGTCCATATAGAAATACAATTATGAAATAACTGAAATTCGGAATTAAAAATAAGGAATATTAGAAGAGGAGACTAGAGTTCATATATATAGAAATACAATTATGAAATAACTGAAATTCGGAATTAAAAATAAGGAATATTAGAAGTAGAGTATAGAGTCTGACGGAGCGTGGGGCTCCTCACCGGGAGACCGCGCAGGCCCCCCTTTGCCGGTTCGGCCGGGGGCGCTAAGTGAGGTTCTTCGCTCTCGATCTGAGGAACGTCAGCGGGAGAGGAAGTGCACAAGACACGGGCGACGTAGACAAGTTCGGGCCGCTGAGAAGCGTAACACCCTACTCCTGTGTTCTGGTGGATCTGTATGTGAAGGAATACAAAGAACCGGAGAGCGAGAGTGAGTTCAGGCTCTAGAACCCCTTCCCCAGAGTCCCAAAACCCCCCTTTCTCCTAGGCCTGGGCCTCCTTTTTATCTGGTCAGGGGTCACCACATGGGCCTCTCTCTGCCTAAGAAGGGAAACATGCTTTTTACAATGAGGGCTAGTCTACAGCCGGAAGTGACCTCTGACAAGCAGAGCACACGCCTCCTGCCCTGCTCGCCTGCTTTTCCGGTGGACGCCCCTTTCAACCTTCATTTAATGGCCAGCGACTTCATTGCCATACTTGCGCTGAAGTCTGGAATGGATCTGACCGGGACTAACATACCAACTCCAGGAGTTAGCACGCCGGCTCCGGCTAGGGACGAGAGCCAGGAAACTCTCATCATTCCGACGGGACGGGGCGAGGCGTGTGACAGGCCGCCTGTTGCCACCTAACCCGCGATCTGACCGGTCTGTGACCGGTCACACACCGCGACCGGTCACGGACCGGATAAGCGTGCGCTGCGCCGCATTAAATGCGGCGTGGCACGCTCGTCCAACCTGCTATAAATGCGGTTAGTGAGCCCCGCTGTGCTCACCTAACCCACACACGTGGCGCCAAAACCACAGGGGGTCGGGGCGCCCCAGCCCTCGGGGCCGAAACGGGGGCGCCCCAGCCCTCGGGGCCGAAACGGGAGCGGCCCGACCCCTCGGGGAGACAGAGGGAGGGGTGGCCACGTCACCTTCGGGCCCGACCCCCCCGAGGGGGTCAGGCCACGTGGGTGACCGCGGCTACCCAAGCCTCTAGTCACGATACCCCCGGCCCCATGTCACCGACAGAGTCCATATAGAAATACAATTAGGAAATAATAGAAATTCAGAATTAAAAATAAGGAATATTAGAAGTAGAGTATAGAGTTCATATAGAAATACAATTAAGAAAAAAAATAGAAATTCGGAATTAAAAAAAAAGGAATATTAGAAGTAGAGTCTAGAGTCCATATAGGAATTTAAAACTAACTAAAATTCAGAATAAACATAATAAAATGAAAAGTAGTGTTTAGAGTCCATATAAAAATACATTTTACAAATAACTAAAATTCAAAATTAAGAAAAACATGGGAAGAAGAGTTTAAAAACAATATAGGAATACAATTTAGAAGTAACTGAAATTTGAAATTAAAAATTAAAGAATATTGAAAAATGAGTTTACAGTCCACATAGGAATACAATTAGAAATAATAAAAATTCAGAATTAAAAAATATATTAAAAGACGAGTCTAGAGTCCATATAGAAATATATATAATTTACAAATAACTAAAATTTGATATTAAAAATAATTAATAACTAACACGTATATAAAATACAATATGAATATTAAACATTAATAGTTTCGTAAAGTTATTGTAAAATTTAAAATTATGTTATCATTGTAATATATTTTAATAATATAATGAGAAAACATATATGCTATTATATGAGAGAAAATATAATGATGCTAGCCGTGCAATCTGCGTGGGCCATCATGCTAGTTTTGAATAAGACGAATGATTAAATATATAAGAAAAAATCAACGGCGTCATCTATTAAAAAACGGAGGGAGTATTTGGCTTGATAACACAACACAGATAGCAGCACGAAATGGAAACATACTGTACAAAGCAAGAAAAGGAAAATTTTGTGTGAAAAGGGTGCATCACTCACACGACACATGTTACTGTCAGTTACTTCCCGAAGTATACTACAGTACACTTGGAGAAAAATACATGTTATGCACGGATGAAGGAAAAAAAAATACAGAAACAAAAAATAACCCGAAGACACACTTGGGAGAAAAAGGTTTCAAAGACCCAGATGTATCTCCCACCCGCCAATTAATGCTCCCTCCTCGGGACCAGCGTCATCACTTCAATACAAGGAACCAAAAAAGAGAAGAAGAAGTAAAAAAAAAAACCTTGGAAGAAAGGCACAGCAGTACAGCAGCCAGCAGCCTCAGCTCCCTCGCCAAGCAGAGAGCGCGAGGAAGAAGAAGGAAGAAGGCGCGGACCGGGATCCCCCCGTCGGGCCCCACATGGCCGCGCCTTGAGCCCCGCCCCGTCCCGCCCACTCCGGACCCAGGGCACCGAGATGCCGCCGCGGCGAGCGGCGCTGCTCCTCCTCGCTCTCGCCGTGTATGGTATGTTCCTTCAAGATTGTGTGTTTCTTTTCTTTTTTTTTTCTTTCTACCCGCTGTTCTTCTTGCCCGGCCGGGCGGGCGATTTCTTCGGGGTTTGAGGTTGCAATGCGGAGTGGAATTGTTGTCTGGTTTGTTTCGTTGCAATGGGATCGCCGGCCTGGAAGAAGAGCGGTCATGGCTGGCTGGCTTGCGTGGCACGTTCCCCAGGGGTTGTGGAAAGATGGTTTCGCCTTTGCTTCATGGAGCTGTTCCTCCTGTGATTCGTCCGAGCGCATCGGCATCTGAATCCAGTAGGCGTGGACATGGCGTAGATTCCCGTCAATTTTCTCCTTTTGATTCTCCTCTCTTTCCCTTTCTTGAATCAACCCATGCCGAGTCTGAGAAAGTTTGGAATTTTTATGCAAATCTGTTGTTAAAAATTTGCTGCATTGGCGCTGCCCGCAGCGATTTTCGGTGGGCTTTTACTACGCTTGATTTGCCGGCTTAAACCCACCGCGTTTCAGTACTGCACCAGCTGTAGTGGTTGGTGTGCATTTGCCTTTCTGTTGTATTGAACCGAAAAAGTTAACAAGCTTTTGGTGCAATGCTCGATTAGTGGTCAAGGTTTTTGGCGAGGTTCCTGCTGTTCTGTTCTCGTCTTGCAATCTTGCAGACACATAGTTTTCGTTGCACTCTGCATTGCTCATCTATAGTAATTTTCTTGTTTTTAATCAAACTGTAATTTTGTAGTAATTCGCACTCATTCGTCCTGCATTATCTGTAATATTTGGCTGTAGTTTCTTCAAAACAAAGGCCGGAATGAATTCCATTATCTAAAAAAAATATATACAGTGGCGTGCAAAACCGTGTGAGTTACTGCATTAGTATTCCAGTTTCCACTCCATGAAACATATGTTCATTGTAGTTATGCTGAAGTAATAGTTAAGAGTATACAGATGTTATGTATCATATGAACAGCATTTTTTTTGGGTCAATATCCTTGCAGTGCCACTGGGAACGGCAAGCTCAACAACTATCGCGTCGTACTTACTTGGGTTATGGAGTAGAGCACATCGGCATTCTCTTCCTGCCCCTGCTCCAGCTCCAGCTCCAGCTCCAGCCCCTGAAACTCACCGTAAGTAGAAATACTGTTGAAATTTGTACACTTAAATAGTAATTCAGGTGTAACATGTTCTGCAAACTTAAATATTTATTTCATCAGTATTCTTACATTCAATGATTTTCTTGTTGTCTTGAACCGTCTTGTAATTTTGTCGATCATTTTGGTTCTCAGGACCTGGTATTAGACACCCAGTGCCTAGGCATCACAGGAAAAGGCCTCATGTTGCCCCACCACTACCACCACCATCATCATCAGAAAGACAAGGTTCTACTTTTCTCTACTGACCAATTGAGATTGCAAATCTTAGTATTGTTAGCACTGAAGGACACAACAATAATAGACGCGTTTGTGCCTGCAATGTAACAGATTGCAGTGGGATTTCCTGTACTGCTCCACTCACATCTACTCCAATCGGCTCCCCCTGTGGCTGCGTATATCCCATGCAAATTCAACTTGATCTTGTAGTAGCACCATATCAGTTGTTTCCAAGAATTGATGAGTTAGAAATTGAGATTGCAGCAGGAACATTTCTGAAACAGAGTCAAGTTCGGATAATGGGTGCTGGGAGTAGTCTTCAAGATCCTGAAAAAACTACTGTCACCGTTGATTTGGTGCCACTAGGTCAGAAGTTTGATAGGACTTCAGCCTTACTGACTAGCAACAGATTTTTGCAAAAGAAGGTGCCAATAAACTCGTCCATATTTGGTGATTATAACGTAATATATGTTCATTATCCTGGTGAGTGACATATTTTTTTGTTGACATCAACTTCAATAGTATAATTCCCAGTATTGCTGTATGTAATCATAGAAATTTTGCAGGCCTGCCTTCTTTGGTCCCTAGTGTTCCAGGATCCTTGGGCCCAATAAGCAGTAGCCAATACCCCTTTAGTGCAAATGTACACAATAGAAGACATCAGAAGATTAACTCTAAAAGTGTTGCCATAATTGCATTATCAGCTGTTGTGCTTGTATTAATGAGCTTTGGCATTTGCATCATATGGAAATATAAAGGATTTGAAAAGTCTCGTGGCACTGGTCGTGTTTCGAATTCGTCAGCCACAAGAAAAACAGGTAACTTTTGGCAGTCCTGGTACATATGCTACCGTTATAATATGTCCTGTTATATCCATTTTGCATTTAGACACCCTCTGTTCTCGAATAACTAATACTGTTGAACTGTTGACTATTGGCATCTCACTTTGATCACAAATTACTTTTAAACTATGAGATTACGATGAATGAAATTTGTATGTTTATACTTGTGATGCCACACACTTTGACAATATAACATATTTTCAAGTATTTATTTTATTTTATTTTATTTTTTGCTAAAGGAAGAAGTGGTCAAAGTTTGAAAATAAATAGTTCCAGTATCAGTTATTCGAGAATGCAGATAATGTTAATTTGCAAGTTCAATTTTGGCCCTTTTTTTGTGTGATTCAACATGAATAGTAAAACCTTACTTTTTGACTGTGTAATTCCCTTGCTGTTTGTATAACATCTTGTTTCTGTTTCAGGTATGAGGTCATCATTCTCCAGTATGACCAGCTCGACGGCATCTTTTGTTTCAACAATTGCAACATGCCCACCTACAGTTAAGACATTCTCTATTTCTGAGCTTGAAAAGGCCACAGAAAACTTCAGCTTCAACAAAATAATAGGTGAAGGAGGGTATGGCCGTGTTTATCGAGGTACAATTGATGATGAAGTTGATGTTGCAGTCAAATTGCTTACAAGAAAACATCAAAACAGAGATCGTGAGTTTATTGCCGAGGTTGAGATGCTAAGTCGTTTGCATCATCGTAATCTTGTCAAGCTGATCGGTATATGCATTGAACGGAGCACAAGGTGCTTGGTGTTTGAGCTTGTTCCAAACGGAAGTGTGGAGTCTCATCTGCACGGTATGTACACTTATTTAGTCTACACCATTGGCATATAAGAATCTTTGGTACATTTTCAGCACTTTCCTATGCTTCATTATACATTGTTGTGATCTGCATATTTACTTCTGTTTTGATGTTTCAGGTTCTGATAAAATATACGGCCCACTTGATTTTGATACTAGAATGAAAATAGCCCTTGGTGCAGCAAGGGGTCTGGCCTACCTACATGAGGATGCCAATCCCCATGTTATACACCGTGATTTCAAGGCCAGCAACGTTCTTTTGGAAAATGATTTCACTCCCAAGGTTGCGGATTTCGGGTTGGCAAAGGAAGCCTCAGAAGGAATGGACCATATTTCTACTCAGGTCATGGGGACTTTTGGGTAAGTCGCATTCTTACCATATTCACCTGTGGCTATTATATCACCCCAAAACACACTAAATTTGTAAGGAGAAAAAGAAGAAGATAATTTAGTCATACACTAGTACACCACAGTAGATTATCAATCTTGTAGGATCGAATCACAAGAACTAAGCCAACCAGAGGGGGGGCGGGGGTGAATGGTTGGTATACCCCAAAACCCAAACTTTTAGCGGAAATAAAAGTTACCCTCAAATTCGATGTAGATCGGACTGAACGAGGTTGATCCGCCGGTCTGACCGCGCTTGTGCCGCTGGTCTGACCAGTGTTGATCGCCCGGTTCAAAAGCCTGAAGATCGCCTGCCGCGCCTGAAGTCGTAGCAGGTCTGACTGCCTCTCCTCCGTCGGTCTGACCGTCGCTATGTCGTCGGTTAGACCGCCGAACCTGATGAAACACAAATCGAAGAACTCTTAAAATAGATGACAACTTTATTGCTTCCCTCTGTGTTTACAAAGTGCACCAACAACACTCCTTACAAAAATTTCGACTAAACTCGAAACCCTAACTAAACTATCAACTCAATTGCTCTCAACAGCGATACCGGGAAACCTCACACTCCCTCTCTATTTATACCCAAGGTAGGCAGCCTAAAGCCACGAACCAAATTCATACTAGAAGTCCTAATCACCTTAGGAAACCCTCTAGTACAAGAAACAAACTTTACATAACCAATCATACCAAATTTGGACTCCTTTCAAATTCGACTCCGCATCCCATACGCACACAATACCTCCATCGTATGCCATATGGAATCTTTACCAACCACGTGCATTGAACTCTAGCCTTAGTATCTCGCATGATATCTGACCACCACGGACATCGCCTTACCACCAAGTCGACTCCCGGTCCAACTTGACTCTCTCGAGGCATCGAGTCACCTACACATGAAACAAACAAAGAAACCATATTCCGAGACCAAGCTATCCCCAACTTGACTCATTAGTAGCAAACAACAGTATTACATACGCATAGTATCCTTCTAGAAGCCATAACCATGAAACAATCACGGATATCCAAACAAACAAACTAAAACCGACACAGTGTCGGCCGGCCAGACTGCGGGCTAGCCGGTCTGACTGCTCAATCATCACCGGTCCGACCGGCACACACTGCCCGGTCTGACCGGACCCAAAACACAGCAGATCACCTGTGAAATCCAATCATCTTCAAAACCACTTCGTAAATAAATTTCAAATATCAAAACCAATAAACGTCAATGCCAATTGTTCATCACAGAATAACAATCAAAAACACATTTGATTTTACAAATCTTGATTGTAGTGATAAATTAAATATTTCAATAAATAAATTAATAATTAATAAAGCTGTGATCTAAACAATACAATAGACGAAAGCTTTCTGAGAAATCGTATTAGCAAATAATTAACGGCGATGATATTGTGAATAATAAGCTGAAAAGAAAGTTTAACTTTTGATCGATTTCTTTTTGTCATGGTCTTCAGGTACGTTGCCCCGGAGTATGCGATGACCGGGCATCTCCTGGTGAAAAGCGACGTGTACAGCTACGGTGTCGTGCTGCTGGAGCTCCTCTCGGGGAGGAAGCCGGTGGACATGACGCAGCCGCCGGGGTCGGAGAACCTCGTCACCTGGGCGCGCCCCCTCCTCACCGACCGGGACGGCCTCCAGCAGCTGGTCGACCCGTCGATGCCGGCGGCGAGCTACGGCTTCGAGAAGCTGGCCAAGGCGGCGGCCATCGCGTCCATGTGCGTGCACGTCGAGGCGTCGCACCGGCCGTTCATGGGCGAGGTCGTGCAGGCCCTGAAGCTCATCTACAACGGCAACAACGACGACACCTGCACCAGCGGCTCGTTCGGCGGCGGCGGCGGCGAGGAGTACGAGGACGAGGAGGCGTCGTCGCCGTGGAACAACCGCTCGTGGAGCCACGACTTCGCCGCGACGCCGCCGCCGGCGTCGCGCAGGCTGGCGTTCCCGCGGGCTCCGGCCCGCCCGACGACGATGGACTACAGCTCGGACCCGGCCGACGGGGCGGCGGGGACGTCGTCGGCGTCGGCGCGGCGGCAGCGGTCGACGTCGAGCCTGGTGCTGGACAAGATCGAGTCGCTGGCGGCGTACGACTGGTCCGGCCCGCTGAGGGCCAGCAGGGGGAGGAACTTCTACAGGCTGAGGGGAAGCATGAGCGAGCATGGCGGCCATCCTTCCGAAGATTGCTCCATGGAGGGCTACTGGATGTAGTAGCTAAAGCTGAGTGATGATGATGATGATCAGATGTTGTCTGCAGAATTGCAGATTGCCTTCCATTTCTTGTCATGTTCTTCAGTTAACTGTATAGTTTTCTGCTCATTTGATGATGATAGGATTTTGATATGATTGATGCCATGCTCTGAACAACAATCACCACACCACCCCTGGTCTGGCCCTCATTTTTTCCATGTAGTGGATGAACGCACTAATCATCATATCATTATGGCATTTTGCAACATTCATTGCACTAGAATTTAGCATTAGTCTAGGCAGTATCAAACAAGACATTAGAGCATGTTGCCATGTACATGAACAAATGGATAGCACAACAAAAAAAAGTGCCTTAACTACTCAACTAGCTAGTTTGTTTTCGTCTCAATCCATCTGTTCGGCAGCGGAAGATTGAGATGAAAACACACTGATTTTTGGTCGTTCGTTTTATTTAAATCATTTTTATGATTAATATTTTTGTTGTTATTAAATGATAAAATATGAATAATATTTTTATGGTGACTTATGTTTTTTTTATTTTTTAAAAGATTTTTAAACAAGACGGATGAAAAGTTGGATATAGAAACTCATGATTACGTTTAAAATGGGACGTAGTAGTATTCTCCTATATTCTCTTAAACACTCTTTAGGTTTGTTTAGGAACACATGCCTCTGTACACGAAAAACGGAGTAGCTATTATTTTAAAAAAGGTTCAATATAATTTTTTTAAGTAATAGTTTGAAAAAACGTGCGCGTGAGGGAGAGGGTTGGGAACCTGAGAAAAGACGGGCCACAGGGTGCTGGGGCCCACTGGTCAGAGACCGGGCACTCGAACCATCTAGTGCAGACGTGGTAACTGGCGCGCCTTTCTCCCCTCTTTATCAACACCACACGCAGGTCGACCTCGACTGGAAGCGCCTCCTCGAATCGAAGAAGTGTCATGGCTTTCGCTGCTCCCGCGACATGCGCGTGCCGCATGGCGCCGCCGCCGCCGCTCGCGGCCGCCTCCGTCTCCGGGCGTGGGCGCTCGCCGTCGTCGGCGTCGAGCTATAGGGCGGCGGCGCGGTGGTGGCCGGGCGCGAGGAGGGGGAGGCGGAGGAGGTGGGCGGGGTTGAGGGCGAGGTGCGCCGGGCAGTCCGTCGTGAAGCCCGGGTCGGAGAGCGCCGCCGGGGAGGGTTTGGTCGGGGAGGACCCGCCGCGGCCGCCGTTCGATCTCAACCTCGCCGTCGTGCTCGCCGGGTTCGCGTTCGAGGCCTACACCAGCCCACCCGTGAGCCCCTCCTGCTTCACCCGTTCACCTCACCCTCATCCTTAAGGTTAGCTTCATTAGTCCTTGTAAATTCGCGAGTCATTTGGAGAATTGTTCTTCGTGTTTGGCAGGAGGATGTGGGCTGGCGCGAGATTGATGCGGCTGAATGTCAGACGGTGTTCCTATCTGAGTGAGTTGTGCGCTTATCCTTCTTTTTTTTATTATTAATTTGTTAATTTTGATAGAAATATCTCCCTAGCCGCTGTGGTGCTAAACTGGAAAGGGAATGGAATTCTGAACGCATTGATATGGTCATCACTGTAAATTTTGTGAATTGTACCGTGCCTATGTATTGCAGTTCATTTCTCCGTGAAGTATATGATGGCCAATTGGTTGTGAGGCTGAAGAAAGGCGTAAATCTTCCCGTGATGGATCCTTGGGTACGGTGATGTATTTGTTGGCGAAAAACCATTTATTATCCTACTTAAGTTATTACCGACTTCTTGTTGATCTATAGGTGAAACAAAATAAATCTCTGCAGGTCATACTTATATGAGTTAAATTTACCTTTTCTTAGATGAGAGTTAAATGTACTTCAATTAAGGGATATCTGAACTTATCTAAAAACCCATTGCTTCTCATAATAATCCCGGATTATGAATGTAGCCCAAACAGGCAAACACCCAATGATTTAACCTGCATGTTGCAATATAGGGTCGAGCTTGCCCAATCTAACTACTGTTAAGCAGACCTCTTCCTCCAGTTTATTAACAACTTCGTTTTCTCTAACCATTTCAATTGCAGGGCACAAGTGACCCTTACGTAGTTCTACAACTGAATGGTCAAACTGCAAAAAGCAATATTAAATGGGCGTGAGTAACCTTTTCCCTTTTCTATGTATGCTGGGGTCTTGGCGGAGGAGGATATTGCTGTTTTTTTTTCACACATTTTGGAATATTTTGCCAACTAATGGTTTAATTTCTCTAAGCAATATTTGATATGCTTGAAGATGTTATTTTTCTCCATCATTGATGCAGATTGTGATTTCAGTAATTGATCAACGTAGGACGAAGGAACCAACATGGAATGAAGAATTCACATTTAACATTAGTTTATCTCGAGAAAATCTACTACAGGTATGAGCAAGCTCATTTTCGTACAAGTATAATAATAAACACTAGAGATTAGAGTCTTAGGGTGTATCATTCTACATACCATGTCTTCATAACTTGTTGTCCTAGGCTCCTAGCCCTATTATTATGGCCTCTCTCAGCAAACCAACTGAAGGGACACACTACATATCTTATATGCTCATATTTGATTATTATTCTTGTTTTATAATTCGTAGAACTCTGCATCTTGGAAGTGGCTATTGCTCTTCGAGAATCTTGTTCATTAGGAGTGGATCACTGAGATTACTATTTTAAATAAAACCATTTGAGAAATTTGGCATGTCAACCTCTGAAAAAAGCTTAAGCTGAATGAACAATATTAATGCCAGACATCTTGACAAATCGAAATAAACATATATGACTCAATATGGTTCTAGAGGACACGGCAAGTAGTTTTATTTAGTTAACAGGACATACATAAGCAAACTAGACGTATCATTCTAGCAAGTTATGGTAAGCTGCCTCGCAAATCATAGTAATAATAGCATGCAATTCTGTGCAGCATTACTCTTCCTTTTTTATCAACTTTATTACATATTGGTACATACAGTATCAGTAAATGATTATTTGTTTAATCATTTTCCTCAACAGGTTGCTGCTTGGGATGCAAACCTTGTTACCCCACACAAACGCATGGGAAATGCTGGATTGTGCCTTGAATCGCTTTGTGATGGTAACTATTTTTATTGACGTAAAAAATAAAAATGCACGCTGTTTGACATTTCCTTTTGTTATAGAAAGAGCTTGGAACCTATTTCTGTGATGGCATGGATGCTGGTTTCTTTTAATTCTGAGCAGGAAATTCTCCATAAAGAATCATGGCCAAAATACATATGGAACATTCTGGAATTGGTCAGAAACCATAGGAGCTAATCACTTTTATATATGATGGCATATGAGAAATGAGCACTTCTCTTTTCATTAGTGATGCTTTCAGAGTACTGATTAATCAAAAACTAACAGAACGATGTTCTAGAACAAACTTGATTTAGCAAAACGAATTTTGAATATGTAACATGCCCCCAGCATTTCTGATATCAAGCGGTTCATATCTTATTTGTTGGGGACTTGGTGTCAACTCACAGTTGCGCACTTACTCCCTCCGTCCCATAATATAAAGGATTTTGGGTGGATGTGACACATTCATTGTACTAGGATGTGTCACATCCACCCAAAATCCCTTATATTATGGGACGGAGGGAGTACATGTTTCTCAGTTGCATGTAATTTTGCCGATTTAAAGTACTTGTGATTTATGAACCTTCCTGTGGGAAAAAAAATTACACTGACTAGTTTACTCATTTCTCCTCCCACCTTTGTATTAAAACTAGTTCCATGTATTAACAATGACTATTTACTCATATCCACGTCATTTCTGGTGTCATAGTTCATTTCTTATTATGAAGAACTCGCATGTGAGAATTATTGATATTAGCAGTCAGGCTTTATCTTTTCAGATAATATTTAATATGAATTTATTTTATGACTTGCCCTTGGGAGAAACTTACAATGCCCTCCCAACCTTTTCCAGGATCTTTAATATGATTCATTTTAAGGCTTACTCTTGGGAGAAACTTACAATGTTCTTCCAACTTTATAGGAAGTAATCACAACGTTACGGTTGAATTAGAAGGCCTAGGTGGTGGTGGGACTATTGATGTGGAGGTAAATCCTTACCTCTTCTTTTTTTTTTGGCACCAGTATACTCTAGCAAAGGTGCATGTAGTGAACTAATTGTGACCTCTCAGAGAGAAAAACTAAGTACCTTTCTAATGACAAGAATCTTACTCCCTTTGCACAGCACAGCAAGTTGTACATATATGGAGTAGTTAGCATCTTCCCCTTGCACAATCTTAATAAGTGGGAAATCCTTTGTGCTATAGTTGTAAGTAAAATGACCATGTTGCTCACATGTGATGCTATGCAATATATGTCGCGGTTTCCCTAGCAAAAAACAGTTCTGATGATATATTGACAGCCACCTGTTATGTTGCATCAATATCAATGGTTTCATGCTTTGACGAAACTGTAGGCTTTATTTTGTTATAATTGTTAATCTAAGCTCTAAGTATAACATATCAGGTCAGGTATAAGAGTTATGATGACATTGAGCGTGAAAAACAATGGTGGAGAATACCTTTTGTGTCTGACTTTCTTGTGAAGAGCAGCCTAGGATCTGCTCTTAGAACGGTCCTTGGATCTGAAAGTATAAATGCAAGTCAGTTTGTGCAATCTGCATTTGGGCAACTAAGTTCTTTCACTTACACATATCTTCCAAAGCCACCATCTTTGGATATTAGAGCTGAGGCCCCTAAAAGGGCTGAACAATCTGTAGATAACTCGGCTGGATCAAATGAACTTGAACAGTACAAGATGGATTCAAAAGCTTCTGGAGATGATTCAGATTGTTGCAGTGAAGCTGAATCTACTGCTACAGTTGTGAACACTGAAGGAAGCAGCTCGCCAAATATGAAGGAAACAGATGAATACTTCTGGAAAGCTTTCACCAGTGTACTCAACCAAAATGTTCTCCAAAATTTTGGATTTTCTCTTCCTGAGGTCAAGCAATTGGATGGATTTGACCTATTGAGTTCACTTGGCTTAAAATCAAGTGAAATCGCTGAAAAGGAATATTTAGAATCTGGACTAGCAACAGTAGATGCATCAATCAGTGAAGGCCATGAAACAACTCCTAAAGATGCAATCGATGTTGACAAAGAAGATGGCACTATTCCAATTAAAGAGAACTTGCCTAAAGAGGAGGTGCAGGCTCCCTTTCCAGACGTTAGTAAAGTTTCTCGGGATGTATTATCTCAAACTGAGAATATACTAGGAGCTTTGATGCTTCTTTCTAGAAGCTTATCACCACAAGACAAGGAGTCAGTAATGGTGGATGATGGAAGTAATAAAGAAGATTCGGTCAAAGAGGAACAATGTGCTTCTGATTATACAGATAATGATGATGATGCTGTATCTACTGAAGTGTTCACTGATGCACAGAAAGCAGAGGATAGGCAACGACTGTTTGAGAGTGCAGAGACTGCCATGGAGGCATGGGCTATGCTTGCCACTTCATTGGGGCGTAACAGTTTTATAAAATCAGACTTTGAGAAGATATGTTTTCTCGACAATGTTTCAACAGATACCCAGGTGAGATATTGTTGTACTATTAAGAGTTTTGCTGTTTCCTTGTTGGTTGGTTGTCTCAAGTTAAAATCTCTGAAGGTTGCCATTTGGCGTGATTGTTCACGAAGAAGGTTGGTTGTTGCCTTTAGAGGAACTGAACAAGTATGTTGTAACATCATGGCATCCCTTGTGTTTTGTGAATAAAAATTCATTGTTTGATATGTCTCCTTTGTTATTTACTTTACTTTTCTATTTGTTGTTTCAGTCAAAATGGAAGGATTTGCTAACTGACCTTATGCTAGTGCCTGCTGGGTAGGACTCGATAGTCAACATTATGTTCTCTTTCATTCATTTACAGTTTGCCAAATGCCTGGTTTCAAAGAGTGCTAGCATTGTGGTACATTTTGATTTATGTTATGTTTACCTGAATATTTCCAAATTGAATGCAGACTAAATCCTGAGAGGTTGGGTGGTGACTTCAAACAAGAAATTCAAGTTAGTCATCTATATCTTTATTCACTTGCTTCTGTATTTCACCTCACTTTATGCTATCTGGTATCCAACTTCTTGACATATTACATTTCAGGTTCACAGCGGATTCTTGAGTGCATATGACTCTGTTAGGAATAGAATCATCGCTCTTGTTAAATATGCCGTAGGATACCAGTAAGTATTTCTATAATGAAACAGTTTCTACCACAAACATATATCTCCTGCCAAGTATTAAGTAATCTTTCTTTGTTTCTATTCATTTTTCCACTGCAGGGATGAAGAAGACGGAGAAAACATACCTAAGTGGCATGTCTATGTGACTGGACATAGTTTAGGTGGAGCACTAGCAACCCTTCTTGCTCTTGAACTTTCATCAAGTCTAATGGCCAAGTAAGAAGCTCTGAATCTGATATCTGATCTTATTTGCTGGATATGAGAGGAAAGACTCTCATATTGAAATTTATTAAGACAGGGGTGAGGCTCGAACCCAACCCAGGTCGGCTAGCCCACACCTTGTGGTGCTAGCCGGAAGACCCTTGGGCCTTTATCATATCTGACCTTATTTCATACAGACCTTATCATACCATTAAGTTCAGGCTTAATGTGGGAATAGGTTTCAGTTAAACATTTAACGACTCATAAGAAACTCTTTGGTTGTGAAAGATCAGATGAACTTGGCAGGTCTCTGACCCAATTTAATTGTCACGCTCTAGCAAACCTTTGCAGGAAGGAAGATTATATGTGCTTTGACCCAGTTCAATTGTCGTTCTCTAGCACAACTTCCATTTTAGTATGAATAGTGGCATTTAATAGAATTGAATGAACTTATTTTGAAAGATACTCCATTGTTGTAATAACAATAACAATAATCCATTATTGTTGTTGTTGTTGTTGTTGTTGAAAGCTCCCAGTTTTATATGATTGTGCTATAAAGCAACAAATATATGTTTGTATAGCTCTTCTTCTGCAATTGACAATCTGTAAAATTGCATTAAAGACAGCTTCTATTTCCCTACATCCTTTTCTACGATCATTCGTTCATATTTATCCGTTCACCTTTTATAGGAGTGGGGTCATATTTGTGACAATGTACAACTTTGGCTCTCCTAGAGTTGGAAATAGAAGGTTCGCTGAAGTCTACAATGCGGTAACTAAGAATTTCAAATTGAAATAGGCTTGCATTCATTGATTTTGCATATCACTCTGTCGTTCAAAGTTCAAACCGGTTTTCCTTAAATCAGTATCTAATCATTTCATCATATGGACAAGGTTGATAGTGCAAATACCATCTCTCATAATTTGAAACAAAAATTGAAAGCAGTCTGCAATACCACAATCTGCCTTTTGAAACCATTGTGATTTTGGACTAATTTCTGCAGAAAGTGAAAGACAGCTGGAGAGTTGTCAATCACCGTGATATCATTCCTACAGTACCACGTCTTATGGGCTATTGCCATGTGGAAGCACCAGTTTATCTTAAATTTGGAGATCTAAAAGATGCACTGGTGATTAGTATTCTTATCCTATTTCAATCAACTTTGTTGTAGGAATGTTTTTTAGTTCCATTCAAAGTTCCGTGTTTTTATCCATAAGATTCTAAAGTTCTCAACTGAAACCATTGTATGTATTTTGATATAGGTAGATGAGGAGACTATAGATGATGAAGGTGATTCCATAGGGGAGTACACCCCTGATGTTCTTGTCAGTGAATTTGTGAGTGTCTTGTGAACTTAATACATTTGTCTGTAGACTCTTGACTAGCTAGATTCTCTTGATTCTGATGATAAGATGAGGATTCTAGTTTTCTAAAAATAAAAAGAGACACTTAGTTGTTTTAATTAGTTTCTTCACAATGTTCTGTTGAACTCATAATACCGATGTAAGTTGAAGAGGATAAATGATTCTTGAATAAACAAATGATTTTGCTCAAATTGCAATTGAAATCAGGTGTATTAAATCCCTGCAGATGAAAGGAGAAAAGCAACTTGTGGAAAAACTACTTCAGACAGAAATAAATTTGCTCCGATCAATCAGGGATGGTTCAGCTCTTATGCAGCACATGGAAGACTTTTACTACGTCACACTGCTAGAGGTTTCTTACCTTGCTTATTTTTATTTTCAAACACACAGTTTGTATTAAAGAGGAAGAAAGGGGCAGAACCATGAGCACACAAACAAACCTGCACACTTACCTTGCCTAATTACTTGTCCTTGATAAATATTCTGTTTTTCACATCATCTCTGCTTTTCATTTCACTTGTTATATATCGAAAGCTTCCTCCAAGTAAATTTAACCAACAAAATACACTTAAACTTTTGCAGAGAGTGAGGTCAAGGTACCAAACAGGTGACGGTGCAAATGAAGACTACCATCAGTTAACCGCCTGATCTTAGTACATGCTTGAAACTCCCAAACCTGGGTTGCCTGTAAGTACCACTCTTCTAAGCGCACACAGCTTGTACTTGTCTTATGGATATATTTGGAGTTGTTGGACGGTACTGTAGTTTAGGGGATAATTCGGACAAAGAAGAAAGTTTTTTTGGGGGTGTTTGAGGGGGGATTGGAGTTTGCCCTACTGTTATATGCGTAAACAAATAGGCTTTGCTTGCCCAACATTCTTTTACTAGCAACCTAGCAATTATCCAAAAACTTCAGTGGCACTAGTGCATTACCCTTACTTGGTGATTGGTGATCGCCACAAAGTTGGTTAACCCCAAAATCATTTGTTCTGACTCTGTGTCTGATGTCCGTTTTGAGTTTTCAGGGCTACTGCCGTTCAGCTTCTTTGGCTGATAGATATCAAGAAACATTGCAAACAATGGAACCTGTGCAGGACCAGTTTAGGGGTTATGGTCGAACTCGGAAGTAAGAGGACGCATTGCCCTTGGTAGTCAGTTTGTATGATAAAGCTTCAAGTAATCAGGACAGTTATCTGAGGATCCTCATCTGCGCAAATTGCAAATGGACTTAGAATGCAAAGACCTTCATTCCCCGGCCGTAAGTGGTGTGATTGACACGCACATCCTTCCTCGTGTGTGGTAAATTCGTGTAATCAAACATAAGGCTTGGAAAATGCCCTTTTATCCTCAAGTGCTTTGAACTGTAAATTATATAAGCTCTATGATCCTTAGGCTAAGCAGTTAGTAAACGTGGCAAAAAAAAGTGTGGAGGTATACCAAAAGATGTACCAAAAAGGGTGAAATAAGGGGAATAAATGCATATTTTGGGTCACTGTTTTGGAATCTTGATCAACAAAAGGATTTGTTCAGTTGTTTCATCTGGGCCAATATGCACGCAAGTCTCAAACGAGGACAACACACAATTTTCAAGGTACAAGAGCAAATATGTTTATGACCAGAGGCATCTCGATTCATATCAACATCTAAATAAAGTTTTCTACAATTGCTGCTGTTTGTTAAAAAAAAAAAAAACTAAGATGAGAATAGCAACGTTCCGTTTGCTCATTAGCTCTGGCACACTGCAAAGCACGAAAAAATTCATCGGACAAATCTACAGAGATAAAAGTCTTGCCCATAATGAAGGTCTGATGTATGGAATTATTGATTACCGTAGTGAAGTAGTTGGTATATAGATGACAGATCAAACAGCAGCACGGAAATGCTTCTGAACATGATGTGTTGCACGCGTGGCTGAATCAACAGTCACTCCCCCTTTATTTGAGAGAAACTAGATAACATGTCTGACCTAGAATTTGCTAATTCCACAATTAATTCAAGTGCTGCATGAAATAAATATAGAGTTAGACCAACACACAAACTGAGGGGTTCAAACTGACGGTGCATGTTCCTGTTAGAAAGAACCGAACCTGTTTCAAAGGACATCTGGGCCGATCGTAGTTTTGGAGATACCAGTGCTCCAAAGGTTGATAGTGCTTTTGATCTTGCCTTCTGAACCTAAGGTGCAAAATATCAAGAAAAAGTTCGGTAAAATTTTGAAGTCCAAGAATATAGTACTACCTCCGTTTTAGGTTATAAAATTTTCTAGCATTTCCCACATTCATATAGATATTAATGAATCTAGACACACATATATGTTTAGATTCATTAACATATATATGAATGTGGGCAATGCTAGAAAGTTTTATAACCTGAAACGGAGGAAGTAGCACATAGTAAGAAACTAGTTGGTCAATGGGGGGAAGATTGGTCAAATGAACTAGTCAATGCACAAAGAAAACTCTGGCTTTGTTGGCATTTACAAATTAGAATAGTGACTGCTCTACTTTTGTTGTTATAAGAGACACCATCAATTATGCTCTAATGTTTTCTTCCCTAGATGAAGCAATATAGCTTGGTAGGTGGACAACTCCAATTTATAACGGTTACAAAACGTTTTACAAAAAAGAGCTATAATGTATATATGCGAGTTCCAGTCTTCTATCCTTCATCATGTATATAATGTAGGCTTCATATTAAACTTACATGGCTACTAGTGTCCACACTAGTAGCAGACTCTGCCGGAGTTGCATCTGAATCATGGCTGCCATCTTCTTAACACGAGAAGATACGATGTGAGCAAGGAGAACTAAGAAATATTACTAATTATGGATTGTGGAATGCTAATACCTGGCGTTGCTGCTGACCCTCGGTACCTTAATTTTGGCTTAGTAGTATCTCGCACACCGACAGCGTCATTGGAGTTGGATTTTTCTTGCAAGCACCACTTTGACAGGATAAAATGTGGGTTTGGCTCTGAAACATGATCTTAGATTAGTTCATGACGTGCAACATGGAACTACCAGAATACTTAGATATACAAGACAAAAAAGATAACACGAGGGCTTCTGGAGAAAACAATGATGTTTGCAAATACGTTTTGACATTGCTAGCAAGGATTAATAGAGAGATGTTTCACCTGATGACTGCGAGTCTGCAGAATCAACCACTTGCAGCTTGCTAGCTGCAGATTGCTCTTTGTGATCGAAGAGTGTACTCGAAACACGTGATGTACCCATCGAGTGACGGGCACTTGCCAGATCAAGCCACCCCTAGAGACAAAACAAAACCATTGTTCATGCTAATCTGTGAACTCTGCTACTGTTCAGTAAATCAGACAAAGACTAAACAGCAATAAAGGACCTCACTCTTTCCTAATCAGTACATGAACAAGGCAGCCAAAAGAGTTCAGTTACTGAAAATTATCGAGCTAAAGTGTTAGGAGCTCTAATGGGCCATGTCATCCATTCTCCAAAGCAAGCCCAAGCCAGCCCAAGCAACAGTAAAGAAAGTGAAGGCTGCTGCTCCTGCAGCACACATCGATTGATCAATTGGATTGGCGGAGCTGAAGCTCCCGGCGGCGGCGGCGACTTGGGCGGCCGGTGGGCACCCTTGTCGATCTCTTTCCCCTACCTCTCCTCCTACCTCCAACCTTCTCTCTCTCAGTTCTAGAAGCTTCTAGAACTTGTAATCCCTAGTTTCTTCTTCTCTTTTCACCCCAAAACACTTGTTGCTTGTATGGTGGATGTTTGCTATTGAGTTGGAAGAAGTGGGTTCTTAACATAAAGGTAAAAATCAGCATCCACACAAGTTTCAGGGCACTTCACTCGGTGGTTGTTGGTGCAATACGAGCAAAATAATCTGAACAAGCATTCTTCTCCAGAACAGGATTAGGAGCTGATTCTAAGTGACATGCAGTTGGCTAGAATTCAAAGATCACGAACTCGTTTCTTTTCCCCTCCCGATAGTTAACTGCATGCTACTCCTGTAATAACTATCGCTTCATCTGGAGTTAAAACTACATCGCAGAGCAAAGGAAATCCAAGAAAAAAAACACGAATCACAACAAACCAAGAAAGAGGTCGGGGGTGGATGAGCGGAGAGCGGGAGCCGTACCGGGCGGAGAACGGAGGACAGTGAATCCATGAGGAGGAGGTAGCCGTCCACAGAGTCCATGAACCGCAGGATCTCGTCGTCGTCGCCTCGCCCAAGTCGTCCCCCCTCTGTGGCCTCGTCGACCTCTTCCACTTCCCCGACTCCAGGGACGACGGATCCCGTGATTCGCAGCTGCTCCTCCGTCGCCGCCGCCATCGTACCCGGGGATCCCGTGCAAACCCTCGCTGTCGAAGCTCACTGGTGAGTGGCGGAGGCCGAGCCGCCGCGGCGGCCGGGGAGGATGCGCGTGGGTCTCGAGTCCTCTGCTCGTGCGATGCGGGTGTGTGCGCTTGCCCCGACTCGTGAGCGCTAATACACGGCCGGATCTCGGGCCTACGGCGGCACGCTTTTGTTGATTGATCGTTTCGGTGTGATACCGAAACAGGAGATAAAATTTAGGAAAAGTTTATACTTACTAAAGTTTTATTTCGGTTTTACTATACTATAGTACTTGCGATAGTTTTTTAGTCGTAAAAACTTTCAAATCATGAACTTCACATCAAGATTCATCAGATAATAAAAATTCTCGCAAAACCTGCGGAAGCGAGGAGTCGAACCTACACTGAACGGAGCTAAATTTATTTTATCTTGCTGAAACTCTTATTAAATTTTATTTTAGTGAACTCTTATTAAGAATAAGTGTCATGCTTTGAGTACATACAGAAAATTGACGCGCCAATAGGCGCACCCATGACTTCTTATATCTGCACTATAAAAATTAAATATTTGATAGAACCTATTAATAGCATTTTTAGGTAGTACTCCCTCCTTCCAAAAATCTGAGTCATATTTCTTTTTCATCAAGACCAAGAAGCAATTAATTTATTCACCATGTGACAAAACCAATAAATATGCAACCAATAAGTATTAAAATGGCTTCAACAATTTAATTTAACACATAATGACTACAAATAGGACTTAGACTTTTGGAAAAACCAAAGAATGAAATATGTCTTAGACTTTTGAAAGGAGGTATTTATTACTTCATTTGTTCCAAAATATATATAATAATTTTTAGCTTTTATAATTTGTTCCAAAATATAACAAATTCTCCGCATACTATTCTGAAAATAAATTTCAAGAAAGCATACGATCATAACCTACGAACATCCTATTCCTAACCATTCACAACCCTTTACAATTCTTTTTTTACCTACCTCCACTTTCCATCCAATCACATTCTTCCCCATTTAATTCTACCAAATTTCTTAATAACCATGTTCAACTATAAAATTTCTTCTATTCTAGGTTGAAGGTAGTAAAAGATTTACAGTGCCATATATTTCTATAAATGTAAAAGTTTTGAATGAAACAAAACTTTTATATGTTTTCACGGTTTTATCCATATTTGTATTATATTTCCATGTTCTTATTTGAAGTATTGTATTTGTCTTTCCCGAATATAGTAACATAAATATTTAAGCACATTAAATATTTGACTTATTTTGTTTTTCTCATCAACTAAAATACAGACAAGTAATTATTTATTTGATAAAATCATCCTATGAGTATATAATTGCATATAATTGGTTGGAGGTACTATTATGAACCTTAAAAGAATTACAAGGATCATTCTATAAATATGAAGTGGAGATGCAGTTAGGCATGCACATAGACCGTTTTCTCTCACGCTTTTCTCGTCTCACGTCCGCGCACCGTTTTCCCCCTTCTTCACAGTTCACACTCTCCTCCAAGAATGTTCGTGTTTTTTTTCCCTAATCACATATGAACCCAGCCCAACCAAAGTGCAACCGTTTAGACTCAAGGAATCAAGGCCTAGCTGCCTGGAGTGCACACGTGGGCGATGGCCGAGGGGCTGCTGCCATTCCATTGCACGTGAGGGGCAATCCGTGAATCACGCCGCGTCACTTGGTAGAGCTCTCTGCCCGAGAACGTGCACGAAATTCGTATTATAGAGATAGATTTTCTAAAATTTTTATCTAGTTAAATTAAACGGTTAATCGGTTAATATCATTATTTGTAGGGTTTGTTTGGCACAACTCTAGCTCCAGCTCCACCCCTCCTAGAGTTGGAGCTCAGCCAAACAGTTTCAGCTCCACCAAAACTAGGAGTGGAGTTAGGTGGAGCTCTCTCATAAAATATACTAGAGTTGTGGAGCTTGATTTAGACAGCTCCACAACTCCACTCCAGACTCAACTCTTGAAGCAATATTTAGGAGTTGGAGCTGTACCAAACATGCCTTCAGGAGTTGGAGCTGTACCAAACATGCCCGTAATAGTGTTAAATTAAACGGCTAATATCATTATTTGTAAGTTTTATATGAAAAATTAGTCGGGATTAGTCCCTAAGCCTCACAAGCACCGTCTATTATAAGAAAAGAATTAAGAGGAGCAGTAGGACAACTATTTCTTCTATCACCAATTTTAAAACCTAAGAGAGGGCTCCATCGATCTCTAAAACCGGTGATCTCGAAGCCAAACATAAGTGCATAAACACTAGTCCATAAAGAAAGAAACCGGGAGAAGATTGAAGTGGCTTCAGTGGCATCTCAAAACGGTTATAGATCAAATTTCACATAAGCAAGAAGTGATCATGTTAGGCTAAGATTCAATTTATATAATTAGAGACAACATTGTGGTATCAGAGCAGAAACTTAGCCATTATGTTCCCATCATTCCGTTTAGATGCCATATATGCCTATGTCTTGATGTAAATTATCAGTAAATGAAGCAATTAGCTTCGGATTAACTCAGGAAAAGGAGTTTCGGGATAAAGCAAAATTTTCCAGCAATTCAATTCAGCAAGTTTGGGAAGATTGGGATAAACTAGAATGAAATTCCCAAGTTTTCCCAAACTCGTGAACCTACGACCGAAAATCCCCAAGTTTTCAAATGGAACTTGAAAGAATACTATATGCGTCTATTGAAGAATAAAACTATATACCAATATACGTCTCATGGAAAATAATGGACTAGCTATACAACTCTAGCCATTCAAAGGGCACTGGAGAAGTGAAAATTTATACACGTCCCTTAATAAGGGAGGTTGGACATCAGAGCAAAAGAGAGAAAGGCACGTTTATCTCTGGACAAACAAATATCACTGTACTTTCGCACTGTGACCCCCAAAACATGACAATGTTGCTATACACGAACGTCCTCTTCTTTTGGTAGGTGCCCAAGTTGCTTGAGACACCAGAGCGCCCCTTGTGCCGCATGCTCTTGTGCAGCCTTCTTCTGAAGCTTACCATCGCTATGACACTCCAAAAGGGTCGCCGAAGCACCCTTGATCTCAACAACCACCTTGTAAGTGAACCTGTATCATTCCTCCAGGGAAGTTAGCAAGCATGTGTACATATGCAAGTGGCAACAGAGATAGTTGTGTACTCCCTCCGTTTCACAATGTAAGTCATTCTAGCATTTCCCATATTCATATTGATGTTAATGAATCTAGACATATATATTTATCTAGATTCATTAACATGAATATGAATGTGGGAAAAGCTAGAATGACTTACATTGTGAAACGGAGGAAGTACAATATTACTAAAAAATGTATAAGCCATGTGTCATCTAGTTCCCTAGGCATAGAAATTATTATATGACAGAATCGTGCTTAATAGTTCTGCTTGTCAGTTAAACGATTGCTGCTCCAGCTTATACCAAGCTTTAGTATGAGAATGGCATTATGTATAATCCACATTTTAGAACACCATGTTTAACCTAAAAGCCAAGGTGCATCATCGAAATTCTGATCA
Source organism: Oryza sativa Japonica Group (assembly GCF_034140825.1). NCBI lineage: Eukaryota > Viridiplantae > Streptophyta > Magnoliopsida > Poales > Poaceae > Oryza > Oryza sativa. The sequence goes on from NC_089038.1 coordinate 25,975,687, forward strand.
TAAAATGTACAAGCTAATTTGCGTTCTGGATAGACTATAAAGAACTTAAATATGAGCATCTACTACTCTGGGTAGGCCATGTATATATTACTGCACAAAGGAAAGGAAACAGTACAGGTAGGACGTAAGTTTCATCGTAACACGTAAAGGTTATTATTTCACCCTTAGAGCAAGTTTAATAGTATAGCCCACTATTAGCTCCAATTTATCTATAGTCAATCTAATAGCCAATTCATACAATAGTTGCTTACTATACTACTAATATATGGTCCCACCTATTATATACACATTGCGTCTTAGAGTCCGTGCTGTAGCTGGCTACAAATATGTTTACAGCTGGCTAATAGCCTGCTATTGTACCTGCTATAGGCTCTCTACAAGACATCCATGTCAGCATATTTTCCTACTTGGAAGATATTAAATGAAGAGAGAGAGCAAAACTATCTACTAACCTAGAAATAGTCTATAGAGAAAAACAATGCAATGGATTAGAGAGTTATATATACCCATATAGACATACCATTGAAGTGGTTTACTATTAATCTAGCCTATTGCTGAGATGTACATGTTTTATAGATAGCACCTTACTTTACTATTGCGGGTGCTCTCAGTAAGAAGATGAACTTACTTCCGAAGGTGGCTTGGCCCTTCCTCTTTACATAACTTGAATTCAGGAGGTTTCCAATAATTTGCAGCACATAGTTCAAAAAGGAATGATCTTGCTGTTTTGTGTACCATGTCACCTACCAAGATGATTGACAGTGTTAAGGCATTTCCTCTAAAATTAAACAATCAAAACTGTGAAGTGTGAACCCAGTATTTGGTAAACACATAGTTTAAAATGATGTTAGTACAACGACACGGTTGCCAATCTCGTACATTTTAGCACATAAAGTTAAAAAGAGATAACATATATTATGTGTCCACTTGTGCGGTTGTGCCCAACAGAACAAAATTAAGTTATTTTTCGCGTACACGCAACAAAATTAAGTCAAATGTACACTACAAAGTTGAATGGAATATGTAATTGCTTAGTTTGAGCTACACCACAATATTGTAACTGTAAATCTGAATATGTAGGTAACTGTTTAGACTTCCACCAGGTTTCAAATTTTCTAATGGTAGCACTTTAAAGTAAGAAATTTTAGCATACCATGATACACCTTTTTATTGCTTTTCTCTGTTGCTTCACTAGGCAGACGACCACTCTGTGTTGCCAACTTGGGTTGATTGTTCCTTCCATTATTGACATCATGTTTGCCAGACCCTGCTATAATTTGATTGTGGAATTTAGAACTCCTAGTGAAAGATGTTTCTGTATTTTGAAAAGGTATGTTCTCTTCATGTATATGTGGACTCTTCATTTTTACAGATATGTCAGCCTCAACATCGATTGGATCTTCATTATATCCTATCAGTTCTGATTCCCTCTTCCTGGCAACAATCAAAATCTCCTCAAGGGACTTGTTTCTGTGCTTATAACCGTAATTCTGCATAATTTACAAAAGGACCAGTAAGCTGGTTGTGGCATGCATTTTAAGAAACAGGGTATTTGAATGGACAGATTAACACAAACAACAAAGAGATATTGTGTAAATTTGGCAAGTTGGACTGGAAAGCAATGAACACAATGAATAGTTTCTTTCCAATCTATTAAATCAATGATCTTTCACATTCATGTCAACAATTAAGCAAAATAAAATAGATCGTTGTAATGGCTGAGGTTCTGATACTCACATTCTAATAATAAAATAAATAGTGTTCCCGCAAAAAAGTAAAGCAAATGGAAAAATCACAAAAAATATATCTTCTGTATAGACTACAGAGAGTGCTTCGTGCAGCTAACTGAAAGCAAAGCATTCGTGTTGCATGGTAATTGCAGAAGAAAATGCTAAGGGAACAAAATTGTACCTTCAGTTTAGAAAGTGTTTCTTGTGCAGCAAACTTTCTAGCGGCTTTTGAATTCCGATTTGCTGCAGTACAAATGATAATTTTGCTCTTTATGTTAACTTCTACTTTGACATGGTACTCTCCATCAGCTTTCATAGGTTTCGGAAGGCCTAACTCAAATCCATGACACTGACAAAGCTCTCGAAGTTCTCTCATCGGATTAGTGTGCATGTTGGCGAAGGTCAATACTGGCTTTAGAAGCATAAGCATTACCTTCCAAACATAGTTCAGGTTGAAGCCTGAATCTAAAAGCACTGCGCCAATACAAGATTCAACAATATCACCAAGAGCCTGTATTGTTGTAGATAAAACTTATAAGCTTTTGCCATAAAAAAAATCAATCAATCAATTACATATAACTAATTGCTTACAGAAAAGATCACAATCATGGTAATGAGCTATGATTAATAATTCTCTAATACACTTGCAATTATTGATAACACTTTTGCTCATTTTGTAGAACTTATAAATCTCCCCTATCATATTGAATATTAAACAGTATCCTTGAGGAGTACTCCTTCCGTCCCATAAAAAGCCAACCTAGTATTGGATATTGACACATCCTAGTACTAGGAATCTAGACAGAGACATGTCCAGATTTGTAGTACTATGATGCATCAACATCAAGTACTAGGTTGAGTTTTGTGGGACAGAGGGAGCAACCACAAGACCATGGTCTTTCTTCCTCTCGGCTAAAAAAGGGTTACTACAAAGGTGCAGATGGAAAAAAATCTCTGCAATAACGTCAATACCTTGGGACATGCTGGTTCTTCAAGCAAGTCTTTCTCTGAATTGGAGAGCTTCACATACATCTCAAATTTACTTATTGCTGACGTGAGATGGTTTGAATCCTTTATAAGATGCTTATGGATAGATTTCTCAACCGCCGCATAAGCAAGCGAATCATTACCAACAGCTAACGATCTTAGATCTGTTATTTGACCAGGTTTTATATCCGGATAAGTAGAGTAGAGGTACGAAGTTATCACATACTCCAAAACAGCGTCTCCAAGAAACTCCAGTCTCTGACCAGAAATGAAAAGAACATAGCAGGTGAGCAACTATCAAGAATCACAGCACCTGTGCAATCAGAGAGAGAGAGAGAGAGAGAGAGAGAGAGGGGCAACTCTGACCTGGTAGCAGCCTCCAGAATGTTGACTAAATGAAGGGTGTACGAATGCTTGGAGAAGTAGACCCTTATGTTTGAACTTGTAACCTATCAATTCTTCAAGCCCGGCAATGTCAGTGTAGTCCATAAGAGATAAATTGATGGAGCTTGAATCTAATACCCTATAGAGAGCTGGATTATTAAAATCAACGTCTATTCCAATCCAATGCAGGAAAGCAAATGCAGCTTTGAATCCACCCTCAACAAGAAATGCTCCAATAAGCGATTCGACAACATCTGCAATCACTTTCCTATGCAGCCAATGATGTGACCTTGTACATCTCAGGTTACAGTTTTCTCTGTTATCTGGATGAATATCCATCTGGTGTAGTCTCACTTCCACGTCAGTATTGCAAACAACTTTACAAGGCCTTCCTGGAGCAAAGAACTGAGTCGGTTCAAACTGTTGATCCCGTATGTATACCTAAATTTCACGAGAAAGCATTGCTGATTAAGAATTTTGCAATAAATACTTGACAGGAAAGTTGTATCTTCTACAGCGATAAAAGGAATCCATCTAAAAATAAACGGAAAGGGAACCGTTGTATAAATAAGCAGACAAAATTAATAGATCACAAGTGTCACAAAATGTTTGTCAATATTGCTACTACCTCCGCCCCAAAATATAAGCATGTCTAGCTCTGAATCTGGACACTAGATTCAGAGCCAGAAATGCTTATATTTTGGTACCGAGGTAGTAGATCATAATGAAAGAGCCAGATAGTGCAGAATATGATGATTCTGGTAGAATTGTAGATCATACAACTTAGCAATAAAAAAATGGGTTCAAGGTTAACTAACCTGCAATTTTTTTCTGATCGATAACTCATATAAATGTGAATTGTTCACTACATCAGAACGTCTCCTGGTCAATTGCCCTTCATCAAGTCCTTCATATGTAATAAACTTGTGACGTCCAACTACGTACTTCAAGAAAGCATCGCCTAGGACTTCAAATCGCTCCAAAGATATCCTCTCCAAACATTTCTCAGTAGTAAGCGCTTCAAGTATCTGAAATGAACCCGTCTAAGATCACAACTATTTTCGGCATGGATAAGCAAATTCAAACTAGATGTTCAGGATCAAAGGTACAAAAGATGGTGCAACTTACACCAGAAGCACTAATTTGAGATGCCTCTGGAAAAGAAGATAACATCACATCCTTCAACTCAATAGCCACCAGCAAATTCTCCAAACGATACATTAAAGAAGGTAACAAGGACAGGGAACTGCCCATATCTTTTGAAAACCCAATGACCTTCAAAGAGCATAATTCTGGAGGTAACTCCACGAAGTGCTCTAGTAATTCACGGCCCTCCGATTCTTAAAAATAATAATAACAAAAGATGTAACAACATTAGAAGTACTATACCTGGATCAGAACCATGCAAAGATTCACAGCAGAGTAAGATATTCAAAATAGGATTCAGTAATGCATTGGGTCCCAAGATTATAAATGTACTACTAGTCTACTATAGTAATCCCAGTATACAAAAGCCGGAGAAGGAAATAGGAAAAATAACAGATCCAACTGATTCCCAAGCAGTTTCCAAACTCTAAAGCAATCCACAAGCAGTTCAATAATTTTGAAACAATAAATAATAGAAGTTTACAAAGCAACTTCTCCGCGACATATATGTAGTTATATAAAATTTATTATGCTCTTTCTGAGCTGTGGTCTAATGGATGACAAAACATTCTTGGTAGCATAATGATATACTGATTACATTTTTTATCATGTCATAATAATCAGAAGTAATGAATAAGGTGTCTTGTTACGGTGGGACAACGGAATAACCTGTGGTCTCCGGTAACCGATTATGAAGCAAATTTCGCAGGTTGAAGATCTGTTTAGCCTTCAAAAGTGGCTGTTCAGGATGTGATAGCTCAATACGAAACCTAATTAATGCATAAGTTCATCAGGACATGTATAAAGCTCTTAAACTTGATTGTGTTGCTATATCTACCTTAAAGAATGCTCAATAGAGGTATTGCAATGTTGTACTTTATTTAGTAAAATCCCATTAAAAAAACATGTAAACCAGGAAGGTGAGCACGGATAATAATTGACTTATTACCTTTCCTTGAAGTGTTCTGCATAAGTTGCACCACTGTGCTCGCTCCAAGCATTTATTTCGTCCAGAATGCCATCAACAAAGAAAAAGATATTGTTGTGGGGACTAAAGACTACACTGCCAACTACATCGGTTTTACTGAAGATTCCATCAAGAAGTCTCAGAGACTCATTTGATGAATATGAGGCATGCACAGACACATCTATAGGGTCTTTAAAAATCGGTGATGATAAACAGCGCTCAACTGCTGGCCAGTCAATCATAAATCTATCACCATAACACTTTTGCTTGATGGGAAGCAGAAGGTAAAATGTTGAATTGATTTCTAATGTAACATCATTGCCCAATTTAACATGGGGTGAAGTAAACTCAGATCTGTCCAGGAGAATCTTCAGACACATCTCTTGAAACTTGTGTGCAAGCATCATCTGAAAATAAAAGAATATTAAATAATATCCAACAAACAATCATGTGTTATCAATTGAACAGATGAGCAGGATGATGCCTTCTCTTTCTCAAATGCTATTTTCCCCAAATGCTTAATTCCTGCTTTCACAATCCTGCCACGAGCAAGATGCAAATCAACTTGCAATGTTTCAGCTTCCACAGGAAGGGGATTGATCACAAAGAGACCAAACATCTGATATCGCCTATCTTCTGGTATGGGAATAAATTTAACATAGTAGAAATGCAAGTTCGATAAAGAATCCAACTTTAATCCCGAAGGTTTGAGAACTGCAGGAATTAACATCTCATGAAGCTCTTCTCTTAGACTATCATCTGAAACAAGGAAACAAGAGTTAAGCCAGAGCCAGCATTATGCGCTTATGGTACTGTATGAACAAGTGAAAATACCTTCAACTTTGTTGTTTGATGAATTATTTGTTACTGATACTTTATTCTTTCTTGAACCTGGACCCGGCAGAAGAAAATCTGTCAAAGCACCCAATTTATGAAGTTTTACGCATGCCTTTAAGCATGCATCTCTCTTAGCTTCATCTTTTGACAGACATGGTTGACCATCTGCTTGACGGAAAGCAGCATTTGGTGGAAGAATTAGTCTGCAGATTATTCCCTCGATGCCATCAATGTAGAAGAACACTGGGGAAGGAGTAAAAAACCTTCATAAAAAGGAGTTATATTAGCATCGCAAAGAACTAATCAATAAATCATTGTCATGGCGAGTTGGTGACAGACTGAAGAGCAAAAAAAAAAAATCTTGACATACATATCCCTAGGAAGGTTGTCGCAGTAGCAATGTAGTAGAGATACACTACAAGCAGTGCTAATGGAAGCACCGGTGTTATCCACTTGATAAATGTTCTCCTCGAGGCAATCAAACATATCATTTGAAGTTCTTGAGTCTATCTCTTCATTCATAATGCTTTCACCAGCAATATAACCATTAAGCAACTTTTCATGAGACTGATTTTCTCTGGCATGTATCAAAATGAGTTAGGTCTTGGACCATAATTAAGGACTAAAATACAGTTGAATCTTACAATATGAATAACACTTATACGTAGGGGAAAAAAATCACCTCTCTAGGAGAACAACGTATTTAGATTTAGTCATCCGGGCACGCCCCCTTGATTGGATAAAACTAGCAACAGTTTCTGGAAGATCAAATCGCACAACAAGACAACACGTCTGAATATCAAGTCCCTCTTCACCTACGCTTGTAGCAACCAAAAGATTCACCTGCAAACATCAGACGAATTTTGATGCAAGAAATACAATATATGAACAGCATAATTTAGATTCAAGTGGTCACCACAATTACTTTACCAGTATATTTCTTAAACATATGAAATATAAAATGCAGAACTAAAGACCTTAGGCCCACACATTCAAATGAAGGATTATTTGTACACTAACTATGCTATGAAATCAACGACCTTAGGCCTGCTTGAATAAAATCAACGACCAAAACAACCTTATGTAATTATTAGTAAACTAACTATGCTATGAAAGTCAATAATCCATCCCTTTTGCTTTGAGACAATAAGGATGATAACTTAAACTCAGTAAGAAAAAAAAATGAATTAATGCAGGCTGTCACATATTCAAAATACATAGCCAAAGAAGTGTTAGAAGAAATTGTAAAAAGAAAACAAAAAAAGAGGAAATATCAAGAAAGGAATGGATATTTAATTATACCTCACCAGAAGAAAACCTTTGAACAATAGCATCCATCTTATTCCTTGACATGTTCTTTGATCCTGAGTGGCAGCCCACAAGAAACTCACATTTCCAAAATTCAAGACACTTCAAGTTTTGGAGAATGTTTGATATTGCTCTTGCAACAGTTATTCTTTTCACAAAAACAATGCATTTCATGTTTTCCTGCAACCTGTTTACGGAAGTGGTCAACGCAGAAGAACCAGCATGATCAGAAAAGACACAGACCAAAAGTTTCTGGAAGCTATAAGCTAAAATTGAGATGAACAAACTGTTTGGTTCTCCCTAACACTTCAAGTGGAAACAGCTAAATCAATGGAAAACCTAAAAAATAATGGCATTGGTAGGAGAAGGTATGTTCAAGAAAGATATGATACCAAACATAATTACACTTACCCGTATCTCGAAAGAACATTGATAAGAACAGAAAATTTATTTGAGAAGAAAGGTTCTTCAAGCTTCTCAAGGTCAAATGAACCAGCGTGGGAACCTAAGAAGCACTTCTTGTCAGATTCAATCATTTTTTATAAAAACAAATGTATATCAGCTGACAATTATTTCATCACAAGTCCTCTGAAGAAACAAAAAAGACCATATCCTTACAATTCCAATACTGAATGTTGTTTAAAAAATTGAGCAGCCCTAAAAGCAGACCCTGCCAATTCTGGTTTTTTTCAGATGAAATTTCGCACTTTTTCCATACAACTCTCACTCTGATTTTCAACCCCCAACCACAGTGTCAGGTGCTATCTCCAACGATAGATTCTATGCGTCCAAGGCCTGGTGTAGGCACTCTATTACAATAGAATGAGCGATGCCATGCTGACTGTAGCACCATGACAATTAGTTCCCTTGGAGATAAATAGATTAGTACTATCTATTTCCATATGATATTAAATAGTAGTTTGGTACCTAAGTGTCAGTTAAGAAGTTTATGGGTACAGTTAGGAAGTTAGAGATATGGTTTGTTAGGGAAGTTTAGATTATATTCTTAAAGGGTAACGTTACTGTTGATAGAATTTTTTTTCCAGGGAACAAACTAAATATTTGCATATCATTGCATTAAGGGAAAGAATGTTAGGTTACAACCCCTGCCCAGCTGAAACAGCCAGCAACAACCACAAGACAATCACATGCTGACTCCTCGCAAAAGAATGAGCGACCTAAACTCGCTAAGAACAGTAGGCAACCTGATGGACCAATCTAGATCCAGAGACGGAAACATTACATGAGGCACTGTAGCAGCATCCATGTTATGTAACCCAATTAACATTAAGCAAAGAGATCAAGAGTTGAACTAAACCCAGTCTCTACCACATCAGGGAGAAGCCCTGCCATTAGCTAGAAAAGGGCGAGTGCCCTACCCAGCCAAAGATCATATCAAACTTGAACTAGGAAGATGGGAGATATTGGACCCAACATAGGTTCACAGACAAGCATCAAAGAATAACAAACCCAACTTGAGAAAGCGCTCACCATCTGTTTTGTTGCGACTAAGAATAGAAGTTGCTCCGTTCAGGTAGTGATGTGCGAAGCTGGAAGTACTGCCGTTAAGATCGACCTCCCTTCTATCTAGCTTATCACCATCAAAGGACAAAAAGGTCCTCGCAGCCTGTGCTACAATGAAACAAATAAGGGATAACTGATGTGCAGCCTACCTTAACTGACATGCGACATCTGTCTGTTTAAAAGGGGCGAAACAGAATAGGATACTAAATTCAAGAATCACATGAACGAGAACAAATATTATCTACGAAGAAATATCCAGAATGACCTTTCATCAATGTACACTTAGCCTACAAAAAATGCCCAGCAATTTGAAGGCTTGGTAACCTAATCAGCATAATGACACTGACAGAAAATAAGGAAAGGAAATCTTTTTTCACAAGCACATGCAACACAGACACAGATAGACACACATAGAGATATTCATAGTGGGTCAATGATCCTAACTTTTCTCCTAAATTAAGTTAATCATCACATTTCAACAGGACATGTGATGCCAACCAAAATCGTACATGATGAAATAGTGGGGAGCCACTTCCACTTTATCATTAAACACATGTTTTCGCTGCTGCAGCCATAGTTTGCAACTTTGCAAGAAATTGAGTGATTCGGGTTATACAGGGGTGTGTTGACGCAAAATTGTCTAGTGGTTTCATATCAACATGTTGCCAGGTGCAAAAAAGCACTACAGCTTATTTAGGCAAAATGAGAGCAAGATCCAGGAAAGAAATATCCTCAAAAACAAACAAACATTGAGCATCGAGCTAAGTAAACATGTAAGTTGCTCCCACATAGATTAAACTCACTTGCAGAGCTCCGAAAGAACCAAGTTCTTGCAAACAGAAAATAATATTTTCATGCAACCTCCATAAGGACTTCAGTTTCTTCTGAGAATCCTTGAAATCGCATAGGCTCGCTCTTAGCATGCGCTCGCTCTGTATTAAGCCCAATAAAAATAATGAGAAGGGAAAAAAGGAAACAGAACACATAAGGTTTTGTCAATTGGAGTAATGACAATTTCAGCATAATGGTGGAACAAAACTTTACCTGAAGCTTTAAGCTATCAAGCTCTTTGATGCATATTGTGGTAAGGTTAGAGTGATTAACTGGGCCATAAAAGTACACCTCCATATCAGGAGATGCAACCACACTTTCAAGTTCTTCATTATCAACTGAACAAACCTATCCAACATGAGAGTGAAAAGTTTTACAGAGAAGAATATCACTGAGTAATTTCCCCCAATCCCTAGAAATCTTGCCATGAGCACCAGCAATATGTACCTTTGCATGAAGTAATTCCTCAAGACTGTTGATACATTTCGTGTAGTTAAGTTTATTAGACCCACCTGCCATATAAAACATATGTACATTAATCGACCAGACATGCTTAATATAAAAGATAATCGAAGCAACCAAAAATAATTTTAGGGTAAGACTACTTCTATTCTTAGCGGTCCAAAAGGCAAGGCTGAAAAAGAGAAAAACCCCAAAATTAACTCTAAAATTAAGTTCTAAAAGGAATTCAACGGGCCAACCTAATTTATTAAGATTGGAGCAGAAGAAAACTCAAAGGTGCTCAACAACAGGGTTGTTGAAGGTACATATGCTACAATTACAACCGCAGGCAGGCGACCACACATTTAGCACTAGGTAGCCACAGAACAACAGAAAGCTCTACACTCCAGCATCAGGAGGGTCAAGGAACTTCTAGAATTCAAATGCTGGCTGAGGCTTATAAACCAACGCGCAGCTAATATTTCAAAGTGTTACATAAGTTACTCCAGCAAACATTTTTTTGAGCCCTGACCATAACATTTTAGCATTAAATTTCAAAAGATATCTCAGGTAATCATGTTTTAACTTATAATGTACTAATGGTGTAAATCACAAACATTTGTTCATAACTCATCCAGCTTTGACCTTTTGGAAGAAAAAATATTAGAGGCTGACAAGGAGACCTTCCTCCTTTTTCTGTAAAGCTGTGTGAAGGCATGACACCTGGGATGGTGAAGATGGTTACAGAAGCACCCACGCAAACATGACATGCACATGAGTTGAATACTCAATATATGCAGAATTTCAATGCGTAAAGCAAAACTTCAGTGCGTCAAGAATTTATTTTATGTGTTTTTGGTCCAATTTTCCTCTTTGCTTTGGTACTATGAGGCTTCAAGTGCAATTTCTGACCAACTGTAGTGGAGCAGAGACATTTTATATTTGAGCACATTTCCGTTCGGTTTTTAGAACTAGGAGTTGATATAATGATAAATACTCTTTGATCCCAATTTCTTGTTCAATTATGAGTTTCAGAAAACCTTTGGTGTTTCTCTTCCAATGGATCATATTTTTTTTCAACCACTGACAACATAAAGATTTAAGGATTTAAAATGATCCCAAAAAATTTAGTGGCATTTACCCTGTGTTGTAAATTTAAAAGCATACCAAGAAATAGAATAGTATCCAAGAATTGATTGTATGTAATGAGGCAAGGTTATGTCCTAACTCTTAGATAAATAAAGAAGATAATATACGTCAGGAGCATATTGACTGTACAAAATGCATTACAGAAGAAAAGTGGTATGCAGTACTGGTAGAAAGAATCATTACCTTTCCCAATAATTGGTGAAGCAGTCATGCCAAAAACCCGAGGGAATTTCTCAACACTGTTACTATTATAGAATTCCTGAAACATTGTCATAAATATTTTTAATCCAGAAAAATTGCAGTTCATTGAATTAACTACAGGTACTATTTAATATAAGAAGCTGTCCTACAATCCTATAGGTTTACTTATGTATGAACAATTTGCTCACCTATTGATACAACAGGAGCAACAAGCAACTGGACCCAAAAGCCTACTCCTACCATGTGGATATAGTTTATAAGAAACAATTTAAATGAAAAGAGTATCAATGATGTACTGCAGCATGAGGTTTAATGGGTTAAAAACTAAACAACTAAGTATTCCAATAGATGTAGATTACCAAGAATTCAAAAGTTGTAATAAAGCAAGAAAATCATGAACTTGCCTTCATAATTTGCGCATATGGATGCCGTTTTTGCGGTTGTGCATGATGGCACTCATCAAGTATCAGAAGTGCAATTGAGTTCATCTTGATGAAGCAATGACGCAAACTTTGCAATAATATTTGGGGAGTCATTACAAGGACCTGACGTGGCAGAGGAAGTACAAAAGTTACGCAAAGAACTAATGTACAGAGTAGAAGAAAAGATGAATTCAAATGGATTATATTTGAAAAAAATGAATACAATAATGATATATGTGCTGTCTACATGTTCTCGGAGTCAGACCTCTAGTTTCAGAATAAATTAGGCAGGATTAAGCAGGACCTTTTAGCTGAAGATTCTTCTCCATCGTGTGCATCTTAAATTAGTTTATGATAAGTCAACTAGTTATCTACAAAGCTTCTCTTTCGTTTACAAATACTTTTCATGCTGGAATAATAATTTGACTGGTCTGCAGAGGTAATGTACTGCAAAGTGTACCTCAAACTCCCTCATGTCGTTCTCCCATTCCTGATGATCTCTCGAGTTTTTACCATTCCCATAATAACATTGAACTTTGAAATCGGTGGAACTTGCGATCACCACAGCTTGCTGTATAATATAATAAAGAATACTTACTTTTTTAGTGAGCAAGAGCACAGATTAACCATGGTTTTTCTTTTTTGATAATACACTGATTAACCATGTAAAGTTTTATTTGATTCTGAAAGGTGGAGCTATAACCATTCATAAGCAAATTGAGATGCACACTTCTAGTGAGAAATTAAGAACCCATGTTCCCAATTCAAATCGGTTACCCTGACATATTGCAAATTGGAAACTTAATGGTAACAAATGATTGGGAGCAGCTGCAAGTTGATGTAAACCTACAGTGCGGACCAGGAAAGGAGGATATCTACCTGGCGTACAAGGGGGATGGTTGGGGCAAGGAAGATGCAGACCTCGCGGCTTGGCTTGCGGATGAGATGACCAAGCTCATAAATCAGCAGCACGGCAATGTGCGTCTTACCGCATCCTGTCCCAAGGTACACTATGATGTTCTCCTCCACAGCCCTCTTGCAGAGATCCAATTGATACCTAAATACACAAAATTAAAACAATCTTCAATGCTATTCTATAAATTACGCCCTCACAAAAAAAAACATAAATTACACATAGTTGAACAAAGCGGAGGAATGGATTAAAAAAGCTAAAGAAATGCAACAAAACAAGATAGTTCGCCAGGTGCTGCACCATTCTGAACTCGATGAAAGGGTGCCGTGTCCTGCCAGAGTATGGGTGCAAGGGAGCTAAAATGGGTGCAAATGCCACAGAATCTTTTCTCTTCTCTTTTTTTTTTTTTGACAAAGAGAGGCAGATCTCTCCCGCTTCCATTGCAGAAACGAGGCAAATGGCACACAATCTGGTATAATAAAGGGAATGTAGTTCATTTATGCATGGAGATGATATTACTACTACAGATTATCTGGCACACTGCATTGCCACCGAGTAACGGCGCAGTCTACATAAACACAGGCTTTGAATGCGCATCAACAGCCATCAATATGTGAAGAGTAGTACCAATTATTAGCAGATATGCAACCGCTTCCCCTGAGAAAGCATCTGACAGTATCGAATCGTAGGCAATAAAAACGGGGATTGCTTTGCAAATTACGAGTAGTAAAACCTTAAAATTAACTAATAGAAAAACATTTTACGGACTCACTGTCTCCTTAAGATTGATCCGCTGACCTATGCTTGAATCAGATCGGTCTACCAGACAGCAGAGAATAGAGCATGAAAATGCTCCACACAAAAAAAAAAACGCTCCATAAAACCCACCTAAAACCTCCCAATACTCCCGAGTAACAAAAACCACGAATCAATCACGAAACGCGAAGGTATCGTCGTTTCGAGGGAACAAACAGCAGCGATTTCACTTCGTCCCACCCACCACCATCCACGACGCATCAAAAATCCCCCACAAAATAACCAAAAAAAAAAACTAACGAGGAAGACGCGGACGCGGTAGTAGTAGGAGGAGGAGGAGGACGGGCGGTACTCACTTGCGCGCGATCGTCCTCGGATCCTTCGGCTCCCCCCGCGTGCTGCTCGGCCCCGCCGCCGCGGCTGCCGGGGCGGCGGCGGCGGCGTCGCCCATGGCTGGCGGCGGAAGCTTCGAGCCGAAGCAACCCGCTTCCCCTTCCCCCTCCCGAAGTCACCCCCCACACACTTGGGCGCTGGACACGAGACGTAACTGTGCTCCGCGACCGCCGCTGCGGCGGAAAGCGTGGGAGGGAGAGAGCAAGGGAGGAGGGGGGCCCGTGGCCGAGGAGGAGAGGGGAAGAGGAGGAAGAGCGTGCGCCGTTGCGTGCGTAAAAGAGCATGTATAATAACAGGCTATAGCATGTACAATAGCTGGGCTATTAGCTAGCTACTAAATGTAATTCATTCTAGCATTTTTCACATTTATATTAATATTAATAAATCTAGACATATATATCTATCTAGATTTATTAACATCAATATAAATATGGGAAATACTGGATGACTTACATTGTAAAACGGAGGGAGTATAAACATATTTTAATAAGATAAAAGATGAGAGAGAAAAGCAGCAGGCTACAGATCTATAGCCAGCTGCAGCACGGAGTCTAAGACGTAATGTGTGTATAACAGGTGGGACCGGCTACAGATATGTAGCTAGCTGCAGTACAGACTCTAAGACGTAATGTGTGTATAACATGTGGGACCAGGTATTAATAGTATAGTAAGCAACTATTGTATGAATTGGCTATTACATTGTCTATAGATGATTTGAAGTTAGTAGTGAGATTAGAGCAGGTACAATAGCAGACTATTAGCCAGCTACAAATATATTTTAATGAGATAAAAGATAAGGGAGAAGAGCAGCGGGCTACAGATATGTAGTCAGCTACAGCACGGACTCCAAGACGCAATATGTATATGACAATGGGACCATATACTAATAGTATAGTAAGCAACTATTGTATAAATTGGCTATTAGATTAGTTATAAATAAATTGGAGCTAGTAATTGGCTATATTATTAACCTTTGCTCTTATCAATCAATTAAACTTGCTCTAAACGAGGCAAGCGAAGCGAGGAGCGGGTCGAGTCGCGTCAGGAGTCAGGACGGCGTTTGTTTCCGGCGCACGAGAGCGGCGGCAGCGTTGGGAGAGTCGGAGAGAGAGAGAGAGGGGGACCCACCTGGCGTCACTGCAGAGGTGGGGCCCACTCGTGCGGTAGGGGGACGGACTGTCCTCTCCTCCGGGCTTTTGGTCTGGTCGTTTTCGTCTATACTGTGCGCGAGCGGAGCGTGTGGTGCGGTTTGGGTTGGGACTTGGGGTACGACGAGGTGACGAAGTATTGAGAGATGACTCTAGCCGGTGTAGTACTGCTGGTGTGTGGCGTGTGTGGCGACGAGGAATCTGAGCCCGCGTGGGCGTCATCAGTGTGCACGACGTGCCTTGGGCAGTTGGGCTCGGTGGATGGGAGCGCGGTAAGAACTGCAACGTGTACCCAGCGTGGTTTTCCCAGGTGTTACATACACCGTCTGTAAAAAAAATTAATTTGAACATGAACTTGTCCATGCGTATTGCTTAGAATTGGATTTTTTTTTCCGGATAGAGTATAGGTCGGTATGTGGGCCGTAAATTCCAATACTTGTTTGGTTTACATCTAATCTCATCTAAATTATACGTCTTTCATTTGGTTTATAAAAATACTCCTTTGATAGCTAGCCAGACAAGAGGATAGCCAAATTTTCCCAAAAAAAAAGAGTAGCAACAACCAACTTCATATCACTCTGAGAAAGAGATGGTTGCACCACGTGATATACCAGTGCATTTTATATAATAAACAAATGTAATGGTATAATGAGATGATTGGTTACCGAATAGGAAAAGGTAGCATATCTCGTTTTCACCATAGGTCGAGGACAACGGTGGTGGTAGTCACACATAGGTTGGCTACAAATCAAGAGACTTCTATTTATAATGGTTGTAAACCATAGTACACAAAATTATCAGATGAGTTGGAACTTGTAAAACGTAAGGCAAGCAATGGATGGTTAATAGAGGTTTTATTGAACTACTTGATTTGTTGACGGGTCTATTTCTAGGGGAACACACTACCAAAGACAACTTATGAAGAAAAAAATGTATCATGTCCACTGAGGCTAGGGTACAGAGAATTCACGCATACCCAATTGACTGTATATTGTAATACAAGGATAATGTCGGCTTAGAAGCATGTCCTTCGTGCAAAGCTACTTGATACGAGAGAAAAGGTACTAGCATAGAAGACAAGAATGAATTCGAAGAAGAGTGTCTAACAAATCTTTTATACTATTTGCCTATAAAAATTCATTTGAGGCCATCATATATGGGCCGGTATGTGCTAGTGTCATAAGTTTACATTACATCAACAAGAACTCAGCAACAACTAACCAATGAACAATGATATAGTGGTAGGTTATTTTTGTAATTCCTACGTTGGTGGCATGTATCATCTTGTAAATAACATGTACTCAATAAGTTACTATTACTCTTACTTCTGTTGTGTACACAAATAATAGTGTGGTTGGGTTAAACCAAATATTGGCTAAATTACATGCATTGGATCCAGGGTGAATCAAATGGCTTGGTGATCAGCCCGAGCAACCACTCGGCTCGTAAGTAATGACACTATGATGACATATATTTTCAGTGTTCAATAATATCTATCATTGTCCGCGCATGTATATGTCTAGCATATCTAAATTCCTCTACCTTTTTAGATAATGGATATAAAACCCGATATTTGCTTCAATTGAAGCTACAACCACTTATTACAAAGTTATTGGCACGAAGCCTAAACACACTAGAAATAACACAATGGTAGATGAAAAGACGACACAACCACACCAACCAAAGGAAAATAGCTTATCAAAGTTCATAAATTCCTCCACTGGTAGGGATAAGGCGCACTCAACCTAGCGATTTTCCTTTGATAACCTAGTTCATAAATATATCTAAAAACTAAAAGAAATAAAAACAATTTAAGAGATGTTCAACACTATAACATCTACCACGACAAAAAAAAAGATACTCAATATACTATGTATGTAGGGAGGGAAAAAAAAGATAAATCTCAGGTGAATAATAAGGTGATATGTTTGAACACTACGTACTAGAGCACAATTTTTTTTCTTGTATATGAATCCGGACATCTAAACTAGGCATAAATCCAAGCCGCCCCTTAATTTGCTGCGACCAACCCGTGGCAGCAAGAAAACCTCGCTCCTCGCTCAGTAATCGCCTCATCGATCGGGCTAGTCCGTTCGACGACGGGTGTGTACGTGGGTGCAATAAAGAACAAGAAAATCGCGCACAGATTCCTTCCCTCCCTTGCCCTCCATACCAGAAGCTCTCTCTGATCCCACCCCCAAAGTGCGCTTGGAGCCTCTCCACCTCCAGGTGACGCTACTGGCTGCGCGTCCCTTTTTGTTTCTCTTTCTCCTAGCAACAAGCTATAGATCACCTAGCTAGTGATGCCCCAGCCTTTTAACTAGCTTCGGACTCGATCGTATAGTAGCTGCGAGCTCGTCGGACAGTACAGCCTCGATCATGGGGACGACGTCGAGTCCGGACACCATGGCGGCGGCGGCCGGCCCCAGCCTGTCCATCACCGTCGAGAAGAACCCGCCGGAGGCGCGCTTGCTTCAGCTCGGCATCAAGTCGTGGCCCAAGTATGTACATGCATAAGCCTGGCTCTTCCTTAATTAATCTCCTCGTTATTTGGTTGTTAATTTCCATCCGGTGTGATTTGATTTGTAAAACTAAGTTAGTTTAATTTTGGATGTGATTGGTTATATAAGATGGGGGTGTCCGCCGGGGAAGTTCCCGCTCAAGTTCGACGCGAGGCTGACGTGCTACCTCCTCAAGGGCAGGGTGAGGGCCTCCGTGAAGGGCACCGGGAGGTGCGTCGAGTTCGGCGCCGGCGACCTCGTCGTCTTCCCCAAGGGCCTCAGCTGCACATGGGACGTCGTCGTCGGCATCGACAAGCACTACAACTTCGACTCCTAGTCAGTTAAACACCAAGCTAGACATGCATGCATCATTCATGCTTCGCTCGATCGTCTCTTCTTAATTAATTTGTAGCGTTACATCTTTGTTAATCATCTCCTCACTTCACAGTTTAGTGACACGCTAAGCTTGCAGCAAGTGTTTTGTTCTTGGCAAAGTCGGTAAATACTAAATACCTCCATTTGTGTATGATTTTTATGCTCTTTTCTTTTGTAAAATACGACGATGCCACATGGTGATCTAGCTAGGTAGCAAGATTTTGTGTCAGCCGTTATTAGTTTTCAGAACTCACATGAGTGGAAACAAACAAAAATTCACTGGCTGCTAAGTTCAGAAGCCCTCACATGCCATCTGTTAACGAATATCAAAACTGCAAAGATGTTTTTGGATGCTTTATTTGACCGTCACGGCTCTCATCAATCATCATCGTCATAGGACCAAAAAGCAATTAAGCAAAGCAGCAGCACTGTCTCTAGTTCAGTGCACCTGTGAGGTTCCTGCACTAGCAAGCTTTGAGCTTAATGATGATCATTGGCCGTTTTTACCGGCTGCTTTTGGCGATGCGCCTCTCTTTTTTTTCCACCTCCTTTTGATTCAGTGGTCTCGAACCCAGCTTTGGACCGGGCGGCCGGGTGGTGACTGGTGAGTGCACCGGGCGGAAATGCGCGTGCAATGTTGCTGTCACTGATGGAGCTAGCGAAAGGGATGGTCCACGACGCAGTCCTCGGCGTGGTGGTGGTGATGAATTGGCTTCACACATAACGCTCTCATCACGCAGAAAAGACCAATCTTGTGTTAGATTTAATTGGGTAATTAATCCATTTAAATCAATTAAATCAAATAAATTCCAAGGCTCATTATGCTAGGAATTCATGTGAATTCATTCTTCTATGGGATATCAATGGGATGAAGAGTTTTGAGAATTAATCCATTTGATTCAGGAATTGATAACTTATATCAATTAGTCCTAATTGATGGATGGTTGATGGTTGTGTAGTGGAGGATGGTTCATGGCTAGTTGATGACAATTAGTTGCTCTATTCCTCTTCCTATTCCATTGGTAACTTACATCAATTACTCTTAATTGATTGTTGGTTGATGGTTGTGTAGTGGAGGATGGTTCATGGCTAGTTGATGACAATTAGTTGCTCCATTCCTCTTCCTATTCCATGACTCTTACTCTTCATCTTCCATTCCTCTTATAAAATGAGAATGGATTTGATCTCCCGCGAGAAGAAGAAGACACACTTTCATCCATTTTCAAAAGCTGTTGCTGCTACGGTAATCCCATCCCGACGAGTGTGTGCACACGCGTTGGGAGAGTAGGCCTCCGAAACCACGCGTTGCTGCGACGTTTGCACAGACGGGCGGGCGATCAGGTTTTTGGGGAGCGCAAGGCGCGACTACTCACTGTTCGTCAACATCTACTTCATCTTCACCAACATTTCGAACACTGGAGACAAGGAGAAGGAGACTCCCGTCAACACCAACGGAGGCAATACTGCCTCAAACTCCAGCGGAGGAACATTCTTGGGGTATAACCTTATTACATTATTTCAATTAGAAGTTTTACTGTTAATGTTCATCGCAATGTCAACATTGTGTCATTATGTGATTGTTGATGCTTATTCAACGTTAAGCATGCTCATGTTGATTACATTCACCACTATCACTGGATCAAATCCTATTGTAAATATCATGTTTATTATCTTGTTATTTTGGATTAAAATATGCCGAATTATGACCAAATTTCCAACATCTTGGTGACCTGTGGGCGTTAAATTTCCAGATTCTTTGAATTTTGATAACACTGTTTGGGGTGTCTAATCTTTAAATCAAATCATTTTCTAAAAAAGCTAAATCAAATACCCAGTGTGGTGCCAGGCTAGCTTTGAAGCTGAATATATACAGAAACACGTATATCTATATGCATGCTCTAATCTTCTTTCTTTTCCCCTTTATGACACAAGTCTGAAATTGATTCCTGCCGAGCATTGCATGATCCGTCATTGGTTTGTAGCTTGGCCCAGCAAAGATGAAACACCGCCGCTGCCCGCACGAGCCGGTGATGGATGATCAGCGGATGCAGGCCGGTTCATCGGAGATGGGTCGTTCTGTCGAAAATGTCGGGAATAAGTTCACTCCGACTCCGGGTTCAATCTAATCCATATCTTGACCCCTAAACTATAAAAACCAGTGTAAAATGACTCTCTTGGTGGTCTTAAGCGTGGTTTTTGATGAGGTGGCTCAATAATGTAACCTAATCGGCTGAGTCAGTATGTAGGACCCATATGTCAGCATGAAGATTTTCTTTTTTCTTTCCTTGTCCTCTCGTCGTTGAACAGGCTCTCCTTCCCGTCCAGTCTCCTCGTGTATGACAGCCCGAGCCGCGACCGCACGCTGCAAAGGTCGCTAGTGCTGGAGTCGAGCCCCATGAACTCCCCCATCACGGCGGTGAGCGGTGGCCCGATGAGCGGTCTGTCGAGGGATATTGTGGTTGAGGGATATTGTCGCTATTGTGGTTGAGGGATATGATCAGATTGGCATATTTAAGGGAGTGAAAGTAAACTTATTCTAAAATGTCGGCCTAGACAGGAGTCCGAGACAGCCGGCCCGGCCTACCAAATAACACGTAAGACGGCAGAATTGGGCCGTTGGATTAGGGGGCCTATAGGCCTTGCATGCAGCCCTGCACGAAGTCTTTCACCGCGAGGCGGTAGAACTAAGAAAACGGAATACACGCTTCCTTCCAGTAAATAAAATAAAACAAAATGAAGGAAAATAAAGAAAAAACATAATAGAACGTGATAACCGTTGAGGTGTGGTGTAGTATATGCGCTGACGTCACCCCCAACGTCATACCGTCCGCTTGCTCGCAAAAAAAAAATGGAAGTAATTTTCAGAGAGAGAAAAATGTAGTGCTACGTATTACCACTAGTCAGTCAGAGTTGCTGCAGTGTAGGTTAGCACAAAATATTGCGGCGTGGTGAGCTGATTAACTCTGATAATCCAATCCTCTTAGATCCAGAAAGCGAGTTCATCACGCATTCACGCGACAGCCGACGGCGCCAGTTCGCGAAAAGAAAATTTTTAGGTGTCATGTCGGATGTTTACTAGATGTTGAAAGGGGTTTTCGAACACTAATGAAAATACTAATTTTATAACTCACCTGGAAATCGCGAGACGAATCTTTTGAGACTAATTAATCCATCATTAGCATATGTGGGTTACTGTAACACTTATGACTAATCATTGACTAATTAGGCTCAAAAGATTCGTCTCGCGATTTCTCCCTTAACTGTGTAATTAGTTTTTCTTTTAATCTATATTTAATGATTCATGCATATGTTAAAGATTCGGTGTGATATTTTTGAGGGAAAAAATTGGGCAACTATTCAAACTTCTAACTTTTTTCATCACATCAAAACTTTCCTACATACAGATTAGGAAAGTTTTGATGTGATAGAAAAATTGAAAGTTTGAAGAAAAAGTTGTGAACTAAACCAAGCATGAGTATGAACATTTAAACCCTGTGGAGGAAAAAAAGACCGCACCTTCTGCAAGTCTCAACCACTAGTATCAGGATTCAAGATCCCCTATTTTTGACCAGGAAATATCAAAGCCATAAATGAATGGGTGATACGTTCATTCACGCTCTAATCTTGAGCCTCTATCTCCCCCCAAAAAAAGGTCAGCTCTGACTTTAAGATGCAGGAAGATTAAATGCAATGGCTCCGACCGTACGACGGTAGCAGTAGCAGCAGCAGCAGGACATCGACATCTGGTCGACACGGAGGAAACTCTGGTTATGCAAGTGAGACACGCAGGAATCAATGAGGATCTCTATCAGATAAATCACCCTCGTTGACACATTGGACAGCTAGATCTGCACGGAAATGGAAATTAACACCTGTAATGTCCGAGAAAAAGAGTGAATTAACATCAGAAGAAAGAACATAGTCTTGAGTGACATTGAGTGCTGGGTGCTGTTGATGTTCTTCCATTCGATCAATTCTGTGATTGATCCTGTTTACTTGTACAATACGATGACAAAAATCACTTTCTAGAATACAATCGAGCATTGACTAGTACTTTGTAAGAACTTGTCTCCTGGGAAAATAAATCATTGATCGAGAGGGGAACTTTGCTAAGCATCTTTCAGCATGTCATCAGTTTTTGACAGCACAACGTCAGACCAGCTAGGATACTTGTGCGTACTTGTGTAGAGAAACGCTGACTTTGCATCTTATGGAGTATATACTACTGATTTCTGTCCCTTTTAACTGAATCTTAATTAGTATTTCAACAGCTCGGCTCGAAATGGAAGCCATTGTTCTTCCAAAAAGAAATGGAAGTCATTAGTTGTCCAGAAGGCCGAGAGCGACATTTGATTATTAATTAGCTCAACCATGATTTTTTTTACAAGGAATCTAATACAATTATTTGGCCAAATGAACTGTATCTGAATCAACAGACGTAAACATTTGAGTATTTGGCAGAAGAGAGGTTAGCTACCATTTCCTCTACTCCTCTTTGGTGCATTGACTATGTGACATTCCCTGTGATACCTTAGGTAGGTATCTGTATCCCTGGTTATCTCATAAACTATACTATGTTCCGAAGAATCTCCACCAATCATGCATTCAGTGCCTAATCGATCAATTACCTTCATTCTAATGAAACATTCAACTTCCCGCACGGTGTCGAGCTTCCAACTTGGAGATTTAGACAGTCTTGGATAATTATAAATGGGGAGCTAGCGAGCAACAGCAACCAGACAACTCATAAATCATTTTGTTACATTGCCTAAAAATAACCCTCTAGTCTATCTTAGAATAAACAAGAAAGCGACAACGCATTCAGGAATCAAGAACATGCGTACAACAGAAACCCCTTTGAAGTAGATGCAATGCAATCCGTCATCAAAGTGCACCTTATCAATTTATAACGACTAAGCTGCCTTTAAAGCTTGTAACATTTATCTTCAGTCTGTATAGATAAGATTTCAGAGCCAAAGCACCACAGATATATCTTCAGGACACTCTCAGAATTCAGAAAGAAACACCATGAGTGAGGTATAAAAACAGGTCATTCTAGATTAATCCATGCCTACATGCAACGTGATCCATGCCACTAGATCATTAACCAAACTAGATTCCAAGCAAATGCATAGCTGTTTCTTTCCGGCGGGAATCACCCAGATCAGCATGATCCAAAAGAGATTCAGGTCAATGCGAAGCTGTTAGCCCATGGGATTCTGAATTTCGTATTGCCGCCAAATTAACATGTCAAATGTCACTGAAACTCATAAACTAGGGGGGCACACAACGGTATGAAAACATGCTTGGCTGCTTGCAGGAATGTATCACATTACAGGCATAGAATAGTAGAAAATACTTTCCCTTGTAGAAATATTCTCCTTGTTTTCTTTTCCTGCTCACATGGCACACTAATCTAATCTTGTCAGGATGAACAGCTAGAACAGAAACTGATAGAAGATAACTCTGGCGAATGGGAGTGGAGGACAACATCAAGCGGAACTCAGATATCGCTTTAATCTATCCAAGAAGCAGGTAGATCAGATGCTATCGCGTTACGTCTCACCCGATTTCTTAAAACAGAAACCCGATTTAACTAAACCAAAGTCAGAATATCCACGCGTAGATGCAACAATCATGTAGTGATTCTTCACATAAGCATAAGCAACACGAAGAGAAATAGCAGATTAATCAGCGAACATGCAAAGCGGAATTTGGCAACGGGAGATGCGGCAAGTGGGGAAGTTTCTTACTCTGAATATGTTTACCTGCAGAGTTCATTTTTTTTCTCTCTCACCCCAACAAGTGCATATTAGTCCATCCTTGCTGATGGCGATTTAATAAGGAATCCGATAGGTGACAGGGAGATAAACAAATCGGACGCTGACCTTGCTGTGGCGAACTGGGTGATCATCGATGGCGATGCGAGACATCACCCAACTGCGTCGGGTCTCCACAGGAGGGAGTTGCTTGTGCTTGGTCCGTTTGGGGATCGTTAACTTAAACACTTTTACGGCGACCTCGACACAGCTAAACCCTAAACTAATTGCGAGTTAGAGGCTTATCTCGATCTCTTCTATGCAGATGTTTGACAACTTGGGAGTAGTTTACTGCTGGTTTGGAGTATCTTCTCAACTTGCAATTTGATTATGTTTAAACGGGGAGTGCATGATTGGTGTTCGCATGGTTTTAAATCAGATTTTATAAACTGATGCTCGTCAAGAGACGACAAGGGGCCAGATTAGGGCAGCAGAGTACGTGCTTGCTTGAATTCTGAAGCATGTACGAAATAAATACGATAGAAATTTCTTAAGAAATTATGTATTTTTCTGAACCTCCAATAAGATCGCGTGGTTGCCAGTATTGCACGTCGACTACTACATATCTGAATTCAGAACAATCCAGAAGAGATGTTACTGTTGATATTTCTACGTATAAAAAAAACATCAAAATGCTTTGTATATTACGAAAACAGAGCGAGTTCCCTTATTGACCAGAGCAAAAAGGTTGAGCCTGATTAAACAAAGTCTATGAGCTTGCAGGATGCGTCTCTTCCCAAATTTATTCACACCAAAGTCCTCTTCGATGACATCGCCCTATTTGAATCTTATCGTTGACATTGCTCATTTTGCTCTTTAGTTAATCTGGGCAAATGATTGGCGGTGGTACTTCGTGATGTGGAACAGTGAAACTGTTTGTCAATCTGTGCGCTCGAGGTACAACCAGGTCGGTTCCTTTGCTGTTTTATTAATAAAAGGAGCATAAATTAGCGCCAAAACTCAAGTTTTACCACAAAAAAACAGTCAGTTTTAATAAAGATTAAGCAAACCCTTGAATTGCACTCTGTAAAATGTTTGTTTCCCCTCAAAAGCTGATAAGGACGGACGCCGATGTGAAACGAAACCTGCTATTTCAACCATGTACATATATAATCAAGAATTTCCTACACGACTTCCATTTTTTGTGTGTTGACTAGTTTCTCTCCTTCCTGGAGGTGTTAAAAGAGTTCCGATTCTGTCAAAACTTCCATACAGATAAATCCAACCTGTCAAACTACCAGCTGTTTAATTATTCCTTTTCCCATTTTGTTATGGTACACAAAGGCACATAACCATTTACACGGAGCAGAACAGAATAGGATATGTATTAAAAAAACAGAATGGAGAAAAATCCTGAGTCACAAGCACGAAAAATGAAGGCGAGATTAATTCGAAACCATACACATCATCATCCACATCTCGTCGTTTGTCTCACAGGACATGACACAGGGAGCGAAAACCACATCATTAATCGCGGCCTACAGCTACACATCCAGATTCTCCCGGGATCCCCGAAACGGCTCCCACCCCGCAACCGCCGCAAGCCGACCCAGCCAAAGGAGATCCCCCTCCACCACGGAAGATTCACTGCGCGGTGGGCCCCGCCGCCAAAAACCAAAACGACGAAACCATTCCGCGTCATCTCTCCCGCACGGCGAGCGAGCGAGCGAGCGACCTGACCTCCTCCTCCTATAAATCCGGCGCCAGCGTTTCTCCCCAACCTCCCACGCCCAATCCTGCCGCCGTTTCAGCAGCTCTAGTTTGAACGAGGGATCGTAGAGAGGAGGGTTTGGTGAGGGAGGGAGGAAGATGGCGACGTGCGCGGCGGACCTGGCGCCGCTGCTGGGGCCGGTGGCGGCGAACGCGACGGACTACCTGTGCAACCGGTTCGCCGACACGACGTCGGCGGTGGACGCGACGTACCTGCTCTTCTCGGCGTACCTCGTGTTCGCCATGCAGCTCGGGTTCGCGATGCTCTGCGCCGGGTCGGTGCGGGCCAAGAACACGATGAACATCATGCTCACCAACGTGCTCGACGCCGCGGCCGGGGCGCTCTTCTACTACCTCTTCGGCTTCGCCTTCGCCTTCGGCACGCCGTCCAACGGCTTCATCGGGAAGCAGTTCTTCGGCCTCAAGCACATGCCGCAGACCGGGTTCGACTACGACTTCTTCCTCTTCCAGTGGGCCTTCGCCATCGCCGCCGCCGGGATCACGTCGGGCTCCATCGCCGAGAGGACGCAGTTCGTCGCCTACCTCATCTACTCCGCCTTCCTCACCGGGTTCGTCTACCCGGTGGTGTCCCACTGGATCTGGTCCGCCGATGGGTGGGCCTCTGCCTCCCGCACGTCCGGACCTCTGCTGTTCGGCTCCGGTGTCATCGACTTCGCCGGCTCCGGCGTCGTCCACATGGTCGGCGGTGTCGCCGGGCTCTGGGGCGCGCTCATCGAGGGCCCCCGCATCGGGAGGTTCGACCACGCCGGCCGATCGGTGGCGCTCAAGGGCCACAGCGCGTCGCTCGTCGTGCTTGGCACCTTCCTGCTGTGGTTCGGCTGGTACGGATTCAACCCCGGGTCGTTCACCACCATCCTCAAGACGTACGGCCCGGCCGGCGGCATCAACGGGCAGTGGTCCGGAGTCGGCCGCACCGCCGTGACGACGACCCTGGCCGGCAGCGTGGCGGCGCTCACCACGCTGTTCGGGAAGCGGCTCCAGACGGGGCACTGGAACGTGGTCGACGTCTGCAACGGCCTCCTCGGCGGGTTCGCCGCCATCACCGCCGGGTGCAGCGTCGTCGACCCGTGGGCCGCGATCATCTGCGGGTTCGTCTCGGCGTGGGTGCTCATCGGCCTCAACGCGCTCGCCGCGCGCCTCAAGTTCGACGACCCGCTCGAGGCCGCCCAGCTCCACGGCGGGTGCGGCGCGTGGGGGATCCTCTTCACCGCGCTCTTCGCGAGGCAGAAGTACGTCGAGGAGATCTACGGCGCCGGCCGGCCGTACGGCCTGTTCATGGGCGGCGGCGGCAAGCTGCTCGCCGCGCACGTCATCCAGATCCTGGTCATCTTCGGGTGGGTCAGCTGCACCATGGGACCTCTCTTCTACGGGCTCAAGAAGCTCGGCCTGCTCCGCATCTCCGCCGAGGACGAGACGTCCGGCATGGACCTGACACGGCACGGCGGGTTCGCGTACGTCTACCACGACGAGGACGAGCACGACAAGTCTGGGGTTGGTGGGTTCATGCTCCGGTCCGCGCAGACCCGCGTCGAGCCGGCGGCGGCGGCTGCCTCCAACAGCAACAACCAAGTGTAACCAATCCAGAACGAACGACGTCACAGCGAAGGAAGAAATCACGGGTTTCTCTCCCTCTCCGATCTCGATCGTCACGTCATAAATTTGATCCCCATATTTGATTGCCAGTTTCTGTTTGGGCCAAATGCTTTTGCCGCTCTCTCTGGTGTTGCAAGACTGTAAAAACACTGTAGGATGGACGAGTGTCTTTCACTTTTGCTGGGCTTCTCTTGTGTACAGGCATGCGTACGTGTCTTAGAATGTGTGGTGTGAAGGTGGGAAGAATCAGAGGTTAGGGTTTAATTTTCTTTTGCACAATGGTTACTGCTATTATTGTTTTATTTTGTGGTCGAATTTTATCGTCATAAGGGTGTGGTGGAATGGTGGTCAAGATAGGTGGCTGTGCAGGGCTCAAAGACTTTGCGTGGGTCCTTTTGTCCTGCAGTGCTCTACCTCTCTATCAAAACTTTGGCTTATTTCCTGGAATCTAGTGGTTTGAGAGTGTTTGTTTTATACTCAGTTCTGCATTATGTTTACGATATATATTTTTTTTTACCAAAAGCATTTCATTTAAACTCTACCGAGAGTACTTGTTTATGCTGAATCAGTACATCTACACTGAGTGATATTTAGAGCCTTATACTAATTGAAGATTAAATAGTCAAAGTCCATGTGCACATTTCTACTCGCCAGTTAGTCTGAAAGAAAAGATTCCTGTGTGCAATTGTGCATATCAGCATATGCCACCTGGCGATAAAGTAAACATACTATAGTTGTGAACTGTGCGATGACAACGACCAAATTAAGCAGCCTGATCTTTACAACGACCGCTGTATAGAGAACAGACTATATCAAGTTTTGGTCCGCTGTTCTTCTTTTGGGATTGTGAAGCATGAAAATACTACAGTTTTGCATTTCTTTTTCCCGTAAATGTGGAATGCATCTCGATATGATATGGCTATTTTAGCAATTGATCTGTCTCCTTTTTTTTTCCCAAAATACAATTGATCTCTCATCTGTCGCACACAGCCACGATATGGTATAGAGTTAATTTTGGCATTTTTGGCAATATAGCACATTACTATTATCCCCTTAAATATTGTGATATCTGTTTTTCAATATATCTGCTCGTTGCACTGATTAGTCCGCAAAATGAGGTCTGCAAATTGCTCGGTACAGCTTTTGACTATATATATTAGGATAAACGGATGCTTTCTCGTCTTGTAGTTCTGAATTGCAATATGTTTTCCTCTTTTTTTAATCGACGACAATATATTATCCATTCAATCATGGTCTGTAGTACCTTCCTGCAGTACACTCCCTACCTGTAAATTTCAAACATGTATGCACCACAGTACATACTCCTACATCTCTCTTTCACCAATGCTGCCAAATAAGACGCTAGGAGATTGAAAGAGATTGGATAGCACAACATGCGCTTGCCTCACCTCTCTCACCAGTCACCACTCACGACAATACAGGTTGATACGCACGGCTAGCACTGATCCGCAAACACCCCGCATAATTAATTAGCAAAGTAGCCAATATCATCAGGTGAGTACGTTACTAATCTGACTGCTTGAATCTGTGACAAAGAAGAAACGACTGGTTGGGGGGGAGAGAACATAGATCGAGACCTATAGCTATCATATCCCACCGTAAGATTCCCACACTGCGCGGCTGCCGATCAAAAGGCTGTGGAAAAAACTAGGAA
This sequence comes from Oryza sativa Japonica Group, assembly GCF_034140825.1. Taxonomy (NCBI): domain Eukaryota; kingdom Viridiplantae; phylum Streptophyta; class Magnoliopsida; order Poales; family Poaceae; genus Oryza; species Oryza sativa. The sequence goes on from NC_089038.1 coordinate 26,004,518, forward strand.
TAATTGAACTTTCGCAGCACTGAACGTCAAAAAAACTTTCGCAGCAGAAGATATAAAATGAGTGTACCGTATCGTTTTCACGACAGAAAGCCGATACTAGTCCTCTATATTTTACTCCTGTTATGTATGCCCACGATCGAAGTTCCGGTTAATCTCTCCAAGCTAATCAGTATACGGTCTTATCAATTGCAAATTGAGATTTTTTTTTACGTGAAGAAAACTACCTTAGATACTCCCTTTACCTAAGCGCGCACGGGTACGGAAAAGGACACGCGCGCACTTCCCTCGTAGAAGGAGCAGGAGGATGAGCGCGGCCGCAAAGCTGGGCGCGCACCCTTTGTGATGTCACCGCCTCACGAGACGGGCCCGAGGAAATCGGAACTCGAAAGGCACGCCACACTCGAGCGCACCGGCGCGCCACCGCTCGCATCGCGCGGACGGGGGGAAGCCCGGAGGCGGACCCGCGCGCGCACTCAGCTCGGCGGTGACCGAGCCGCGCCCCCGCTCGCGTCTCAGTCCTCGCCTTTTTTTTTTTCCTTTCCTGACGTCTCAGAATCAGGAGACCCGAGCGGGCGCGCGCGCGCCGCACCACACGTCCACACGGCTCGGATCAGCAGCTAGCAGCAGCAGCAGCGCGCGCTCCCCTGCGAAACGGGGGTAGTCTCGCGGTCTCGGTGGATCACGAGGATCCCGTCGTCAAACCGTCGTCTGCCGCCCGATCGACTGCCCGCAGCCAAAGGCAACGACACGGCCGACGGCACGCGACGTGAGCAAAGTACATATACTAGAGTATACTAGTCGGGGTGCTGCGTGAGCGTGATGCGCACATCGATGTGATTGGTGTGCAGCCGCGCGGAGTCGATCGCATACTTGCATGCATGCATGTACACGATCATTGTTTAGCGAGAAGATAATGCCGCGTATGATTTTCGGAGAGATAATAATGTCTCGTGATACAGGCGTACAGCGCTCTGAGGTTGTCCCTACCTCTCGTCGCGTCAGCTAGCGGGGGAGCAGGATCCTCCCATCCATGTAGGTACAGTTGGGCTGGGAAGTTGTTTAATCCATCACCAAGATCTGCCCGTACAAAAAACGTTTGAAACTCGGGTTAAGATAATGGATGATCGAGCATCGAAAAGTTCCCCTTTTTGAGCGGGCGGGAGCGACAGCTTTTACGCCCCGAAAGATTAGTACACGTAATTTAATGGCTACGGTGGTTTCTCCGTTTTTTAACAAATTGGTCCTTTTCAAAAACTTATTTCAAAACTAATCCTTACAAAAAAAAACTTTAACCAAAAATAGAACTCAGAGCCATGGACCTTAGCGCTAAGCTCGAATCCGAGGTGGTAGGAATTTGCTAAGTTGTTTGGTACTGAGGTTCTAATGATTTAAATTACTGCGGAGGCATTTAGTTTAACAACCCACCGATAGTATAGTGGTAGTGGGCTTCTACTCTAACCTTATGGAGCAGGGTTCGATCCCTCATCTCTCCCATTTTTTTTCTTTTCTTCTTTTTCTTCTCTCTCTCTCTCTCTTTATTTTTTCTTTTTTTTTCTTCTTCCGATCCCCCATCTCTCCCTTTTTTTTTTCTTTTTCTTCTTTTTTCTTCTCTCTCTCGCTCTTTATTTTTTTTCTTTTTTTCTTTTTTGTTTGTCTCGTGATACTATCTTCAAAAGATATGTTTAAGTTGCAATTTTTTTGAATTAGGAAAAAATATTAAAGTGGTATATTATATGGCAATTGAGAACTTAAACTGAAATTTCAAATCAAATTCAAAATAAAACAAATTTACAAACGAAACTGTCATTTTGTAAAGAATAAGAGTGAGTAGTCGAGAGAAAAAAAACTTATTTTGTAAAACATATTAATTTTAAAAGAATGCTATGGGGAAGAGAAAAGGAAAAAACCCAAAATACAAAAAAATATTAAGTATTAATTTTAAAAGAATGCTATGAGGAAGAGAATGCTATGAGAAAGATAAAAGGAAAAAACCCAAAATAATTTTAAAAGAATGCTATGAGGAAGAGAAAAGGAAAAAACCCAAAATACAAAAAAGTATTAATTTAAAAGAATGCTATGAGGAAGAGAAAAGGAAAAAACCCAAAATAAAAAAAATAGAAAAGGAAAAACATATTAATTTTGAAAGAATGCTATGAGAAAGAGAAAAGGAAAAAACCCAAAATACAACAAAGAGAAAAGGAAAAAACATATTAATTTAAAAGAATGCTATGAGAAAGAGAAAAGGAAAAAAAACCCAAAATACAACAAAGAGAAAAGGAAAAAACCCCCCAAAAAATATTAATTTTAAAAGAATGCTATGAGAAAGAGAAAAGGAAAAAACCCAAAAAAAAAGGTGAGGTGGGATACCAGGATTCGAACCTGAAACCCAATGCCTAAAAGCTTGAGACATCAACCACTAGGCTATCACTATTTTGCTACACTTAGATGCTTGCGCCTCTATTTGAATCGTCAGGACCTCAGCGCCAAGTAGCAAATTCATGCCACCTAAGATTAGATGTTAGTGCCAACAATATTGACGTTGAGACGTTGTAGCTCAACGACAGGGTCTATGGCGCTGAGTCCACGGCCTATTTTTGGTTAAAGTTTTTTTGCAGGGACTAGTTTTGAAATAAGTTTTTGAAAAGGACCAATTTATTAAAAATACGGGTGGTTTCTTTCCCGCATCCAACCAGGATATAGAATTTGTACGCTACTCGCTGTAGGTACTACGTACTCTCTCGTTCTGTGTCACGAAAAGGTTCAGTCTAAACAACTCCAACATCGTGACTAGAATAATAGACTGAAATCAGCGGAAGAACAGGGGTTGGTGAAACCGCGAAACACTGATCGGTGAACAGTGGCTGGAATCTGATGTTGGACACTCAACCGATGCCCTCATGGTCAAATTCTGGAGTGGGACGCACATGCCGACGAGACCACCGGCTGGAATTGGAATCTGGGCGATACGCTTGCATTGCAGCAAGGGCGCAGCATTTGTTATTTCTTTTTTTTGCAGCTTGTACGGTTGCATCCTCACACCTGATGTGACCAACGTGTTTCTGTCCCGGCATGCTTCCATCGACGGTTGGTGTTGGGATCGTTGTGTGCCCGAAGACGCGGAGGGGCACCGGTTAAACTGAACCGACCTCTCTCGGTCGTGTACAAGTACAACAAGTCGCAATGCTGCTACGTACAGTGCCACGAACACGAGGCAAGTGTATGGTGGCGAAGCGGCCAGGTCGAGGGAAATTGCGTAGGCGAGCTGGGCTGCCGCCAAAGGGGAAAACGGCAAAAGCAGTCCTGTCTTCTTGCTTGTGAGAGGGTGAGGGTAGCTGCATGTGAGAAGATGATCGCTTATTCAATACTCCCCCGTTTCATAATGTAAGTCATTCTATTATTTTCCACATTTATATTGATGTTAATAAATATAGACATATATATCTATTTAGATTTATTAATATTAATATAAATGTGAGAAATACTAGAATGACTTAAATTGTGAAACGGAGAAAATACTAGCTAGGGAAAAGAAAGAGACTGCATTTACAAGACTTGTGTGAGCACGAAACGGTGACCATTGTCAAAGGCGACAACGGCCTGCCTGACTTCTTATCGTTTTGTTGAAAAGAAAAAGGAAGGGGACGTATACGGCTTGAAAGTAGAGATTGCATAGTCCCAAGCATAGTGAAGTACAGGAATTGGCCAGGCTCGAGTACGTGCAAGCTATAACACTCTCTTTCTTATCGCCCTTTCCTGCTGTAGTATTACGCTCTTATCTAGTTCCCAACTTTTTCTTTAAACTTTTAACTTTTTTATTACATCAAAACTTTCCTACACACATAAACTTTCAACTTTTTTCTTCAAACTTTCAATTTTAGTCAAACTTTCAATTTTGGCGTGGATCTAAACACACCTACGTATACCAAACTATTCTACTCCTATAATAACTACTATTCACTGCATAGTACTAAGGAATCAAGAATTTGTTCATGATAATTTCAGGGTTTAGGGTTTAGGGTAATACTCCCTTCATTTCAAAATACAAGAATCATCCACCTTTAATCCAAATATCAAAAAAATAATTATTATCATCTTATAGTTTGGATCATCTTAATAAATACAATTTATGCATCCAATATAATTAAAAATCTTAAGTATGGAAGATTTTAAACATAATATTTTAGCGGGAAAAAAGTGTTACTTAATAGCATGCATTCATGCATGCCTTATATTGTAAAACATCTAAAAAAAGTTATGTTTTATATTATAGAATTGATAGAGTAGCTTCTTTGTACTATAAAGGCAATAGCAATGCGGCGCATGTATTTGTCGAACCTCACATGCCACATGGGCTAAGGAACGGTGATAGACACGAGGTTCACAATGCTGTAACCTCAAGTGGGGTCTAAACAATAAAGTTTTTCCTTTTCTTTTCTCCACCTTTCCCCTCTCTCTCCCCCTTTCCTCGAGACCGACACTCTCCTCTCCGCCTTTCACCGCTCTGGCCACCACCACCGGACCACCCTTCCCTCTCCCATCCGGCCTCCTTCCTCGGCGGCGGTTAAGGAGGTCCTCACTGGCGTAGCTGCGTAGGGCAGATTGAGTTGTCGCCCTTCACGACCGCCCCTTCCTCGTCTACTCCGGTCTCCTCCCCAGGCTATCTCGAATCCACGCAGCGGTGGCGGTTGAGGAGCCCCAGGCAACACGGGCAATGAGCTCACCGACGGCCGCACGGGGCGGATCGAGCCGATGACGCCCCTCCCCGCCCCGCTCCGGCCACCACCGCCCCTTCATCTCCCCCTCCGGCTTCCTCACTTAGCTACCCCCAATCCACGCAGCAGTGGCAGTGGATGAGTCCCCCGGTGATGCGGCCGGCGGGGCAGATCGAGGACGACCGCCCCTCCCTCCCCACCCCTAGCCACCATCGCTCGATCAACCAGGGCCGGATCTAGCGGCGTTGGCGCCCTTACTGCTCTCCCCTCTCCAGCGCGGATCGAAGCAGGCCGGATCTAGCGGCGTTGGCGCCCTTACTGCTCTCCCCTCTCCAGCGCGGATCGAAGCAGGTGGGAGGCATGGGCTAGCGAGGGCACCTTCGTCGAGGTCGGGCTCTTCGATGCTTCACCACCTATGCACCCCTCTATAGCGAGCTTCACTGACACATATCGAGCTCTTTTCTTTAGTCGGACACCGTTATCCCTTCTCTCTCTCGCTCTCGCCACGCGTGGATGACCACTTTTTCTAACCGAACTGCTGCAAGGCTCTCATGATCAACTTTGGTCACGTGAAGCCGGTGAAGGAACGGTCTCCACTCCCCTCTCTTCTCCACACAAGCGACTTATGTACGTAGACCAACATTGCCACACGTCATGTGTGTGCACTGTGAATGACCTAATTACTACTGCCTCCGTCCCAAAATAAGTGTAGTTTTGCACTATTCACGTTTAATGTTTGACTGTTCGTCTTATTTGAAAAAAATTTATGATTAGTATCTGTATTGCTATTAGATGATAAAACATGAATAGTACTCTATGTGTGACTAAATATCTTCAAATTTTTCAAATAAGACGGATGGTCAAACGTTGGGCACGGATATCCACGGCTGCACTTATTTTGGGACGGAGGTAGTAATACAATTCGATTGTTTGTGTTTGTCGCGAACGTGCAGTGGTGTCGGAGCCTTGGAGCGCCCACTGGGAAATTAATGGGAACCTTAACGATGCTTCGAAAACCAGCAACACATCTGTCGTCCAAAGATGCCACACTCACCACATTTTACGCCAGCTTTGACCTGACATGATAAAGTGTCGAACTGTCGATCCACGCATACGTCAGAACCTACGACGGCGCTGTTCCGGATTGCACGAAATTCCAACTTGTCATGTAAACAGTAAACTAACCTACCTATAGAGTCGTAGCCATTGTACCCTACTACTCCTACTGTACTGACAGGCGTTGAAGTAAACGGCTGCATGCAGCTCGCTGCCAAAAACTGCAGCTCTCTATACGTAGAATCCAGTAGAGAGTGCTGTTGGATCACACCTCGCCATCCCGGTTCAACGCCCAGCGGAGCAAGTCTACGCCCCGATACGGAACGTGACGAACTGCATGCATCGGGAAAAAGGCCACACGAGTTATTGCAGGCCGGCGGCGGCGGGGTCTTCGTCTTCGCGGACGGATCGTGGATTGGATCCACGCCGCGCTGACCAGAATCAATCACTCGTTGCCAAGCGCACGAGACGTATCGTACGGTCGATGGCAGCAGGTAGTAGTAGTAGCAGCAGCATGTCCTTGGTCTAGATGGCAGAAGTATCTATCTCTCGCTGGATCGGTGCCGTGCGGGGCCGTGCGTGGGGTTAGTAATTTGCCCGCGTGCGCAGCAACTTTTGAACGTCGAGCTGATGACGAACAGGAGAGCTCAGCGCTGACTTGAGAACCGGTTCGTCGTGTGGGGTCTCAGGCTGTGATCAATGGATCCTGTCATGTGCAGTGAACTTCGGATGCAGAGGACAGCTACTGTGGGCCAGTTGATTGGGAGATGGATGACCGGGGGGGGGGGGGGGGGGGGGGGAGGAGGCGACGGCGGAACTGATCATGATCAAGCAGCTGCATGCGAATTGCTCCTCGCCTCTGATAGTGTGATCGCCTATCTGATTTACTAGTATATAAATTAGTAGAACCAGGTTTTCGATTGGAAAGGTGCTGTCAAAAGTCAATAACCACCTAATCTAATGCAACCTGGATATTACTCCATGCTTATATAATGCTCGGCTGATTGATTCCTGCAATTGCTAGTAGCTAGATCAGTAGTATCTTGGTGAGTTGGTATAGTTTTTTTTTTTTCAACGCTCTCAAGTCTGAAGATCCCAGGCACTTTCTTTATTGCAATTTTCCATTTTTAAAAACTCGGGTGTCGTTTTTGCTCAACAGTTGACACGGATATATCGATTGGGAGATATTTGTCAGAATTTCAAGCTGCTGAAAGCAATGACATGCTTTCGTTGTGCGTTTTGAAGCAGTCTTAGCTTCCTTGCTACAAGCACTTCTGACATGAAAAGGATTGGTACCTGGTACATGCAACTGCGAGTGAACATTGAGCACAACTAGTACTAGCCACTAGCCAGCGCTCCCCTGACCTTTATCCCCAAGGCCCAAACTACTTGTCAAGTCGCCAACCCGCCGAAGTACAATCTAACAACAGTGGTAGAGCATGGCATAAATGACTGAGATAAGATGCAGTCCAATCTACATGGATAGGATAAGATTGCTGAAAATCTCTCTAAAATTCCAATTCCCTGTTCTTCCGAACCCCTACGTACAGACATTCTGCGCCGCGCCATTGACAACTTGATCAAATCACAAGGAAAGTGTGATGGTCCAACATAAACGGATCAATTGCATGCAGCATGCTGGAGGCACCAGCTTTGGTTCAATGGACCGCATTAGATATTCCCAGAAGCATCACCCATATATTATCTGTTCAGGTTATTAGCTGCAGATGGGAATTGTTATACAGTAGTGAACTGAAAACAGATGCCCCGGAATAATATGGAACGATATGATTTCTTATTCTGTACTGTCCAATTGTAGCCAAAAGTAATGGACAAGGGTCAAAGATGTTTGGAGCATGAGCAAAAGGTCATGCGGGCATGCATGAGCAACCAAGATAAGGTCCCAAGGAACCTCTTACAGGTTTGAACAGGAAGGACTTGGTGAGAAACTTTTGGCAGTTTTGGGTCCATTTTGAACTACACTACTGGGCAACAAACACAACATGGGCCACTACGGGATAAGCCGAGGCGAGCTGCCTGCAGTTGCCAACACTACAGGAATCTGCACGGCCCATTGGTGAAAAGGCCTGTGTGGAGTGGACTCTGGCCCGTTAGCTGTGGCCGCAGGCTAACAGCCGACTAGTTGAAACTTGAAAGTTTGACGCTGTACATGCTTAACTCTGAGTCTCTGAGTATTCAACAAATATACTATCGGCCTATCGGGGTGAAGAAACTCACAAGTCACACCCAGCATGTCCGCATGTTGCATGTATTTACTCGCTAGAAAATAACAGCAGATGATAGATCGATCACCAAGTCTTGCACAGATAGCGCACTTACAATTTTTCCTACAGAAAAATAGCAGCCAAGTGCGGCATAGTACATAGGAGCACCAAGCTAGCAAAACAAAATCAGGATGTACGTGGCATTACAGCGGCATCAGGCGTTGATTGCTGGCGAAACAAATGGAGAACATCCATGTCCGAAGATCAGAGCTGAGAGAGACCACTGTGGAATCGCATCCATGAACAGAACCACACCGGATCAGCTAACGCGTTGAAGAGACTTTCGTCGTCAGGGATGCTCGCCGTCGTCCTCGAGGAGCTCTTCGACTGACTCGATGATGAGGCCGAAGCAAGCGGCAAAGCCGGCCTCCTCTAGCACGTCATAATCATCATCATCATCGCAGGCCACCTCTTCGACGTCAATGACGGCTTTGCTGCCGAGCCGGGCCGCCGCCTCATCCTGGAGGACCTTGACTCTGGCGCAGAAGCTGGCAATGTCGTCGGCAACGACGACGTCCTCCTCCGTCTCGACGCGGAAGCCGTGCTCATCGCAGATCAGGAACCCGGCCTCCTCCGTCGACGCGAAGGGGAAGACGGGGTCGTACGCGAATCCCTCCGGAGTCATGGACCAGAACCTGGCTGGCTCGTACAGGGATCCCGGGTACAGCGGCGTCCACACGGCTGGTTCGAGCAGGCCGAGCGCCTCCACCGTCGACGACGTCGCCATCTCCGCCGTCGTCCTCTTCCCGGCTCTCAATTCGTTCGTCTCGTGCGCGATAGAGAGAGTGTGTGCGTCACGATCCGGGCACGAGGCGCAGGGCTTTGCTTTGACAGGTTGACGTACGTGCTGCGGGAGCATGGCTTATATGGAGCCATGTTACGACTTGGAGTCGGAGACGGATTGCGGCTGCACGAGCGGAGGCTGGGGGCGTCACGCCTGTACGTACGGGCAAAACCAAAACGGAGTCGAGTGGAAGACGAGATGGGGGAGGTAGAAAATGCCACCGCCTCGACCACAAACCATAGCAGATGATCACCGGGTTAGAAAATCGACTTGGAATAATTGTGGTATTTTGTTATGTTTTGATTGGTAGCAAAAGAGAGATAATATGACTATCCCTGCTACCATGTGATATACGGAAAAATAAAAAATAATAATGGTGTAAAAACTTGTCTAGTTGTTGTAAACCCTGGTTGAATGGAACATCCACACTAGCAAACTGATTATACGTGGCGGTGACCATAATTCATGCATGTGGGTCAATCTGAACTGAATGGAGAATAATCCATAATGCAACCATCGTTCTCAAACAGATCCATACACAGAAATTTATGATGCTAGAGTAACAAAAAGAACAAGATGAAAGGAAGGACGAAGCTGCTTGAGCAGATTAATGATTGCTGGAGACATACTTCGCTGTGCCGCCACCCTCGAGGTCCAGTCGATGTTGCTGCCATAGCCTTCAAGATATTCACAACTATTTGATCGTCGAATTTGAACTTCATTTTTCGTGGACAGATAGATATATATCACAATACTCAACATTTTCAAATTTTTTCTTCATAATTTTCACAGCTATTTGTGTATTGAATTTGGAAGAAAAAAGATACACGAGGGGACATTCCCTCAAGGTATTAGAATCCACTCCCCCAAATCATATGGTTTGCAAGATGTTGCATTTAGCACCCAACACAAGTTTATACACCGTAGGTTCAATTTGCCCAAAACAATATATCTGTAGCTATATTAATGGATTGGCTGATTCGAGAATAATTGCAGGTTAATAAGAGAAGCAATATCTAGCATCATAAATGTTGTCTTGGATCATAAAAAAGAACAGAAATTTATGATGCTAGAGTAACAAAAAGAACAAGATGCATAGGCGGTGAAAGTGCATATAATGTTTTCTCATCAATGTGCCCCTAATGTTGTCTTGGATGCATGGTTAATGGCAAACGTTTAAATTGTCTTGGATGTTTTCATTGACATACTGAAATACTACTGAATATAGAAAATAGTTCACATTGGTGTCAAAGCAACGTTGGAGATTCCGGTTTCATAAAAGAGATCGAATTGAATGGATACTCGTCTGGTAAAAATTTTTTTATGAGTATTGGAATATCGTACTATCAAAATGTTGTTTATTCGGGATTTAGGCTCCCGTGGAGACTATGCAAACACTGAGTCACAAAGCTTCAATATTATCAACTCCACATCCACATTTCCACCGTGACACACCAAGGTGTTTACCCATCATTTTTGGATTTTGAAATAATATATTGAAGTGCGACTTGTAGTTTGTAATTTCGAACATGGAAAATGTTCTAAACTCCAAACTAAATACATAATTTGCTGCGCGGATCTATATACAGCAAATAAATAATTTAAGCAAATGCCTACAAATAGCATGTGAAAATGGTACAAGAATTGTCAAGATCAAATCTATCAGCTCAACTTCTTGATGATGTGACATGCATGTGCTTCTTTATGGCAGTGATTACAGAGCACTTGATGATTTTCTATTTATCAATTCCATTTTCTGAATTATTTAATCAATAAAAAAACTGAAAAATCAAGGGAAAAAAGGGGCATTGGGCAACAAACAGGCCGAACCGTTGGCATGCCGCTGCCAACAGTACAGTTGTACACTTGCTCTGATGTTCAACGGCCCACGAGTGGTAGGCACTAAAAGGCCCATGTGGAGTGGAATCTGGCCCGGTGGTTGCGCTTGTGGCTGCAGATTAGGAATAAGTTCACTTTAGGTCCCTCTATTTGTCGCCCAATCCGATTTCCGTCCCTCGACCGCAAAACCGGGTACAACCTGTCCCCCAACTTTCGAAAACCGGGCACAAGATCCCTCGGCGGTTTTGAAGGTGGTTTTGGCTGACGTGACGTCTACGTGGCTTGTTTGACTAGTTCTCCGTCCCACGTGGCATTGATGTGGCGCTGATGTGGCAATTATATCTTCAAAAAATAATAAAAATCGTGGGCCCACAATTTAACCATAGAAAAAATAATTTAAAAATGATGGGTCTCACATGTCAGCTAAAAAAATAAATATGGTAGGGCCCACATGGGCCCCACATGTCATTCCCAAATGACCAAATCCTATCCTCTTCTTCCTCCTCTCTCTGGCTCTCCCCATCTCTCTGCTCCCTCCTCTCGCCGGGCGGCGTCCAGCACGACGGGCGGCGCGGCGGCGGTAGGCGGCGCGGGCGACGGACAGCGCATGGCCGGCGGCGGGCGATGGCGCGCGTGGCGGCGCGCGAGGCGCGTGGGGCAGGGGCGGCCATCTCTCTCTTGCGCAACAGATGGATTAAGTTGTGACCACGATCGATCGCTTCAAACCAAGTTGAGTTCACAGCAACGAGATTCACATACTGCAATGCAGAAACGCAAACAGAACAGGCAATTCAGATGGCCAAATGCGACAGAATGGAAGAGTTAACCACAATCCAGAGCTAGAGGATTCAAACAGCAGCACCAGAACGGCTTCACTGGGTTATGTTGCGATCGCCTAATAACCAAACTGAAATCACAGCAGCAAGGTTCAAATCACCGCAATGCAAACACAGACAAGCAATTCATGAGACAATTCTCCACTGCTTCATCACAGATGCTCAAATCCAACCGAGGAACTCCAAGTTAGTTCAAAGTTCAAACCAATTCCCTTCCTCCAATCCACCGAACTTCCAGAAACACACGCGTACATTGAAACCACACTCGATTAAGAACAAGGCACGCAGAATCCGAACCAATTTCAAAAGTTCAAGAGCTCCGGAGTTTACTCAAATTCGCCATCTCGAACTCGAAGCCACGCACGCACATGGAGCAGAGCGAATCACTTACCAGTGGAAGGGAGGGCGACGGCGAGCGAGGAAGGAGGCGCGCGGAAGCCTGCACGCCCGGAGCGGCGCCTCGCACGGACCGCACACGGATGGCTGACGCACAGGAGCGGCGCCGGCGGGAGAGGAGGGAGTGACGCCCGCGCGCTCGCCGGTAGGCCAGGGAGCTCGCCTAGCCGTCCGCCGCCCTTCTAGCTCGCCGGCGGGAGAGGAGGGAGCTCGGCACGGCTCTAGCTCCTTCGTTCCTCTTCCCCTTTCCCATACGCGCGTGCCCGGGAGGGAGTGAGGCGAGTACGAGCCGCCGCCGCCGCTGCTGCCGCTGTCGCGGCGGACAGGGAGAAGAAGCTGAGGGCGGAGGCCGGGTCGGGGGAGGAGGCGAGGGCACGGAGCGTGGTGTTGAGCATGAAGGAATTGGGGGCGCAGGGGAGGGAGGCGAGGAGGCGGAGCATGGCGTCGGGAGGGGAGAGCGCGGCATAGACGGCTTGTGGAGCGGCGGCGGAAGGATGACGAGCGCGGTGTAGAGGCGCTTGGCAATGCCGTACCGGCGCGCGCGGAGGGCGTCCGGGTGGTCGGCGGCGGCGACATGGATGGCGACGTCGATGGCGTCTTCCAGGGCGCCGCCGCGCTGCTCGCCTTCACGCGGAGCGGCGGCGCCGACCACGCCCGCCGCCGCCGCCGGAGCTCGCCTGCTCCGCCGCCCACCCGCGCCGTCCTCTGCCTGAGAAAGAGAAAGAGAGAGGGAAAGGGAAGAAGAGAGAGAAGGGAGAGGGAAGAAGAGAGGAGTGAGACTGACATGTGGGGCCCACATGGCCCACACTATTTTAAAATTATTTTTTTTGCAGCCACGTTTTTTATTATTTTTCTGAGATATAATTGTCACGTAAACGCCACGTCAATGCCACGTGGGACGGAGACCTAGTCAAACAAGCCACGTATGCGCCACGTCAGCCAAAACCGCTGAGGGACCACGTTTGCCCGGTTTTCGTAAGTTGGGGGACGGATCATACCCGGTTTTGCAGTCAAGGACGAAAATCGGACTGGATAAAAAATAAAGAGACCCAAAGTGAACTTATTCCTGCAGATTATGAGCAATTCTCCGTTCAAAAAAAAAAAAGAGAGAGATTATGAGCAATTCTGCAATTGAGCACGTGGGCGTACTCTCGACTCGAGCATCGATTGTGTGAAGAAAGAAACCAGTTAACCAGCACGTAATTCCTCAGAAAAGAAAGCAACTGATGATATCTCAATCACCAAGTTTTGCATACTGCAAAGGTTAAGTGAGATAGTTATTCCATTACATAGATAGATTTGCAACACAACGTACTACAAATCCAAGTGATCTGCAGCTTACATCAATCAAGAGTTAACTAATCTGAGCAGAACATCCTAGATTAGATACTGGCGCGAACACAATCTTGTGATCTGCCGCAGGAGCTACAAAATTGTCTTAAATCCTAAGAGCATCTTTCCCATCTTTAAGGGAGTACCATGAGGTACTATGAAGTACGAGGGACCATAAGGTAACAATCTAATCTAACCGTTGATTTAGAAGGGGTATGATCGGACTAAATAAAGTTAAGGCGCCGCAAATCACCGCCCACTCAACCAATAGCGATACCCTGTTCCCGTCTCCTACCTTCTACCTCATCTCCGGCCGCCGTCGCATCATGGCCGCCGCGGCCACGCGTCACACAAGCTTCAGCCTCCGTCGCATCGAGGCCGCCGCGGCTGTGCGTCGCACACGCGTCTGCCGCCGTCGTATCGAGGCCGCCGCGGCCGCCGTCGCATCGAGGCCGCCGAGCAGCCGTCGCATCAACCCCGCCACGGCCGCCGTGGCTTCAACGCCGCCGCATAGACGTCGCCGCCTCCACCCGCTGCATCCGCCGTCGCAGGCGCATCAACATCGCCGCCTCCACCCCGTCCCATCCGCCGTCGTAGCCACCCCGAAGACTCCGGCATCTTTTCCACCATCTGGTGTGGACTCTGTCGTAATAAGAACTAAATTTGAAATGTGCTTCATCTGGATTTGTTATTTGTTGGTACATTTTATGGTTGAAGAAGTTATGAAGGTGGTAAATTATTTGGCAGGTTCACTGTGCCGTGTACAGTGGAAGGTGTTGGTAGCAGAACAAATATGCTGTATGATGTTGTTGTTTGTCTAAGTTTGAGCTGAATTTACATTGTATGCCGTGTGCATAAGTTGTTTCAACCATTGTTGTTTGTATCTTGTACAACTTTCATAAAGTAAGTACTTGAATCTTGTTGGTCTAAGTTTGATCTCTGTTCAAGAAGCAGCAGTGCCAGCAATTTTCAGTTTTCAGCATCAAAAAGCAGTACCAAGCAGCAAATTTAAATTTGTAGCAATAATTCCAGCAAGAGGAGCAATAAATTCAGGCAAACTGCAATTGTGACACAGTCAATTCAGCAGCATATATGTGTATTTCATCTCAGCAACACCAACTTCAGTTCCGCAGATAGCATCCACTAGTAACAAATAATCAGTAAGCATGCACCAGTAATAAATCTCGCAAGAAGCATCCATACAAAATGCACACAAACAGGGGCATCAATTATGCAAACCATACCACTAGAATTGACTGATAGACATATTACATCGGAACACATATTACATCGGAACTTCAGTGAACAGAAACACACAAACATCAGCTTGCTCGAAAAGATTGGCTCCAACCAAAGCATTCCATCCAGTTGTGAAGGTTGCTCGCTTATCCTTGAATTTCATCAGTTTCATCCGCATCCAACCATCGCCGGCCTCCCGCCGATGCAGCGCCGCCGTCGCATCGAGGCCGTTGCCCTCCGACCCTGACGAATCGCCACCGCCACCGATGCAGCACAGCCGTCGCATCCAGACAGCCATGCCCGCCATCGCCGACGAATCGCCGCCGCCGCCAATGCAGCGCAGCCGTCGCATCCAGACTGCCGCGCCCGCCGCCGTTGACGATTCGCCGGGGCTACCCGATCTAGGCCACCATCGGGTCGCCAGTCCAACCTACTCCCGCCGCCATCTATCGCCGCCATGCATTCTAGGGTTTCTTTCTCTCGCTGCTCTAGCCCGTCGAATACGCGGCTTCTGTTCTCTCGCCAAACAGAGAAGTAAACAGAGAAGGAAGGGATGCTGCGTGCGTGATGCGGAATAGACGCGAAAGTACATAACTACCCTCCCACCCACGGTACCACTTCAAGGCAGAGGTGTGGTACCATGAGGTACAGATGATTTTTGACCGTCCGATGAGACCTGATCAACGGTCACGATTTGGTACTGCACAGCCTCAAGGACAGTAAAAATGCTCAAATCCTAATGACGGCTTCAGTGTTTCGCCACGTCGTCTTCGTCCTCTAACATCAGTACATCAACCCGACTAGCTCGATCTCCATAAGACTGCACTGCACGTGAAGCTTATAGAGCACAGCAACTATGCGGCGTCCATGAACCGGGCCTAGCTCGAGCTCGTCTCGTCGTCGTCCTCAAGGAGCTCTTCGGCTAAGCCGATGATGTGGCTGAAGCCTTCCTCTGTCAACGCGTCGTCCTCATCGCTGCCCACCTCCTCTTCGGTCTCGACGACGTCGTCACCGCTGTGGCGAGACGCGAGCGCGCGCGCGGCCGCCTCCTCTCCCTGGAGGGCGTTCACTCTGGCGCAGAAGCTGGCGACGTCCTCCTCCGCCTCGACGGCAGGGCCGGCCCTGACGGGGGACGAGCAGTGCGGCCGCTCCGGGCCCCCGTATCGTAGGGGCCCCACCCCACCCCCAGGCCACCCCCTGCCGTGGTTGGCCCAACAGGCCATGCAGACGATGAGACGCTGAGGCGGAACAGAAGACGCGAGGGTTTCCGATTGACGCGCGTTAGCCGCCGCCCACGTCCTCACGCTCACGCAAAATCACATCGCGCATTCATCCCGCAGCCACAGCCGCAGACCGCATCGGCGCCGCGTTGTCGTCCGTCGCCCACGCCGACGCATCAGCCATCCACGGCGGGCTTCCTCTTCCGCGCGAGGCGCTGAGGCACAGCCATCAGGTGAGCAGCAGCAACACGCCAACACCATTGGTCCATTGCCAATTTGCCATCGCCTTATGAAAAATTGAAAGATTGTAACTGATTCTATATGTAATCTGTTGGCTGTTGCCATGTAAGTATGTACTGATGTTCAGTAGCCGTGCATTTTGCTGTCCTGTGCAAGGTAAATTCAGTTGGACCGATTGTTGGATACTTGGACGAACCGAGGAAGGCATAAAACTGCACCTAGTGTGTATATATTTTCGATTTACTAGTAAAATGCCCGTGCTTCGCTACGGGTAAAAAGAACGTTTAAATGTAATAAATATTTCAAGAACGGATATAAAACACTGTCCCATTTTGATATACTCATATTGTCATAACGCGCTCTCTATCAACTCTCACATGGCAAGCGCATGATATTATTTACAAAATTGAGATGGTGCTTGGACTGTAATATATCGTGTTTTGCGGATGACGGAAAGAAAATAATTACTTACTTAAAATTATTGATTTTTGAATTATCCGTTATTGTTCGTATATTGTCTGCATTATGCACCACACACAATATCCGTGGATCCACATAGTTGCCTCGTGTTGCAATAGATAAAAACTAAATTAAATTTGTGTTGACGTAAAAATTAAACTATATATCATAATTATGAAAGCTAATGGCATAGCCAAATTATGAAAATCAGTGTTATTATTTTTTCAATGGGAGTATTGTTTTCCATTTATAAATCACATTGTCAAATATCGAAAAAAATAAGAAGCAGATTAGACGTAGAGAAAAAAAACAGAAATTAAAACTATGGAAGCAGAGTGACAGGGAAGGGATAAGAAAGCAGCAGCAGAGCAGTCTCGGACCTCTCGGTTCTTCCATTCTCAATTTATCTCTATACACGATACTCTGTTCTTATCCTCCCATCTCACTCTCTTAGACACTGGCAGGGACATGTAAAAAAACCGCTCCCCATCACTTTCCCCACTTCTCCTCCTGCTCAGCTGCTCTCGATGAATCCGCCGTCTTCCTTTTTCTGCTCTTTCCTCTTGGTTTTCTCTCCTCTCATCTGCTGCTCTCCCTCCTCGACCACCCACCGACGGCGCCACTCCCTCTCCGCCGCTCCCCCTCCTTGTCCCTCCACCGAGCCCACCGGCGATGGATCCAACTCCCCCGAACTCGCTGGCGATGGATCGGCCTTCTCTGAGCTTGCCGACGACAGATCCACCTCCCCTGAGCTCGGTCCAGCCGTCGTCGGCGTTGGGTGGCGAATCAGTCGACGCCGATAGCAGATCGAGCTCCCCAACGGTGGATTGAGCTGCCACAACGATGCAGTTCGGTGCCGAGCGGATTGGGGCGGCTTTGGCCTTTAGGCGGAGGGAGTGGTCGAAGACGGGGGGAGGCTGAGCGAGTCGTGGATGCCGGATCCGGTGGGTTTTTCTTGTCTCGTGATGTCCTCCATGATCACTATTTGGTCTGATTGGTGTTTGTTTTGTTGGATTTCTCAGGATCTGGTACAGTGGACGAATGTCCGGCTCGACGTCCCGTTGGTGCTTCTTCTGGTCGTCCAGTCGGCTCTCAAGGCCTGGCTGCGGCCCGCCGAGTTTGAGAGCTCGCCTGCCCCGTGCCTGCCAGTGACTGATGTCCTTGATTCGCCGTCAGTTCCAGCCACTGACGCCTATGGTAATTTTCATTTTTAAGATAATATATCATGTTATTCATGTGAAATCTTGGGATCATCTTGCATTGGAGCAATTCTGTTTTTGAAATGGGGGAATTGCGGAACACCAGTGTATTTCCATGCTGATTAATTTGGAACATAGCATAGTGAACAGGGTGACAGGTGGTTATCTTGATCTTAAACTGTCTCCAACTCTTCATTGAATGTTTCTCAGATGAATTGATTCATTTAATTCATTAAAGCCACAGGCATATGCTGACCACTGCATTTCTTGTACAATGTTGAACAGGTACATGGAGTTGGCTCACTGAGTTGATGAAGCTTTGTGGTTCATGGCAGCTGATGGACTCACTATGGATCACCCTATTATGACAACAGAATTCTGGACATCACATGAGTGCCTTCTTCTTCCCTATGAGCAAGCATTACCTGAAAACATTAGAGTGAAACTCCCTCACCTCATACGTGCTGTTCATGTTGCTGTCCAGATAGTAACATGGGTTACCGACCCGATGCATGGTAACACAATGAAGGCTCCTTGTGGCCTCAAGACTCGCTCCTTTGCTACTTTTCAGTATTTGCTTGTTCCTATTACTTCTCAGTAGTATGTAACTGAATAATTGTCTTATTTTTGCTGGACAACCTAATTGCATATGCACTATGCTGCTATGCAGAGAGAAGCTGTTTATAGGGTGTTTGATGGTTGATTGCGGCGTACAATGTCTGACAGGTACGCGGAAGTTTCCGATGCTTAATTTGAATTGTTGATATTGCAAATTAAATCAGTAAATCTCATTCTAAGTCTTTTAACTCCTGTTATTCATTTTTTATTCCCCGCACAACATACACACACGCACAAGTTATATCTCACCTTCCAGTATATATGTTTTTTAAGATTGCTTTTGTATTCTAGTAGTTTTTATACTGCATAAGAGTAGTTTTTTTTTTAAAAAAAAACAGAACAGTTAGTTAATTTGATTTCATTGGTTTGTAGCTCTACGACTTATGGAATACTGAGATGAATATAAACCTAGGTGGTACCTGTGGATTGTAATTTAAACTCTACACACATGGGTAATCTTATATGTCTTTTCGATGAATTAAAAAGCTTCACAATTAAGAAAACATAATGTATTTAAATAATAAAACAATAACGCGAGGATCTCTGCGTGCACAATAAGTTTAGGCCATTAAGAATAGAATGACTGATCTACATGATATATAATAGATTTCAAGGTTCTATCACAAAGCAGAATTCCATCAAGTTTATAGTGACAAAACACTAACTTTTGAAACATTAACAAAGTTCAGGAGATCAAAACTCAACCAAAAATAGCAAAATTAGAAGAGACCTTTAGGTGTTCTATCTAAAAGAATAGCATGCAAAGTATATTTATCTAGCAAGATATTGATTAGGAGATTATGTACTGGTAAAAACAAATAATTAGTTTACATTATGTTAAATAATTAGTTTACTTGCTTGATTCTCAAGTAATTTATCTCTCTGACCAGAAGGTCTGCATGATGTGTCTGTTCTAGCTAGAAGGCCATATTGGTGTATGAGAATCTGTCAAATCCCTATGGAATAGCGGGAACTCTCCTTCATGTCCAAGTCTCGCAGTCCTATCTTCCGAAGCCGGTAAGCATTCTGCTTCCATTCCTACTTTTCCAGGCAGCTTTCCTAGAGCCTATTCCTTACGTAAAAAATGACCTCTCGTGGTCCTACTCTGTCTATTCGTTTAAGCCAGCTGTGCTTTTCATTTTCTTTTATCTTTCCGCGAGGGCCTCTGCTTTCCTTTCTATCCCTTTATTTCTGGGGGCATTCTAAGGTTTTCATGATGATCTACTCTGTGGTGCTCAATTATATTACTGATTGATGTCTTACGTTTTTACAGCTGTTTTTGTTCGTTTTATTGAGCTGCAGGAGATTAGATCACTTCATTATTTTGACACTAATATGATATTCCAACATTGAATGGTATCTTATTGTGCTAATCATTTTCCTATGTTGATTCCTGTAGAAGTTTATTTTCAATGGCGGACATGAACTTTGGGAGTGGAGAAGCATATGGTAGGTGTTTTGCGCTGCCGCCAGTTGGAAATATGTAAGTTTTACGGTCTCTCAACCTCAACTCCTTCCTGCTTGTTTGTGTTGCATGATGTTTCATGGTCTGCATTGTTCAGTGGATGTGGTCATATGGATAGTCAACCTCTAAATGATACTACTACTCGTACTGAAGTAAGTACTTCTAGCTTGTGTGGACACTAAGATCTATACTATTATGTGGGTGTGGATGTTCAACCACTAAATGATACTTATCATACTGATTTGTGCAAACATTGATAATACCTCTAAACTGCACTTAGTTAGCTGTGATTTTGAGTGCCACCACGCAATCATGGAAGCAATCTCAGAACAACTTGATATGGATGCATGATGCATATGTATTGAGTATTTTGCATGCCACTGTTTGTCTTTATTTCATATTAGAATTGCATATAGTGTAGTAGTTGTTCTTGCTCCTACTACATTTGACCTGGCAGAGTTGATGCAAAGTTGGATCATTCTAAAAAAAATTAATCTGGTTCTAACCTTTTCATTTGTGTGTATGTTAAGAGTGAAAAATAATTGCTGCTAATGCTTGCTATATGTAATTGATTTTGTCTGAATTTACTCAATAATTTAGGTAAAAGGTGGGAAAGTAGTGAGCAGGAAGTAGAAGAATAATTTACAAATTCCAGTCTATGAGAGCAGACGAATAATTAAATATCTAGATTCAATTGTGATTGTTCCAAAAGTTATGCCAAAAAATAAATACAATTCTTAATATGTGCATCATTAAGGGCTAAAGAATTACCTGCGTCCATCATAAACGTAGATTTAGTATCACGTTGAACCAGAAATTGCTCACTTTGAAAAAAATAACAAATTTGGGGGCATATATTAGTGCCGAGTGAGAGATTGCTCAGTATCCACACCAAATTTTGGGTGCATATGAGTCTTATTTGTGATATGTGATTTCAGTTTTTTGTATAGGTTGATAAGATGTTTGTATTCTACTTGGACATGTAATTTCAATAGTTGGATTCTGTATGTAATTCGGTATGTAATTTCTATCATTGGACTGTATGCAATTTTTGGGCCATCTAATTGTTCCCGACTCTATTTGGCCTTTGTAATTTCTGAGTCATGTATTTGTATCCTACTAAATTTGTGCTTCAACCCAATCGGATGGAAAAAAAGAAAACCACGGTAAAAAAAAACCGGACAGCCGAAAAAAAACAGGGTAGAAAACCGCAAAAAAAAACCGGATAGAAAAAATCAACGAAAAAATGGACCAGGAAAACCGTGAAAAAACCAGACGGCCCAGAAAAACCGGACAGAAAAAACGACGAAAAAAAACCGGGTTAGAAAACCACGAAAAAACCGGATGGCAAAAAAACCGCGTGTGCGTTCAGGAAACCGCCGACGGACGAAAAAACCTCACGAAAGCCTTACGAATTTTTTTATTAGGTATAGACTTGTGGTGCACACTCAAACGCTTGCAAATTACGATCAACTAATTGGTAAGATTTTAAATTTAGATTTATAATTTTTAGTGTAGTTCCTTTTTTTTTCAATTATTAGGCCATGTCATTGATAAAGTATGCATCGGGTAGCGAGAAAAATACATTTTTAAGGTAATAAATAGAATTTTTTTATATCAATATTATTTATGAATGCAATTTAATTAAACTTTTACGGCAATAACTCATATATCTACTACTACTACTACTATTATGTTAAGGGCCTCTATGTTTAGATTCGCACCGGGGCCCTGAAAACTCGGGACCGGCCCGACGCGGAATCCGCGCTCGTCGTAGTGGAGGAGGAGCCCGCCGACGGCGCCGTCCTTTGTCTCGAAGCGGAAGACGGGGTCGTACACGAATCCCTCCTTCGTGATCATGGACCGGAACCTAGCCGGATCGTACAGGAACCCCGGGTACAGTGGCGTCCACACTGCCGCCGCCGTCGACGCCATCTCCGTCGTCCCGGCTGGCTCAAATCCGCTCGTCGCGTGTCGTCGTCATGGGCGGGTGAAACCGGCAAGGCGGGAGTGCTTGCTTTTGACACAATTTTGACTTTTGACGTGCAAGGAGCTTTGGTTGACAGGATGACGAGCAACGGGGGCGGCGCTGGCTTTATGGCCTGAGAGACAGAATGCGAGTCGGAGACACGATGAATGCACACGCGGCTTGGAATCGGAGACGGAGTGCTGGGCGCCAATCTGCGAAGATCGAGTAACCATGACACAATTTTCAACACACAGTCAAGTCCGTATTTCAGTCAGATGCTTGGTTTGGTCAAGGTTAATCGAAATATCTCTTTGATACAAAGGGGTGGATTAGGAAGAGATGAATAGAGGGGGACTTATCTCCTTGCTCCTTCATTCCCTCTACTCTTCCTCTTCTCCCTCTTCATCCCCCTCCCATCTCTTCTTCTCTCAACGGTGATTTCACATGACTCAAAATTTTGGCTTCGCGCGCGCTAGTAATGGTAGATACTTTCATTATTAATAACCTATTCAGATCGGTGTCATTTTAAATTATATCCTTTTTAGTAAAATTGATAAATATATGAATACATTTAGTTTGCTACCAAATATTAATACTAATGTTCAGTGAATTTTAGTAATAACACATTTATGAGTCTGTCATAGATGTTAGCAATTTTCCAAAAATTTAGTACTCCTATTGCTAAATTTTAGAAAGGTTTATTTTAATACTAATATGAACATAATACTAACCTATCAAAATAAAAGTTTTTTTTCGAGGAATCAAAATAAAAGTTGAACCAACGTAGTACACTACTGGCCTGCTGGGCAGATGCCCGGTAGTATTTGGTTAAAAAAAGTTGAACCAACGTCGTCATATAAAATTTAACTCAAATCGAATAGCTTCCACTTCAAACCTTAAACACGCATTAATGGTTTCAAAATCTGTAGTACTACAGTAATATATCTACAGCAAATAATCATTTATGATCAATACTCGACAGCTCATCTGTACACAAAGCAGGAGTAATTACTAATTAGGGACCGAGAAGTCGAAGGAGGTGGATACCTGAGGGGGCTCTCCGCAAAAAAACTCACCTACTCGACCCAACCCGTCCCAACCAAATCCGTCCATTTTAGATCCGACGGCTCGCAGTGGAGATCGTAACCCAAGAGAATATAATAAAAAAAAGAAGCGCATAGCCATCGCACGGCGGAAGGACTAGAGGAGAGGATACTTTCGCCGAAACGGGCCCACACTACCGTCTCTTCCCCCCCCTCCCTTCCCTTCCCTTCCCTCCCCTTTCTCTCTCCTTCCCGATCTCTCTCTCTCTCTCTCTCCTCGAGCTCTCGCCGCACGCTCCCAAAAGCGGCGCCGCGCCGAGCTCGAGCTCGAGCTCGCGGCGGGCGACGAGCTCCGGCGAGCGCGCGCGCGCACGCTGACCAGCGGGGGTTTCCCCGTCCGAGCTCGCGCGGGCGTCGTCTCGTCGGGCCCCCTTTTCACCTTTCTATCGGTCATTGAGGGGTGTTCTCTCTCCCCCCAGGCCACCGCTTCGCCTGGCCGCTCGGGCGCTCGCCGCGGATTTTCCTGGCCCGCCGAGTGGCGGGATCGCGGCCAACCGGTAATGTGGGCTCTGATCCCTACGTTCTGCTGTGAATTAGGACTGATTGTGCTGGCTATGGTGCTGATTTGTGTCGTGTTTGGTTCGGTTTGCTCGGGGTTGTGCAGCGGAATGGCGCAGAGCAACTGGGAAGCGGATAAGATGTAGGCGATTTCTCTGTCTTTTGGTGCCTGGTTTCTGCGGATTTTTTGTTGTTGTGTTAGGATTAATTTCCGGTGCTTGTCGTGCAGGCTTGATGTGTATATCTATGACTATTTGCTGAAGCGGAATTTGCAGGCGACGGCCAAGTCGTTCATGGCGGAGGGGAAGGTCTCCGCCGATCCAGTTGGTATTCATCTCCGCTGCTTCTGTAGCCGCCTCCTTTTGGGGTTCCCCTTTGGTTTTTGCCTTGCTAGCTTTTGATAGCAAATGGAGTTTGTGACCACAGGAAAATTCTGGATTTTAAGTAGAGGGGCAGGTTTCCATTTTTATTTTATTTTTTTGAGATGGCAGGTTTCGAGCATTAGTAGGAACGAAAATTTGGGTTTCGATCTGGAATGGGAGTCTTGTGCCATGAAATTTGAAATCTTCACACAGGGGTTGTTTCTGATCAAATCAGAACAGAAAATTTGGAACGTGGAAGTATTTGGGAGACTTTTTCTTCCTTCAAAATTTAAGAAGAGGTGCTCACGGTTAGAGCTTCGAGCTAATGCAGGGTATAGCTTTCGATGTTTGGGGGAAAAGTAACTTGGAGAATGGAGACGCTTGGTGTTCGGTTCACTTGGGTGTCTAGCTTTCGTGGTTTTCATTCAGCTAGTCATGTGCTACTTCCATTTTTTAATATATGACGCATTTAACTTTTGTGATTCGTTTGGCTATTCATCTTTTCTAGAAATATCTGTGCATATAGGCAAACATACAATGCATGATAGTTGTGTACATCCACTTTGGATGTAGAGGCCTGGTTTTTTATTTTCTTTCTTAAAAAAACATACAACGCACGCTTAAGTACTTTTGATGGCAGATCTAGTGGTACTCTTTTCACTTTAACTAAGTAACTGAATAAATATTGTAGGTAAAATTTGAAGGAAATAATGAATCATGTTATATATTAAAAATGGAGGTAGTAAATAATAGTTTCAACAACTATCTTATTGAGTGGATGGCGGGATTGGGCGGCTTGCTTTGGACATTCATGCATGCTTGTAGACAACATTGGATTTTGATGGTGGAGTACAGATGTATTAAAAGCAGAAACCGCATAGATCTTTTTAGTTGTGGCTCTTTTCATATATCTATCATAATGTAATTGACATATATAGCCAGAAATGATCTATTAATGGTATTTAGCTAACTTAGCTATTGTTCAGCCATTTCTTTCAGCACTCGATGAACTGAATTATGTCAAATTGTCAGCTGTGTTCAAATAAGAATAGATGCATACATTTAGAAAAGTTGTAAAGGGTTTTGAGTTTTGGTAGTAAAACTCCAGATGTATAGTAGAACAGGATGCTTAACTTTCTAGAAACTACTGTTTTGTTCTGTGACATGAGAAATAATAATTGATACAGAGTACATTATATTTTGTGGCCCTAAGGAGCCCTAACATGGATAGGAATACATGTGCATAGTGGGACCAGAACTACAGAACAAAGTAATACTAATACAATTTGCATATTTCTCACACATGTAGTAGGTAGTTCTAGACTACTAGTACTATACAGTCAACAACTGATACAGTGCCAAACTAGGGAGCTGAACTAAACTTAGAAAATAAAGAGAAAAACTTTGCTTTTGCCCTTTTAGTTCCAAATACACGTCTCGCTAAGACCAGGCCTGTTAGAAAAGGGCTAGCTTCATCTTTCACGCATTACTCAAAATGATAATTCATTAATTTGTCACCTTTGAACCCTCCATGATGTTTGACCCTAGTTGCTTTTCCCAGCTTAAATGGTTCAGTTCTGTCACATAAAAAACAGCATGCGATTTACAAAAATCTTTAAATCCTCATGAAACGTACCATCACCTTTAATTCCAAATAAACTTCTCACTTACTAAAATTGGCATGTGAGAAAAGGGTTAGGTAGTATGTTTTTGTTTTGCTAGGTTCTTCAGATGTGATAACTACCACATCTGAACCTTCCAATTCAACTTTGGCATGTGGATATCTTCAAAGATGCCAAAAACCCTAGGTGATGATAATATATTTAATGCAAAACACCTAGAACTAATAATTCAATATAGATTTGTGTCACTCCAAGAACTTATGCATGCTGTTTACCTGTGACCCATTTACTACATTAGTTTCAATTCATAGGAGATTCATTCAAGCATCATAATTGTAAATTCTTGTATTGCAGCAATTGATGCTCCTGGAGGGTTTCTCTTTGAGTGGTGGTCTGTTTTTTGGGATATATTTATTGCAAGAACTAACGAGAAGCATTCTGAGATCGCAGCAGCATACCTAGAGGTACCTTTGGAATTGTAAATTTTTAATCACCATGCATGTCTTTTTTAGCTTGTCCAATGTAAATTTCCTTTTGGAAATATAGGCACAGCAAACAAAAGCAAGAGAGCATCAACAGCAGATGCAAATGCAACAGTTGCAGCTAATACAACAAAGACATGCTCAACTGCAGCGAACTAATGCCACTCATCCTTCACTTAATGGTCCAATAAGTGGCCTAAACTCTGATGGCATTCTGGGACCATCTACGGCTAGTGTTTTAGCTGCCAAGATGTATGAAGAGCGCTTAAAGCACTCTCATCCCATGGACTCTGATGGGTCACAGCTTCTTGATGCTAGTAGGTTGGCTCTTCTCAAGTCGGCGTCAACAAATCACTCAGGGTAATCCTCCATGTCATTTTTTTCTGATATGTGAAAGCAAAATTGAAGAAATTGAATTTGATGTGCTATCAGCATTCTCACTATTTGTATATTTTATGGAAATAGGCAATCAGTACCTGGGACTCCTGGAAGTGTGTCTACGACGCTTCAACAAATCCAAGCTCGGAATCAGCAAAATATTGTGGGTTTATTGGTTAATTTATGCTGTGTATTTTAAGTTCACTACTTTGTCCATTAGTCCATTAAATGTATACAATGATGACCCAAATATCATCTCTAACAGGATATAAAAAGTGAAGGTAACATGAGTGTAGCACAAAGATCTATGCCCATGGACCCATCATCATTATATGGTCAGGGAATAATCCAGCCAAAGCCTGGATTGGGTGGTGGAGGTCAGCCCATTCCTCTCTGTATATAAGTTCGCTTTTGTTGCTAAAGTAGCACTCTGAAATAAATGCAGTGAACGTGGAACTTATATACTACATCGATTTATATGTTGTTTCTGTGGTGACTATATTGTGGGCATATTCTGAAACATTAAAAGCAAATGCTATTGTTCTCAAGGGAGAAAAATATCCTATTCTTGCTTTGTCCATTCTGATTTTGTTGAGAAATCTCTTTGCTGCTAAATGATTGAGATTCATTTTTCTGTTAACAGTTTTAAACCAAGGAGTGAGTGGTCTACCATTGAAGGGCTGGCCGCTAACTGTAAGCTTCATGAATATAAATTGCCTCATCTGTTCATGCATTTATTTTGGATCTACTGATTAATATTGGTGCTATCATCTTACAGGGAATTGACCAACTGCGGCCAAATTTAGGTGGTCAAATGCAGAAGCCATTTCTTTCAACACAGTCGCAGTTTCAACTTATGTCGCCACAGCAGCAGCAGCAATTCTTAGCACAAGCCCAAGCACAGGGAAATCTTGGCAACTCTACCAATTTAGGGGATATGGATCCCCGAAGATTGTCAGCGCTAACCAGGAGCGTGTTGAATGGTAAAGATGGACAACCTGCTGGAACTGATGGGTGCATTACTTCCCCAATGCAATCCAGTTCACCCAAAGTCAGACCAGACCAAGAATATCTCATGAAGGTTGGTTTTTCTTCTGGAAGTGTGCTGCTTCTTTGTTTTGCAAAAAAATCTAGTTATACCTAAAAGGTACCCACATGCAGCAGACATCTTCTCAGCAAACACAGGAACAACTTCAGCAGCAGCATAATCAGCAACAGCAACAGCAAACACAACAGGTACCAACTACTGATAGTATACCCAAGCCCAATCTCTGAATTCATCTTCTGTTGTAGAAAATTTAATTGATGTGAGCGTTTACCCCTAAAGTTTTAACCACAAATGTGGTCGAGAAAAAAAAAAGTTGAAACCATAAATCTGCCAAGCAAAACTATTCTTTGTACCTACTGCCGCACTTCTGTAAATAAATTATAAGTGTTCACTGTAGCATATGAATCAGTTAAATATATTGATATAGTGTACACGATGGAATCAAAATGCTGGTCTGAAAAGGCCAATTGAGACGATTTTGTGCTGATGATGTACTGCAGTGGCACAGCTTTTCTACTTTTTTCTGTAGATATAATGATTTAGTTAGTTAGATATGGTGTACACAATAGAATCGAAATGTTGACATGACAAAATCAGGAGAAGATTTTATGCTGGTCTTGTGCTACAAGCTTGCTATTCTTTTTTCAAAAATCAAAATCTGTTTGGGAATAATTTTCCTGAAATGATTCCAAGGGAGACACTGTAGAGGGCATTAAAGTGAATGGGATTTAATTGAGAGCACTAAATCCAACTCTATGTCATTATAGTTATTAATGGCATATTTGCTAAGGATGATGTCTTTTTTTGGCATATCAATTAAGCGGATGGATTTTGCTTCTGTTTTTTCCTGCATATGTCTGAGACCAATTTGGCGGCATGGTGCATAATTTTGCATGCTCTAATAGACTAATACAACCCCTTGGTTTCCTCACTCAGTCGTTCCCTTTCTCTCACCCATTCAACGTGCGCGCGCACACACAAACATGATTTTCCGGCTGAAAATAATTCCCCTCAAATGATTAACTTGCAATTTCCCTCTCTTTCAATGCAATTCATGTTTACTTCTATATGCTTCTCATTCTATAATTATTTATGGCCTCCAGGGCAATAGAAAAAGAAAGCAACCTACATCTTCAGGAGCAGCAAATAGTACCGGAACAGCAAATACAGTTGGTCCTTCGACCAATTCACCACCATCTACTCCGTCTACTCATACGCCTGGAGATGGACTTGGAATGACTGGCAATATGCGCCATGTTCCGAAAAACTTAATGATGTATGGTGTGGAAGGAACAGGACTGCCATCCTCGTCAAACCTGGTTTTGCACCTTCTCTTTTCCATTTAACTGTACTGCTTTATCTATGTAATTATTCTTCTATGCCAGATATATAAGCAAGGCTGTCGTTTACTTACAGGATGATCTTGAACAATTTGGTGACATGGGCTCTTTGGATGATAATGTTGAATCATTCTTAGCCAATGGAGATGGAGATGCAAGGGATATTTTTGCTGCACCTGAAAAAAGTCCTGCAGAGCCTAATCCAGTGGCTTCAAAAGGTGATCCTTGACGTTCTGTGTGTTCTGTAAACATTGAATGTTTCCATGTTTACATGAAATAACGTTCCATGTTTTTTAGGTTTCACCTTCAGTGAGGTAAATTGTTGGCGAACAAACAATAGCAAAGTAGTTTGCTGCCATTTTTCATCAGATGGCAAGATACTGGCTAGTGCTGGACATGAAAAGAAGGTATCGGTAAATGCACTTCTTTTCAGCATCCGACTTTTCTGAATATTGTGGCTTATTTTCTGCTGTCTTTTAGGCTGTACTTTGGAACATGGAGACTTTCCAGACACAGTATACTGCTGAAGAGCATGCTGTCATTATCACTGATGTCCGTTTCAGACCTAACTCTAATCAGCTGGCAACATCATCTTTCGATAGAACTATTAAACTGTGGAATGCTGCAGATGTAAGTCATGATTTTTCCTGTGTGTGTGAAAGTGGGAAGGAGATTACCCAATTATGCCTGGAGTTATGCTGTCCATAACACTAATTCTTTCTGCGCCGTAGTACTGACTGGCACACACTTTCATTTAGAGTACTGATCATTGCAGTATATGTCATAACAAATATACCATGACACTACTGTCTTGGAATTGACAGTATAAGGCAAGACCAATTTGCAAACGAACTAGTCTGTAAGCTATAGTATATGTGTGATTATGGTTTTGGTCTATTAGCTAATTGTAAAGTTATTTGGCACATAAGAGTTCAGTGTGTCGAGACTATGGTATATATTCAATGTTGGTTCTATATTTACTTGATTTGGTACCGTGTTGATTATAAAAGTCCGCTTGTTTTGCAGCCTGGCTTCTCCCTGCATACATTTGCTGGTCATTGCTCTGGAATCACATCACTAGATTTTCATCCAAAGAAGACGGACCTTTTGTGCTCTTGTGATAGCAATGGTGAAATCCGGTACTGGAATGTGTCTCAGCTTAGCTGTATGCGTGCCATGAAGGTTTGTGGCGTTTTTTCCTTAGAATTTGCTTAACATCTTTTGCTTTTTTTTTCTTACAAAGAACCAAGGTTGTGTAATTCATAGATTCATCTGTTTGACTCTGGTTTTTGTTGGACAGGGAGGTACTGCCCAAGTTCGATTTCAACCTAACACTGGACAGTTTCTCGCAGCTGCTACCGAGAATGTGGTTTCCATATTTGATGTTGAAACAAATGGGAAAAAATATACCCTACAGGTTCTGTTCTTATTCAACAACGCACTATGATCTAGCACATGCACACCTCTAATCCCTCAGTTTTGGAGTGAAATTATTGTTTTATATGAGTTGGAAACCTGTTGTTGATCTTGTTATGATATGTAATCATGAATCTAAGGTGTTTGGTTTGCAATATCAGGGCCATAACTCAGAAGTGCAATCAGTGTGCTGGGACAGCAGTGGGCAATACCTTGCTTCTGTCAGTCAGGACCTAGTTAAGGTCTGGTCAATCTCATCAGGAGACTGTACTCATGAGGTTAGCTCTAATGGAAACAAGTTTCATTCTTGTGTGTTCCACCCGGGCTACACCGATCTCCTTGTTATTGGAGGCTACCAGGTAATTATTCTAAAACATGGATCTTAGTCATTTATTGGCAAAACATAGCCTACTTTTATTAGGAAGCAGCTGTTGTAGGAACAACTTGCCATGCACTGTCATACTTGTGTAGTGGCGTAATTTCTCAGCCACAAAAACTGTTTCATTGCCAACCATTGGGAAAAGAAAGGCTTAATAATCTATGGTTCGCGGCAAAATAGACCACATGCAACAAAATTAATGTTAGCTTCGCTTGTAATGATCAAATCTAGTTATGTTTTAATTCAAAACAGCGCCTCCGATGACTTTGATCTTTGTCGCTTATTTATTTCTGATGAAAATTGCAATGATGCAGTCTCTGGAGCTATGGAACATGGTAAAGAACCAGAGCATGACAGTGCAGGCTCATGAAGGTCTAATCGCGGCGTTGGCGCAATCACCAATTACAGGGATGGTGGCTTCCGCGAGCCACGACAACTCTGTCAAGCTGTGGAAGTAACAATGGCTGCACTTCGGTAACATAGTTTCTTATAGTTAGTTGAAAGTTTCTTCAGCCGAGGCATAGAATGGGTCACAGCCGAAAGATGCTGTTGTTGTTGTACTGTATCGGGAGGCAATAAAAGGATGTCGAATTTGAACCGTTCAGTGCTCATTGCAGCGAGATTGTGGGAGTTGCATTTATTATTTATTTATTTATATTAATAGGTGTTGGTGTCGCCCAAAATGATCAAAGAAGAGGAAAAGGAACGAAGGCCATAGTAGGGGCTCTGTTTTATTTTATTTATTTATGTTATATGAAATGTAAATGGTAACGTGGTATTCACAATATGTATGGCGATTGATGATAACACCAGAGCCTCGTTGTTCTATACGCCTCAGCCTCAGACTGGAAATGTTTAGGGCTTGTTTAGTTCGCGAAATAAAAATTTTTTAGTATCACATCAGATGTTTGATTGGATATCGGAAAGGGTTTTCAAACACGAATTAAAAACTAATTTCATAACTCGCCCTTTTAAGTTTAATTAATCCATCATTAGCACATGTGGATTACTAGTTATGGTTAATCATGGACTAATTAGACTTAAAAGATTCGTCTCACGATTTCCCCCCTAACTGTGTAATTAGTTTTTCTTTTAATCTTATATTTAATGCTCCATACAGGTATCCAAAGATACGATATGATGTTTTTGGGAAAAACTTTTAGGGAACTAAACAGGCCCTTAGTGATGATCACAAACGAAGTTTTCTACGTCTTTGGTAAGATTCAATCAATCAGGTGTATGTGGTTGAAGAAAATATTTCATGCATCCAGCAACCATCAGATCAATAAACTGGTGGGTATCATGCATGCCACAGTTGATGCTCAGATATGATGCTGGTACAGTTGATTATAACCCTATCTTCAATTGCAAAAATGATATCCAACACCCCCAAAACTTGTTTCCCAACAGTAACAATGTAGTGCCTACAATGATGAGTAGTTGGACAACGTTGTCATTTAGTCCCTTTCTTTAGCTATCCTCTTCTCCTTTCTCTTTTGCTCTCGTGTACCTATAGAAGAAGAAAGATCAGAAGAAATTAATAGATAATGCTGACAGACAGCGGACATCTATTTAACATGTCTACTAAGGTGCTACAATCTGCAGTATTACATGCAAGCCAAACCGTACGGACATACAAAGATTTTTGCTGTTCAACCTCTATTTAGAGTAAGCTTCCTAAAGATGCA
The DNA here is from genome assembly GCF_034140825.1 of Oryza sativa Japonica Group. Classification (NCBI taxonomy): domain Eukaryota; kingdom Viridiplantae; phylum Streptophyta; class Magnoliopsida; order Poales; family Poaceae; genus Oryza; species Oryza sativa. The sequence goes on from NC_089038.1 coordinate 26,036,483, forward strand.
TATTCATCACTCATCAGGTAGTTTGCCTGCTTCCTAAAGAAGAGGGGTAGAAGAAAGCTTACTTTTCTTCTCTTTTTGCTTCTTTCGCCTCCAATTTTCAGCAAGCCTTCGCTTTTCTCTTTGCTTGTCAATGCTCACACACACCTGGAAAAATACAAAATCACTAAATAGATAAGCAACACCAAAATATACCATACCATAAATCCCAAAAATGATGCTGGCCCTGAACAGAAATAAATAATCTTGTAGAAAAATCTCATTTGCACAAACCTCTTGCCCAGAATTCTGAAGAGCTTGCAAGGGTTCTATTTGATCCTGACCAATAACAACAAATCGGGATCCTTTATTTGCATTTACACTAGCACTGCCCTTAACATTCCTTTTGGACAACTCTTCCAGTTGCTTTTGAAGTAACGGTGAAACACCAGCCTGAATAATTGTTTTAGTGATTCAAGTCAGATAAGTTGATATAAGATACTATAGCAGTTCCAGAAACAAGAGCTGTGCCAGTAAACTAACCCCAGCTAAATAGCGCCGCGAAAAAGTCTTAGGCTGCAAGGGGCGTTGCAAGAGCTCACTCAAATCCTACATCAATTCACAGAAAAATATGTTGAAATATAGGACAAACTATGAATACCTCATAACAACTTGGTTTTCCCAAAAACTACACTAATTATATAACCGACCCTGCTATAATATTGTAAATCATTCAAACCTGTTGAAGCTTCTGGAGGTTCGCAGAAGTTGCTTTCCTTTGCTTATGCCCCTGTACACGTTCCTCCTCACTGTCACTTGTCTCCAATAATAATCCCATGGACTCAGCATTCCTCTGAAGCCATGATTTGTTGGCATTTTCCTGAAAAGCATGCAGATGCAAGTTATAGCCTACACTAACAAGATATCAATGATTAATTAACACATATCAGAACGATTTTTAAATGAGGCAAGAAATACAGCAAACCAGAGGGGCCTTGCCTGGGAATTTTTACGTGTAATCTTGTCAATCTGCCGAGCAAGGGTGAGCCTATTCATTACTGCAGGCATGTAAGCATGGTCAACAGGAAACTGCTGGAGGTTCTCCTGTCAATGTCAATCAAGGATTACAAAGCGTTACTAGATATTTTAGTTAAAGAAAGAAGGTAACATACATTGACATAAGTTGAGAAAGAACCAAGCTCAGTGAGGGTTAAAAGTGCACTAGTGGCAACTAGGAGAAAAATAAAAGGATCTAGATGGTATGAAACAAAATGAACATAGTGACCACAAACATCAATTAGGTCCAGCCATGAGATCGTTCAACATTTCAATGCAGGGTTTATGCAGACGATGAATGAAAGCAACATATGAAGCACAACAGCTACATATGGTGGACCTAGGATCGTTTTAGAGCCTTGGGTGAATATATGAGTGGACGATCATAGGCATCGTCGGACGACGGACAATAGTAAGTGCAGGCCACCTACAATGTTGTGGCCCACTGACGAGACCCAGTGTCTGCAAGGGGTTGCAGGGCCTTGGGTCTGCCAATCATTACAAAGCAGACTAACTTTAGGACTGCATTCTTTCATTACTCCTACATGGTAACTCAAGTATGCAATTGAATATCGTGAAGAAAAGTTTTGCATTACTACAAAAAAAAAAACAGTATGCAAAAAATAATAATTCAAGAAAGCTCTAGGTTAAAGCACTATGTAAGGAAATTACCTTTGACAGTGACTTGCAAAGTGAGTAAAACTTGGCCTTGTCTGCAGGAGAGATTAATGCAATGCTGCAACCTGCCATTGATTTCCGCGCTGTCCTTCCACTTCTGTGGATGTAAACCTAAGAAGCAATAGAATGTAAAAAAAAACTCAAGTTGGTGAGCTCGCAGCATAGGGATCGTTTAGGTTGAAGAAATAAACAAAAATACCTACATCAGTTGAGTGTGGCAATTGATAATGAATCACAGTTCGGACATCATCAAAATCCATGCCCCTTGCAAAACCATCAGTTGCAACCAAAATTGAATTTTCACTTTCACGGAAACGATCCACAGCCTAAAGACACAAAAATAACACAAATTTTCCACTTTAAAAAGGTATAACTAAATAATAATAGCATGAAAAGTAGTTTTAACTGTGTTTCCATTTTCGACAGGTACAAGAAAAGGAGATTGATTGAAAATATGCGTGAATCCATGTATAGTGTCAAATGTACGTTCCATAAGAACAAAGCAACAAGACTGAATTCTACCCTAATAACCATATGGGAGTGTTTTGTCTTAGGAATAAGAGTGGGATATGAATCATATAGGGTTAGACCTCATTTATGGCCTGGATTGGGGGATTGAGAAACACACCCTACCAACCCAATCCCTGATCCAATATCCAAAAAGGACCTGGGCTCACATAATGGGGGGAATACAAAATGATACTGTTTTTAAATCAATAAGATGTTAAGCAAACTGAATGGAAATTCCATCAGCTTGCATACATTTGAAGATAAACCTTATGGAAGAATTACCTTCATGCGAGCCCTTTGTTGCATTTGAGCATGATTTGTCAGGACATTAATTCCAAGAACTCGTAATATAGATGAAAGGTGACGTAATGCAGCTATTGATGTACAAAATATTATTGTGCGGCCTTGTCCATGGACACTCAATATATAATACAGGTAGGCATCCTTATCATCATCACTACACCTGTAAATCAAACAAAAAAATAATGTGACAATTTAATTTTTCCATGGAAAAGTAAAAGCTAGAAAAACGACAGTTAAAAACCCCAAAAAATCTAAAAGCAGAAAATACATACTCAATAAAAGACTCTTCAAGTTTCTCAGGTAAGATAGAAGCCTTCGTCAGATCAACTATTTCTGCGTTAGGTTTCATACGGGCCTGCTTCGAAAGTGCTTCAATAGAACTCAAATCAGTAGATGCAGACGCTTTTGCAGTAACTAGGCCTCGCTTCAACTTTTTCCGAAAATTAGCTGAGAGAGCAAGTGTTGCTGAGAATACAAATGTCTGTCTCTTCTTTATTTGCAATATAGGCACAGTTTCGCAACTTGGCGTGGTCCCAACAGTTTGTTCATCAGAACCGTTAGTCACTGGTAACATCTCAATGATAGATTGCAGTTCATGGAAATGGCCTCGCTCTATCATTCTATCAGCCTCGTCCAACACGAAGAATGATAATGAATGTAACTGGGTACAGAAACAAGCAATGTTACAATTAACACTATATCTTCAGCATAAAATTATCAGAAAATAAAAACCACAATGAGAAGAAGGTTATAATAAATTTTATTTGTATAATAGAAGTGTATGTTCTACTTCTATCTTTCTTACAAAAGTGGGGCTTTGCTATGAACTAACAAGGCAAACGAAAGGCACAAGAAATGATGAGCATGGATAGGAATCCTGGTGGTCAAGGGTGGAAAACCTTATGCAAGAAAATAATAAGTACTGAAAAAAGTTCGCCTAAAAAATAAATTGGATTCAACATGGCTTCAAATGCCTTAGTAGGATCCCTATCACCTAAAGTATTTGTTATGTGCCATTTGCTCTCACAAGAAAACATCACAAAATATTTAACTCAATTCAATCACTCATGCAGAAAGATCCAAGTTCAGATGAACTTACCCTACATAATTTCATTTATTTTGTTATTCTGCATGTGACATTTTCACAGGTATATATATTATATGCTCATGATACATTGAATTATTGAATTGTCAGCATTCAGAGTTGCATGCCCATAACATTAATATATGCACTTTCAGGCATTCATACCAACCTTAATTAGGTGTTGGTTGCCTGTTGACATAAGCTCCCACAATCTTCCTGGGGTTCCAACAACAATCTCAGGTTTCCTTTTCAGAAGCCGTTCTTGCTTTTCCATGGATAGACCACCAACAATGGGAACAACTTGGATTCTTAAGAACTTGGCTGCTTCTTTTAGATGATCGCAGACCTGCAAATAATAGCAGTGACATAAGCAATGGCACACTACATTACATATAAAAGTAGGAAAATTAGGTGGCACCTTGCACAAAATATATTCTAGGGGTAAAAATGCAAAGTCCAGTGTTAATGTCATCCTCTTTTTGTTACAAGGCTAAATGCAAATTCCAGTGTTAATACCTGCTTGGCAAGCTCCCTGGTGGGTGTTAAAATAAGAGCACGAAGTGGACTTTCTCTAGAATTTTCATCTTGTGTACTCTCATCCTCCCGAGACAATCTCATGGCCTTCTCTTGTTCTTCAAGAAGGCGCTGCAAGATAGGGAGGCCAAAAGCAAGTGTTTTACCAGAACCTGTCTCTGCTGCACCAATAACATCCTGTTACAACATAAACATCACCACAGTTAGAAGACCAAAGGCATGGAACAACAATAAATAGTATAAAAAGTTATCTCAGTTGCATATTCTCTTATTTCCACTGAACTGAGAGGGGTCCAAGCTGGCATGATTAGTTTATGGCACTTTATCCAGGTATATGTTAGGCGACTTTTAAATGTGGAATCATAAGAAGAAATGTCTAACTTCGACTAAATAAAGTAGGCTATCAAGTTAATAACCAAAGCAACAAATGGTGCATAAGCAGGTGAATAATGAAATAGAAGTTCATCATTTTCCCATATAAAAGCTTGGCCAATGGCCTACAAGTTAGCACTTGACGAACCTTGCCTTGATGAGCCGCTGCAGGAAAGCAAGCCTTTTGTATTGGTGTTGGTTCTTTGAATCCAAGCCTGCGCACCGCTGTAATAAGAAGAGGGTGCAGTCTAAGCTCTCGCCATGCATAGACTTCATCCTCTCCCAAAATCAGCCCATCATTGTTATCTTGTTCCATGTCATTGCCATCTTGCATATCTGTGAGCACACAACAGTATTAAGTAGACTCGCAATGCTGATCCGACAAATTTAGTAACAATGACTGCTACAAACCCAGACAGAAGAAATGCTGAAACTTCAGTACGTGAGATACCAGATAAAATGCTCCTAAAAGCCTTTAAGTGAAAGCAATTAGCACCTTCCACATTGTCATCGGAGACATCTTCCTTGCTCTCCATTTTTTCCTCCATTTCCTTCACCTTTCTCTTCTTCCTGCTCCTCCTCTTCTTTTTCACCCTCTTCTCACCCTTCTCTCCCTCCTCCTCACATTCAACTACCAAATCACCATCACCAGGTAAAGCATAGTCATCGTCACCTCGCTTCCGCTTCTTCCTCTTCTTCTTCTTCTGATCCTTTCCTGCCTTCCTGTCAATTTCTCCTAGATCCTCCACGGCACCGCCAAAGATTCCGAAGTCCGCCTCGTCGATCTCCTCAAGCTCCAGGAACCCTACCGCCCAATCAACCAAACACCTCCTCGTCAGAGACCAAACGCATTAACTGAACCAAGGATCCAATACACGATAAATTCAAACCCTTACCTCCTTCCTTGCCTCCGGCGAGTACGAGGAAGGGGTCCTCGACCATCGTGCCGGCCGAGGAGGTCGAGGCGGCGGCGGCAGCGGCGGCTCTCCTAGGTTTCTTCGCGCCACGACTCTTCTTTCCCTTGCGTACCTGGCTGGTCTCCTGAGGCGGAGTGGAGGGATCCGAGGACTGCAGCTGCGGAGGCGGTGGCGGCGGCGGCGCTGCGGCCATCGGAGACGGAAGCGGCGGGTTGGGGGGAGGCGGTGGCGGTGTGGGCGGCAGCAGGAGGGGGAAGAAGAGGCGAGGGTTTTGGTTTTGGACTTGTTTCCTACATGGGCCTTTTTGGGCCTAATGGCTAACGGGTCAACCCGTTGTGGCTCGACGAAAAAAAAGCCCGAGCTGAAACGGCCCTCCCTCCCCAAGTTGGATCGTTATTCTTGGGTAAGCCTGGGCCGTTCGATGGAGCTTCCGTGGCCCAGATCGCGTAGGGCTGAGGGGCGGAGAGCCGGAGACCATGTTGCACGCAAGACCCTGCACGAGCATAATTTTACGCTTTGCACCTCGTGGACTTGGATCGGCCAGTTTTGGATAACAATCATCCAAACCCGTATCGTTTTCTGCAACTTAGACCACGATATCTAGAGTTAAGTGAAATTTACTTCAAATTTTGTAACACCAGCACTAAGTATAGCTTAGGTAGTTAGTGATGAAACATGTTAAGTTATATACTTGGCACATATCCTCGTATTTATGGCTAATTTTTTAGTGGTCGAAAGTAAGGCGTTACAGTAACTTTGCCAAGATCAATATATGTCGGAGCAATTTTGGAGGTGCTCGTAGCCGTAAGGATAGAAAAGTATTCCTGGTTTGGGGCGTTTTCAATGAAGTTTCCATAGCCAAGATCGAGTAAGTGCAAACATTCGATATTGTTTTTTACATGACACCCTATTTGACATGATTTTTTTTTCGCACCCTCTTGAGTTGGATCTCTTATTCGAAAAGAGATTTTGTGGCCATCGTCTACCATATGTCTGTATGACTTTGCCATTGACATGCTCCACTTTATGGGAACCTATGTTCTATCTGTGGCGCGTATTCTCGACTTGGTTTTGCATTGACTAGTGTCGAAATTGTGCCCTCAAGATTGCAATGTCTTCAACAAACGTTGAGCATAGCGTGGCCCTAGGGGTATGCGGTTATGGGCCTCTCTCGAAGCTCTCACCCCTTATGGGTAGTGCGACGCTGTCATGTCAGAAATAGTTATAGCTTGCAATTTAATGTGTTAGTGTCTTGATGCGCCCTAGCAAACTAACTAGAGTCTTTTGGGTTCGGCGCCAAGCCGCCAACAATCTGCTCCCTCCGTCCAAAAAAAAAGCCAACCTAGACACCGATAAAGACATTACATAGTACAACGAATGTCTTATTTTTTTGGGTTGGCTTTTTTTGGATGGAGGAAGTACATCAGCAGGTTGTAGGGTTGGCTAGTTAGAAAATGCTATACATCACATTTCGAGAAAAAAAACAAGGGGTTTTTTATAATATCATTATTTGTTTTGTGATTAATGTTTTATCTCCATCTCCAACGAATCTCTAGGACTTCTACGGGTTTGTCGAGTGGTTAGATTGCAGGATTAAGGTTGGGGTAGGTGTTTAAGATGTGGTTACGAAGAGAAGGGGCGGTGGGCTGTCGGGATGGACGGCAGAGGAATGGTGTGATAAGGGAGAGAGAAATATGCCTGAGAGTAGAGGGTGTTCCCCCAGCTAATCCTGGGTTAGACACCTTACCCATATTAACCGTGGACCGGGCCAAATCAAATCTTCACCCACGTAGCAGCCCACGCCCCCGCATCGATCCACCGAAAAACTACCCCGCCGCACGTACGGATCGACCGACGCGAGGTGAGGTGGGCACCTGGCGCGACTCCCGCGACGTCGACTGCCACATCCCACCGCGAGTCCGCGACCCCACACACACACAAAAGAAAACCGCGCTGTCTGCTACCACAACCCACTGACGAGCGGGTCCCCCCGCCCGCGTCGCCCTCAGGAGCCCCACCCGCCATCGACAGAGTACGAGACGAGACCGTACCGCCGCGCGTCTCATGTGCCACGACCGAATGGAGACGCGAAAAAGAGGAAAAAAAGGAAGGCAGCAAAAGCTGGCCAAGGGAGGCGAGGCCAGCGCAGTGAGAGGAAGAAGAGCCATTTTAAAACCTTCCCCCTTCTCCCTCCCCCGATCCTCCTCCGCCCCCACGAATCCCCATCCCGCATTCGCCTCCGCCCCCCCCGGCGCGAGGAGCGGCGGCGGCGGCGAGCCACGAACCCTAGCCGTCTCCTTCGCCGTCCCTCTCTCTCCAGCCGTTGCGGGAGGAGGAGGAGGAGGCGCGGTTGCTGTTGGTGGCGGCTGTCGTCCCTGACGCGGAGTTCTCTCGCTAGGGTTTTTTTTTTGTGTGTGTGTGTGGGGGGGGGGGGGGGATGCGCGGCATGGGGGGGCGGTACCACATGGAGATGCCCACCGGGATGAGGGAGCTGGACCGCGTGCAGCAGCAGATCGCCAGCCACCCCTACGCCTTCGAGGTGAGCGCGCCCCCCCTTCTAGGTCTCTGGGTGGGGTTTTGGGTCTGATTCGTGGGAGGCCGCGGTGTTTGGTGTGTGGTTGGTCGCAGGTGTGCTCCTACTTCTTGCAGGGGTACTACAACGTGCTCGCGAACAGCCCGGAGCTGGCGTGCCAATTCTACACGGATTACAGCACCGCCGTGAGGCTGGACTGCCAGACGATGAAATCCTCGTTCGGGGAGACTGTTGAGGTATGGAACGAAGCTAGCATATTCTTCTCTGCTGTATTTTCTTGCTTAGCGTCAGTAAATTAATCACCTTTGTGCTGGCCCTTGCGATTTTCTTTTTTCGCGAGATATTCAATGCAAAGATAATGTTTGTTCGTTGGACCAAATGTGTGCTATGCTGTTATGTTTTTTTTTACTGGGATTAGAATATGCTGTGATGTTTTTATTATTGGGATGATTTTTGGTTCATGGTGAGATTTCATCTTCAATCGTTGTGTATGGTTGGTGAACAAATGTGCCATTGAGTTTTGACGACAAACAAGCAGTGGCTGTTGTGTCCAGTAAGAATTAGTGTTACGAAAACTTACCACTTACCGGCAGCAGTTTTTTTTTCTTTTTCTTTGGTATGTCTGATAGTCTGAGTATGTTTCTCTATACATGTTTTGCGGCAGGGTTGGTTTGTACTATTGATGTGGCAACTTCTGAGGTTGTTTATTTAGTCCAGGCGTTAGCTGGCTGTTTATTAATTCACCAGCTGGGAAAAAAATACTGTGGACATGGGATACCATAGATCAGAGCATTGTGGATTGGGGTGATGGAGTCCCTTTGTATTATCTGTGCATTTTATTAGTTATGCAGGGTCCTTGCTTGATGATTGTACCTGTTTGGTGCCTAACTGCTCAATGCCCTTTTATGTTTTATTTCATTGATCACTTTCTTGAAAACTGGGGTTTAAATTATGAAATCCACTATATGTAGGTTATTTTGCTTGCATTGTTTCTGTTTACAAAATATCACTATGGTATAATTTAACTTGTGTTATCATCCTTGCAAACATCGGCAGGAAATCAATGACATGATCATATCCATGAATGTACACAAGATTGAGGTTAAGACAGCTAATTTCGTGCAGTCATGGGGTGGGGCTCTCCAGATGTTGGTTACTGGCCTAGTGCAATTAAAGGACTACCCTGTTCGCAAGAGATTTGCTCAGACTATGCTTCTTGCTCCTCAGGATAATGGATATTATGTATTCAGTGACATCTTTAAGCTTATCTGTGATGAATATGATTACTATGAAGGGGCTGATTACAGTCACACTGACAACATTCTCCAGATGGATGCTCATAATACCATGACTGAAACAGGTATTATTTTCCAACGGCGCTTTAATGAATTTCAGATCTAAACAATCTGCATATGTTCATGATCTTCTCCTACTTTTTTTTGGGCCATGTTTTTTATTACATGATAATGTTTTGCAATGTATGTTAATAAATTAAGCCCATTTCAGTGCTTGTTTTCTTTTGTAAAAGTAAGTTTTCTTATATTCTGTGAAGTAAGGTATGCACGCCACAAACGTCTTCTTTGATATATTCTCTAGAGTCCAGATAATAGAAAACCTCATCACTAGTTCACCAGATTCTTCTGTTTTTTGTCGCTAAGTTTAATCCACTGGCTACATTCTCATTGAGTACATAATATGAAGCATCTGAATAGTGTGCTTCTCCACATAAACTCCTCAGTTATCTTGTTTCCAAATATTTGTTGTGTGTGTGTATGTGTTTTGCATTGATGTTGTTAGAAAATTTCTCCAATGGTAACCGTGATTATAGTGATAATGTTTACTTTTTATTGTTGGTTGATTCTTTAGCGTCTGATTGTATGCCTGAAGAACTTGAGGCAAAGGAAGCTTTAGCTCCTGCTGATATTGAGGAAAGGGGTCCTGCTTTTATGCCTGAAAATCATGAAGTTCAGCAGCAAGATCCTTTGGAATATGGGGTTGTGATCGACGATGATTCTCCTTCTGAAGAGCTTACTCCTTCGTTCCCCAGTTCTACTGACAGTAAACAGGATGCACCTCTTGGCCCCATTGTCCATCCTTCTGTAACTACCCCTGAGGAAGAGCCTATGGGAGAACCAGCCAAACAAACATACGCTTCAGTGGTAAGCAGGCATATGCTGCCTTTTAGTCAAGTTGAATTCCTAATTTCTTTCTTTGGTTGATGTTGAACTCTTTGGACTGAATGGAATTTTGTCAGCTGCGAACAAAAGGACACCCTAGCCATCAGGCTATTCACTCCATTCCTCTCAACAAGGCCACGGCAAGTAGTGTGGAGTCACAACTGAATGGACATATGACTAAGCAGGTGCAGCCTGTGCATGAAAAAGCCAACCTGGACACCCGTTATGATGCTAGCGGCCCTGAGGATGAAGGTTTGGCTTTTGTATACAACTTTGCTAATGCTTCTGATCATTTTATTATGATCTTTTTTGAAATTGTTTTGTTATTACTACTAGCCTACTAGGTATAGGAACCAATATTGGACTAAATTCACCTAGCCCTTCTCTATTTCAACTACCCTCTGCCTTTTTAGCACTCTAAATAGAATTTTAATCTAATTTTTGGTAGTTATTCACACTTTCCTGTTTTTTAATGTAAACACAATCCCATTTTTGGATTGTTGGAACTCAATTTCTTTACCTAACCATCAATTGCCAACCCTGATTCAACATTTAAACAACCCTTTCCTTTATTGGTGTAATTGACACTTCCTGTTCTGGATGCAAGATCAAATTCCTTTTATGGGTAGTTTGTGAGTCGAAATATTTTATCAACGCCCTTTTTAGTGGCCAGCTTATGAGTTAAGTAAATTCTTACGTCGATAGTTGTTGCTAGCACACGAGCGCATATTCGGTGGTTGTTTATAATTATTATTTTCTTTCGCAGTATTTTTTGGGGCTGATGTGTTGTCATGGATGCTAATTCTTGCTTATTGCTTATTTCAAGAGTTGTTACATGCTAAACAAATTACTTTTTAATTGTGATAATACACTATTAGTTTTGTGAGTGTCTTGTCCATAGTCATTCGGCTTGATATATCTAACTTTTATATGCAATTGGTATGCACTGCTTTTGTGGGTACAGTATTCTATTGTCTGTCTTCCTGTAGCCTTGACTGATTTTTTGAACTTGTGTAACAAAGGCACTATGCACACTTAGTTTTTATTCTCGTGTCAAATATATTTGGTTGTCTATTTTTGTTTGCACTAAATGGTATGCACTGTTTATCCAAAAATTGCTGTTGGAAATAATCTTTCCTGATTTTCTGCTGTGGACCTGACTGCTGAATTATTTCTCTTGTCTTAGAAGAGTTTTTGTCAGTTTATATCGGGAACCTTTCTCCATCTACTTCAGTCTTTGATCTTGAGAAGGTATTCCAGGCTTTTGGAAGAATTAAACCTGACGGGGTTGCTATACGGAGCCGCAAGGTTTCTTGCCTTCTATGTTGTGCTCTCCTCCCCCCCCCCCCCCCCAATTTTTTCTTTGTTATTTGCTTCCTAATTTCATGTATTTGTGTGTAGGAGGCTGGAATTTTCTTTGGCTTTGTTGAGTACGAAGACATGTCTGGTATCCATAATGCTTTGAGGGTGAGTTTCTCTTAGTTCAGCATATGAAAGTAACCTGAATACAGAAGAGGAAAAAAGAGAGAAGATAAATGGTGCCTTGAGACACTTAATAGGCCGTGCCTGCTATACTCTATAGAATATCTTTTTATGCTAATCTGAACAATGCATAGAACATGCTACAGTGTCTGCATAAAGGGAATCCTATAACAATAGTTTTCTGGAGCTGTAATATTCTACAGCGGAAGGAGTAATATTATGCTAATGGCTGAGAACTGTTGAGTGGTGGACCAACGAATGCTTGTTTTGCAAATAGTCCAAAGCCTATGGTCAAGCATATAGTAGATGCATTGTTAAAACAAACGTCTTGATTTCTCAGTTTTGTTTAATGCATGATGTTTAGAGTTCATAGAGCAATGAAGGTTAGTGTGCTGTAATGGTAATTAATCTGTATGATCTTACATTAGTTCTGAATGCTATCTTGTTTTGATTAATATTTGTACATCAGGCATCTCCAATAGAGCTGAATGGCCGCTTAATACATGTTGAAGAGAGGAGGCAAATCTATCGGGGAGGTGGAGCAAGTAAGTATCGATCTGGATTTTCTCATCCATATAGTTAAGCAGTTTTTTATTGTTTTGTTTAGACTATTTTTTGTACCGATAATCTAGACAACCATTTGTATTAATGCTGAGGTAGCGGCAGTAAGAAAGTAGGGTTATAGTAGAATGTGCCCTGACTAGTGATGTTTAAGCCTGAATTTGTTGAATGAGGTTCCTGAAACCTCATCTTTCTTGAGGGTATATATGGACTTCTCATTCTCTGACGCACATTATCTTTTTACTACTGTTTAGTGCGCTATAGAACATCACCTCCAAGACATTGTTATTACTAGTATGAAATATTTTACTTGCTCCCAAAGAAACATGATAAATCATCTGTAATGTACATATGCCCAGTAACTGAGTTTTTTAGTAAGCCATGTCTGTCTGTTTCCTGTGTTACCCCTTTGCTAGGACTGTTAATTCTAGTTTCTTGCTCTGCAGGACGGGGGAGAGGAAGACCTGCTGACTTCTCTAGGGGTCAATCGGGTGGGCGGTATGATGGGGATTATGCTACTCGGTCAAAGGGAAATGGGTACCAAAGAAGGGTTTGACGCCAGTACGATGGCTAAAGTCAAATTTCTCACCTGCTCTGCTGGTGAATGGTTGTACCCCCTTGGTGATCTCGACATGGTGCGGTCCGGCCATATTTTTGTCACAACAAAGCGTAATATTAGGTGGTAGTCATTTTTGGATGGGCATCTGTTACCATTTTGTTGCTGGTTTTTGCCGTCGTTTGGTCAGAACAAAACCTCAGCTGCATCGACCTGGAAAGATTTCATAATGTTATCGCTGAATTGGTGTCCGTTGAGAACACCATTGAAAAGTTCTAGTCTCAGTGATATGTTTTAGGAATTGTCCTTTTGCTGCCATGTCTTGTTTCACACCGGCAGCGGCAGGAGCGATTCCTGCTTGCAAATAGCTTGATAAACCTTTTACATTAGCTTATAAAATCTCATGTTATCTCTTAGACTCTTAACATAGTATGTTGGTTCACTGCTTCATTCTAATTTGTGCGTGGAGCAGTGCCACTTGGCACGAGCTCGTGCACTGGGCGGCGAACAATCACATGGCCGGTGTCCATCTACCGCCTAGTCGCACGCACAGGTCTCACTCGCTAGCTGCCTTGATGCATGAAGCCATGCGCTGACGACTGATGCATGCGCCCATCTCCGTGCCATTCTCCGGCGTCCTATAGCCAGGAATGGGCGAGACTCTTCTTTTGCCTCGCGGTAGAACCAGTAATGGGCGATACTCTTCTTTTGCCGGGCGAAACATTGAGATTCCACCGCGAGGCAAAAGCAAACAACTTTGGGGTAGATGCAAAATACATTCATCGGTTTTGATTCGTGAAAGGAAAAAGAGAACTTCATGATATAGTTACATCCAACTTCCAACCGCGGTATTATTTATTCTTCGGTTTGTAAGCACCAGCGCATTTAGTAGTAGAAAGCACAGCGCATTTAGCACGTTGTCAGCCCGTCTCGCACGGATCAAACGGCCACGGAAGCCAGCTGCCTCACATGCCCCGGCTGCGCCGCCACGGCCACGTCCTGCTCGCCTTCTCCGAGGTCGTCGTTGTCGTCGTCGTCCTGTTCCCACAGGAAGCTGGCGTACGCGGCGAGGACATTGCTGCCAATTCCAGAAACCAAAGACAAAAAAAAAAAAAAACACGCCACCACGGTTAGCGCTAAGCCATCTGATCAGTGTAATACTCCGAAATGTACTCACAGCGCCGCGGGGCTCGCGGGTGGCTACCGAGTACCGACCTGTTGTGCGGCGCGGCCTGCACGGACTTGTGGAAGTAGGTGAGGGATCTGTCCAGATCGCGGTGCACCTCCCACACCAGCTTGGCGTACTGCGACATGATCTCGCCGTCGCTGGGATCCGCCAGCATGGCGCGCGAGTAGTACTCCTCCGCCCTCCTCGCGTCGCCCTTCACCTGATCGATCATCCAGTGATGATAGCAATCAAAATTTATGAATCCACGAGTTTACGAGAACCATTGATCACACGGTGTTTCACAGCATTATACCAGGTGTGCCGTGCTTGATCGATGGGTTTTTAGTACAGATATATACCTCGTGCAGGAACTGCGCGTAGTTGCGCAGGAACAGCGCGTCGCCCGGCTGCTCGTCCATCATCCTCTTGTACTGCGCGTCGAGCGCCGCCACCTTCTCGGCGTGCTCCTCCTCCACGGCGCTCATCCTCCCAGCGCCACCGTTGCCGCCGTCGCCGTCGCCGCCGCCGCCGGCGGTGAACAGGCCGGAAGCGATGCGGTCGATCCCGAGGCCTCTCGCCAAGAACAGCGGCAGCTTCGGCTCCCCGGGGGCCTGCTGCTGCTCAGCCTCCTCCTGCTCCTGCACCGGCGGCGGCGGCGGCGCCATCTTGTTGAAGGTGTTGTAGATGGAGAAGGAGAGCTCCGTGTGGAGGCCGGTGGTATTGTTCTTGCTACCACCACCACCGTCGGAGGACGGGTGGAGGGAAGGCAGGTGGCCGTCGGAGAAGGCTCGCCGCAGCTGGAGAGAGGACGGCGCAGCCGCCGCCGACGACGGCGAGAGGAAGGAGTGCAGGAACGGCGTCGACGAGCTCCTCAGCAGCATCGTCTCGTTTCTCTCACACCGTCTCCGCGTCGTCTCTAGCTATAGCTTGGCATCAAATTCCTCGAGATCTCACCTCCCGTGTCTTCATTTATAGTATCACATGATGGATCGAGCCGTGTTAGTTTAATCCGTCGGCATGGTTGTTTTCAGACTTGCTGGTAAGGCATTAAAGCGTGTTCAAGTTGGTGCATGCACGTGAATCCTCATCGGTTTTACAAGGAAAGAAAACCCCTCGAGATTGAGATCGGCAACGTTTGCTCGGTCTAGAAACAAAAAAAAGTTCAACCATGCGTACAAGTTCATGTATACATATCTCACTGACCTCGTGACTCTGGCTTGACCTCTCGTTTTCAACGACGAGCATACAGCCCTTGCTAGTGTGCAGTTGCTTAGCCTTTCTTTCGGAGAAGCCGCTAGATTTTTGGGCCACTTGGCCGAGATCTTATCTCGTTGAGTCGTTGGATTGGCTTGGTGACCGCGAGAACCTCGTGGGCATGGACATGCAGCTGAACGATCACCGTGGCCTCCGGTTTAGCCTACCTCCACGTGCACGGCCCTGACTCCGTGGCCGCAAGTCAAAAGGCATAATATATATGAGTACTACACGCATAGTCAAAATGCCGTGTAAGCAGCAAATGCACCGCACAAGCTTTGGAGCAAAAGGATTACTTGACACAAATCGTCAAACAAAAACGACACCAGAAAGAAAATGAGAAGGCTAGCTACGCTGACGAGAGAAAAGAAAAAAAAAGGGAAAATAATGATCCTACTAGTGCATTCATCAATCGACTAGCGTGAAACCATTCTTGATGTACTGCAGACAAGGGAACGGCAGGTCCAGCGCGTGCTCGACCATGTTCGATTTCGACAGAAGCTTGCCAAGAACAAAGTCCCTACGGCTAAGCCCAAGCCGTGCACCGCTTGCTATGGCCCTGTCACGGCAGGCGACGAGGGTGATGTTGCAGAGCCAAGGGACGGCCGCTGTGAAGGCTAGCCCGAAATGCTGCTTGTACGCCCTGCAGACCTGGGAGACATGTTTGCCCAGCGGAAGAATGCTATCCACAGAGGAGGTTTTCTCCACACCAGCAACAGATAGCTCCGAGTCAGAGTGTAGGTTCACCACCACGGTGCCATGGACAGGGTGGACTTTCATCTCAAGGTTCTTGAGGAATGTTCCCTCTGCGTCCCAGAGCTTGCGAGGAAATATGTCGTCGCCGTCATACGCATCGATGAAGACCAAATCGTATACATTGCTGTCGTTTGCGACGAAATCTTCAGCGTCCGCGATATGGAGGAAAAGCCGGTCATGGATGCCTCCCCACAACAGCTCATTGCCATTGGCAGGCTTCGTGGGCTCCGGTGGTAACCCTTTCACAGGTAATGAGGGGAAACCCATAGAATCAATTGAAGCTGAAGCAACAACTGGATCAATTTCCACAATATGAACAACAGCACCTGAAAGAGTCGATATATGATCAAACATATGTATCAAGTGCAAAGCTACAGAATTTGAAGTTTAGACTCCAGCAAATTAAGAAAATCTGGCAGGACAAAACCACTGAGTATCAACAATCTGAATTCAAGCAGTTTTGTGAAAGGAATACGCTTTTTATGAACTAATAGAAGTTGGCAATTTTGCAGTTAAACAAGTTAGGTGTAGCTTGACTACAGACTGCAGGAAGCAAAGTATCGGAAAACTGAAATTTCCATATGTGGTGTACTAGCTAGGGAATGAGCATTCTTGAGGCTAGTGACTATATTTACCTCTGAATTTGCTAGCCAAAACCAATGGTAAGCTGCCACCACCATGGCCAATACAAAGAATTTTCATATTGTTCTGTCCAGAAACTGCTTGATGGAGATCATAAGAACAACAAGGTAGTGCTGTCAACCCTGCTGATACCATACTCTTAACATCTGTAAATACCTTCTGTCAGATGTGTAATATGGTACGGAAGCAAAAGATAAAATGCAGAAGTCAACCCAATTGCTTTACTTTATCATTGAAGACTTTGATGCATGTGCAGGCAACCATATTATGATGATAATGACATCTAAGTAACTTGCACTTGCAATCTTGTAGCAAATAAATAATCAGGGGAATCATTTTACTGATATCATTTGACTACCACGAAGTATGTGTACACTGTGTATTTGTGTTGTGCATATGAATGGATTTTTCTGTGTTGTGGATTAACAGATATAAATGATACCGTGAAGTAAAACCTAACACTGACCTATTATGGTCATCAAGATTTCATCAAAAGATTGAAGTGAACTCACAAGGAACAGCCAAACAATGTGGTTGCTGCATCAAGTACATCCCCGTGTCACCCGAAGACCTGTAGCAGGCCATTACTTTGGCAACACTTTGCCGCGTATGATCATTGAACCGCATTACTCGCCACTGGTAACCTAGTATCTTAAACTGGTTGGCACCAAATGAATTTGGGTATATTCTTGCGTTCCTTTCTTGAAGCCATCTCTCTGTTACTGTCCACTCGTCACTGGCCTGAACCGCACAACAGTTAGTCTCAACATGAATGCAAAACAGATATCATCAATTCATCATAAAAAGCTAAATCATGGCTAACAAGCTAGAACTTTATTAACGGTAGAGCTTCCACAGTGATTGCTGAATAGACCATACTCCATAGGCACATCTAGATTAGGAGAACAAGTGTTGCCATTGACCTAAACGCTTTGCCCGAAACTGGAACTACACCAAAACAGCAAGCTTTTGACTGAAAACAGCACGATTGCAAAAGCCCGATCTCTACAGAGAAATCTGAGGCCTAAGTTGCAAACATTTGAGGAACGGAGGCTGTACTGTCTCGCTAACGAGTTCCTGTCCCCGCTTCATAAGTTTTTCAATCCTTTCCTTTCTCCGGCCCCAGCAAGGAAGCAGATCAAGCCGGAAAACAGAGGCGAGGTTTACCGGGCGGGATGCGGGGTACGCGGAGACGGAGACGACGCCGTTGCCGTGCTCGGAGTGGCGGCGGAAGACGGTGTGCGCCCCCTCGCCGGGGCCCTCGTCCTCGCCCCACCACTCCCGGTGGTAGGACCAGTCCCCCTCGTCCAGAGGAGGCTGGCGCCGAGCGCCCGCGGCGACAGCAGCCGGGGATGCCGCCGATGAGAGCCGCCGGATGGCGCCGCGGGCGCACCTCGACGCCGCCGCCCGCAGCATAGTGTGCTCGCTCTCCCCCTTGATTGCGCGGGCGTGTCCTGTTGACGGCGGCGGCGAGAGCCGGTGACCCGCACAAGGAGAAGCCCACAGGAAACGGCCCAAAAGCCCCCGAAGTACAAGGGCCCAATCCTCCTGGGAAGCTGAGAATGATTCAACTGGACCTCTACATGGATGCTTGACATTTGTCCACTCACCAACCCTATTCCATTGCTACCATATGTAGGAACTACCAACATTCAAATGTCTTTACATGTCCTCTAAAAAAAGTCTTTACATGCAGAAAATGCATAAATATCTTAAATTGTTTCAGAAATTTGAAATGTACCAATAGAAATTTTGGGACTCAATAAATTGTTTCAGAAATTTGAAAATGTACTGATATGAAAGAGAAGAAAACAATGTTTGACAAATTTGAATATGTACCAACAGTATAAAAATGTTTCAGAATCAGAAATTTGTAAAATGTACTAAGAAAAAGAAAAAGGAAAAGAATGTACTACCAACAGAAAAGAAAATAAATAAATAATGGCCCATGCAGGTCTCGAACCTGCGACCTTCGCGTTATTAGCACGACGCTCTAACCAGCTGAGCTAATAGGCCGAGTTGAGGATTTTATAAGCTACTCATTAATTAAGTTACTAAAAAGAAACATTAACTGCGCATGATTCGATTTCCCGACCTCGCAGGCCACACGCTAACAACCGAGCACGAGCAACATTGCGACGCCGACTATGGTTGCGACGCCAAAATTTCTGGCTCTCATAGATCACGTTAGTAACCGAACAACGTGACAATTAACCAAAGCACACGCGCGAGCGTGCGTTGGCTAGATGCATAGTCGGCCTTGGTGCTCGGTGCAGAGCCGATCGCTAGTCAATGTACGCAACCAGCCACCGCTCTACCGGTCCGCGGCCCAATCACGCCAAGTACAGAAGTGAAGAGGATCATAATCCGCAGCCATCGCGCGCCGCAAGCACAGCACCAGGAGAAGATGATCCGATTGAAGTGCAAAACCGTGCCAGTAGCTAAACATTATTCGCGCATATCGCATCCTCCACACGTTATTCTTATTTCTCTTGCATCAAGATACAAAGTTAATTACAAGCAGACACGACACGCATCTGGGTGTTCTTTTGTTATCACCCAGAGTCCAGAGAGAACACCAGACCTAAGCCGGCAGGCAGAGCACCGTTGCATGTCCCCTGCGTCACAGGCTCGATCTCACACCCACAGACCGATCCAGTAGCTAACTAAGCTAATCTAGGACATCTTAGCGTGCTGCTCCCGCTGCATCGCCACGTACTCGAACAGGCTCCCGTCGTACATGCGCCGGATGGCCTCCCTCGCCAGGTACCCTTCCTCGTCCCTCGCCAGCACGTACAGGATCGTCCACTCCAGCTTCGCCGCGAACCTACACACACGTCAGCAAAACAAAACCAATTTCAGTATCATCTGTCAATTGAGAGTACTGCATTGTCTATTTGAACACATCTAGTGTGTTAAAAGACTGATGATGGCTTACCATCCGAAGAGATCGAGCACTTCGCGGTTCCCCTCGGTCATCTGCCACACCTCCCTGTAGGTGAGCCTGTCAGGGGACGTGCGCGCGTACTTGCTGAAGATGTTCTCGAAGTTCACCGGCATGAACCTGCACCCCCACGAAATGTTCGGATCAGTATTCTGGGCAGCAGCGAGAGTGACGAAATTCAGAAGAGGATGTATGATTACCGGCCCTCGTTATCGTAGGTCCCAGAGTCACTCCCGTGCTTACTCCTGTGGATGTTGTGGATGTAGATCGGGAAGAACGGGGACGGCAGCCAGCCCTACAATGATCACAGTTCAAAAAAAAGGAGTTTGAGATGCTATCGCTCAAGTTATACCCAAGATCGATCAGCTCACTCACAGGCAGCGTGGGGTAGCTCATGGACACGTTCACGACCAGAGCAATGAGGAAGGACATGATCATGTTGAACCCAAGCGCACGGCACCCTGCAGGTTCCGTCAGTGCACCGATCATGCATGCCATTTGATTGCAAGATGGCGATCAAATGAATGTTAGTATAGTAACTCATTTGGGTCAAATATATACTGTACCTTCGTAGGTTTCCCATGGGTAGATGATGCCGTTGTCGTCGCGGTCGAAGAAGGCGACGTGCTGCTGCAGCACGCTGAGGTGGTGGTGCTCGTGATCGTCCGTCGTGGTTCCGTCTGGGTGGTAGATGTCCGGCGCCGCCAGCGCTCTCGCAAGATCTGATCATCAAACAACGAGAGACGCATCCATCTTCAGCTAATTGTATTATTGTTGAAGTATTCGAACCATGGAGAAGATGTGTACTAGAGAAGGCATCTCGCATTTGTGCTTACATGGCTTGGGGACGTGTTCCTCGAGGTCGCCGCGGACGGGGCGCTCGACGGTGACCGGCGACTGCAGCGCGACGATGGTCAGCGAGTCCTTGGCCTCCACGCCCGACACGCCGCGCATGTCCCCGACCTTGCGGGCTGCCACGGCGGCGCCGCCCCTCCCGTCAGTCGCCCTCGTCGCGCCCGGGGCTTCGGTGCCGGCGCGGTCGCCGTTGCGCCCGGCCTTGGTCGTCGTTGTCCCCTGCATCCCTCCGCTTCCGCTTGGCGCGGCCCAAACGACCGAAACACACTCGATTCCCTGTGAAGAGCTCGTAGTCTTTTGAGAGATCGATGAGATCGACTAGTCGCAGTTGCAACGTGTAGCGGCGGTGCAGGAAGTAGCGTCGCGGCCGCGGCGGGGATATATAGGACGTCGCGATGGGCGCGTGGCGACGTGTCCACCGGGAAGGGCACGGTGGCGCGACGTGGGCGCGTGCATGGCGTTCGGAGAGTCGCGCGGCCGTAACGTGTCGCTCGGTGGACAGAGAGGGGGAGCGTACGTCGTCGTGTCGCGAGTCTTCGTGTTTCGGTTTCGGCATCACGCCTCCTCCGGGTACGCCTCAGAAAGCCAACAGGTGGGGTAGCAATCTTGTCCCATCCGTCACGCCGACCCAGAATCCCAGATGGTACAGAAGCAGGGGGACGTTGCCTCGTTGCACTTGCACGTTGCTCTGTATCGCAAGTCTGCATCATTGCAGGTAAGGTTAAACCATGGGCCGGGCCCAATTAATGAACGAGCTCATATCATGTAGTAAGAGAAATATGGCGGAAAAAGTACACCGAATGTCTCTTAACTTGTCGTCGAGTTACAAAATCATCCTTGAACCACAAAATCAAATAGAACGCATCCCTCAACTTACAAAACCAGTACAAACCAGTTCTCTCTGCGGTTTTTGACTCCGGGTTTATCTGATGTGGCAGCTGACTCAACGTGGGACTCATGTGGGTCCCACATGTCGGTCTCTTGTTTCCCTCCCCTTGTTGAATAGCCTCTGTAGACCAAGTCCACATACCCCTGCCTCTCACTCCTTTTTTTTTCTCCCTGCCTGTCGCATAGAGAAGCACCAGAGAGAGTTGACGGGCGATGGCAGGAAATAGCCAAGGGACCATGACCCGGTCGGCAGCGGAGGGAGTAGATGGATGTAACGCTCCGCTTTTCGTGAGATGTTAAAAACTAATTCGCCAAAATCCTATATGCGAAAATTTCGTTATTTGTGTGAGAGTCTAAGTTGTGCCAAGATCTCAATTCAAATCTCCATTGTTGTTCCCTCCCGTCGCCATCAAAATCCTCCACCTCTAAAATGTCAATCCCGATTCATCTTCTAAAGTCAAACATCGAAATTCAATCCCGTCCTTAAAATTCCTTGCCAATATTTCTCTCGATTCCAAGAATATCAAATCCCAACCTTGAATCCCTCCTTGTCTATCGATCTATCTACCTGTTCATCTATCTATCTACCTATCTATCCATCTATCTATCTATCTACAAGTTATCCATCGGTTCGTCCGTCTATCTAACAACCTTTGAATTCCTGTCCCAACTCCAAGGATGTAAATCCAAACATATCCCAGCCTTGAGCTTCAACCTCCAAGATTCCTCCTTTTTCCTCTTTCTTTGGAAACCACCCCAAATAATTCTTCGGCTCTCTAGATACAAAACCAATTCGAAAATATTGAGTTTTCACTTTGATCTCCCTTCCTTGACTCCACCATATTCCCATGAGTCCAAATATCAAGTTCGAAATTCAAATTCCAAATCTCAATCCCTTCGGAATCGATCTCCTCGGCAAAAGTCTATTTTGCCTCCCTCTTGGTCGTTGGGCCGATTCTTCCTCCCTCGGCCCATCTCCCCTCCCAGCCTTCCTCTCCCCCCCTCTCACGTGCGCCGCACGTGCCTGCTCAGCCGAGCAAGAGAGAGGCAGCGCCTCTCTTCTTCCTCGCTCTCTTCTCGTCTCTCTCTCTCTCTCGCCGCTCCCCGCCAGCGCTCCGCCGATTCAAACCGCCACCGCCTTCGCTCGTTCCCGCGCGCGCTCTCGTCGTGGTGGCCGACCGCCCTCGGTCGCCGTCCGCCCTGGCCCGCCTGCGCCGTGCAGCCGCCCGTGCCCACTCTGTCGTCACCCCACCTCTGCGCCGCTGTGCGCGTGCGTCCAAGACGTGGAGGCAGGGCCTCGGCTCCCCTCTCTCGCATGCTCTCCCACCTCCCTCTGCTCGCCCAAACCGGCAAGGGACCGAGCTCCTTTCCCTCCCCCTTTTTTGCTTTTTCCCTTCCATCGCCACCGTCACCTCCTCTGCGCGCGTGACCACCCGCCAGCTCGCCCCTTGACCGCCTCGTCCAAGGTCGGTTCCTCCCCCAAACCGCCTTCCCCGTGCTATAAAGCCCAAGCCGAGTCCCCCTCCCCATCCCAATCTCTCTCGTTTCTCTCGTCGCCACAACCGCGCCATTGTCGCCTTTCCTCTACTCTCGCCGTCACCGTCCGCTGCCAAGCACCGGGGAGGCCGGTGCGTGCGAGGACGCGTGACGCGGGACTCCGGGCACCCTCCTCCTTCCTCTTCCCCGGCCCGAGAACGGAGAGCTCGCTCCCGCGCCGTCGGCCGCTCGACACCGCGCCCGTTCCGGCTCGGTAGTGCCTCCCTCCCGTTCCCCTTCCTCACTCGCCCTCTCCCTCCCTAGCTCACGTGGTAGCTCGGCTAGCCTTCCGGTAGTTCGTAGAAGCCGCCCCAAGCCCCGCCGCCGCCTGGCATGGCCTCGCCGCCATTACCGCCCGCTCCCGGAGGCTGCCGTCGTCGCCAGCCCTCCACGGTGCCACTCCACCCCATCCGTCGCCGGAAAACGGGTTTCCCAACTCCCTTGGGTGCTCCCACCGCCTTGAATCGACCTCTCGTCTACCGCCGCCGTTTCCCCTCTTTGCTCGCCGCCGGCATGCGCCACCGCGATTCGTCGCCGCCGGCCTCTCTCCGGTGAATCCGGGCCGGTGATTCGCTCCCTCTTGTCCCTCCCATCACTCCGGTGTCCTTCCCCCTCCCTTGAATCCCCGTGTGTTGCCCCGGCGAATGTCGCCGCCGTCCGCCGTCCATCTCGGCCTCCCCCTTCTTCCTCCACACGCCGGCCCGCGTGGCTGCCACGAAGGCGCCTCGTCGGCGCCAGCTCGGCCGGACCGGGTCAAGCTGACCCCGGTCAGCCGCTCCCTCCGTCCCCCGCTCGCGCGCGTGGGCCCGTCGTCTCCTAGTCCTCCGTGCACCGCGCCGTGCACCGCTCCCCCTCCTGAACCCCAGCACCGCCCCTGCGTGCGCCTCCCTCATCGTGAACCAGGCCGCCGCCATGCGGGCCCCACCCGGGACCCCGTGAGGTGAACTTGGTCCACCGGACCGCTCCCTCTCTCCCGGGCGCCCCTAATGGGCCGCCTCCTCGCGCCCGCGCCGGCCCATTTGGTTCGGCCGAGCCGCAATAGCCTTCAGGCCGCGCCCTAGCCGCCCGAAGGAAGTCTAAATGACATCCCTCTTTCCTTTTCTTTTCCAAGGGATTTAATAAATCCTTTTTCCCCTATTCTATAAATCAATTCCTTATTCCAAAATTCTATAAATCATTTCCCTTGATCCTGCACGTAAGTGACAGTCAATAATATTCTTGAGAATATTATTTCTATAAATTTCATAAATCAATTTCCCCTTGTTCCACAAATATCTTCCTTCGCCCAGAAATTCCACTTAAACTTCCAAAATTCATATATCTCGATCCGTTCGTCTGATTGCCCCCGTTCAACTTCCAGTAATTCCGTAAAATTGAGATCTATGGCACTATTAATTAGTCTAAATAGGGTCTTTCTTTTGGTCTTTTGGTTAGGTTTTCGATTGTTTGCATATAGTCGCGGTTACCGGATTTTCGTCGATCGTGGATTTCTCGAAGATTCGTGAAGCTCAGTGAAGACCTTGAGCAAGGCAAGTCAACTTTGAACATCTTGCACCTATAATTTAAATCTAAGTATTTCTTTTCCGCAAATATTGCATGAATAGGATTTACATAAGTAATTCGGCCGCGGCTTAAGAGATAGCCTGCCGGCCCCCAAATCCTAACTGCTGCAATTACCCTCCTTGAATTATTGAACACTTAAACCTCATTTGTCAGCTGTTGTGCTTCGATGCATGGGTCCTCAGGCACACGCATCGGAACACCTTCCCTCAAATTTAAAATATCCAACGATGGGTAAAACTTGGGGTTTTACAAAAGACTTGGAAAAACCCGACACCTGGGTCGGTGCTTGCGAACTAAATGAATTTCCAAAATCGCAGACCGGGGGATGTACCGGGAGTACGGTTTCCCGCTCTTGCACTAAGGACCGTTTCCTTGGAATTTCATCCGAACATAAGACAAGTGCGACCACATGGGCGTAATGGGACGCCCCTGGCTGAGTAATTAGCTAATCGGGGGAGCCATGATGCCAAGAGACATGTGGATTCAACGGGGTGGTGCCGGGGAGAACCCCCGGGTTTCCTGGCACAGTATGGTCTGGGACCTAACCTGGTGTTGGTCTGGGACCCCTCTCGTTGGCATAAGATGAACCTGTGTCGACTTTCGAAATGCCTTGTCATGAAAGCCTCAAGGTCTCCAGATGTGGCCGTTCTGCACAGGCTGGTTGATCCGGGTTAGTAATGTCGTGTGGGTAAAGTGTACCCCATCTGCAGAAGTTAACAAACTGTTCGAATAGCCGTGCCCACGGTCATGGGCGGATGTGAAGTGATTCCTAGCGTAGTTTTGTTTGACTACTGTTTTGTGAAATTGCTGTTGTGAAATGGGATCGATGTTTGGAAAATCTGTGGCTGATGGGATCAGCTAGGCTCGGGTGGCCGTTTGAAAGCTGTTGCCGGGTGCCAACCTTGAATCAATTCAAAGACTGATACATTGCACATACTCAGACTGGACGAGACGCACTGTCTCATCCGTGTCGTTTGAGAAGTACTCATTTAGTTGTTTTAAAAGGAGTTTAAATAAAATCAATTGCAAAAACAACAGCCTTCCCTTGAAGCCTGCATTAAACACTTAATTCCCATGGCTTGCTGAGTACGAAAGTACTCACCCTTGCTCTCTCTCTCTCTCTCTCTCTATATATATATATATATATATATATATATATATATATATATATATATATATATATATATATATATATATATATATATATATATATATATATATATATATATATATATATATATATATATATATATATATATATATATATATATATATATATATATATATGGTTCCTCCGCCTTGAAGAGAAGATGAAGTGAAGCGAAGATTAGGGTTTCGTCTTGGTTCCTAATCGTTGCCTGTGGTGTTGGGTGTTAGTTCGTTGGTTCCGCTGCTGCTGTTGTTGTTGGTGTTTCCTCGTCCGCGTCATCGGTTGTATTCTCGGGCTGTCCTGAGCTGCAACCTAAGTTAAAGTAAATAAGTCCTCTATTTAATTTAAGAATTGCAATGATTCATATTTGTCACCGTGGGTACCAGCGCTATGTCCTGGGACTGGTACTGTGATCGCGGTTTCGTAGGAAGCGGTTCGCGCCGTTTTTCCTACGACACGCTCCTATCAGGTGTCGTTGTACGGCGGTGCCCGATTGGGGTGTGACAATGGAGGAGGAGATCCGGTGTCCGGCGGTGTGGTGGCTCAAGCGACGGCGGCGCCACGAGCCCGCCAGGCTGCGGTGGCGAGACGGAATCCCACGGGCAGTGATGGAGACTGGTGGCGGACCTCTCCCTGGAGCAGCGAGAGCGGAGGTGGACGCCAAGGCCGGCGCAGACGGGATAGACCGGCGGGAGTCGGCGGCGGGACCGGCGAGAGTGGTGGCCAGGCGGTCACCGGGTACCGGCTGACGGTCCAGGGGCATTGAGGTCGACTGGACTGGGGACGGGCGCCGGCGGCTACGGCGGATTTCTCTCGGGGGCGAGTCCGCCTCGACGTCGCGGCTGGAGTCTAGCCGTCGCTGAGTTCCTGTTGATCAGCAGGACCACATTCGCCCACCGCACCGTCACCTTGGGCAGCCTCCGCCGTGCCACTCCCTATCGACGCCGACCCGCCTCCACCGGTCGTCTCTACCGCCAGCGCCGGGGGTCAACAAGGAGCCATGACGGCGGGATCTGGCACCCGCGCCGTCGGCGACTGCAGTGGCGGTGGCGTGGGTGGAGGCCCTCTTGCTCCCGCGTCATCGCCGCCTGTCGCCACCACCGTCGCGTCGTCGCCTGTCGCCGCCGCCTCGCCACCGGACTCCCGCCTCCCCACCGGCCTCCTCCCCACCCACCGACTGGGTTGCTAGTGAGAGAATAAGAGGAGAGAGGAAGAGAGGTGGAGAGGGGAGGGGATGAAGAGGCTGACATGTGGGGCCCACGTGGGTCCCACGCTGAGTCAACTGTCACATCGGATAAAACTGGAGTCAAAAACTGCCGAGGGACCTAATTTACACTAGTTTTGTAAGTTGAGGGGTGTGTTGAAACCGGTTTTACGGTTCAAGGATGATTTTATAACTCGATGGCAAGTTGAGGGACCTTCGGTGTACTTTTTCCAAGTATGGCAGGCTAAGGAAATTCTTGGTCCAACCGTTCAGGTGTGCATTTTGCAGCCCATGGTCCCATCGATGCCTCGTTAAGGCAGATTAGTCCCAATAGATAGGTTGGTTGGATTAAGTTGGATGGAATTTAATAAACGTGGAATTGTTTTTTATAATCCCTCTCAAAACTATTGAGAAAAATTAACCGAACAAGAGAGAAGAGAGAAGAACTCTGGGTAGAAATATGAGATATATAATATACAGAGTTACATGCCAAGGTAGGGGACATCCCATTTTCTTTCAATTTTTAAGGAAATAATAATTATACAAAATTAGTGAATATAACGCGCTAGACTTACATGACACTCATCCGTATTAAAATATAAAGGATTATATCCTTTAATTTTATCTCATAATTAACGGATTATATATTCCCGAGATAATTTATTCATTGCATATATCATCTTTTGTACTTTTATTCCCCACCCACGATATTTTCTACTAGAATATTTCCCTACCAGCTTTTGTACTAATTTATTCTTCAACCATTACATTTTATACCCATAAGTTACTTGAAGTTTGATATTTTACCTCATAAATCATTTTTGTTGCAAATGCCTACACACCTACTTAGTTCTGTTGCAAACTGAATAATACGTGGGCATTTACAACAAATTGATACATGAGATGAAATATCAAATTTCAAGTGATTTATTGGGAGGATTTCGCAATTTCCCCTTTATACTATGCTTTGTCCTTTTTCCACTTTCTCACTTTTGAAAAAAAAGGGAGCATACTCTCTTCTATCATCCGGTGGAGGGAGTACTAATCAAAATACACATTTAGTAATGCTTACCTTTACTTCAATCACAGAATTTTATATGTCAATCACACTTTCAGGTTACAGACACATTTCAATAATCACATGGATAGTACATAATGTATGTTCCAACCGGTAAACCTTATTTCCATTGTTTTTTCAGATGGACAAACATGATGTGGCTATAGCTATAGTCCACACAACAACACACACAAGCAATCAAGCACATCCCAGGTCCCGGGACGATGAAATTAGGAGGCTACTTCTGCTTCTCATGTGCCTCCCTTCTCTGCTGGGCAATCGACTCGAATAGGCTCCCATCGAAGCAGCGGCGAACAGCCTCCTTCCTGAGGAATCCTTCCTCATCTTTCGCAAGCACGTAGAGCAATATCCACTCCCCCTTACTCGCGATCCTGAACGCACACATGCATGTATTTACACCAGCAATTCAGCATGCAGAGGTAGGAAGCATTCAGAGAACGAACGGCAAAGAAATCGCTAGGTAAGTATCGTTGCTGCATATATAGGAGTGTTGATCAGCTGTTCTCACCTCCCAAGCAAGTCGAGCGCCACCCTTTGGCCTTCGGTCATCCGCCAGATATCGCCGAACGTGAGCTTGTCCGGCGCCGTGCGGGCGTTCTTGCTGAAGATGCTCTCGAAATTGACCGGCATAAACCTTTCGTAGTTTCAGGACAAAAAAGGCAATGAAATGTCACCGTGTAAGTACTGGATTATTACAAGTCTACAACAACTAGCAGTGTGCAATGGGTCGACGATGGTTTACCTTCCCTCGTTGTCGTACGTCGAGCTATCGCTGCCGTGCTTAGCCCTGTGGATGTTTTTTATGTGTATAGGGAACAGGAGAGATGGTATCCAGCTCTGCACGGTCGATCAAATTTTCAATGTCTAGTGCAGAGAAATGTATACCATCTTGGCATCTTCTTGGTAGAAACCCCAAAAAAAAAGTTACTTTTGGACTTACTGGCAGAGTTGGGTAGCTTAGACCAACGTTTATGGCTATCGCCAAAAAGAACGAAACAATCACGTTGAAGCCCAATTCCCGTAGTCCTGTGTAATTTTTACACCTTTTCATCAAAGGTTTTGTACCCCTCAACAAGTAATGTTCGGACTAATATTGTGAAGGTGAAACGGAGATACCGCCGTGACAACAAAAGAGACGTATGAATACTGTAGAATATGATTCTATCGGGCTGAATGATCTTCCGATATATACAAATATTTTATTCGGCTGAACAATAATAGCCGTTTAATTTTTTTTTCCGCAGCAACAATGGAGCTATATGTTTTGTAGTATGTACCTCCATAAGTTTCCCATGGATAAACGATACCGTCGCCATCCAGGTCGAAGAAAGCCACATGCTGCTGCAGCACACTCATCTGCCGGTGGTCACGCCCCTCGGTTCCTTCAGGATGGTACACGTCCGGAGCAACCAGAGCTCGGGCCAAATCTGCGATCAGAATCGTTGTTCAGCCGAATTCAGAACTAGAACTAGATCGACAGACAAAACTAAAGCTGTAACCGATCTCATCGAGGCAAACAGATACTCACAGGGCTTCGGAATCTGCACTTCCAAGTCCGCTCGGACCGGCCGTTCTCTCGTCACCGGCGCCTCCGCCGCCACGGACGACAGCGCATCGGTCGGCGCTGCCTTGCTAGCCGCCTCCTCCGCCATAGCGATCTCGATCAGTAGTCGGTTTAGCAAGATGCGTATATACTGGTGTAACCTGTGTGGAATTCTCGCTTTGCAAAATTGCAAACGCCCGGCCCAGCAGCGCCCCTGTTCTTATACGCGAGGAGAGAGCAGCATGGACGACGACGGTGCAGCGTGCAGGCTAGCTTGAGTTGCAGCATGGGGGCGAGCCAGTGTGCCTGGGGTGAACACGCAAAGTACGTGAGAGCTGGCGTGTGTCGCTAGCTGTGTTAGCGGTGTGCGCACACCTGGAGCTCTCCCGTTCTCTCTTCCGTGCTTCGTCGATGTATGAAGTATGAACGGGAGACGCATCGGATTGGATTGACGGATGGGGGATATGTGCACGTGTCACGTCGTTATCGATCGATCGGATCGCGGACGCAACGCGAAAGGAGAAAACGGTGGCCGTCTCTACCATTTTGCCACATGCGTGAAACTAACAGTAGTGATGCGGGGACCGCACCAGAGTTATCGGCCGGCTAGCTTGCGCGACGCGACGTCGCGAGGATGTGGTCGATGCGGAAACTACAGGAACCGTCGCGTCGCGTGTGCGCGCTTGATGCGGAAAGCACCGGAGAAAACCGTGCTTTGCTTTCTTGGATCGCGATACTTAACCAGCGTGTGCTGCCGCACCGTGACAACTTTGGCTACAAAGCCTACCGGAGGCAACGCGCGCTCTGCCTAACGAACCCACGGATCATCATGACTCATGAGGTGTAGCCGTGTAGGTGTTTGTGCCACGACGCCGCGGGTTCTGGCGTTAGTCGCGCGAGGGATATGCCAGGCGCAAAAAGAAATGCTCGGCTTCACGTTTTTTCTACATTTCGCCCCTTGGCGTTGGGAGAAAGATGGGAACCACGGCACGATGCGTTGCAGCCTTGCAGGCTTTGCAGCGCGTGGTCCAAGTTAAGTGCGAGTTGTTTCGGGGAGGCAAAGCAACTGGGCTGTCAATTGAGTTTTGGCGGCGGGTGAATAAGATTTTCTCAAATGGCCACCACTGCCAAAGGAAAAAGTACACCGAAGGTACCTCACTAGTCATCCGGATACAAAATCGTCCAATAACCGCAAAACTAGATATATATATATTCCCCTTAACTATACAAAACCGATCAAAATAGGTCCCTCGGCGGTTTTTGACCCCGGTTTTGTTCTACGTGGCAGCTCAGTCAGCGTGGGACCCACATATCAGTATGACACTCTCTCTTCCTCCCCTTCACTCGCGCCGAGCAACGCGAGGCGACGGTGGTCGCGACTCCGGCGGTGAAGGGCGGTGGCTGGCCCGGAGCTCGGCGGGGCGAGGCGGAAGAGGAGGAGGGCGGCGCCGTGACGACGGCCGGCGACGGCTGCGGCGGTGGCGGCCGCTGTGGCCGGCTCCACGGCGGCCAAAGATGGGACCGGGGAGGCGACAGCGAGGAGCCGAGCGCCGCCACTGCGCTTCTTCCTTCTCAGCGGCCGAACGCGTCGCCTCGTCGCCACGTCGGGAACCTGGAAGCGGCGGCGTGTTGGACGAGTAGTCCTCGTCAATCCGGAGGCGGAGCGCGTGCAGGGGCAGCGCGGAGAGGCGGAGCAGGAGCGGATGGAGGCGGGACGGGTGGGAGAGCGAGGCAGTGAGCGACCCGTCGGGGGTGACGGCCACCGCGCCACGACCGCCTCCTCCCAACCGAGGCGGCGTCTTCGCCGACCTCCGCGCCACCGCCTACTCCTCCCAACCGAGGCCGTCGCGGCCTCCCCCTCCTCCTCCTCCTCCTCCTCCTCCTCCTCCTCCCCGCCTTCGCCTTCCGCCACCGCGGCCGCCAGCCGCCTCTCCCCGCTCGCGCGGTTCCTCCTCGACGCGTTCCGCCGCCACCAGCGTTGGGGCCCGCCCGTCGTCGCGGACCTCTCCAAGCTCCGTCGTGTGGCTCCCAAGCTCGTCGCCGAGGTCCTCAGCACTCGCCCGCCACCGCCGCCGCCGCTCGCGTTCCCGTTCTTCCTGTGGGCGGCGCGGCAGAAGGTTCCCGGTGTTCCACGTGCACGCGAGAGAGAGAGGAGGAAGGGAGATAAGAGGGGAAAGAGAGGGTGACGTGGAGACCTGACATGTGGGTCCCACGCTGACTCAGCCGCCACGTAGACCAAAACCAGGGTTAAAACCACCAAAAAGACCTCGGGTGTCCGGTTTTATGTAGTTAAAGGACCCAGCATATCTGGTTTTGCGGTTCGAGGACGTTTTCGTGTCACTATGACAAGTTGAGGGACCTTCGGTGTACTTTTTCCCACTGCCAAATGTACCAAACCCGCACAAAAGCGGCCCAATTCCTACGTGAACCTTTTATCAGCACAAACCGAATGCTGAAACATAAAGTAAAAAAGAGTGAATTGTACTTTCAATCATTTGCATTCTTTTCACTTTGAATTAGCTATTGTTATTATTTTTGTACTATAGGCCATCTAAACGGAATTAGTTATCAACATCCTCAAGCACATTAGCATCCTCATACCGAATATTTTATCTATTTACGTACAACTCACATCTTTATCCGAGAAATGTTATATGTGGTTAGATAAAAGAGTTTAGGTGATCCAAAACACCAAAAATAAAAAGAGAAAAGCCTAGTCGAAAGTAAAAATATAAGATAAAAGTGGTCAAATTTCGATAAGAAAAAGGTGACCAAGACGCAATTTACTTATATAAAAATCATCAAACGTTCTAAGCACAGGGGAAAAGGCTCTAAAATGTGTCACACAATGAAACAACTGATTAATTTCTATTGGCAACGGCCACTCTACATGTAAACTGAGTACAGATTATTGCTAGTTAAAACCCAAATAACTTGAAACCAAACACTGTTCTTCTTCCTTTCATGGAACAGAGAGGCCGATGTCGCGCCCTTTGGACGACACGTCGGGACGGTATCTCTTCCACGGCTTGTAGTCCTTCTCCCCGAGCATCTTCTCCACCTCCTCGAACTGCAGTCCCTTGGTCTCCGGCACGGTGAAGAAGACGACGACGAGCGCGAAGAAGGAGACGGCGCAGAAGAGGAAGAAGGTGGCCGACGTGCCCAGCGCCTTGGTGAGGCTCAGGAACGTCTGCGTGACGATGAGGTTGGACACCCAGTTGGCCACCGCCGCGATGCCGCCGCAGACGCCCCTGAACCGCAGCGGGTAGATCTCCGAGTTGACGATCCATGGCACGGTGCCCATGCCCGGGGAGTAGGAGACGATGTACGCGCCGAGCGCCACCAGCGCCAGCCACCCGAAGTTGTTGGGGCACCCTTCCGTGTAGAACTCCCGGTTCCCCGCGTGGCACGTCCGCCGCGACGCTTCGCCCGCCGCCAGGCACGCGCCGGGGAGGAGCTGCTCGATCGTCCAGAAAGCTCACTTCTCATATCAATGGCAAGAACAGCAAGAACAACATCAAGAGACAAGAATGTTAGTACCTTGTTTCCTCCGTGGGCGCAGAAGCCGCAGGTGGACTGGGCCTTGAGGCAGTTCATGCAGTTCCAGCGGGCGCTCGGGCTGTACTCCGGGCACGTCTGGTTGGCGAACACCCGCGTCTCCAGGTCGCTGACCGGCGGCGCGTGGTGCGCGGCGCCGAGGAACGTGCCGCCGAGCACGGCGAGCCACAGGACGATGCCGACGAGGCTGATGATCATCAGGCGACGGCGGCCGGCCCTGTCCACGAAGAACATGCTGACGATGGACCCGATGGCGTTGAGGCCCGAGGTGATGAGGGACAGCGCCATGGCCGTGTTGTTCGACGCGAAGCCGGCCAGCTGGACGATCGTCGGGCTGTAGTACATGACGGTGTTGATGCCGACGAACTGCTGGGCGACCTGCGCGATGACGCCGGCCATGAGCCCACGGCGGACGACCTTGCTGCTCAGTGCCTTCGTCAGCTTGCCAACCAGACTCTGCTCGCCGATGGAGCCCTCCAGTTGTTTCTCATGTTCAATTGATCGGCGCATCGAATCGATCTCTTCTTCAACCTCAGCCGCGGGGTAAATCTTCCTTAATATGGCTTCAGCCTCCTCTTTCCTATCCTGTGCAGAATTCAGTAATTTCCAGCACAATCTTTTAGCTTGACAGAGTCAAATTTGCTACAAAATTTACTTGTGATTTGTGCATATGTAACAATGTACTTCCCTTGTACATCTACGTTTCCATGTAACAATGAACTAAACACGTATGTACATTTTTTTTTCTTTAAGCAAAGCATCTGTACATAAATACTGACCTGTCTGTATAGCCACCTTGGTGATTCAGGTAGCATACACATCAATATGAACTGAATAAAAGCAGGAAGACCTGCAATGCCAAGCATCCACCTCCATGTTCCCTTTACCTGACAGAGTCATTGAGATATGATTACTGCTGCACCTTGAAAAAGACATGGTACAGCACGAGCTTTCAGTGTACACAGGTGAGTAACCTTAGTGAAGGCCAGATTAATGAGGTATGCCATGAACTGCCCTCCGGTAATAAGAAGTCCATTTGTGCTCACAAGTGCACCTCTGATTCTAGCTGGAGAGGCTTCAGAAATGTACAAAGGTGCTGTCATGGAAGCCATTCCAACCCCAAGACCAACAAAGATCCTCCCAATAATGATGACAAACGGTGTTGGGGCAAGGGCCATGATCAAGGCACCTGCGAGGAACAGGGAATCGGCGATCAAGATGGAAGGCTTCCTTCCAAACTTGTCGTTCATCCAGCCACCAAATCCTGCTCCAACTATGGCTCCAGCTACAGCCATACTCACTATCGTTTCCTGCATTTCAGATCAGGGCAAATCCCATCAGATTTTGTCAACACGGAATGCTGTATTCTGAAGAAAAGCAGTTGTACTACGGAAAGTGAAAAGTTAAATCAAAGTGAGAATCAGGAGAAGCCAAATGTACCCTAAGTACAGTGCTCTTTTCGACCGCAGTAAAATCATCTCGAATATACAGAAGTGCTCCAGATATGACACCTAGCAAAACAGTAGATTAATTAAAAAGAATCGAAATTTGTCATCTGTGTTGCATTTCCAAAGTGGAGCTAAATGTTTGGAAACATAAACAACATTATGATACTTAATAGACTACAGAGATACTTAAAAAGTAAATAAATGGACAATTGAAAAGGACATAATAGCAAAACTTGAACTTTGACAAAATTCAGTAAATTATTTTTGTTGTAGCCTATGCCATGTAACAGTACCTGTATCATATCCGAAAAGAAGACCACCGATGCCGGCAGAGAAAACAAGCTGAAGAATGTAAGGCTGGCTCCAGGTCAGCCGCAGACATTCCTTAAATTCAGCCTTATCAGCTAGAGTTGCACCCCCTTCCATTGCATTCAAGGGCTTTTGCGCACCCAACGTAGGTTCAGATTAGATTGGTCACGCAGGAATGAAACATAAATTGTCCTGTATTATTACACAGAATTAAAATGCTACAGAATTAAATAGAAGATTTGTCAATGTAGGACCTATAATAATACTATGAATCGCAACAACGAAGAAGTGCCATAGATTAAGAAACCCAGCAAACTATTTATTCTGTTCAGTAACAGAAGTTTCATAATACGAATGATGGTTCACTGTTTCAAACATCATGATTGCTATACTTGTTTGGATCACATCATATAAAACTGTGAGCGGCATCAATCGATTATAAAATCAGGGAAGATAGAGATGAATCTCGATACCTACGATGTAGGACAGAAAAATCTCCTCAGAATGTGCCTTTCCAAACCTTCAGGACAGAAGAAGCATGGTGTGTTTCTCGACAGGAGTCCCTTTCTTTTATAGGATGGCGCAACCAACATTTACAACGGAAGAACAGCCTTAAAACCACAATCCCTAAACGTAACGACAATCCAAAATCGCGTGTTTCATCGCAGGGAGGAACGCGGATAAGTCTCACCCCGACTCGCCTAACATAAACAACGAAATCTCAACGATAAGATCTACAGAAGAAACCGACTCAACCGATCTCCCGCTAAAAAAGAATCCTTTCACCGGAAAGGAGCCACAAACCCCGAGAACCCCAGATAATTCCCGACCTTGCGATCCGTGAGGACGCCGCGGCGCCACGAGTAGGAAGAACAAGAAGAAGAACTGGCAGTGTGCTGAGACGGAAAACTTCACCTCACCGAGAAACAGAAACGGGGAGAGAAACCCCAGGCTGCCGGGAGCCCGGGACGAGAGCCGCGCGAGCCCAGCACAGCACACGAAACACACTCCTTCCCCACCCCACCGCGCCTCCACCACGGACGACGAGCAAAGTGGCAGGCGCGCTGCGGCAGCCGGGCGATTTTACTGAGGACGCTCCCCTCCCTTCCCGTCCACCCGCGCGTGGCGTGGCAATTCAATGCGGGGGCTTAGGCTGGCACGCGCACGCTCGAGTGACGCTTTGCCGATTGCCAGTGTGAGTATATCCGATAGATAGAGAGACCGACGCGCGCGGTGGCCCTCGCGGAATCGCCGAATCGAGTCGTGGTGATAACTGTAACTGCTCGATCCCTTTGACTCGCCGGATTCTTGATCCCGCGACCCCTGCGTCCTGTACGTGCGTGCGGCCGGAGCGCTTGCCTTTTTGACCGGGCTATCTGTAAGCGCGCGCAGTCCCATTTTGTTGGAGAGCAATTTTGTTGGGGAGCGGGTGGTGCGACGCGCGATTAAAGGGAAGTTTGGTTGCATTTGCCGTAACTTGTCAGTGTCACAATTCCGTAGCTATTTATTTGGTTGATGATATAAGTTATATTTTCCTTTAAAAATGGTCCCAGTGTCCCACATGTCATAGACTTGTATTAGTTTTACAGTATTTATTTGATTGGTGTTATAACTATGGCTAACCATACTATTTCTTCGTATGGCCCCACATCATAGACTTGGATTTTTAGTTAACTTTGGCTAAGTCATGGCTAGCATATTCTATGTCAGGCATGTCTTACTTAAAGTGTAGTTTGGAAAAGGTAGTAAGCAATCAATCATCTGCTAAGAGTACGAAAGGCGGTGCTAGGACCCATATGAGACACTATCAGGTTGCGCTAAAAAGGAATAAGTATATTTGTCTCCCTCATCTCCTGACCCTGACCCTAGATGAATCGTCTTTCTCAAGTCTCAATCGTAGAACTGGTATAACACCTCCCACATATTCAAAAACCGGTGTAAATTGACTCCTCGGTGGTTTCAAAAGTGATTTCGTCCTATGTGGCACTTATGAGACCCACATGTTAGTGAAGAAAAATAAAAAATTAACAGTCCCACATGCCAGTCATCTTAATCTCCTTTTCTTTTTCCTCCCCTCTCTCGGTGACACCGGTTAGCATTGTTGGGGTAACAGTGGCGAGGTTTTGGGGAAGAGAACATGGAGCCACACGAGCGCGAGGCAGGGGAGGGACAAACGGGCGGGAGGACACGATCACTACCATGACATCCCTCTCTACTGCTGGGCTTGTCTCCATGGTGTCATCACCAAGAGGCGTTACATTAAGATGGGTGGCACGCGGGAGAGAAACTCGCCGGCTGGCTGCAAGGCGTGGGCTTCTGGGGACTTGGCCAGCTCTAGTGCGTGCGGGAGGAGAAGCTCGTCGGCGACCACGCACGTGGGGAGGACTTGACTGGCTCCAGCACGCGTGGGAGGATAAGCTCATTGCCCAGCTACACACGTGGGGAGGACCTCACGGACTACACGTGTGGTTCCAATCCTTCCTCCTACTACTCTCCTGCCCCTCCCTCCCCCACTCACTCCTCAGTGCTCCTCTCCCTTTTGTCGAAGCCATTTTCGCTCACCTTCACAACCGCCGCCTAGAGAGGGAGAGAATGGGAGAGAGAGGGGACATAAAAGGGTGAATAAAAAGAAAACGGATGTTAGGACAACTAATTTGTGAAGCTATTATTTTCTCTCAGTGACATGTGGATCTTATGAGTGTCAGGTGGACCAAACCGTTTATAAGCAAGAGAGCAGATGAAATAGAAAAAGTAGACTTATTCCGTGTAAAAATGTGGGATCGTTTACAGCGAGAAAAAAAATGCACCAGCCGGGAATCGAACCCGGGTCTGTACCGTGGCAGGGTACTATTCTACCACTAGACCACTGGTGCGCTTGATGTCCTTTTTTGAAGAAAAGTTTTATTGAACTTATCAATAAATCCTGAAAACCGGGGCCATTACTCTCATCGGAATGATCAACGTACGTTTGGATGCATTCAGGGCCTATACGGTTTGGAGGAAATTCATGGGAATTTTGAAGGAATTTAACTGGTGACTGTAAAATTTTCTAAAAATTTCATGCGTTTCGAAGGAGCGTATCAACGAGATCCGCCCCAGATTAATGCAACTTGGGAGGTGCAGTGAGCTTCCACATTGCCTTCACACCGGAACATCATTTGCACTCTAAGATAGGTCATCCATAAGCTCGTAATTACTCTCGAAAATCTATTTCGAGAGTGTCCTATCAGCGTGAGCTAGGGGATCGAACAGAGTACTAAAATCTTCTTCCGAGTGAGCTACACAGCGTCCGCAGCGAATATAAAAGATACTCACGTGTGACTAGCAACATGCCTGTTATGCTCTCCAGACCTTGCAGGCATAACTTGCATATGTGATGGACAACGCACATTTTCGTCATGTCTTGCAATGACAGCATATCTCATTGGCTGATAAGCAATCAATCGATAATGACCTTTTATGCCAGTTGATGAATAAAACACATGGATATACAAAATATCGTGCCTAAACCCACAAAACAGAGAATTAGCACCGAAGGCAATTAGAACAAGGCTCTACAAGATTGCGCAACCTCCCGCCGATACCACTGTCGTCTAAAGATAGAAACGCAACCACTGTTGCAGGCGACTTCCTTCTGTTTTCTTGAGTCTAAGGGCAGAATATTCATGGAACCGAATTGTCACCTTTATGTGATCCCAGACTTGCAAACTGGACATAGTTTCTTCCTTCTTAGCCATTCGTCTATGCACTGCAGAGTGCAAACAGATGACATCAGAAATGCAACAGGATTCACTCTCAAAAAAAAAAGAAGAAAGAAATGCAACAGGATTCAGCAAATATCAATGATATATAACAATCACACTGCATACTTCTTTATGGAACATGTGAAAGCATGGCAAGCGGCGGATCGTATCACCAATAGAGGGATTATCAAGGCAAACTGCACACGGCTCTTCAATATTTGACTGTTCAAAGCAGAAAACCCATACTAGTTAGGACTTTCAAAGCAAACAAACAGTAAAAAAGCAATATGTTGTGAATCCTACTCAAATATTTTACCTGGATTACTGACTGAGGCAAATTATTGATCTGGCTTTCTGAAGCACCAGCATGCTGGTGGTTATTTTCATCTAATGCAAGCAGTGCATCATAATCATTTCTGCAAGGAAACTTCCTTTAGTTAAAAAAAATATCAAATTTTCCAATCAAATAAAACTCGTTAATATCAGCAAAATGGTATCACGGTATATACTTCCCTATCATTACTGTATACTAGCACTATTACTTTTCACAGGCATAGAAGAAAGTCACCCAGCAAAACAAGTAAATAAAGATTATCAAAGAAATATTCAAGTTGGATGACAACTTATATGAACCAGCTATGATATTCGGTGAAAAGCACAGCAGGTAAAGCAATGGAAGTAACAACAGGAGAAAGTCACTTACAGATCAATATTAGGTTGAATATGTGCAGCAGGGTATCTGGAAAGAGCTCTCTGCAAAAATGTTGGCTAGAAGCTGTTAATTATCTTTCGGAATCATTTCAATAAAAGAACCACCAACTGTAAATGTGATGAAAGGCTTTACTTAATCTGAAGTAATCTACTACACAACAATGTATAAGGGGCAGCCTCTCAATCATACACACAACCCAACCGTTAGGTAACACAAAAGGGGATCTTGTTTCCTTTGTAAAGGACAGGAAATGCATGAGGGGATCAAATACTACAAAGAGATGAAATCAACCAGTTTGATAAAATATGAAATTTATTGAATCTACTGAAAAGCTCAAACAGAGCTAAAGTACAAAACGACGGTTGAAATCAGTGTCAGTTTTGAGCCATAAAATAAACGCTTTATTGGCTATAGAAGGACATATAAAAAACCTAAATATTTGCCCTTCCAAATTTCAGTGTATGTCACAAATAAAAAAAAACATAGAACAAACTTCATAGCGTCCTTAAGCTATTTGGCACATTTTACAATAGGTTAAGAACTAGAATTTAGTTTATACTGTAATGCACATGACATGGAAGCAAAGCAAGATAAATGACAGTTGACTTTTTAAACCAAAAGATTTTTCCTGTTCAGAAGTAGTATCAAGTTTTATAGGCAATAATATTGTTACAGGCAAGAGAAAGAAATACCACTCCCAAAGTTATTAGGGTAGCATACCTGGTAAATTATTCTTCTGTTGTTTGAGTCATATCGAACCCTATTAGCATGCTGAGGAACAGTTGAACGCAATACCCTTGGACCTCTCTAACAAAAAGGAACAAGGAAAAGAGAAAACATGTCAATGTCAACAGATTAGTGTATTGTTAAACAACACATTCAAGGAACTCTGTCATAAAACAAAGCCCATCATTTGGATCAACCACAAGAAAAGGCTGGTTTGTTATGGGCAGCATGAACTGTCATAACTTGTGCAAACTGAAGGATTCCTGTAATTTCATTTTCGGCAACTGTGATCTCACATAGTAAAGACAACAGCAGTGTGTGCTATAGAAAGCTAACAGATGTGTGGATGGCATACTACTGACGAATGGAGCAACAACTATGAGACCCGACCCTCATTCACACAGGCACGCTGTGGATATGGAGAAAGTAAAGATGAACAGCAAGGTGCTCTTACTGTAGTGCTTTGGAACCGCCTCGCAGTTCTAGATGTCGGCTGCGCATTATCTTCATGTTGAAGTGACATTGCTATGATCGCATCAATCTGCTTTATTAAAATAAAATATCATTGTACAGCTCGCAAAAGTATTTTGAGAGAGAGAGAGAGAGAGTCAGGAATTACACCTCTTCTGTGGGAACAACATGAGGAGTTTCATTGTAAAGCTGCTCCTGAAGTTGGCGAGCCAATAACTCATCAGACTCCAACTGTTCTCTTATGTTGGGATCCACTGAGGTCCGATTGCTGCTACCAATCCCACTCAAACTAGGCCTTACTTCAGGAGAGCATATGTCATCAATATCTACTACAGGAATATGATGACGGTGAGTGGTATGATTTCTAGCAGCTGTTGAGTCTGATGATGCAACTCTAGGTTGATCAACATCAACAGAGCTAGAGCTTTCACCAGGATGGTAAGAACTTGCGATGCGCTTCCTCTTTCTGCTACTGATCCTTATTGTTCTATTAACAAAACTAGCAGTCTGCAATGTTTTTGCTCCACCAATTGAGTTATTGTTGTCTCCTCCCTCAATTGAGTTATTGCTGTCTCCTGCTGCAGATGCTCGATCCAGATTAGACTGTTCAGAAGATCCAGATTCTCTTCCACAACTATTGGTCATCTTACCTGATAGTGGCATGGGTATATTACTAGTATTATTGTGCGTTGTTCTCCAACCTTGCTCAGAACCTATACCGGTGTGATCATTGTTTGCAACGGAAGAAGAATCTCCCATGGATCTTGGACAAACCCTAACAATAGTGAAAGTGCAGGTAAAGGTTCTAGACATGCAATAATCTAAACATAGCAACAAATTAATCATGCATTTTTGTAAGTCCAACAATGGAGCAAAACTAGTTTAGTCATACTGTATGATTTTAAAGGAAGGTTATTTTGCTGAAAAAAAAAGATTTGTAAAAAGAATTAGCATCTCCTGCTTACAATTTTCAAAAGTTCACAAATTGTAACCACATGCACAAGAATTTTGTAAACTTAAATTCAACCAATAAAATTACTACCCTAAAAGCCAGAATTTACCTTATCGCAAATTCACAGTTCTTTTAAACAAAAACATTTCCTCCATATCTTGTACTCATATTGATACATCCTAGATATAAATGAAATGAACTGACAATGCCCATAGGAAAAAAGAGACAGGACATACCTCCTCATATAAGCCTCTCCAGACTGCTTAGCACCCACGACATCATGGGAAATTTCTTTTCCTTTATTCTTGTTACCTTCAGAAAAAATACTGTTCACTTGATTTGCAGCCAGTGGAATTACCGTCTCCCCAGCTCTGCCTATTGCCGACTTTCTCCCTGACCTTTTTTCCATGTCAGTTGCAGTGTTTCCCTGCCTTCTTATTATAGGTGAACTATCAGTAAGATCTATCACATTTCCCTTCCCAGAAGCATCAACCTGAGTATCTGGATAGTGTAAGAGTCCACTTGTAGAGCATATTTCTCGCTTTTCATCAACCTTCAGACTTCTTTTGGCTATGTTGGAGGGAGAAATACAACCATTCCGCACCAGCTTTCTTTGGCCCACATGCCTTTGAGGAACAATGCTTGGTGTAGAGCTTGAAATTCCTGTTGTGCCCTTGTCAGTGATCTCTTCCCCTTTGCCCTCTCTAGGACTCGATACTGAAC
Source organism: Oryza sativa Japonica Group (assembly GCF_034140825.1). Lineage (NCBI taxonomy): Eukaryota > Viridiplantae > Streptophyta > Magnoliopsida > Poales > Poaceae > Oryza > Oryza sativa. The sequence goes on from NC_089038.1 coordinate 26,078,445, forward strand.
AGACATTAGCACCTACTACTTCCTTCGGCTTCTTAAAGGTGATAGTCCCCATTCTGTTTCGTGGTTTTCCCACCGTAGTAGTAGGAAGACCTGATCCTAAACAGAGAAAGTCAGCATTGCAGCTATTGGCATCCCGTGCACTAATATCCCCTTTTCTGATTTGGCAACTACGGTCCCTTTCTCCAGAGCCCCTGCAATTTATATTGTTTGAAATATTCATGCTCTGATCCAAACCAGATTTTTTTGGCACCTTTTCATTCTCAACAGATGTCTCTATCGTCCGACCTGATTTTAGCAAGGATGATCTTGCTTCAGGATCTTCTGCCACTGGCAGCAATCGTGCCAACTCGGCTTGTTTAAAAATATCGCCAGCATCTAAAGGTGCAGGCGACACACTACTTGCATTGCCTCTACTTGATTGACCCTGGATGGAGTTATTTGTGATCTTAAATTTAATTCTTCGCGATGGTAATGGAGTTCCAGCTGCTTTTGCAATACCTCTCCTAGCAGCTGGGCTAGATACAGGGCATGTTGACTGCTGTATTCGGTCAGGGGTGTCCGGAACCTCAAAGATGTGATCAGGGTTTATGTCAACCATGGTATCCCACCGAAACTATTTCAGTTACAGATAGCTTGCCTCCTCTCCTTTACATGTCAATTTATGATTAAAATTCTCCAACACTTCCTACAAGATACAGAGATGTTATGAAAAGAGCTGCCTTACAACAAGAACCAGTAAGTAAGATTTGTTTTAGAAAGAACAAATAAACTTAGCAGGAAAATTTGGTCTGCAGTAAAAAAGAAAAGAAAAGGGGAACTGTTTCTGTAGTAACATGCAGCAGGTGCTTGGCACCAGAACCCACAAGATGATGGCCAACATGGAGGTGGATGCTGGAATCCTTAATCTGGTTGGTGAAGGAACGAGGTCATGAAGTGTAAGTAACAATGATGGTCTGGACCATTTTCACTGGATTCACAAGCTGCTCCCAAATATATTGCCAAAGAAAGAAATGTAGAAGTAAACAACAAACTGGACTGGATCAAGTGAATACTTTCTTCAAAGAGCATGCTTCCTTGAATACTCAATTCTAGCTTCCAGATATAATTATTCAAGTGCAAATAATAATCAGTACTTTCTACTTATCGTGAAATCCACCGCTTGCTAGAGTTGATTCAAAACAGAATATATGAACTTGCAACAAATGGGGGTCTAAAGATGAGATATTTTGTCTTTGTAAATTATAAGGAAATCAGTACCTATGACCTACTACTACTGTTAAAGAACTAAAATTGGTTCAACTCGACAGAGAGAAAAATCATAACTCCAGCTACAAAATGGCAGGGTAATGATACCCCCCTCTAAAATACAAATACATCATCAATATTTCACCCATCTGAAAATCAATAGAAGAAATGTAAATGGCTGTTCTAACATCGAATTAACAATCTTGTACTGCACCCCATCTCTTAGGAGAAGTCTTAAAGTGGGGCGTGAACCAAAAATTTGGGGAAATAAGCTGCTATTAGAACTAAATCGATTAAATCCACACAAGTGATATGATGGATTTGGGTGTCTTATTAAATACTGAGATACGTATTTGATTGCACACAGCAAAGAACAAAATCGTTCTTGGAACAACAGATCAAAACTACCAGTAAAAACAAATCACCCTAGATGGATCATGGATCTCCCTTCCGCTCCACGCGAGATCAGGGGAGGGGCCTCCGCCTATCGAGAACCGCCGCTGCGGCGGGAGGGGACTGCCACAAGCGAGATTGGGCCGAAAATCCCCAAATCCCAGCGAGGCCGCAACAACTAACCGAAGAAAATATATTTAAAAAAAAAATGAAACCGCGTACCTGGGCGGAGCACGATCTGGAGGCGACGGCGGGTCGCGGTCTCGCGGAGGATGGATGGATGGTGGCGGTCGAGATCGCCTCAAGCTCGTTGCATCTCTCTCTCGCTGGTTCGTCTGTTTTTTTTTTCCCGTCTTTTTCTCCTTTTTTCGGTTCGAAATTATCTACGCCCCTGTCCCCCTCGATTTGTTGTCGCCTGCTTCCAATCCAAATTCCGATTGCGAATTCGCCTCCCTCTGCCGCGTGAGCAGGACGGGCGTGAGCCCGTGAGGCAATCGGTGGGCTCTGGCGTCGCAAGCGAGCAGAGATGGGCCGGGCCAACACTTTGGGCCGTCAGCAGTACCCGTGGACCGTGGTCGTGACATATATGTACATCTTCTCCAAAGTTCCTCTCAAAGGGAAAAAAAAAACTACCTATATATTCCTCGACAAATTCTCTTAAAAGAAACTACTAACAGATATAAATATAGATGGGAATATCTATACATTTGCCGATATATTTTCTTCTAAAAGTTTATCAAATGTAAATATAGTACAATAGTAGTGTAATTAAATTCTAGCTTATATGTAACTACACTGTAACCGATGTGTAACTTTCATGTAATTTTGAAAACCGTTAGATTTGCTTTAAGATTCGTGCAAATGGAGAAGAAGAAAATCACAACGCACAAGTAAAGGGATTTGGTCCCATGATTTCCGCTTCGTGAAAATAGCATGTTATGGTAAGATTTTTAAAAGTTACATGTAAGTTACGATGTAAATACACTGTATTTACACCTGTCAATTCTTTATGCGAAAATTTGTCGATAAATGTATAGCAAAATTGATATGGATAGTCATAGTGTAATTATATTATAATAATTACAATATAATTTATATGTAACTTTAAAAATCTCGCAGTAACACGAAATTTCTAAGAAGCAGACGTCTCAGGACGAAATGCCCTCACACATATGCACGATATGATTATTTCCTTCACTGTTTGCATGAATCTTGAAACAAATATTGTGGCTAGAAATTATGTAAAAGTTACATGCAAGTAACATTGTAATTATATACAACTTAGATATAATTACACTACAATTAAACTATATTTATATTTGATAAATTTTTAGGAGAAAATTTATCAGCAAATGTATAGCAAAGTCAAAATAAAAAAATGATCTGGACGACGTGAACTTGCTGAAATTTACGAGCTACTGTATCAATTTACCACTAACGTTCAGTACTTCAGTCTACCATGATATGAACAGGAGCCAGGAGGGCCAAACAAATCACAAATGTATGTGGAAGTGGTCAAGTAAATAAGCCAACTTGCAGGGTAAGGCGTGACAGCGTGAGGATATGATGAATCCGAATCGAAAGAACAGTCAGTGTAACCATAGACTCAGGATTGCAGTGGGCTTTGCAGAAATGCATGAACATGGAAAGATGGGCAATAACCGGCGAGTAGCATCTTTTCACAATTATTTGCAAGCACGCAAGCAGGTCCAAAATCCAGAAGAACTTCTGCACCTTCATGTACATGAAATGAAATTGGCTTCACACTCTAAATCTTACACATTCTTACAAGGTGGACAACAAACAAGGACTTGGCACACTTGAAAATTTTCAAACGCTTAAATGAAGAGAAACAAGCTCATGCAGAGGATTTCTTCAGTGCTCTATCCAGCCTGACATTGAAGGGAGTTGAGTGCCAGTTTACCCTTTTGTCCTGCAGCAACCCACTGAAGCATCAGTACATCATTCAAAAATCTGAAGAAACATATGACTTGAGTGTTGAATGCACCTCTCTGTATTTGCTTGTCGTATTGGGGATTCCATTGGTTCCTGAATCTGATCTTGAAGAACAGTGTGCATTGTCTTGCTTGGTGCTACTCCAGTAACTTCCCACCGTACCCAAGATCGCCTCTTCACGGTTATGGCTGGGAGACCTTCGTGGAGATGATGTAGCTGATGATTGCTTAAGGTCATCGACCGTCAAAGCACCCAGGACAGGCCTTTCATCTCGGTTTACAGTTGAAATGGAACAAGGAGATCCACTTTGCACCTTGTCTACTGTTGAGTTATCTGAAGAAACCAACCAAGTAGAGAGGCTCGCATCCACAGAAACTTCCTTCTTGATAGAATTTTCAGGGGTTGCACCTACCTTTGGCACTGAATTTACATTCTCCTTATTCGACTTTTTAGCTGGTGCTGCTTGGGCTTTTACTTCCTTCCACTGTGACATATTCTGAACCGGATTCAGCACAGGACGGACATACTGGCCTCTGTCGCGATGATTGTTTCTCTGAATTAGAGGGCTTTGTTCCTCTACAGAGGTACTACTGCTCTTAGGTGCAGGGCTGCTGACTTCATTGTCATTCTGCTGATCTTTGTACATTTGCAATGAGAAAAGAGACTCATGGGACTCCTGCTTGATATCTTCAGTGTACAGTTCATCCTTGTCTACTAAATCAATCTTGCAGTCTACAAAATCCTCCTCCTCCTCATCACTATCATCACCGTAGTTGTCGTCCTCACCATACTCATCTTCTTCTTCTTCGCTGTCTGAGCAATTCCGGTAACGGTGATTCTCCGGGAGCAGCACATCCTTTTGCATGTGTTTTCCATCTTCATTTTCTACCATACTGACAGGCTCTGGTGGTTCCTCCTCTTGGTCAGCCGGTGCAGTGTTTTCATATGCCGTAACATTCATGTCGAACGTTACTTTCTTCTTGCCACTGCTGCGGCTCTCTTGTCCGCCCACCTCCCTATGCATCAAGAAAGACGGCATGTTAACAGGCACACAAGCCGAATCATTCATACACTAATCATTTCGTTAACCTACCTGAGTTCTGGATCAGGAGTGCAAACAACTGCTTCCGCCAAAGGTGGTGAGTGTGCCACCGGGGAGAGTGGCGGTGTTACTTGCTTCTCCGGCAGCAAAGAGCTTGCTGGCGATGCCTTCTGCTCACTGCAAACAGATTAACAGTAAGAAATACAACATCGAATACAAGGTGAAGGTACAGCCATAGAAATACGGAACTAAACGTATATGGCATTTGGGAATTAGGCAATTAACAGTTATAAGCAGGCTGCCGAGCATTAGGACATGTTCATATCCATGTCAGTCAATACTACGGTGCTGCTTCTCTGAGGCGTTTCAGCAAACACCCGAGCTGCAATTCTCTCCCTACCAGCCATTCTCACGCATTCGCATAAGCATTCGAGAGCAACAGCGAAAATTCACAGGCACGCAAAGACGACCACAGTGGAGGCTACACGCACCTCAGCTCCTTTCCGGGCCTTGCGCCAGTGACCACCTCCTCCGCAGCCTCCACCGGCATGGGCGGCGGTGCCAGCAACACATCCTTCGCCTCCTGCAACAGTGGCGGCGGTTCCACCTCCTCCTTCGCCTCCACATCCACCGCCGTCAACGCCTTGCCGAGCAGAGCAACCTGCGGGGCAAATCCGAAACCCATCAGGAACTCACGGAATCACCATCACCCACCCGAGCGCCCTACCACAGGGGCGAGCACCCGAGACCAGAATCTCACATGGTCCGGCCGCGGCGGCGGGGACCTCGCCGGAGACTGCCTCCGCGGCTGCCGCCGGCGGCGGCGGTCGCCGAAGCAGGCGAGGAAGCAGCCCATGGAGGCGAAGATGCGGGAGGACGGGAGCAGCCGGGTGGAAGGATTCGATGGAGTGGCTCGATTTTGAATTTTTTTCCGGGGATTTCGAGAAAGTATTTTATAAATTAGTTTTGGTAGTGGCGGATAGTGCGGATTCGGTGAGGAATCTGACCGTTGCTAACCAAGAATTGAAGACCAAGAGGGCCAGGGTGCGGCGCGGGCAGGTAGGTGGCTGCACTGATTGCTATTGTCTGATTTGCTGGTTTGAATTAGGAATAAGTCTATTTCGCCCCCTCAGCTATTGCGTTGATTTAAAATGCACCCTCAAATTTCAAAACCAGATTTTTAGACATCTCTCAACTTCTAAAACCGTTCAATTTACCCCTCAATTCAAACCTGAGTAGTTTTGATATACATGAGGCTGACGTACATATCTAGCCAGTGAAAAAATAATAGTAATTGCATGGCCCACATGTCATTGACCATAACATTTTCCTCCTCTCTCTCCACGCACCAACCTTGACGGGCCTATTTCTCCTCTCCAGGCACCAACTGCTGGTATTCTCTGATAGAGCAGTGACTCTAACTTCTCCTTATTGGCGCATCGCCGCTAGGGGTGGAAAAAAAGCTCGGGCTTGGCTCGAGCTTGGTTGGCTTGGCTCTGCTCGTAAGCCAAACGAGCCAAGCCCAAGAAGCCTCCTTTTCAGCTCGTTGCTGAAATAAGCCGAGCTGAGCTAGCTCGCGAGCCACTTGTTTTGGCTCGCGAGCCTAGATCATTGTTGTCGAGGTTACGGGTCTGGCATACCCTCTACCCTTCGATATACGTTACGTATCGACGTGGCATGCCCACGCGTACGCGGACATTTCCTTCATAATCTAAGGAAACTTTTCACGAAATCAACAGACGGAAAGAGTCCTTCTCGGACAAGGACTGGGTTACCTACGTATCGTGCTAGGTCTGGTGTGTTCGAGTCCTACTCGGAGAGCATCAGACCTATGGTATAAAAGGGATCCCCCGGAGAGGGCATAGGGGATCGAATCTCAGAGCCAACACAACCCACACAGTCTATGAAGCCGGAGCCTGCGAGGAGCCAAGTCGTCGAGAGCTAGTCGAATCAACTCGACTACAATCTCGCCGGATCTGACAAGTTCCATCTTTTCCTTTGTAACCTGTGTTTTCCGCTATATAATCCCATATCAACTGGATTAGGGCTATTACCTGTTAAGGGGCCTGAACCAGTATAATTCCTGTCTTTTGATTGCTTGATGTCGTACTACGTAGATCCTTGTACCAGCGTACCCCTATACACTCTATATCCGGTCTACGGGTATCACCCATCGACAGTGGCGCGCTAGGTAGGGGGACTTGGTACTCAAGGTTCTACTACTATGCCATCAAGCTTCGTCTACAACAACGTCAACACCCGCTCCAGCCAAACACTCTCGACTTCAACAATGCTGGTATGGACTCAAGTCGGCGAAATCGTCTTCCCGGTTTACACCACGATGCCGATCTCAACCGGTCCTCCAATGACTGAAAACGAGAACGCAGTGGCTACGAACCAAGACGGTTCCATGTCGAAAAACCCACCCATTGAAACGGAGAACGGATTACCGACTACATTCAAACTCGGGAAGGATTCTGATGCGGCCAAGTCTTGTCCCTCCGACAAAATACACGGACCGGCAAAGATGACTCCCGAAGCTATCAGGTCTTGGTGTCCTATCTACAAAACCAAGAAACATACCCTTCAAGATTGCTGGGTATTCATCGATGTCCGTGCTGAAATTCGCGCCTGCAAAGAACGTGGAATTCAGCGTATTTCTCCAACTCGGGATATCTATTGTCCTATCCACAAGACAAAGAATCACGATCTCTCGAGCTGCAAAGTTCTCCTCGGCGCCATGAAGACCCCATCTCCTAAGTCATACGTCCCCGCCAGGGATAACGGCAAGGAACAGGGAGCGACTCCAGCCTCAGATCGATTCGTTGGGGTAATCGATCTCGATCCTCACGAACCATTGTTCTTACATCTCCTCGAAGACTACGGGTCATCGACAACAAGTGCACCGCGGGAGGTATTAGTTATCGATGACGTTGGCACGTCAGCTCAAGCCAACGCAGAAGCGGCAAATCAATCGACTACTCCAGCTCAGCACATCAGGGCTATTCAAACTATACTGAGGGAAACTCCTTTCGATCCCGTTCTGAACGATGACCTCGAGCATTGGACAGAACGATTACGGGAGTCGGTGACCAACCTTAGCAATGCGTTCGAAGAGGCCGCTACCGCATCACACTAAGATCAGCCACCAATCGCCAACCCCAATGGTGAAGATCCGGAGCGGAGGGAATCGCCTCGACAGGCTACCCCTCCACCTCGTGGCACTGGTGATCTTCGAGATCAAATTAACGGTCGCCGAGAAGCACGGCGCACATGGGACGATGCAAATCGCTCTCGGCGTCATGTTTCTTCACGGCGCCATGATCGAGGAGACCGCCCAAACGAGGACCGAGAATGCAACGATCATGAACGGCGGGGGCCAGACAATACTGGTCATGGCCGTCGCCGCAACGACGACGACGAAGGAGATCGGCGCCGAGATAACAGCGAGAGACAACGACAAGATTCCCGGGATCCAGGTCGTCATCCTCGTAATCGTACGCCAGAGCCAAGCGACCCCTCGTCATCGTCATCATCCGCGTCCTCTTCATCGTCAGACAGACATCCACGAAGGTCATGCGACCGCCGGCAACCCACCGCCCCCAGTGCTGGGTATAGGGCTTTCGGTCGTTCCCTACGTGATGTCCGATGGCCTGAGAGATTCCGACCCGGGCCATTGAAAAGTATGATGGGAGCACTGACCCAGAAGAATTCCTTCAAGTCTACTCGACAGTGCTTTATGCTGCTGGAGCAGATGACAACGCATTGGCGAACTATTTACCAACTGCGTTGAAGGGTTCTGCACGTTCATGGCTGATGCATCTTCCTCCCTACTCAATCTCTTCGTGGGCAGATCTGTGGCAACAGTTCGTCGCCAATTTCCAAGGAACATACAAGCGCCACGCGATCGAAGACGACTTACACGCGTTAACATAGAACTCTGGGGAATCATTGAGGGAATACGTTCGCGCTTTAATAAGTGCAGAAACACCATTTCCGAGATTACCGACGCTTCTGTAATTCGTGCCTTCAAGTCCAGTGTCAGAGATCGCTACACTACCCAGGAGTTGGCAATAAGACGCATCACAACTACTCGAAGATTATTCGAGATCGTTGAGCGGTGTGCCCACGTGGATGACGCGCTAAGACGCAAGAACGACAAGCCGAAGACCGGGGGAGAGAAGAAACCAGCCGCAGACGCATTTGAGTCAAACAAGAAGAAAAATCGCAAGAACGGGAAAAGGAAAGCTCAAGCGGAAGTCCTCGCAGCTAAGTACGCGAACCCTCCCAAGCGCCCAAACCCACAGGGCAGCGATACAAAGAAATCATGGTGCCCCATACACAAAGCGGACAGACATTCTCTGGAGGATTGCCTTGTTTTCAAAAAGTCGCTCGAGAAGCACATGGCATTTGAAAAGGGCAAGCGGGTACGTGTTGTCGAGAAGAACGAGGAGACACCTCCTCATGAATCGGACTCTGCGTACCCGAACTCCGACCTCCACATCTCACACATCTTCGACGGCTCCACAACGTACTCCTCCAAGCGAGAATACAAGAAAGTGGAACGTGAAGTCTGTTCGACGTGGCGGGTGGCTGCACCCAAGATGAAGTGGTCTGAGCAGAGAATAGAGTTCTCGGAGGAGGACCACCCCAACACCTCTGTTATCCCAGGTCGATATCCGATCGTGGTCGAGCCCACTATTCGGAACGTCAAGGTAGCACGAGTTCTCATCGACGGTGGCAGCTCAATCCCACAAAGTGAGTTGACACCAACTGATCAACCCTTCCATGGAATTACTCCCCAATCATCATCCAGACCTTTGGGCAAGATCACATTGCCCGTGACCTTCGGCCAAGCCAACAACTTCCGAACAGAGCAGATCACCTTTGATGTCGCTGAATTTAATACAGCTTATAACGCCATCATCGGGAGAACTGCACTTGCGAAGTTCATGGCCGCATCCCACTACGCATATCAAGTGCTCAAGATGCCGGGACCGAAGGGAACAATCACTATTCAGGGGAATGCAAAGCTGGCGGTGCAGTGCGACAAGCGGAGCCTCGACATGGTCGAGCAAACGCCCACCCCACCTGCCATGTCTGAGCCACCCAAGAAAGTGAGCAAGCTAAACAAGACGCCGAAGCCAGACGGCGCCATCAAAATCGTTCCGCTCTCTAGTGCTAACCCCGACAAGACTGTCAAAATCGGGGCTACACTAGATGAGAAATAGGAACTCGCGCTCATCACCTTCCTCCGCGACAATGCCGACGTGTTCGCTTGGCAGCCGTCCGACATGCCGGGGGTCCCCAGGGAGGTGATTGAGCACAAACTAATGGTGCGACCCGATGCCAAGCCAGTAAAGCAAAGACTGCGGAGATTTGCACCAGATCGAAAACAAGCCATACGAGAAGAGCTCGACAAACTTCTCAAAGCTGGCTTCATCAGAGAAGTACTTCATCCAGAGTGGCTAGCCAACCCAGTCATGGTGCGGAAGGCCAACGGAAAATGGAGAATGTGCGTCGACTTCACAGACCTCAACAAGGCGTGCCCCAAGGATCACTTTCCTCTCCCTCGAATAGACCAGTTGGTGGATTCAACAGCCGGATGCGAGCTTTTAAGCTTCCTCGACGCTTACTCTGGCTACCACCAAATCAGTATGGCGAAAGAGGACGAGGAGAAAACAACGTTCATCACGCCGTTCGGGGTATTTTGCTATGTTAAGATGCCTTTCGGACTAATAACTACCGGGAATACTTTCTAGCGCACGGTCCAGGGCGCACTTAGCAACCAGCTTGGCAACAATGTCGAGGCTTACGTCGATGACATCGTTGTCAAAACCAAGACGAGCGACTCATTGATTGATCACCTGCGGGAAACGTTCGACAACCTCCGACGATATCGCCTTATGCTCAACTCAGAGAAGTGCACATTCGGAGTACCGTCGGCCAAGCTACTCGGATTCCTCGTTTCTGGCAGAGGGATAGAGGCAAATCCCGAGAAGATCAAAGCAATCGAGAACATGAAGTCGCCCACAAGACTCAAGGAGGTGCAGAAGCTAACCGGATGCATGGCAGCATTAAGCAGATTCGTCGCTAGGATGGGAGAACGAGGACAGCCTTTCTTCGCCTTGTTGAAGAAACAAGACAAATTTATATGGACACAGGAAGCCGGAGAGGCATTTATTGCACTCAAGCGCTACCTATCAAACCCCCCTGTACTCGTTGCTCCCCAACCTAATGAAGAATTATTCCTTTATATTGTCGCCACGCCATATTCCGTTAGCACTATCATTGTCGTCGAGAGAGAGAAAGTACAACGACCAGTTTATTACTCAGCGAAGCTCTCCATGATGCAAAGACAAGATATCCACAGATTCAAAAACTGCTCTACGCAGTCATCATGACATCAAGGAAGCTACGCCACTACTTTCAAGCCACAGAGTCACAGTTGTCTCCTCCTTCCCACTTGGCGAAGTTGTGAGAAACAAAGACGTTCTCGGCCGCATCGCGAAATGGGTAGTCGAGCTAAGCCAGTTTGATATCCACTTTGTGCCGTGAACAGCCATCAAATCTCAGGTACTCGCCGACTTCGTGGCCGATTGGACCATGCCAGATAATAAGCCAGACAACCAAGGCGACAATGAGACATGGACAATGGCGTTCGATGGCGCACTCAACAGCCAAGGAGCAGGGGCAGGATTTATCTTAACATCTCCCTCCGGAGATCAATTCAAGCATGCAATCCACCTCAACTTCAGGGCAACCAATAACACTGCAGAATACGAAGGACTACTCGCCGGGATACGAGCTGCAGCCGCACTTGGGGCCAAGCGACTAATCGTCAAAGGGAACTCTAAGCTAGTCGCAAACCAGGTGTACAAAGACTACAAATGCTCCAACCCCGAGTTATCCAAGTATCTCTCAGAAGTCAGGAAGCTAGAGAGGAGGTTCGATGGGATCGAGGTCCGGCACGTCTACCGCAAGGACAACGTCGAGCCAGACGATCTAGCACGACGCGCATCCAGACGAGAGCCGCTCGAGCCCGGCACCTTTCTCGACGTCCTGACGAAGCCATCGGTGAAGGAAGTAAGCGGTGAAGTTGGCCCGAACACCCCCGACATCAGCTCGGAGGTCACTGAGGTAGAACGCGCCGTTGTTGACATCGAAACTACAGACGACTGGCGCAGCCCATTAATCAAATTCATCAGCAGCGAGGAGTTGCCCGAGGACGATACAGAGGCTGAGAAAATAATCCGCAAAGCAAAGATCTACTGTATGGTCGGCAACGACTTATACAAAAAAGCGCCAAACAGGATATTTCTCAAATGCGTCTCTACCGACGATGGCAGACAACTTCTCCTCGACATACATGAAGGCATATGCGGGTCACACGCCGCCGGTCGGACATTGGTCAGCAAAGCCTTTCAACAAGGGTTTTTCTGGCCAACCGCCCTTAAAGATGCATACGACATGGTCCAGCGATGTGAAGCCTGTCAATTCCACAGCAAGCACACAAAGCTACCTGCACAAGCGCTCCAGACAATCCCTCTGACTTGGTTGTTCTCATGCTGGGGGCTAGACATACTTGGGCCATTCCCACGAGGACACGGCGGCTACAGATTTCTATTTGTAGCGATTGACAAGTTCACCAAGTGGATCGAAGCAGTACCCACCGGGGAGATCAAGGCCGATAACGCCATCAAGTTCATCAGAGGGATATTTTGCAGATACGGACTACCGCACCGCACATAACCGACAATGTCTCTCAATTCATCAGCGCCGATTTCCAGGACTACTGCATCAGCTTGGGAGTCAAAATATGCTTCGCCTCGGTCTCTCATCCTCAAAGCAATGGACAAGTCGAAAGGGCGAACGGCATAGTACTACAAAGGATAAAAACCCGCGTCTACGACAGACTCATGTCACACGACAAAAAATGGGTTGAAGAACTCCCATCAGTACTATGGGCCGTACGCACTACACCGACAACGTCCAATAAGGAAACACCCTTCTTCCTCGTGTACGGTTCTGAAGCCATGCTCCCTGGCGAGTTACGGCATCAAAGCACACGAGTACAGAAGCATTCCGACGAGAGCCAGGAGAATCAGCGAGAGATCGATGTAAACCTTCTCGAGAAGCATCGTGAGCGAGTTGCCATCCAAGCAGCTAGCTATCAACAGGCCCTCCGCCGTTATCATGAGAAACGAATCCGAGTATGCATACTTTCGATCGGCGACTACGTCCTCAGACAAGTTCAAACCCAAGCGGGGCGAAACAAACTCTCACCAAAATGGGAAGGACCGTACGCGATCACACAAGTCTTGCGGCCAGGCGCATTCAAAATGGCCGACGGCGACGGTCGCGAACTAGCAAATTCGTGGAACATTGACCAACTACGTAAATTCTATGTATGAGTCAATACCGCTATACCTGTAAGCACCCTTGCAGTATCAATAAAGCCTACTTCTTGGTCTCATATCACGACCAAAGTGCTTTCACCCAATGACCCCTTACCCTAACGACGCCTAACGTTGAAACCCGACAAGGCCTCCGAGGAACCTAAGGGATCTTCGGCTGGGGACGCCCAGAGCCGATAAGGTCTTGTCAGATCCTTCAGAGATGAAAGACCATGTAAGATCTGGTCGTGTAAGAGTTCTCGCCGTGCGTATTAACCAAGCCGTGTAATCGGAAACCGAGCTTTCCAACTTCACGGCTGGGGTCTAGGATCAGAGCTTATTCAACCAAAACAGGCCAAGGGTCCAGGAGCCTTGTCACCCGAGGAAATCCCTCCGACGACAAGGCTGGGGGCTAGGGAGAGTGTACGACCCAAACGGCTAACTAAAGTCGTTAACTGAGAACACACTCTTACACACAACACCCAGAGTAAGAAAACATTTCTTAAAGATAAATTTCTTTATTCACAAAATATTCCTTACAGTTTATACATAAATATTTTGCTGCATTATATCTTCCCCTAAGATATTTGGTCGCAGGATACAAGCATTACCAAGACGGCCAACGCCAGTCCATTGATTGGAAAACTTTCTCGGCCAACGGCGACATCGACCTCGCAAGGTGGTCTATCTCCGCCGGGTTCCTCCGAGAACGTGGAAAAACTTCACGTAAAAATTCGAGATCCAGCCGCGGGCGGTGATCTCGCAGGCAAGCCAGCACGTGTCCTCCGGCATATCGGCTCGCTCGACGACACTCTTGCTTCAAGGCCTCATCGATTCGCTTGCCAATGCCATCGAGTTGGGCACAGGCCCCGTTGAGCCACGAGATGTACCCGGCCGCCAATTCCTCAGGATCACCGCAGATTACCCGAAGCTCCCGGCACACCCTGGCCATCGAAGTGCAGCAACTCTTCAAGTAAGACGAGAACCACACCTCGCGGCCTCGGAGCGTTTCCACAGCTTGCTCTTTCTTTACGGCTAGCATTGCCCTCTTGAGTTCCGTCACTTCAAATTTCGTCTTCCAGTATAGGATACGACGATCTTGGGTCGCAAGGGCATCCTCGAGATCTACTAAACGTAACGACCGCTAAGACAACCCGGAAACCCCCAAAAACAGCATCAAGGTTGATAGGCTACTCACTTGAGGCAGTTGTCGTCATCTCGACTTCCACATCAAGAGTTGGGTCCTCGGCGTCATGTGAGACGTGCGGTTCAAACTCGAGTACCAGAATTATCGCCAGTGACTCGGGTTGCCCGCGCTACTGGACATCCTCGTTATTAGCATCTCTACAATTTACAAAAAAAACTTCCGAGATCAACATTGAACAAGGATGGTAATCACATGCACGAAGGCAACCAGAGTTCAAGATTTACAAATGACAAAAATACAAGAGGCCCTACTCTTCAAAAAGGGGGAGGACAGACTCCCCCCGGTCACTAACTTCTTCCATCACCTCCCTACGCGTGTCGCTTGCCGCCCCCTGATCCAAGATCTCACGCAGATCGAGTTCAGGGCGCGACAACCTTACACACGCAAGGACGTGACACGCCCCGGTGAAGATACCGTTGGACGTCTCCTCCGCGATCCTGGCCGTATGCTTGGAGGGGATTTCCCCCATCGCCGTCGCCAGCTCCACAAGAGAAGAAGTCAACGAGAACTCATCGGGGTTCACCGGGGTCGTGGACTCGACGCCGCACTCCCTGGCGAGCTGGTGGAGGCCGGTGTAGGTCACCCGCAGCGAACCACGAATCTCGGAGAGATTGTCTCCCAGTTCCGATATGCGGTCCTCGAGCCCTTTGCGTTGGCGCTCGTTCCCGGCCACCAGCTCCCTCATTTTCGTGAGGTCCTCGTGGGCCTCAGCCAGTTCCCGCACCAACCGCTCGGCGCGCGCGTTTGCCGCCGTCGTCTCCGCCCTCACCTCTGAGATCTCGCGGCCAATGCCGCGAGCACCAGCTTCGAGAAGGTGCCCCATTTTGACTTGGAGCTCCTCCCAGGTGAGGGCGGCCTCTGGCAGACTACGACCCCCAGCAGGATCACTGACGGGGCCGGTCGGCGTCGCCTCCCGACTCCCGACCACGGGAACGACATCTGTTGATGCCGTGGCAGGGGATGCGCTGGATGTTCCCCCGGCCTTGGCCCGAGCAGCTTTCGCCCGCGCCTCCCTGTAAACCGCCACGAATCAAAACTCCACTCGAGCAGAAGACGCGAGAATCTAAAAGTTTCTTCACTTACTTCTCGCCGATCGTCACAATGCGCTGACGTCGTGCAGGCGGCGGAGACGTGTCGGAAGCCTGCGAGACAACCGACACAGAGTGAGAACAAACCTTCCTCGTCATATAACCGGATGATAAGGTGAAAATTACCGAGGGAGTCTCCGTCTTGCGGCGGTGTCCGAGCACAGACGAGAATTTCCTCGCCTTACTCGGAGCTTGGCCACCACTAGTAGTGGCAGCGTCGGACGCCTCCTTGACGACCTTCTCTTTCAGAGATGCCGCCACCTGATGATTCGCGAGTGGACCGACGACATCAGTCAAAGGAAGGGCCTACGCTAAATCATGTCATAAGCTGATTTTGAGCAAAAGAAGGCAGACGCTTATCGAATTAACTCACATTGATTGCTTCGTCGCGCTCCGCCGCTCCCTTTTCACAAAGGGGCGCGGGGATGTCGCTCACCGTGGTCGGGCCGCTGATCATCACCTGACCAACACGCCGCTCCACGGTTTCCCTGCTCAGACCTGTCAAGAAGAAATTAGTTTTTGATAGGTCAGAGGGGAACGCGAGTACAAGCATATCGAAGTAAATGCGAGAAAGATACCCCGAGGAGAAACCCGGGTCGCGTCATCTGGCCCGGAATAGTTATAGGCCGGGTGGGCCCGAGCCTGGAGCGGCTGGATTCGCCTACCGACGAAGTCTGCAACGACTTCATATCCCGATAAACCCCGTTCTCGAAGATTATCGATGATGTCGATAAACGATTGGAGAGAGGGGGTCAAGGGGGGCTTGGCGGTCTAGACTGGAATCTTGTCCGGTTGTTCCTCGGGAACAGCGAGGACCGGATTTGAATCCTTGATCTCAAGGTAAAACCACATGTTCCGCCATTTGCTGCGAAAAGAGGGACACTGGAAGGGGACATAACGCAACTTCATGCCATCACGAAGTCGGAACCCGACGCAACTAGATATCCTATTGGATTCCATCCAGCGCAACTCGTAATAAAAGCGGAACAGATCAAGAAAGGGTTCTACCCCAATGTAGGCCTCGCAGAGATGCACAAAGACGCTAAGGAAAGTAATGGAATTAGAGTTCAAGTGCAGAAGAGAAAGCCCACAGAAATTCAAGACCAGTAGAAGGAATTCAGAGGGTGGAGGGAGAAATCCGCAGACAACATAATCTTCGATCGCAACCATGCGACCTAAGACGGGCTGAGGATCAGTACCTCCTGCTTCCCTCTCCGTAGTTCCACGGCTAGGAAGGGCGCCATCCTCCTGGAGCTTCTTCAGGGTCGCGCTGGTGGAAGCCGACTTGCCGAGATCCATCACAGCTGCAAGATCACCGGAGATGAACCTAAAGCTGACGAAGCTAGGGTTCTGTACGGCGACGGAGAAGGCGAGGAATGCTAACGGGCGGTGTGTGTTTGACGGAGTCAGCGGACTCCAAAATGCGCACCCAAAATCCCTTTAAATAGACGCACCCCCGACGGTGCAAATTCCAAGGGACTGAGAGAAATCCTCGCCGGAAATTTCTAGGTCCGTTATGCGCGGCAGTTTTTGACTTCAGTTCAAAATTCACTCGTGACTGTTGGGCTTCAAACGACATGTTCGATTACAAGTCATCTCCGAGGTCCTCACACCTGGAATGATAGCGTTCTCGACACCCGAAGTCGCGAATGGTCACACGAGTTCATTTTGAGCAGAAGTCGGGGGCTACTGTCAGGGTTACGGGTCTGGCATACCCTCTACCCTTCGATATACATTACGTATCGACGTGGCATGCCCACGCGTACGCGGACATTTCCTTCATAATCTAAGGAAACTTTTCACGAAATCAACAGACAGGAAGAGTCCTTCTCGGACGAGGACTGGGTTACCTACGTATCATGCTAGGTCTGGTGTGTTCGAGTCCTACTCGGAGAGCATCAGACCTATGGTATAAAAGGGACCCCCCGGGGAGGGCATTGGGGATCGAATCTCAGAGCCAACACAACCCACACAGTCTACGAAGTCGGAGCCTGCGAGGAGCCAAGTCGTCGAGAGCTAGTCGAATCAACTCGACTACAATCTCGCCGGATCTGACAAGTTCCATCTTTTCCTTTGTAACCTGTGTTTTCCGCTATATAATCCCATATCAACTGGATTAGGGCTATTACCTGTCAAGGGGCCTGAACCAGTATAATTCCTGTCTTTTGATTGCTTGATGTCGTACTACGTAGATCCTTGTACCAGCGTACCCCTGTACACTCTATATCCGGTCTACGGGTATCACCCGTCGACAATCGTGTGTTTATATCGATTATTTTACTTTATATAGCGTTATTATTTATCAACTTGAAATGTATCATTAAGATTTTGAAGAATTAAATATATAAACTTATTTAAATTTTATATGTTGATGATTTGTTTTTACTTTTTTTAATAATTACAAAATATATATGAAGAGGTGTTTCAACAGGAAGGCTTGCGAGCCAGCTCGAGCTGGCTCGAGCCAGGAAATGAGCCGAGCTCAAGTTAGCTCATTTCCACCCCTAATCGCCGCTCTCATACCTAAGAAAGGAGTGACGGCTTCTCCTGGATGAGGGAGACAACGCCTAGGTTCCTCCCTAGGCACGCCGCACACCGTCAGAGAGAAGAGAGAGAGAGAGGGCGACAATATCCTCAAAGTTCTTTCTGTATAGGGGTAGGTAGCTTGTGGAAAGGGAGCTTAGAAGAGTTGCACGACGGTGCCTGGGGAGGCAGATCATGGCTGAGATGGAGACAGAGGCGTATCAAGAGGACTGACAGCAAAGAGAACTGCATGTACTGACGGTTACAGCCCAGTCGATGGCACCTTCAGTCGAAGAACGGGAGCTAATGGCTTAAGCAAGGGTCGAACAAATGTGTCCAACATTAGGCTCCTTTACTTCCCGTCGAGATGGTCGGATATCTCACACGAGATTCCCTGCGCCCGCCTCATCAAAGCCCCAACCATGCGTGCTGCTACGGCGCTCGTGTCAGTGTTGAGGGTGTTAGCTATAGCATGGTGATCCCCTCATCGTGAATGTCGATGGGTCGTTCCCTTTGTGAAGATAGGGTCCACGGGACGGTCTCGATCTCACTATGAGCTTGCTTCTCATTGCTAGCGGAGCCCACGATAAGGTCTAGCTTGAGCAACCTCTGTCGAGCTCTAGGCTTCCAATGTGCAAGCCATAAGTATGAGAGAGAGAGAAGAGTGAAAGGAAGGAGGGAGAAGAAGACATGTGGACCACTGGACCCTATCAAACATCGTTATTATTGTTTTTGCTGGACATAGCGCATAGGCAAAAACTACTCTGATATGAGTTAAGACGGTAAATTAAACGGCTCTATAAGTTAAGGGGTGTTTCTTCTCGGTTTTAGGATCCCGTTCAAAGATCATTTTGGAGTTGCATATTAGCGGTGTGTATAACGGGATGGTTTATTAGCGTACAATTAGTTAAGCATTAAATTTTCAAAAATAATTTTATTTGATTTATTCTTTAAAAATATATAGATTTTTTAATAATAATAATACCTTTTAACGACTTAGAAAGCGTATTAACAGAAAAAGTTATAATTTGGATTTATAATTTAGAACTCAGTTTTAGAGTTAGGCCTGTATTTTAGACCAACGTAATAGTTAGCAGGGTAAAAAGTACCGGGTGATGGTGTATGCTTATGTGTAGTTACAAACTGCTAGTACTAGTACACCGAATGGTCTACAACTAAATCGAAATTGTTAATTGGCGCAGTCGCGCTAGATAAATAACTAGCGCGCGTTTTAGGTTTGGCCCATCGTTAGCAAGGCCCAAGGTCCAAGAACACTTTTGACTTTTTGTTTTTCGGTCCGACAGTGCAAATGCATGCAAGTGATGCAAATGGGCAGTCGGGCAAGTGAGTAAATCAATCTATAGCGTGATTACCGCTTTAATTCTTCATTATTAGTTCTAGTATTGTAATTAGGTGACGTGATTAACACGAGCATTCATATCTGAAAACTTTCAACCCGGTTTTTAAAACTTTCAACTCAAATTTAAAAATTTCAACTCAAAATTTTGAAACTTTTCAACTCAAAATTTCAAAAACTTTCAAGCGAAAATTCAAAATTTTCATCTGAAATTTTAAAACTTTCAACTCTAAATTTTAAAACTTTCAACTTAAATTTGAAATTTTCAACTCAATTATTTGAAACTTTCAATTCAAATTTTCAAAAACTTTCAACTGAAAATTAAAAATTTTCATCCGAATTTTCAAAACTTTCAAATCCAAATTTGAAAACTTTCAATTCAAAATTAAAAACTTTCAAATCAAAATTGAAAACTTTCAACTCCAAAATTTTTTAAAAATCAATTCCAATTCGAGAACTTTCAAGTCCAAAATTCAAAAGTTTCAAGTTCGTATCTAAAATTTAAATCTTCATGTTAGCTAGTATTTATTAGCGTTAATCATGTAATTAACGCTAATCACATTATTAGCATAGTAGGAGGGGGGCACTTAAGCGGGTTGATCAGAGGATTTTTATTTTTGTCGCTAACAAGAACGAGAAACAATAAATCACGGATTCCTAGTCTACTCCACACGCTCGCGACTTGATCTTCCGGCGCGAGCGCGCGCATTAGGAGCCCCCCAACTAAATATACACAACCAGGTTGTTATTACTCCAGAGTACTACAGAGTTCAGGATAGTGTATGATCAGGGTATTGACTGATGGTTTTAAAAGTTTGTGGAGCTTAAAGTATTTAAATGTATATTGAAGAACATGAAAGATTTAACGCTCTATTTTCAGATTTGAGATGGTCGCTGTTTTTTATATAAAAGTAGCTTTTATTAATCTCAGACGATTACATAAGAGATGGTCCATGTTTGATATGGTCAATGTATTTGGGTATAAACCTTCACATGAGTTTTACTACAAATTAGTCCCACTTGGAGCATATCAACTTTATAACGAACAATTTAGTTCACATTAGCTCGAACAAAATACCTTTGAACACATCACATCGAATCTTTAAACATATGAATGAAGCATTAAATGTAGATTAAAAGAAAAACTAATTGTATGGTTAGGGGAAATCACGAGACGAATTTTTTGAGCCTAATTAGTCCATGATTAGCTATAAGTGCTACAATAACCCACATGTGCTAATGGCGGATTAATTAGGCTCAAAAGATTCGTCTCACGATTTCTAGGTGAGTTATGAAATTTGTTTTTTTATTCGTATCCAAAAACCCCTTCCGACATCCGGTCAAACGTCCGATGTGACACCCAAAAGTTTTCATTTTACTTAACAGGTCATGTAAAATATCCAATGTAGAGGACCTTAGTTCAAATTAACGTATCGAAGTCAAAAAGAAAAAGAAAATAAAATACGGCCTGGATACAAATGTCCATGTCCATGTCCCCTCACCCCACCTAGGCACCTAGTCAACCCTGCCGCGCCGCCGGTCGTCGTCGTCGACTCCTCGGTTACCTCCGGTGTCCGTGCCGCCTGCGATGCTGGGTTCCCGGGTCCAATGCGGCCTAAATCTACCGGCGGTCAGCATCCTGTTCGCGTTGGTCACCACATATATATACCTCTCCTCTTCGTCGTAGCAGCCCACCGCAGGTTCACCGACCCCGCCTCATCGCTCTCCCCTCATCTAGTTAGTCTCTGTTCATCTCCCATCTGCCTCGTTTGCAAGTTCAAGACCTATCTACTACCTCCGTCCCAAAATAAGTGCAGTCATGGATATCCGTGCCCAACGTTCGATCGTCCGTCTTATTTGAAAATTTTGTGAAAAATTTAAAAATATTTAGTCACACACATAAAGTACTATTCATGCTTTATCATCTAATAACAATAAAAATACTAATCATAAAAAATTTTCAAATAAGACGAACGATCAAACGTTGAACGTGAATAGTGCAAAACTGCACTTATTTTGGGACGGAGGGAGTAGTTATTAAGCCGCCGAGCCATCAGCCATTGTGGTCCACCACCCGGTAATTTTGAGCATCTGGGAATGGGAGTCTAGGGGCATAGGGGAATATGTCTGCTCATGCGATTAATTTTCTGAAAATACCGTACATTAATGCAATAGGCATCATATCTTACACCAATATGGTTTGTGAATTGGGCGAGGAGTAACGTTTATATTTTTTTCAGCCATCATGTTATGATTCATTGAACGAACTTATAGCTAGTATTACACAGATTTAGGGGAACCACAAAGGTTGTACCGCTGAAGGACATTAAGCTAACGGCCAGTAGAGTTCTTAGCTCTTCTTCTGGGGCTATCTGCACTCTCAAGCATGAATTGCTAACCTCGATTCTTGGCCATGAACGTAGTTTGACTTTTTGCATCTGAAAATCAATGATACATGATTTGGTAGTATTTATACCTCTCATCCATAGCTGCATGTACATAACTGAGTACTGTCTATTGTTATTGACTTGAGTATATGATTTTTCTATCTGTTTTTCCTTCCTTTTAGGGCTCGAAAATACAAACTCTGGTTGACGAGGCAGTAAGGATATCCAGCGTTCTTTAACACTGCACTCAACATTGCATTGTTGCAGTAGCATTTAAAGGTCCGTTCCAGAATTCAGAGAGCAAGGTTTTGTCAGAGGTTTGAATCCATGCTTAATAGCTGCCGACCAAGTCTTCTCAATGGTCATCATATCATCTCCACATTCATGCATTTCCCAACCTTCTAAAGCATGCAATATTCCAGCAATGCGCCATGCACTCATCACCCTTCTTGGCAGCCAATTCTGTTCATACAGCCAGTAGTATACTCATGTCAATGTTGGTAAATTTAGGCATGGAGAAATAGTTGGTATATAACATATGGGCCCATTTTGTTTAGCTCAAAATACCTCACAGGTGTGGACATTCTGCATTGTCTCTGGGATCTTCATTGCTGGGTTACTCAAGTAAGTGCAGTCCTTGCGTGCCTTCTTAAGGGGGAACTGTGACGTGGGAATAAATATAGTTCCCTTTGGTGCCCTCCCTTGTGCATCGTCTATGCTATCTCCTATCCAAATCTGTTGCAATGGGAGTATAATCATGAATATAATAAGCTTGCATGAGTTTTTTTTTCTTGGTTATCTCTTTTATGAACCTCTGTCCACAAGGTATCCTAGCTGTTTTTTTTTTGAGATATTAAGGATGAAAGGAAGAGATGCATGTACCCCCTCATTAATGATGACGGATGTTAGGGGAGTGGGAGGGTGGTTTGGGGGTAAAATTGGGTGAAAATTAAATGACTGGTAGTTGGGTGGGAGAAGTAGTACTCTAAGGACCCCTTAGGTCAATCCTAACCCAAGACACTAGACATAGTTTCCATAAACTCCGCCTCATCAAGAACTAGTACTAGACACTACTATTTCAATACAAACACCAATATTCCATACTTAAATTTAATGCTACTTATCTCACATGATGTCTTGGGTGTTGTGTAGAAACTATGTTTCATGCAAGACATAATTTTCTTCTCTTTCCTCATTTATTCACTTGACACATCATTTTTCATCATAGGTGCTAGCTTATTTAATGCTATGGACATCATCCTAGTCATTGGGTTGGGAATGGTCTTAAAGTTGTGGACAAATTTTGAAGGAGCATTAAAGTATTACTAATATACATCACCCACTAATTTACTCGTCATTTGATGCAATCCCAATAGTGGTTATATAATATAGTGTCACACATATGGGAACTCGTGTGATAGCATGATGCATGAATAACTTGTTTGAATTCTTTTAACAAGGTTTATAGTTGAGATTTTTACTAGCCTACCAAGCTCCAGTAGTGTCTATGGTACCACAGTACTATTTATTCACCAATTTATGCTTCTTGAGGAAAACTCCCTCCTTATTTTACCTGTGGTGTTTCATCATTAGAGAATTTCAGATAGATAGCTCTACTCTCTGGAACTCGAGACTTGAGCATTCCATATTCTTTCTCTTGATTCAGGATTACCTGCACAAAAATATGTGGAATAGTCTGGATTATAGCAAGATTTATAACCCAAGTTTTAATACATTAAGATAATTTAATATAAAAAATAATCTACTAAATGATTATAAAAATGTATCGAACATAACAAAGTGGGAGGCTGCTAGATTTACCTGGACACCTCTCTGACATAAAGCTATGGCTGTTGCACGGGTCACCTTAGAATTACTTCCACAGAGAAAAACTTGCTTTGTACCAAAAGGTATGCTATTGAGCACCACGGCAGTTGCTAAGCCGCTTCCATCAATAAGTCGTACCCTTAATCTTGGATATTTTTTGGCAAACAATTCACCGCTTCCATTGAGTTGTTCTGCCTGCAACGATGAAATGAGGTCTAAAATCATGGCCATCTGATTAAATGGTACACTTCTGAAGTTTGGATGAAACAAATCAATGTTTTTTGTACAATTTTTTTCAAAGAAATTTGTATGTGTTTATGCATGACCTGACATTTCACAATGATTCTGGTAAAAAACTGACTAATTCTACGAAGTTGTTAGAAGTAGACAAAATGTTATTCTTGCATGCATTTTGCTAATGTACTTGAATCCATATTTATACAGAAAGGTTGTAATAGTATAAAAGAAAATTATGCAATACAATAATTATCATCATGCCTGATTTAGAAGTCCTAGACTGAGCACTTTGACCCCTTTTTCATTAGCATCTAATATTGCCTTCTCGATCAAGTTGTTGATGGACTTACTTTCCCAAGACAAGCCATACTGCATGGAAAGAACTTGTTAGCAGTTTTCAAACTGTTAACTGTTAAGGCATAGCAATCTTAGAGCAGGTACAATAGCAGACTATTAGCCGGCTGTAAATATATTTTAATGAAATAAAAGATGAGAGAGAAGAGCGGGCTACAGATCTGTAGCCAGCTGCAGCATGGACTCCAAGACGCAATGTGTGTATGACAGGTGGGACCATATATTAATAGTATAGTAAGCAACTATTGTATGAATTGGCTATTAGATTGGCTATAGATGAATTGAAGCTAATAGTGGGCTATACTATTAAACTTGCTCTTACTGCGGATGAATCCATTACTTGGAAGTTGTATCTTGGTAGTGCCCATACTTGCATGCTGAACTTCTTCAGTTTTAGTCTCTCGACAACAAATGCTGAAGATCCATAAATCCATGCCAGTACCATTGATAACCACGCAACAGGCCATAGCATCCACATATACCACACTGAGTCATTGCATGGTTTAGATGATATGGAAGTAATCCCAATCCTTAGATGATACGTTGATTTCAAGGAAGTCATATGTGTCAGGTGAACAATATCTGGTGTTTCCTCTGTTCCTTTCAATGATCTCTCATACAACTCATCACTTGAACTATCCATGGTGTTGTAAATGTAGTCATAGAATGGCATGAACAATGAGTAGTTTGTACGGAACTGGGTATGATGGAGAGAGTGAAACCTGTGAAATGGAACAAAAATAAGTAGTTTTTTTATATACTTCTATCCATAATCCACTTGTCAGCTTTGACTAAGAATGCAACAAATCCCAAGTCCATTACCTAGTGGACTGCTAATATGTTGGTCAGATTGTGAACTTGATGTTAAAATTTTATACTTACGATGGAGTATATATGAGATACTTGAGAGGAGGAAAAGTTTGGAACATCCACTTTGGCATCAGCTCAAAATTGCAGTGGCCCATGTTATTCATGAAATCAATGTAAGTAATGTACAAGACACCAGCCAGGACAGAACCACAGCCCATAAAAATTGGCGGCAATATGGAGATTGAAAATAGCAGGAAATAGGCTAAATGTTCAGCAAACGGATGGATGACAGCTGCCAGTCATATATTAAAATTGCATTAGAATCAAAGGAGGCTGTGGAATTACTGCATAAATGTTGCACAACATGCTATCTGCAACACAATAATACGCGTTGCCAACATAATGAACATCTAGTGAGTTAATACGTTAGTCCAAGCGAAGAAGGCAAATTCAAAGTAGATGAGCTGGTGTAAGGACCAATGACATAACACCTTAGTTGAGAATTGTGTTATGGCTTTGAGAGACTACATATAGCTCAATACTTTCTCTTAGATTCATCTAAGCTTGATTTTTTAAAATTTTTAAACCTTTTTAATTTTTAATTTTAAAAATAAACCCATCCAAAACTTATTTTCAAGATATGAACCTTTTTGGCCACGTTGGCCAAACTGGCGTGGCAAAACAATATTGTCACGCCGCTCCTGCTGGCGTGACAACGTTATTTGGCCACGCCGCTCTCGCTGGAGTGACAGGACAAAACTGTCACGCCCGCTACAGGCGGCGTGGCAGTGTTGTTTTGCCACGCCAGGCGGGCTGGCAAGGCCATATGGTTCAGATTTTGAAAATAAGTTTTGCATGAGTTTATTTTTAAAATTTAAAATAGAAAAGGTTCAAAAAATTAAAAAAAAATCTCTAAGCTTTTAACTTTTTGTGCTCACAGCAACAAATTATTCTCAGGAATTCAGTTGATGCCATGTAGTATAGACAAAAAAAATACCGATGGTACTTTGATATCTTCCAGTACGTTAGTAAATGAGCTATATAAACAATTATTTATTTTGTATGTTTTTACACTCTTCAAGCCATTGTTGGTAAAAAAAAAAACTGACTGTGAAGTAACATAAATATGATGTGTGCTAGTAGCATAAATTGTAGGAGCAATGACAAACATGTAACAAAAAAAAGAATGGTCTTACATGTGTAACAGTACATGCACCTTACTTACTGTTAACTACTAAAAGCAATTACTGTGAATTACTGGCTCATGAATAGTTTTTGGTGATGAAAGTTGAGTGATGCATTTCATGTTTCTATGATAAGAACTTTGTGTGCTCTTAGCATCATGATAGCATGTGGTGCTACTTTGGCGGCAGATTGATGTGAATATCACATGAGAAGTGCTTTGTTTTTTTTAACATCTTACCATCATCTGCAATTACACATTTACTGAAGCTGATCAAAATCACACAGTGCAATATTACAGGGTACTCATGCTTTGATTTATTTATATAGTAAATTTAAGGTACACTTTGTCTTGTTTTGTCCATCTTTGGGGACTTTGATGTGTTTGTTGATGCTCTCAAACTGGCACAATGTCACTTATCTAGTGTTCTTGGCAGTTGTCTTAAGATGCAACAGGAAAAACAATTGTTACTTCTGCAAACTAGTGGCGTGGGGCGAATCATAAACCTGTAAAAATGTTCTAAAACCTTACCGCGCTTTTTCTGAAACAATCAATAAACAAGAAGATCAGTTCCATGTTCGCCATTTCATGTTGCCATTATTTATTCCTATTTAAAGCTCTTGGATAATAACTATGTTCTTGAGGCATCGTTGTTTGTGCATCTAGTTGTAGATTTAGGTGGTGTTTGGGAAGGAGGGACTAAAGTACAAAAATTTTAATCCCTATAGGAGGGACTTATACTTTTGTGAGAGGGACTATAAAGTTTAGTCCCTTCTTCCCAAACACCACCTTAGAGAATAAGTTGGATATATCATTGTGTTGATTCTTGTTGTTTTTAGTGTCGTTACTTACAGGTTATGGGCTCAGTGACGATGGATGCGTGGTGGTGCGAGTGGTAACGCGAGTAGAGAAAATGGTGGTGCAGTGCCCTGTGAAACCAGTAGTAGAGGAACTCGACAGGTCCCATGTGAAGCAAGATAGTGATGAGGGCTCCATTGGTTCTCCACACTGGCATTAGGCGAAAGTTCGGGATGATTGCGTAGCCCAGGTAGAACAGAAGTCCGTTCAAGATGATCTGATCATCCCTGCACATAATAGCAAGGATCAATCATCATTTCAATTAACACGAGTAGATTTGCCTGCAGTGGAGATATTTCCCACCAACGCAAGGATTACTTGGGCATCGCATACCTGCCCGTGCCCATGCCAAGTATAATACTCGGTCCACCTGCTCGAAGTCGAGACTGCGATCAACAATGAGGTGCTTCCTGCGAGCAGTCTGGTATCGAGACAAACTGATCCAGATCTGGTTGTGGATCATCCTCAGCAGCAGAGTTGGCAACATGAAAGTGTACGCTGGGTCAAAGTCTCCCCACCCCTTGGTGGCCAACCTGTGTGCCGTGTGCATGGCCACAGGAGCCAGGACCAGGTACTGTGCATGGACAGAAAGCATTCGGTCAAGTACTGGGTGGTGGGAACAAATTATGTTGGAATGACATCTTGTCTTTGAAAGGTTTTTCAGTTGATCGTCATCAAGTTTATCACCGTGGATTTGCAGTTTACAGTGTCAGTTCAGTTGAATCATGAAACTGCTTGAAATGTACAGCTACTGCCATATTTAGACGGCTGGTACTTATGTCATTTGGCGATTGTGCAACTTATTGAGCCAAAGAATCTGAGACGTCAACAGAGGAGATTGGGCACATGTTGGACGATGGTACTGTCAGTATTGATCAGATCATGCAAGCAAAGAAACCTGCCATATATTTTGGGCGAATGATTGGCACCATGGTTTACTTCCATCGTTTTCTTGAAGCATTTTTTTTCTGGGTGTGGAGATGGAATATATTGTTGGACTAACAAGAAATCATATCATGGCTAAGTGAGGTAACTACACAATTTGAAAATAATCTGCGGGCCAAAAATGCACGAACACGAGAAAGACAGCTTCTGATCTATATCTATGCAACGTATGCGGTTCCAATAACTTGTTAGGATATGCTTGAGCATGGTCCAATTGTTGACCCTATGGAAATCAAATTTGCTGCAATCCCTAATTGACAATGCATGGAGACCTTCCATTGTTTCAGAACCCCGTGTGGCTCAAATTCATGTTCAAGCCATCATTCTGGTAATGATTAGTTTTTCCTTGATAATATTTCAACTAATATTGATTAATTCTCTTGATCTCCTTCAACTAGACATTATTATGATCACGCATTACTTGAATACCGCTTGTAAATAACCCAAGAAATATGACCGGTATAGGAACTACTAAGGGTACTAAAGAAACAAGAACGACGACGACTAATTCATCCATCAATATATTCATGAAAAATCGAAAACTAAACGATGATGGTTTGTGCAATCCTCTAATAGCATGTTAATTGGTAAATGGATTGGAGTTGGTTTAATATATTTCTCGAACAAGACATCCTGTATGGAAGGAGTAGGACATGCTGGCAAATTCTTGGCATACCTTGTAGCCCCCCATCCATTGCCATGGCCATTCGGTCAAAGGGCCTGGTCGCGTCGCCATGGTGATGGGCAGTGTCTTTCCTCTCTGACCCAAAGGTAAGCAAGCAGCTCCCTCACCCGACCGTGCTAACTGGTAAGCTCTTCGGTAGCATTTTATTTGCATGGACTGTTTACATTGCAGAAAACACCTCATGTACGCAAGGGGATTTGTGAAGCACCCCTAGAATCTTTTGTCAGGCACCTCCTAGAAAAAATTCAACCCCCAAATTTGCCGGTCATTAGAACGCTGTTTGGATGTGTGCTCTTGAAGAAATCAGTTGGGAAAAGAACAGGTGAGACAACAAATGTTAGTGTCCTTGGAGGTCGTTGAGAGTTTGGACATGATATGTACTATAATCAAAGCATTTGCAAAGCACTAATCTACTGTTTGTTTGTTTGTTATGTGCACACATTTTGCATTCCCGTTTGGATAGCTTAGCTAGGGTCAGCTCTGCTTGCATACTGTGGCGCCCCAAGTCTTTGCATTGTCGTGCACAACTGAATAGGCCATTTTTTAGTAGTTCAGGAAATTTTGTTGATTTCTTCAAGAATTTGATTGGGGGCTTAGACCTTTTTCTTCTGCCAAGTCTTCTATTTTGCAAAAAAAAAAAAAAGGGTCCATTTCATGCCCATACATGGTGTGTAATTCATGCTTGCAGGGTGATCTCATCACACAAAACATGCCTGCTAGCTCTCCTTGCTTGTGATTAATTCTGTTAGGTGAATGCTTCCTATTTCGATGCATCGTAGAGTACTTCTTGATAGATCCTCTTGTTGAATGCAAGGGAAATAGTACTAAAAGAGGCGATATGGAAGACAAAAAATAAAAACAAGGGTGTGATGTTATCTGCAATTCTTGCAATCCAAACCCCCAGGCAGTCAAATCAAAGTTCAGAAAGAAATTTACAGTTTAGGCTGTGTTTAGTTCCTACAGAAAGTTGAAAGTTTGGGGAAAGTTGGAAGTTTGGAAAAAAAGTTGTAAGTTTATGTGTGTAGGAAAGTTTTAGATGTGATGTGATGTGATGGAAAGTTGGAAATCGGGGGTAGTTGGGGTGAACTAAACACGGCCTTAGATGTACTCCTTCCATCTCAAAATAAACCAGACACATCCTACATCCTAGTACGAGGCTGGTTTATTTTAGGATTGAGCCAGAACTACTCCAATACTGTGTGAACGAAGGCTTAGAATCGGAGCAATCAATTACTTGTAAGGGCCCGTTCTAAATTGTGTCACAATTTTTGTTAACACGCTTTTTAAATTGCTAAGCAATATGTTTTGCGCGAAAACTTTTATATAGAAGTTGTTTTTAAAAAATAAATTTATTTTTTAAGTTTTGATAATTAATACTTAATTATCATATGCTACATGTTTCTCATTTTGCATGGCAGCTAATCAGCCGTAGCATATTTCTCATTTTGCATTGCAGCTAATCAGCCGTCTTCAAACACACACTTTAGAACATGCCCTAAGAAGATGGTTAGGTAAACATGAAGAAGCTTTGCATCCTGCTTGTACTAAGTGCATACTTCCTCCATCTTAAAATAAATAAACTTTTATAGTAAATCTGGATAATCATATATCGAGATTTATGCATAAATACTAGTTTATTTCGAAGGAATTTGCCTGAAAAAATAAGAATAGGAAACTGTTAGTGATTACTTCTCAATTCTCGTGAGGACCTTTCAGTTTCTACGTGATGAGTTACTGATGTCCAGATGGGTGTTTTTTTTTCTTCTCTCTCTACGGAAAATCCAGTGGATAGATAAAGTTTCCACAATATTTAGGAATCATTGATTAGAGTATGCCTTTTGTTATGATTCACAACTGCCTAGAGTTATATAGGTGCCTATGCTAAAATTTTGAGAGGAAGGTTTAAATGTATTTAAGCTGGCATATTTCACTCCAGAAGCCTAATGAAATCCACGCTTCATGTTGCTCAGTACCTTTTCATTTTTAACAGAGCACACAATAATTAAGAAAATGTTGCTGTGTGACATATTTTAGTACTGGATGTGACACATTTTAATACAACGAAAGATTGATTTTTTATGGGACGGAGGGAGTACACTTGGAACTGAAGGTACATAATAATCATGTAGAGGCAACCACAGTTGCGAACAGGTATTGTCACTGCCTGACGTACGTCAAGTGAAAATGCATGTTTTCCACAATCCAATGCACGATTGGCCACAAGTGAAAATAACAAAAAACACATTCGTGCTTTTCAAAAGAAAAAAAACACACTAGATGCTTTTTATCATAGACAATTCCTAATATAGTCGTCTATGATATTTTTTAGATATATGTAACGGTTTTTAAATAACCGTGTACTGTCTGTCCTCCTGTTAGCCTTTTTCTATGGTAGTGCCCTCCATCTGAATGGATGTTCATCACTCACCAGATTTGTATACTTGATCAGTATGGAAAAAGGATAAGAGTCAGCATGCATGTATCACCACGCTTGTGCCTGTGCTGTGAAAAAAAAAAGTGATTAGTCGTAAAGTTGATTAGGATTCACTCCAGCTTCTGGTACTTCTGCTCCTTCCTCTGTGCCATGGTCAGTTTGAGCACTGGGAAGCACTGGCAGTGCCTCCTGAACCGGTCCAGGCCTTTCACTCTGATCCTCAGCCGCAGCCGCTTGATCTTGTCGATGACAGCTTTGAAACCCTTTTGGAGCTTTTTGGCTCTCGCGAATTTGATTGATCTTCTCTTGCTTCTCTTCCTCACTGCGACATCAGAGTTCGCGAGCATAAGATCGGTCAGCCAGTGAGCCAGTATCGAGAGCTTGCAGTATCCAGGTACTAATACCTTGCAGCTTCTTGCTGCTCTCATCGTTTCCTCTGAACTTCGCGTCATCGATCACCTGAAGCACAGCGAGCCCGGTTTAAAGCAATTGCCACTCCTTCGATACCCAATGTTTCTTTTAAATGGTATGGAGTTGTTACCTCTGTCATGATCTCCAGACGCTTTCTCATCCTGCTCTGGATGTAGCTTCGGGTGCACTGCGCACACGAACTTTCTCGCCGTCAGTAAAACCACACCATTCCCAGTAAATTTAAAACGCCGATATAATCATGTAGTAGCACACAAAACCAGCGTGCGATGCCGCATCCTACCTTGATATGGTATTTCACGTAGGACTGGAAATTGAGCAGGATCCACGCCGTCCTAGCCGCCCTCCTCCCCTTCACGTGCCGCGCCAGGATGTCTGCAAATTCCAAACCCGCACGCGTCAACCCTCCAAAAGTCCAAAGTCGAAGTGTACCCAACCCAACCCAACCCAAGAAGCGCCGGCCCAAGCCGCGGGCACCGCGGCCTCGTCCGTCCGGATCGGCTACTTTGCCCCGCGCACCCGCTCGCGCGGGTTTCGTTTCGCGAGGGCCGCGTCGGTAGTCGCCACCGACGCCGCGGAACGGAGGCCGGCCTCTCGCGATCGCGCGGTGCGGGCGCACACAAAACGCGCGCGTCGGCACGGTGCCGTGGCGTGGCCGCGTGGGGGCGAAACGGAGAATATGCGTGGTTGGTGCGGTGCGGGGCAAGCGAGCGAGCGGACGCGGATGCCGCGTGCGATATGTGCTACTGCTACGTACCGAAGGACACGAAGCCACCGTTGGTGGTGAGGTGGTGCACGTACTCCCCGCGCAGCTCGGGTGGCGGGATCGGCGACCAGCTGCACCGCGGCGCCCTGGA
Organism: Oryza sativa Japonica Group; assembly: GCF_034140825.1. Lineage (NCBI taxonomy): Eukaryota > Viridiplantae > Streptophyta > Magnoliopsida > Poales > Poaceae > Oryza > Oryza sativa. Next base: position 26,110,658 of record NC_089038.1, read on the forward strand.
GAAGGACGACGTGCTCCCGAGGTCCTGTAGCTCCTGTCGTTTTTTTTCTTCAGGTCTCGGAGCTAACCAGAAAACTCAAAAAAGTACGTACAGAAGGCGCCGGCCCAACCTGGAAGAACGACGACGCGATGGCCAGGTCCGTGTCGTCCCTGAAACGCATGGGGAATATGGCGCTTATCTTCACCGGCTGCAGGCAGGCCAAGAACCGCATCGTCAGCGAGCCGTGCTGATGCTTTGCTCTACCTGTGAAGCTTTTGTTAATCTGCGTAGCTTAGGATAGTACCGTTTTGCTGACGAAGAAAGGGTCCCTTTGGTTGTACACGAGCTTCATCGTGCCGGACGAGCCGAGGCTCGCCAGCATGTCCTTGAGCTGCGAGCTAAGGATGACGGATTGCAGCAACGATATCTGGTTGATCGCCTTGGTGCGATCTGCATAAAGAGCAATCGTTCTTACATCGAATCCTTGTTTGCTGCAGACCTGCAGTTGCCTTGGCTAATATTTCTATCACCAAATACAGCAACTGAAACAGGGTGTGAGGACTGAGGATGCTCATACCTTTCGGTCGAGTAAGGCCAGAGAAGTTCAGTCTCAGTGTCAAAGTGTATCCTTCTTTTGCAGGCTCGATGATCTCTGCAAACTTGTGATACATTTTCCTTGTCTCCTGTAATGTGATTTCAGGCAAGCCGCTGGATGGCGAAGCCTCATAAGAAAGAGATGGTGTTGATATTGACAAGTATATGTTCTCTGAATCTGTAATAGAAGCCTGAACAATTATGCAAATTGTAAGTGCCGAGATGTTCTGTTTGGTTGATACTTGATGCGTATTATATGATCATTTTCCATGCCCTACATTATTTGTTTCAAATTGCAAGATAATGCATCAAAGGTGTTTGGAGCAAAATTACCTGTAAATGGTAACGGATTGATCCAAACTCAAACAAGGTATGATCAACAGGCATAGGTCGTTCAACACTGCAAAGATCAAGAGAAACATAGTTTTCTGATCACATTGCGTCAACCAATCCATGTATGTATGTAGGAGCGGCACAACTCAGGCAGCCAACCTTTGCACACAGACAACTTTTCTGCTTTCACCTCAATGTAGAGACTGGATTGAATTCAATTATCGAAAAAAGATTTCCGCTTTCACTGGCAAAGAAAGAGAAGGAAAGATTAACCAACAGCAACGCACCTCTGCAATCCCGTCAGGATTTCCACCAGCGCCCGCGATCCGCTGCTGAAGAACGCCATGGAGCTAGCACTGTTACCGCATAGCATCAATTGCTGGCTCCTTATTATAGAGGGGCCTAGTGGTGGGAGAAGAGAAGATGCAGAAGTGCTTCTACATCACTGCACGAGGACGAGGGTCTGGTGAAAAGAACAAAATCATGGGACACCAACAGCAGCAAGGGGACACCGGTGACCGTCTGACTGGTGAGACTTGAAAGCCTGAAGGGGACCTCTACTGTTGTTGGTAAACATCTGAAGCAACCAGCTGAGCTCAGCCATTTCAATTCCTTGCTTTGTTTCAAATGCACTCCACAATCATTTGACGCCTTTGCCCATCATCCCTGTAGCAGTGAATAATTAAACTCCATAGCTGAACAGAGGAACTCTTGAATACTAGTAGCACCGAAGCACTGATGTGATTCAAATCCGCCAAGAAGTTTTTTTTTGTTTTTTTGGTAAAAAGAAAAAGAACGGCAAGTAGGTGTTTCCCCAATCAACTCAAGCAGATTTGGGAGTAACCCTGCCTGCAAGGCTCACCTTTTTTGCAAAATAAATATTAGACCAACTGCGCCCGGCGGTAGCCGGTAGGTGAAACATATGAAATGACGACACCGACAAGAAAATGGAAAGAGACATATCAATATTATTTGAATTAAATTGCTTGCTCACGTTACAACTTACAACATCTAGAAGATATTTTCACTCAAGAACATATCAGTAACATCCTAACTCCTAACCTAAGATACAGCATCACATGGTCAATTGCACTGTGCATGATGCAATAGAATCCAGAACACATGTATGAGGAACAGCCCTGGAGCCAATCGTTGCCGCCAATTCTTCAGCCTCAGCCTTCCTCTTTCTGATGACCTCATTAAGGGTATCAGGATCACTTCCTTGTGGTGGCTCCATGCTGTAAATTATCAAGGATGTGCTAGAGAGATCAGCCTTGTCCAAGATTGATCCCCCAGCTGCAGTGATCAAATCTTCAAGGTGAACCTTGTAATTGGGCATGAAATGGCCACTGAAGTAAAAGGTCAATCCTGCAAACAGATGTGGTGCCTAGAAAACAAGAAACACATGGGATCAATACTCCATGAAGATTGAACTTGTACTTTGACTTATTTACTCAGTGAATTTATACACACATTTTGCATTGCTCGTAGTCTTCCCATGCGAGGGCCATCAAAGGAGCCATGAACATCAGAACTGATCTCATAAGGCTCTTCTGGGACTGGTTCTTTAGCCTCCATACAAGCTTTCAGCCCTAAATATTACACAATAACATGAATCAGAGAAACTTCCTAGCAGAAGAGGGTATTTACAATGGAGCAACCATTGTAAATGCAAGCATAAAAATATTCATGTGGTAAGCATGCTCAACTTATTTTAAGCGTATGAAAAGAGAACTACATGTAAGAAGTGACAAAATCCATCAGCTATTGTCTAATTTCTAAAAGATGACAAAGGATGTGTTAGAAAAGCACAAGAGCAGAAACCATTATCCCCAGGTAAACCCAGGTCTTAATTTTCAGAGGCATTGAACTTACAGTTTATATTCAGAACCCATTTCCCAGCTAGTATGGCCATGAGAACCTTGAGTGTCCTGGCACATGCCCCACATTCATCCGTATTAGCAATCACATGAGTCACATTCGACCTCCAACCGTTAGTTACAGTGATGCCAGTTTGGTGCTCAAACTGGTCCAAGATTTCCTGTCAAGTTCCAAACAAAGAAAGTTTACATTTTTGAAACAACCAAATCATGCAATAGCCTGTTGAAATTGTAATTAGATAAGAGATAACTATTAATCACCTTCTCCTGACTAGAGAGAGCAGATCCACATATAACCCATTCACTAGTGAGAAAAGGTGAAGCAGTCCAAAGTCCATCCATATGGATTGTAGATGGTGAGTTCAGGTCATCAAGCATTGTATCGGAAGATGATCTGGCAAATCAAGAAAGGGAAAAGGTTCAACTTAAGGATATGTGCAGCCATGAAGGTATAGCAAAATGCAGTTACAATGAACAGGACTAGAGAACAAACCGCTGCAAGCTGGTCTTCTTATTTTTTGACTTTGATCTCTCACATGGCAACTTCTTCGAGGAATGAGAAGGACACAGCATAACAAAGTTCTCCTAAAACACAGTACATTTGATGAGATGAATTCACTTATTCACATAATTTTGTGCCACAAATAAAGACATGCATTCAGACTGTAAAAAGAATGGACAGTGCAAGGTTAAAGAAATATTTACATCATCCCATCGGCAGCCTGATATCCCATGGGCACATGGAACATGAAAGCTCTTGCGGCAGCTCTTGACAAGGCAGCCAAGGGCTGCACCTTTTAGTCCACAAACACTGCATTTGATCTTAGAAGCACGGGCCAACTCAGGCTCCAAGTTATTTGCAATGTCACCAGTAAAGAACGCTTGAGGGGCCCTACATTGGTATCAGTAACTTCAATATTAAAAAGTATAAGGAATTATAGGTGATATTCTAGCTAGATAAACATGCTTCAGTCTAAAAAAGCATATAAAAATACAAACTTAATTTTATCGGTTTACAACTCAAATAAAATTATGTATTCATTTAGGAAAAATAAGCTCATAAGCTGGATGGAGCATACCATTCAATGCACTTCTCATGAACATGTAAAACGTTTGGTTTCCATGCTTGGTTATCCTCTAATGGCTCACCATGCAGATAATGGGACAGAGGGCCAGTACTCTGTTAATTCCAACTTTATATTAGATTCTTGAAATAGAAAAGCAATCCAAGGCATGTCCTGAATAGTGAAAAAGACAATGTTCAGGTTTTGCCATTTGACTTACCTCAGTGGTTTTGGAAGAGTGACAAAATTCACATTTCCAAGCACCAGCAACAGCTGGTTGTCCTGTATCAACGATTGCATATGCATTAGTGACCTTGCAATTCTAACTAATCAGAAAGGAGAGCAGTTTGAAAAGAAGACTTACTATCATCCTGATCAGTGGACTTTTGCCTTTTTAATTCTCTATTATCATCATTCGCTGTATTTGGTTCTCTTTTCAAGACACTTTGAGGAGATGATCTGCTTGTTATCTATCAGAATGATACATGCATCATGCGTGAGATTTAAAAATAAGTTAGCACATGCAAAGGAAAATTTTCAGAACATTCATTAGACTTGAACTAGTTCAGCTCCAAGATTCAGACATCCGAATTCAATTAATGAATGCCCAAAGACAAGGTTTTTTTAGCAATGGAGTTGCTTAGATAGAATATTACCAGCTCTCCTTCAAGGTCATTGCTGTCGCAATCCAGATCCCTAGGGCCATCAGAAGATTGAGATCGGCAGGGTCCCTTCTGCACAAGAATTGTGGGCATAGCAGTCACATCAGCCGCACCTCTAGTCTCCAATGCAGGATTTCTTTCTTTCACGCCGTCCACATTTCCATATGCAAGCCCAGTTGACTGGTTATATGCCAGTTTAGAAGCAACCGGGGTGTATGATTTCACCTGATCAGATTTCTCTGCTCCATTTCTGTTTCCCGATTCTGGAGTTCCTTGAAATGATGTCTTTGCAACTGAACAGAAGAAATATTTTACCAGCGTAATCAGCATTCGACCTTATACAACTATCAGTGCGAAGTATTTTGTTTCCGATGTAGATATTCTGTGAATTTAGGGGGCAAATAACTGGCAGAGTATGTACCAGGAATATCAGCTTGAGCCTCCTGCTGAGTGACCATGCTGCTGACTGTAGAGCTTAGGCTCCTGTGGATGTTCACTATTGCCTCGAGGTGAGAGGCAGGCCTTAGGTCTGCAAGCCATGTTAAGGTCAGATAAAGAATCAAAGCATTGGTCTGATGCTTGTAACATTTCAGTCTGGCATGATGTCACCTTGAGAACGATAAGCTGATTTGCAAATCGCGCAGCTGTAACCGTCCATGGTCCGTGTAGTAGCACACTTGCTGAAAGGATTCAACAAATTAGTCACAAGACCAGATGCGTAGATCAAAATACAATTCATATCAGTTCAGGTATTTGTAAATAACCTGCAGGAAGTGTGGTAACATGGCAGCATGGTAGGCGCGTTGAGCAACTTCAGGCTGCCGAGCAAAAGACAATGCCATGAGAAGACCGGAAATATCAGCAATCAAAATATTTTCATTTGACGTCTTATTATGGTAAACAAGTTCAGATCCGGCAGTATTACGCAGATCTAAACTAACACCAACCTAGCTAGCCTGATTGATTGCCCAGGATCTGTTCTTTCATCTGGATCCAAAGGAGAGGGAGCTCAAGAGAAGAGAAGGCGCGTACCAGACGGGGCAGGTGAGCTCCAGCTCCATCTTCTGCAGGTTGAGCACCAGCGGGTTCAGGAACCTCCTGAAGCTCTCCATCCCTGCACGGCCGCACGGTCTCGCTCTCGCTCTCGCTCTCTCTCAAAGGATTGAAGAACCTGTGTGCGGACTGCGGAGACGGTGGCTTGTGGGCACTGCTAATTAAGCTAGCTCCGGAGCCACTGAAATACGCGTGGCCACGCTCGAAAATTGGAGGGAAGGGGTGGCGGCGGCTGGAAAAAAAATGTTTGGATGCCGCCGCGTGCGGGCGCGGGTCTGAACCGGCGTGCCATCGGCGGGAAGAAGAAAATTTTTCGGGGTTTTCCCCCGCGGCGCGAGGGTGGACTGGTTTTGGATGGGGAAAGCGATTGCCTGTTTCGAGCGCCGCGCGCGCGCGCGGGCGGGCGGGACTGCGGGAGAGAGGCGCGCAGGCGCGCGCCCCCAACCGGCGCCGCGCACGTCGCGGGCTCGCGGCTTTAGGGTGAAGACTGAAGACCTTAGACCTAGCAGCCGGCTAAAGCGGGGGTGGTGAGGCAGGCCGGGCCGGGCCGCGGAGGAGAGCGAGTTGGAGAAGCACGGGCCGGAGGCTAAAGCTTGGCCCGCGAGGTGCGCGTCGGCCTCTTGGGGTGGCCTTCTTTAGTGTCAGTCGGCGACGTGCTCGTGCGGCCACGTGTTCGCGAAGTCCGAGATGTGCCCGGCATGCGTGCGTGCGTGCGTGCGTGGCTGCGTGCCGAGAGCCCGAGAGACGGGATCAGGTCATGGGCGGACGACCGACCGATGGAAGCGGACCGGCCGTATCAATCACTTGCCTGGTTTTCATCGCCTGTCGTATTGGCAGAATTGAACCGCTCTCAAGTGACAACAACCACCAAGACACCAAAGCTGATCTGTCTAGGGTGTTAAGTTGTTTGGGCGTAAAATTTTTTAGCTATACAAACACATATTAAATACATATTTAAAGTATTAAATGTAGGCTAATAATAAAATAAATTACATATTCCGCATGTAAACTGCGAGACGAATTTATTAAGTCTAATTAATCTGTCATTAGCAAATGTTTACTGTAGCATCACATTGTTAAATCATGGCGTAATTATGCTCAAAATATTCGTCTCGCAATTTACATGCAAACTGTGTAATTGATTTTTTTTCCCATATTTAATGCCCTATGCATGTGTCCAAATATCTGATGTGATGTTTTTGGCTAAAATTTTTGGATCTGAACGAGGCCCTAGACTTGATAAGTAGTGTTTTCAGTTTTCACGAGTTAAGGGTCGCTTGAAACATACAAAGGGAAAACGGAGTAATAAAAAAAAGAAACATATGATTCTGGTAGTAAAGCAAGTGCAAAATAGAGAAGTATAAGACACATAAATGATTGTTTGATTGGATCATATGAATCGAATGAAAAATATAGATTTAGGGGGTGTTTAGATTCAAGGGTGTAAAGTTTTGACGTGTCACATCGGATATTATATATGATGTCGCATGGGGGTGTTCGGGCACTAATAAAAAAACTAATTGCATAATCCGTCAGTAAACCGCGAGACGAATTTATTAAGCCTAATTAATCCATCATTAGTAAGTGTTTACTGTAGCACCATATTGTCAAATCATGGAGCAATTAGGCTTAAAAGATTCGTCTCGCACATAAATCACAATATGTGCAATTAGTTATTTTTAGCCTATATTTAATACTTCACGTGGTGTTCAAACGTTCGATGTGACAGGGTGTAAAGGTTTTTTATGGGATCTAAACAGGGCCTTAAAGGAAAATTTTTTAAGATGTTGAAGCTTTGGTTAAATTTTCTTCAAAATCTATGATAGTATATCATTCAATCATTTGTTTTAATATGATTGTTTTTCCCCTAAATCAAGTTTTTCCTCCAAATGAAATACTCAGAACCTAAGGCTGACTTTTCTCCGAATCAAAGGGCCCTAAGGTTGGAGCGTCGGATGCAGACCCTGTGGGAGCGTCGAATCAAACATATTTTATTTTACAAGCTATACAAAGTAAAAATTAAACCCAGATTTTTTTCGTGTAGGCATTTTCGTCTAAACTTTCGCAATGTAAATTTGGTGAAAATGATCTCAGAAATGCTTCGATGTTGTAAACAAAGCCGAGGAATGCTTTGCTTTCCAAGTAAATCACACGCATCTCCTTTCTCGTCTTCCCTTAACACGGCTACGCTATCTTGCGCGTTGCTTACCCCCATCCAATTCCCCCGGTTGCTTGGACATTTGACATTGCCCTCCGCAGGCCATTGACCAAAACCGAGAGACGAGATGAACGAACAGTTCAGACAATTACCCAACCAACAATGATCCCCGATTTATTTAAATGCAATTAAAACTGGCAGGAATGGACCAGGCAGGTGCAGGAATCGAACCACTTGGAACAATGCTAGCCAATCAATCAAATGGAAACAGCAAACACCAACTAATCTTGCTCTGGAAAACAATACGGGAGGAGCTGCCCCTACGCCCTTTCCATTGCCTGATTGCCCGAATAAATAATCAGAGGAAGATCAGAAATAAATTACTCGCAGAGAGCTTCAGATCAGAATAATACGTAGTGCGTGCGTGCGTCCTTTTCGTGAATCACCTCCTCTGCAATCGCGTCGTCCAAAGCATGCTTCAACCGTGTACACCGTCAGCCATGGAGGACACCGAACAATTCTCCAATAATTCGTCTGGTTGTGGTCTGGAAACACATGCGTTTTTAGGATGTGTTCAGTTCAGCGTAAAGTTTAGATTTTAGTTAAAATTGAAAATGATGTGACTAAAAAGTTGTGTATGTATGACAAGTTGATGTGATGAAAAAGGACTGAAGTTTGCGTCAAACTTTAGATCTAAAAACAGCATCAGGCCACCAGGGCACATGGAACGATGATGGATGGGGGAGGAGCAACTCCCACCAGGCCACCACTAACCGCTTGCACGGCGCCATGCTCGTTGGGCACATCCCCCACGTCTCGCGCGCCACCGCCTCTACGCGTCTCTTCATGCGAATAGCCGCCGTCTCATCCATGGAACACAGGCCGAGGAAACCGATAGGCGAGGGCGGCGGCGCTCGGTAGCACGCGAAATCCACCCATCAACGCGAATCAACAGTTATATAAAAAAATTGCGATTCACCGTCCCGGGTGCGTGCACACGCTCGCCGTTCTACTAGTACTTGACAAATGACAACCACCAAACATTGCACGCACATGATATACAGGTAGCGAACTAGTAGTAGTACTAACAAGAAATCGCGCTTTCTATAGAAAGCTGGACCATTCTGGTCATTGGTTTTGAATAACAACAATAATTTCATCGAATAAAGCTGCTAGTACACCAACGTTTTTTTTTTCTTTTTCTCTCCTAGATCTAAAATCTAAACAGGAGGAGCAGGCAAAGAGGAGGAGAAAACGAAGAAACCGGTTTGATGATGTGTCGGTTCTCCCCGGTGAAAAGGGGGAAAACCACCTGGGGTTGTGATGTCTGGTCGCCGGCACGTCACTCCTTTATCTGGAGCCAGCGGCCGAGCTGCGTCGGGTTGACGACGCCGGGGACGCGGGCCCCGCTCGCCATGAGGAGCCACGACACCTCGGCGTACCTCCTCCGCTTGGCGGCGTCGGGCTCCGGCTCGGGCACGGGCTCGCCGGGATGCAAGGCGGCGGCTTGGCTCGGCTTCGTCGGCTCGACCCGGCGGCCCTGGAGCGTGCCGCGGGTCAGGAACTCGTGCGCCAGGTGACCGGCTAGGAGCTTGTTGTTGGGGACCGGCCCCGGAGCCGGCTTATTAGTACCCGGCTCGGCTAGAGCTTTATTAGCCGGAGCCTGAGCCAGGAGCTCCCGCTCCTTGCGCTTGCCGACCGCGACACGTGCCGCCTCCAGCTTCTCGCTGAGCGACATATCGACGGCTGAGGGTCGTTCGCCACGTGCCACGTCAGCACGAGTCAGAGCCGTCAAAGAAAGAGAGGAATTCAGAAAAAAAAAAAAGGTTTCGATGGGAGAAAAGGAAAAAGAGAAGGGCGATGTGTTCTGCAAAAAGGGTAGAAAAAAAAGGGAAGGAGATGTACAAAGGTGGGGCCCACCAGGGGCAAAATCGTAACTTCACAGGCCAGGGGCCAGCAAAGCAGATGGAGGGGGGGAGAGACAGCAGAGAAGAGAGAGAGGGAAGGTGGAAAAAAAATTTGTGGTAGAAGGGAAGGGGTCTGTGGGATGCCGGCTCATATTTATATCGGAGAGATTTAGAGAGAGGACTCAAGGTTCGGAAGAATTACAAGGGATGCCATCCTCGCTAGAGTCTAGTTGCCACAAAATCTAGAGGATAATGAGGTAATTGCGCGTCATGGTGGGATGTGGGTTCTGTGGCGTGGAGTGGGGCCAGGGGAAACTGCCACTGCCGTGTACCCGGTTGTTATGACGCTGGGTCCCGTCCGATGGGCCCACCCGTCAGTGGAGCGGGGGAAATCTTTTGGGTAGGTTTTTGTTTCCCGCCTCAGGTGTCTGGGACGTGGGACCGGACCTGGCTTTATTAGTTGCAGTTTGTTTGGGAAGCCCAAAATCCTCCGTATTTCTGTAGATGGCCAGATAATTGAGTTTTAAAATCTTTGCTTATTTGTAGGATGGATCGAGAATTAAAGTCCTTCTAATTGAGACATCGATGATAATATAAGTTTTATCTGTTTTCTAAAATAAGATTGGTTACTTAAGTTGTTTAACACCAAGACTGGTGTCGGAAGCACCGTCTTCTCTAAGACACTCCTCCCGACGGCTCCAACAGTGATAATATCTATGATACTTATTAGGGGTGACAATTTTCTTGTTGGGGTTGAGTGGAAATTCCAGCTCGCGGATGACCCGGTGGGCTCCGAAGATATGAGGTAGAACCTTGAAGCCTATTTGGCCTTTTTAAATAGAGGTATATGAAGTAAACCATAATTTCTCCACTTCCCATCTCCCCCCCCTCCCCCTCTCCTCCAACCTCATTCTTTGTTTTCTCCGTTGAGACCTCGACACAGGCTCTCGAGCGGGGCTTGGGCTCGGTACGTTGTGTCCTCCTTGAGACCTCGACACCAGAAGCCCACAGCCACCTCTCCCCGTCCTCCTGAATTCCTGAGTCCCTCCTGCTTCTCTGAGTACCACGCTGCCTCCTCCTCCTACGCTGACTTCAGATGCATGGGTACGATGTGGGGCTTTCTACCTTGTTAGTGCAGCGGTATCCAGTGTTCTACAAACTAGAGGATGCCCAGCGCGTTGCTGCAGGACTTTGTTAACATCAATTTGTTAGATAAGAGGTATAATCTCAAAAAGAAACAAAATAAACAAATAGGTTTCTTGAAGAAATTCTTTTTAGCAGCCCTATCAAAAATTTGTACATAATTTAGATAGCACATGTCAAGTGAAGGAATGTTCAGCCATAAAGCTCTTTTATATGGATTGACAGGCTGGATGCATATAGATGTGTGTGGAGATATGCCCATGTGGGTTACATTTGGCACTGAAGAAGCTAAGAGACTCACCGGGGTGGTGACTGATGGGTTGGGCTCTATGCTGCATTATATCTAATGTCTGAGAAGCAATCTAATATATTTATCCAACGGTTCACAATTTGATGATGACGTGGAAGCACGAGGTTTAAACTTTTGGCCTTAACTTTATAGAAAGAAGGGATGTGCTTAGTCCTAATTCTCACCGTTTTTAACCACTTCTTTTTGACAGGATGTTAAATCCGGCATGCAACCAGTGAGGAACGAGGATATTCTAGACTCCAATACATCTCTCATGGATGGGTCCTGTGCTATTTGCCAATGCAATAGCCTAGGATTTAATTCTGTGATTTGTACATTATCATTCAGTGTGATGTGTCCTTTCTAATGAGTATTAAGGCTGTGTTTGGAGCCCTAGGTTCCCAACCCCTCTCTAGTATTCCGCGCGCATGCTTTTCAAACTGCTAAACGGTGTGTTTTTTTTAAAAAAGTTTATAAACGAAAGTCGCTTAAAAAAGTTATATTGATCCATTTTTTTTAAAAAAATTAGCTAATAATTACTAGTAATTAATCATGTGCTAATGTACCACTCCGTTTTCTATACGCACTGTGTGTGTTGGTAACAGGCACTTCCGAACACAGCCTAACTCTATCTGGTTGTGCGGGTCCCGCTCACCCATCGAGTCCCCCGCGGGGGTTGTATATGATGTTTTTTCTCTTTTCTTGCTTTTGGGTTTTTTTTTCTTCCATTATATTTAATAAAAAGCACAATCCCGTGCTAATTCTATTTTAAAAAAATGTTACGTACTAACAGTGATATAACTCTTAAATTGTTGCTTTTTAAAAGGAAACTTGAAGTCTTTTATATCAACTGTGAATGGTATCAGGTCATTTTAATTGACTAACTCGGTTTGGTTTGGAAATGGGTATTAGATTCATTTCGAGAGACGTTTTGCTAGAAATTAACCATATTGTTGTGTTGACTTCAGAGGTTCAGGGTTCCAGCGAAAATATAATTTTTAAACAATAGGTTATTATTTTTGTTCAAATCTTTAAAAAGACCAATAAAATATGTCGTGAAATTAATTAGTAGAATAATAGTCATGTTAATCATTCAGTTTAGAACTAATGATGACGGCTTTGAATAAAAGACCAGTATATAATGCGCAATACATCAAGGGTAAAATATGCATCAGGCATGTGCGTACGTAGAACATGAGTAAGCGAAATACCATATTTTCCAGGTCATCTAAATAAATTGTAGCATATATAACAAATGAATATTTAATGGAGATGATTAGCTGCACTATAAGAAGCGATTTTCCCAACACATGGGTTTATTTTTTAGGTGGATTCAAAAGAATCCTCCTTTAAAAATAACTAGATGGATACCCCACACGTTGCTGCGGAAAAATTGTGTGATAATATAGTAGATATGAGTTCTAAATTTTTCTTTCTTATCTACTATTCGATTTTTTTTTCATGTATTTATTTATTTTTATACTTTATAAATTATCTAAATGTTAGAAATGATTGGGTTGTATGGTGTACTTTTTGGGGGAAGAGATGCAATTTATAACCTTGATGAATCATCCAGAGGCTAAAAACAAATAAGATGATGTGAAGAAATGTATTTTACACCCTTGATGAATCATCCAAAGGCTAAAAATAATTGAGATGACGTGAAGAGATGTAATTTACATTATTGATGAATCATCCAAAGGCTAACAACACAATTAAGGTAATGTGGCTTTATGAGAGAAGAGATAAATATTATTAACTACACTCAGCGGGGGATGAACTTTATAGATATATAGGATAAGAGACCCTATAAATTCAGCATTGTCTATAAAAATTGATTTTTACAAATGTGTATAACAGGACAGCCGTAAAAATTACCTTATTTTCACTAGATCCCGTATATGAAAATTTTAATTTTCATAGGCCACCAGCAAAAAATGCAGAAGCGTTATTAAACGATAGATCGACACAGCTGAGGCAGCACGCAAATGCTAATGCGTGGCTAGTCACGCGCATTCCCCCTCCTCCACGTGCACCATTGAACACGTGGCGCGCACGGAGAGGGAGGCAGCAGACGGTACACTTTTCTTTTTTTTTTTTGGTTTTTAATACGTACATATACAAACTTGGTGTACACACTAGAACGGGATCAGTTATCTCTAACGGGCTTAAAGCTCATCTCTTTCGGGCAGGGCCCCTTCACTAAGCAAAGGTCAGTGATGTGAGAAAATATCTCAACCGGACATCCGGGCGTCACGGATGACACACATCTCAATCGGGCCAACACAAAAACCCGTCACGGATGACTCTCATCTCTAACGGGCCTAAATTATAGCTCGCACGGATAAGTATAATCCAAAAAAAATAAATTTTGTTTTTTTGTTAGCCTCACACGCCTTTGCCCTCACTCGTGCGCCTTCCCGGTCGATCACCCATCCATCCCGAAATTGCTCTAGGCTAAGCACGCTTAGCCTCATAGTTCTTTGGAGATTGGATTCCGAGAAAGAAATTGTAACTTGTTGGCATGAGTATTCTATTAATCCTATTAAGCCCTGGGCCAGGATGTCACACCCTAGCATACCCTATTCATATACATTCATTCACATACATATATTTAACACAACCACATTCACATAACATCTATTTTAATCACATATTTCACCAGCAAAACCAAGTTAATTGGATCAAATATATATTTAGCAAGTATTATCGTAAGGAGGAGATAAATCAGACTTTTAGGAAAAATAAATTTCGAATTGAATTTTACGATACTAAATGAACTCATATGAAAAAGCTGTCAAAAACAAAGTTGTAGAGCTCATTGAGATCTACCAATTTTATTTTGGTCATTTCTCCATCTGGGTTTAATAGAGCTATATAAAATTTGAATTTTAAAATATAAGAAATTCAAATATTTTTTCGGGTAGTAAATGATTTCAAATGGAAAAATTATCAACAATAAAGTTGTATAACTCATCAAGATCTATAACTTTTACTTTGGTCTTTTTTTCTATATAACATTTTTTGAACAATTTGAATTTGAATTTAAAAATATGACAACTTCAAACAATATTTTCAAATACTAAATGATTTCAACTTAAAAAGCCATCAACAACAAAATTGTATAACTCATCAATATCTATAACTTTTATTTTGGTTATTTTTCTATATAACATTTTTTTGAACAATTTGAATTTGAATTTGAAAATATAACAACTTCAAACAACATTTTCAAATACTAAATGATTTCAACTTAAAAAGCCATCAACAATAAAATTGTATAACTCATCAATATCTATAACTTTTATTTTGGTTATTTTTCTATATAACATTTTTTTGAACAATTTGAATTTTAATTTAAAAATATGACAACTTCAAACAATATTTTCAAATACTAAATAATTTCAACTGAAAAAGCCATCAACAACAAAGTTGTATAAATCATCAAGATCTATAACTTTTATTTTGGTCTTTTCTTCATCCGATAAAGTGATAGTAACATTATTCACAAAATTCACATATCTCTTATCTGATTTTATAAACTATAACATATGTATGTAAATTCTGTGAACAATGTTACTAACATTTCAGATGAAGATGGTTTGCAGTGCTCTCACTAGGGACATGGAGGGAGGCGTGCCAAAGCGGTGCATATGGAGAGGAGAGGCACCAGCAGAGTATGAAGAGGAGGCGGCGGCAGCCATGGCAGGGTGGGAGAGAAGGCGGAGATAGGAATTGAGCGTTTTTTTTGCAAAAAAGACCCTAAACTCCAGCATATTACAACAAGGTCCACCACATCGTAGATTGGCAATCCGACGGCTGCAGACCCTTTACCGAATCGGAACACCACTACTTCCCTCGCCGAATCCCTTACCGAATCGGAACACCGTCCCCTCGTCGAATATGAATAGAAGACAATCGCTACAGCGGACTTATATAAGAGTGTCGGCCTCGACGGGGAGGACGCACACAACCCGTATTGATCTCATCTATCCTCTAGTGCTAGTTAGCCTGGTAAATTTCTATGCCCTTCTCCTCCGGTGACGAGGAGAGCAACACGGTTGTTTCCAAAGCCTTAGATGAGCGAGTAGAAGCTAAACCAGTCTTTCTGATTTTGCACGATCTCCCTTTGTATACTGACAGTTGGCAGGATCAAGTGAATTAGACAGCTCCATTTCAGTGTTAGGTGCTAGTATTAGCCTGTCATTGTTCCAGTTGCTTCTCTCATGCAGAGGTGCAGAGCACAGCTTCTTGTCCTGCTGCTTGCAAAGATCAATTTTTTCGTTGGCTTTGTTCCAACATTGAAGGTTCACCTGATATGATTCGATCAACAAAATTAACAGTTTAGCTGAAGAAATTTTGTGAGATAATAGCTGTGAAAAGTGTGAAATGCCTATTCAACAATTCTTTAGAAATGCACTCTCTGTAATGTAATACATTCCAAAGGAAATTGCAAATGAAACTTGAGTGAAAATTTGTCAGGTAGTTATAGATATTTGAAGTTGACCGATTTCCTCTTTGCTGGACAGGTCCTACATTATTGGTTGATACTCCAAGAAACACAAATATAACAGGTATTATGCATACTTTTCTTTTTCCAAGGAGCTACCTGCTCTATCACGAATATAATTAATAATTATATGATATATCTGATGAATTTACCACATTCAGCAGTGCTGCCACTGCCCATGGTCTCACAGATATGACAAAAACATGAATATCATTGACTAGCTCAATTATTACTATATGTAGTGCAGAACTGTGGACAAATCGACATATAACTCATTTGTGTTGATATTGCAACTGTTGGCATTGCAAGTTCTGTGCTTATATTCAAAGATTAACCTTTCAGGGAAGAACAATATGAAAAATGAGACGCTGGTTTTCTGGTACGTTCAGACAAAGACAAGTAGAGATGATGTTTATCAGGGTAAGTACTTTATATGTCCAAATAGTCCTTGTTTTCTATAGCAAGTATGGTTGAGTGCTTAAAAACTGAAAATTGTGAGTATATGTACTAGGCTTAATCATGCCTGACCTTCTTCCTTGTCTTAAAAATATTTTTTTCCCAGAATTGTAGATGATAACTCACTTCTTATTTTAGTTTTTCCAAATTAACACAGAATAATTGTCATTTTCCAAACAAATTTTCATATGACTATTCAGGTGTCCATAATGTTTCCTGTTTGTTTTTCAGGTTTTTAAGATTAAGAGACAGGACTTTTGATGGATTTGGAAGCTGATGGTGGTAGTTGCCAAACTCTCTTTATTTTTGGGAAAAATTCAGAGACAAGGAAAAGTTTGTTTTCAAGGGCTTGATGATAAACTAGTTTTAGTTTCGTCAGTTCTTTTGGGGTTTGCCTGCAGAACTGTTATTCGTAGTATAATGGTAATTCAATTAGCAGAACTGCAGATTTAGGAGTCTCTAATTGTACTGTTTCAACAGATCAGTATATGCAGGGCCGAACATGGAAGACGATATATGCGCTTAATTTCTAATCTATTGCTATACTAGTAGACAATGTAAATGACAAATCAATCTCTTGTCTGTGACTAGCATATCTATGGAAAACATATGATTATTTTGGATGTTTTACTGCTTGTAGAATTTAATCTATCCAAAATTATGAATTTTTTTAATATTCTGGACTATTTTTCAGAATTCGTCTATGGTAAATCTACTTTTTTCTATTTTTGGGCTTTTTAGAGTTATTTTGCACATTGATTTTTTTTTCTGTTTTCACGATCAATTTTTTTCTTATCATTTCTGAATTATTTTTGAATGGTAGTGATCCCTTCTAATCCCCTTCTATCCAAACCCAGGGATAATCCCTGCTAATCCCACTAACCACCCGCGCAAGTGGACGATAGGGGGATTCACAAGGAGGGATTGGGTGTCAGGTGGGGGAACAACCCAAACCCCACGTGGGTTGATTTTCCTTTGGATTAATTTCCATAGATAGCGAACAAAGACTAACAGATTAGTGGACAGGTGCGGACGTGGCACGGGCAGCCGCGATATGCGTCTCTTTCCGATTCGGAAGAGAACAGAGTCCCGAATCCCGATACGCGTCTCTTTCCGATTCGGAAGAGAAAGAACAGGATCGCGCAGCCCCTACTTCCCTGTATACCGAATCAGAACAGAACCGCTACTTCCCCTTATATAACACAGGCCGGCCTTAACAGGGAGGCGCACACTTCACCCAATGCTGATCTTGGCCTCGGTTATTTCAATGGCCTCCGTCGGTGACGAGGGGAGAAACCAAGGTGGTAGTCTTTCCCACGGCGAGACTAATGCAGGCCAAGAGTTGGAAACATCTGATCGCACTCCTCCTAACTCCTCCAACACCAAGACTAGTGGCGTGCAGGAAATTGCGGCGGCTGCAAGCAAAGACGTGCCCACCATCCACTTTGTGCGCGTGAGCTCCGGCGACACGGATCACCATTGTCAATCGTTGTTTTCCCCTCCCGCTTACTGCAATTCCTACTATCCCCCATTGCCGCCGCAGCCCGGGAGCATGGCAACCAACCAGATAGTGGCAAGGTTGATGGCTCAGATGAACTACGAGGAGGGCACCGGCCTTGGCAAGTACGGCCACGGGATTATCGATCCCATCAACCCGACCAAAAAGTATGGGAAAGGAGGCGTTGGCAAATTCGAGTCGTCGTACGATAGCGACTCGGATTATGACACGGGGCCGCCTGTAGAGCCCAAGCTCGAGCGGGGCACCGGCGAAGCAGAGCCGGAAGCCGTTGTCGACGTCGAGGAGGTTCGCGCCATGGACACGCTGCAGAGAGAGCGTGAAGCCTATGCCGCCGCGCGGGCGTGGGAGCGGCGCCACGAGAAGGTTCGAGCCTATAACATGCGCAGGCAACGCCCACCGAAACACGCCACCGCCGCCGACGACTGGGAGGGGATGGCCTCCAGGTACACGGCGATCAAGCGTGCCTTGAAGATGGTCCGGGAGCTGAACGAGTCAGGGAAGCTCACGTTGGGCGGCCTGATCCACGAGTTCGCGGGAGTGAAGGCGAAGTTCCTGGAGGATTACAGGACAAACTGTATGCCGTACAAGGCGATCAGCTTCGCGGCGCCGCTGCTCCACTCGCAGCTGAGCTGGTAGTACAACGCAGGTGAGTATGGAGGCACGCAGCCGTTGCTGAACCGTACACTTGTCATGGTAGAAGCGCTCAAGGACAAGCTGGGGGCGGACGCATCGGCGGCGTACCCTCGCCTGATCCACGACCTCGTGATGGCACCGCCCTTGGATGCGTGGTGGTGGAGCGCTGAGGAGCCGGAGCCGATGCTACGGTTCGTCAATAGATGGAAGGGCCTCCTTCCGCAAGCCACCATGGATTCCATCCTAGATGAGGTCATCTTGCCGACGCTGGTAGCCGCGACGGACGTGTTTAGGCTGACGAGGCCGAGTAAGCTGAGCGTCTGTGTGGGCATGTGGATTCCTCATCTCAGCCACGCCCGCCTACGAATAGTGTACATTATAAGCAGGCGGCTCAGAGATTGGCTGTGCGGTGGGATCTCTGAGTACGACTACAAGCTTGCGTTGCCATGGAAAAAGGTGTTCGATCCAGCGAGCTGGGATGAACACATTGAGCGGCACGTGCTGCCTCATCTGAGGAAGGCTCTCCATGACCTCGAGATCTCGATAAGAATGACTTGGCTACAAAACAACAACTTCTTCCCTCTTGTAATGAGGTGGGCATCCATCGTGCCGGTGAAGTACATGGTGCCACTTTTGATACAAGGGTTCTTCAAGAAATGGATGTACGCCAACTATCGGTACCTAATGGGCGAGAGGCCCCGGTTGGATGAGGCGATGGCTTGGTATGAAGTGTGGAAAGGGCTTTTCACGCCGGAACTGCTCGCGGAGAAGCGCGTGGTCGTGCATGTCGAGGCCGGCCTCGACATGATCAACCGCGCGACGCAGGGATTGGAGATAAGCGTGCCGGAGCATTAGTAACATAAACTGCTGAGGCCTATACGAGTTCGAGATGCTGAGCCCCTGCTAGTAAGAAGCTTGTATGTGTTAGATATTGTGTTTACCGAGGTCAATTCATGTATGCCATCTAGGCATCTACTATCATGTAATCGTGATATGAAGCTTAAGTTCAGTTTTTTTTTTGCCTCTTTGCTTGTTATGTCTATACTATGTCTATGAATGTCATTTTGACTTGCTTTTGATTTGAAAATACATATGAAATAATTTTTGGGAGACGTTTTGCCAGAAACTAATTGTAAAATTCTGAAATAGTACGTAGCAGCAATCAGGAAAGCACGCAAGTTGTACTTGTAGATAGAGCATATAATATTTAATAACATAGTTGTTTAATTTTGGTTTCTAATGAAAATCAATCGCGACGGCATTTGATATCTTTTCTAATGGTTCCTTTTTGGAACCTCAAAATGTGAAACCGTCCAGGGTGGAGAACCGAAGAAATTTGGAAAGATTTTAAACAGTACGTCGCCAACGGGAGGTGGATTCTAATCTCTCGGGTGGACGTTCACCCGTTTCTTGCATATCATCTAAATAGTTATGAAAAATTTTCAAAAAAATTGTCATGATAGGTTAATATGTAATATATCACTTCACAAACATACAAGTTACAATTCGACTTCTACAAGTTATAACAAAAATAACAAATTTAACTCTAACTAATATACGTATATTCGCAATCAAATTTGTTATTTTTGTTACAACTTGTAGCAGTTGAATTTGAACTTGCATGTTTGTGAAGTGATATATTACATATTAACCTATCATGTCAAATTTTTTAAAATTTTTTCTAACCATTTAATTGACATGCAAGAAACGGGTGAACGTACACCCGTGTTTAAACAGTTTCCCGTCGCCAACGTCTATATTCCCTCTTCCTCGCGCGCCTTATCCTTCTTCCCGCGCCTCGCCAGCCTGGGTTATCCTGTACGCTTTTGAATGGCTTCCTGTTTCGGTGTTTCTTTCCAAATCAGCTGCTTGTTAGGGTTGCCAGTTTGCCACACAGCCACAGCTGTGGCGCTTGCGCCGCCCCATTAACCTGAGCCGCTAGCCGCTAGGGTTTCCGCGCTGCCACGGTGGCGCCGGCGCGCCTCCCCACTTAGGCTTGGCTCTCCTCGCGCCGCCGCCTCCCTATATAAGGGGCATTATCCAACGGTAGAGAATGCCCTTTTCCTCCCGTAGTCTCTCAGCTAGGCGCCTAGGCGCATCGATCCCATCGAGATGACCTCCCGGCCTAGGAACGCCGCCCTCGGCGCCGTCGAGGGATCGCACGGTAGGTCGGCGGCGGTGCAGGGTGGGAGGCCCTCGACATCGAGAGGACACTCGCCACGCTGCGCGAAGAGAGCGCCGCCTACGCTGCCAAGCGGGCGCAGAAGACGCTTCGTGCGAGCGGCAGCGCCAGCACGGCCCGGCGCCTGGTGCTGTCGAGCCACGACGGGGAGGACCGCGGGCCGGTCCCGGCGGAGGAGGAGATCGTCAGCGCCATGGCGGTGATCCGGGGGGAGACCTCGTCGAGGACGCTCACGCTGGGCGGCCTCATCTGCGAGTTCGAGGGGTTGAAGGAGAAGTTCCCCGAGGCGTACGGGACGTTCCAGCTCGCGCAAACGGCGGCTCACCTCACGGCGCCGTGGCTCCGCCCGCTGCTGCGCCCACAGGACGGACGCTGGGACATCCTGCAGAGGCCAGCTTGGGCGCTGGCGTTGGTGCAGTCGCTGAGGAACATACTGCAAGAGGAGGAGGATGCGCCGTCGGCGGGCATGTCGGCGTACGCGATGCTCATCGACAACGTACGTCGTCCCGCCGAGCGTGAGTGAGTCGCCGTGGAACGTCTCAGCAACCCCGAGCCGATGCTCCGGTTCTTGGAGACGTGGAAAGACACCCTCCCGCCATCGGCGCTGGCCTTCATCATCCTGGAGAAGGTGGTCATGCCGGAGCTGGTCGCCGACGTGGTGGACAGAGCCAGCCAGCGTCTGGGTGAGCCCGTGGATCCAGCCAGCGTCTGGGTGAGCCCGTGGATCCCTCACCTCGGCGTCGACCGCCTACACGGGGTATACCTCGACATAGCGGGGGAGCTCGGGAGGTGGATGAAGGGGCGGGACGTCACGCGATGCGCCTACGGCAAAGTGTCGCAGTGGAAGGGCGTGTTCGACCCGGAGACGTGGGACGAGTTTGTGACTGTGCAGCGGCACGTCGTGCCGGTGGTGAGCAGGAGCCTTCGGGATCCGACGATCTCGCCGACGAGGACATGGGGTGGGAGCAACACATTCCCTCTGGTGATGAGGTGGGCGCTCCTAGTTCCGGCGAGGTACATGGTGCCGGTTCTGGAGTCGGAGTTCTTTGCCAAATGGAGGTACGCGGTGTACCCGTTTGTGACGGAAGTGAGGCCCATCCCGGGGAAGGCCGCCGTGTGGTATCAGTCGTGGAAGGATCTCTTCACGCCGGAGCTGCTCGCCGACGAGCGCGTGCTCCTCCAGCTCGAGACTGGCCTGGGCATGATAAACCGCGCGGCGCAGGGTCAGCAGATAAGTTGGCCTGAGCATTCTGATGTTTAAACAAATTAAGCTCTTGGAGATGCAGGCGAACCGTCTCCAGTGCTCTTCCTACATTTAGGAAGACATATCTAAGTTGTTGTTATAAATAGCTGCAGGGAGCAGCTGTAAGGGTAAACATGTGGTTTCTGCGTCAGTTTTATATATGTCCTATTGTCATGCATCTAATCATGATAAAAGTACCCGAGTTTTTTTTTATATCTATTATTATGGGTTTGTGTAAGTTTATCCGTCAATCTTGGTTTGAAACGGGCTATATATTACATTCCTTTGGGCGATGTTTGCTGGGATTGATCACTACAGATTTCGAATAGTCAAATATTATCCTCCATCGATCGAAGTGAGAATTTTGAGTATAGAGTGTTGCCGTGTATATTTTTTCCAGTACATATATGCATTATTCCTCAGAACAACGTAAATATATTTCATAGGAAATGTACTAGAAAACAGCCTCCACACCACCATGTCACCATCTGACCGAGTTTCATTGATAACATTTACTCATGACTCCAGCTTCAAAGGCTTATGAGTCATCCAATCAGCATCTACTATATGTTTAACAACATCATTCAAGAATCTTGTACCACAAGTTGCAACGTAGGATCACACTGTAAACTATTATGTATTGACTTTACAAGCAGTATCCAGGTTTAGCACAAGAAGATTTGACCATCAAGCTGACTTCATAATAGCTAGTCTATGCAAATAATCTCAACCTCCTCTGGCTGGCCTATTTGGACCCAAACCGGTTTGCAGGATACAAGCTCAACAGCTTCATCCTGTCCTATGTGGAATATTACACCATTGCCGATTTCCTCTGAAACATATTAAACATACAAGTCGATCAGAGCAATATTCTTTAGATGGATCGAATTTGAACATGATTGGGTGCCATCAGCACACAAGTTTCGAAAATGGTGGAAGGCAATAAAGAACAAGAAAGAAAAATGTAAGCTACCTTCAGAAGAGTGGACATTCGTCTGGCCGAAGGTAAGATCAGTACAAGCAACAACATTACATTCAAGGATTTGCCCGGCACACCTTAAAAATGTCCAAGTTTTCTGAAATGCACAGAAAACCACAAAGCATGCAATGCTTTAGAGTATGCAACATTTGATAGCAATCATGTTTGATTTCTACTTGAGAAAGAACAAATACCTGACTATCTTGAACAGAGGGATTCTGGAATGGCAACACTTCACAACCTGATACCTTTTGTACTAGTTCTTTTCTCAATCTCAAACTGTGAAATGGGGAAATATGCTGGAGTTTTCTCAGCGATACGAGTTTTTTGTGACACCGAAGTTCTAGCATCTCAAGCTGAGAGAATAGAGGGAGTTGCAACAAATGGTTGACACGGCAGAAACCCTCCATTTTAATGCACTGGAGGGATGGGAAACTTGGCAAGTCGAGTAGACACTCACAATTTTTTATTCGCAGATCTACCAATGCCAGAAGCTTGGGCAACCCCGTTAGTTTGCTACAATTCAAAATGGTAAGGTGTCGGAGACAAGGGAAGTCTGTAGCCTCAGTTTCATCCCAATGCTCCCAAGATTCCATGTCTGTGAATTTCAGTGTCTCCAATGTAGGAAAAGCAATCCTGGACTGAAAATCACCAGAGCTAGTATGATCACCGCTAGATAACATCCGTCTCACGTGCTTGATGCTGGTGAGTGAGTTGATGAAAAGATGTTTCAGACAGGGTAATAGACCAAGAGATGGCAATTCTTTACAATTCCGACAATCTTTCAGCTCTAGGAAGGACAATTTAAACGAGCACTGGCTCCCCATCCATACAGGAAATTTGACACCAAAAAAGCCCATGATAATGAGTTCCTCCAGAGCAGGGTGGGGTTGAAGGCTGTCCAACACAGATGATGCGTCATTAGCAAACATGGAGTCATTGTGTGACCACTGGAGTACCAACTTACGCAATTCACCTTTGTTCTTCATGATAGCTTCTGTAGCAATTTGTTCTTTGCTTACGTTCTCTATGCCTGATATGCACAGCTCACCTCTAAGATTGTCCAAGTTAACCAAGTCAGCAATCCCACAACTTCCTGAATCACTTGTGAACTTGATCGTGTGCATTGTTTGGAGATTAGTTAATTCAGAAATTCCACATGGCATGTACACATTCCAGTTATCTATGCGTGGTAGTTCAAGATGCCTTAAGTTAGCAAGGAATTTTATCCCTTGTGGCAGCTCACTAAGATAGTTGCAACACTTGAGGTTCATCGTGTGCAACTTGAATAGAGAACTTATTGACTCTGGCAGGCACTTGATTTTGGTGTTCTCAAGACTGAGGTACCTAAGGTGTATCAGTTCCCCAATAGAGTTTGGCAGGCCCTCCATGTCAGTATTACTCAAATCCAGAGCCCTTAAACATACAAAAGCTTTGAACAGAACACTTGGTTTTTGTATGCTCGAAGTTTTTCTTCCATCGTCATGTTTGGTTCTCTGGACAACCAGCAAAGTTCGCAGGCCAGGGTATTGGGATTCATTCATATATTTGTTATTGGATGCATGAAATTCTCCTATTTCATGAGAATGAGTCTCGCTTGGAGTCAAGGATAGATGGCGAGCTTCTCCATTTACGTTGCTCAATGTAAATCTCTCTATTCTAGAGTACTCATCGGCTGCTACGTACTCAGCAAGCTCATGGTAGAGATCATGCATGACATACCTGTTAGTATAATCAGTGTTATGGAAGTTTCTGAAGGATCTTAAAACAGCATAAACCCATGAAGCAAGAATATGATTAAAATGAGTTATACCTAACTAACATGAAGCCTGAAAAGGTTTAACCAGAAATGAATGTTTATATGACCAACATTAGTAGTTGTTTAAGGCCATCCATCTAGTTATAACCATAGGAGCTTTTCATCTAATAATCAATAGCCATCAATACAAATATTCATCAAACCACTGGGATTAAGACATGGAAAATATGGAAGGCTATCAAAGTGTGAGCTCTTGCAGTGCTACTCTTCAGCCACTAAGGAAATAATAGCAGCAATATTAAGGTTTAAACTCCACTACATAATAGTGGCACTTATGTGACATTGTCCATAAAAAGCATTCAATTCGGAAATTTCAAGAAAAAAATGTATAGACTCACCTATTACAAGGAGAATACTAATAAAAGCACCACAGAAAAATGAAACATAAGTTTTTATTAAAAATAATAAATTTATAGCAATCTTAACATGCTGTATTTCCTGAATATCTTTGGTAACACGGCACATCTGCACCAATTCTATATCCATTCATCAAGTTTGGTTGTGCATATGCAGAATTACAATTTTTTACTTCAGAAGTTCTTGTTGTCTCTAGTATTATTGTTCTGCATAAAGCATGCATACTGAAACATTTCAAGTTAGATTTGTAAACCAAGTCTTCCATGCTTTACTTTTAACTTCCCATATTAAAATTAAAATATATTTAGCAGCATTATTTTGACATTCACCAAGTCACCATGTCGAATTCAGTGCCAAATTTCTATTTTAGATTGCAAAATAACATGTAAGCAGTACAGACATTTATGTGGTGTAGCTAGTGATGTTTGAGTATTTGAATGGTACATAAAATGGAGTGCGCTAACATTGAGTTTAATTTGCATGCCAGTTCAATTTTTGTGCATGCCATGAATAATTGCATATTTATCCTTGGGAGCATAAAGGTAAAATAACAATGCAGTAATATTTTCTTGTGGAACTTTCCTTCAACAATCAACCAAAGGATGGTCACTCATGCATAATTGCACATCCCTGTGACATAATTAATAGTTCATGGTTTTTTGGAGTTGGAAAATAAGTGACATTACCTTTGCTCGTTATGGTCATAAGATGGAGATTGCTGAAGAAAGAACCTCTCCACGAGGTTATGAAAGTACCTGCAAGCAATATCTTCAGCATCGCTTTCTCCATCTGCTGCAGCAAAGCCTTGTGCCAACCATAGCCTGACCAGCTTGTCTTTTCTAAACACATACTCCTTCGGAAACAGCGAGCAATACGAGAAACAATGTTTCAAAGGCTTCTGTAAGCTATTGTAGCTCACTAGAAGAGCAGGAAGGGTATGATCAATCACTTCATTGTTAGCCCACAAGTCACTTTGCTCAACAGTCTCCCAGTGCTTCCTATCAATTGCAATGGATAGAACACTTCCTGCTGCATTTGCAGCCAATGGCAAGCCTTTGCACTTGGCTGCAACAGATTTACCTATAGAAATCAAGCCGTCATCAATAATACTAGGATCACGGTCTTGCAAGGCAGCATTTCGGCACACAGACCAGCAGGTAGTATCAGTGAGGTACCCCAGTTGGTGTATCTTGAATGCCATCATTCGAGCAACTTTAGCACTTCTAGTCGTCACTACAATTCTACTACCAGGTGCAGCAGATTTTAGAGGAACCAGCAAGCTTGTCCAGCGGAGTAGACTCTCATCCCATACATCATCAAGAACAAGCAAGAATCGCTTTCCCTCCAGCCGTTTAGCAATGATTCGATGTAGTTGATTCATCTCAGCGAAGCCGCAAGGGGACTCCGTTGCTTCTTCAGCGAGCTTCCTTGTGAGCTTCAATACATCAAACTCTTGGCACACCCAGACCCACATTTTCATGTCAAACTTGGATCTCAAGGCCTCATCATTGTAGATGTGTTGAACCAGACTAGTCTTCCCAACACCAGCAGCGCCAACTATAGGCACAACAGAGTAGACACCCTGGCAGTTATATTCATCAGATAGGAGCAGCTTAATGACCTGCTTCTTGTCCCGCTCTCTTCCATGAAGGGAGCATTTCGTCAAACAGCTGGTCGGCGTCAGTGGGCTCGGCTCACGTCGCCTCTCCTCATCACTGCTTCGCAGCCGCAGCGCGTCCCGGTCCCTGGCGAGATCGTTGTAGCGCTCCATGATCTTCCCAATCTTGCGGTTGAGGCGATCCGGGGAGGAGGAGAAGAGCGAGCTGAGCTCGCGCTTCCGCTTGCCGGCGCTGGACCGGAGGAGCTGGAGCTTGAACCGCTCGAGGCGGGACGCGCGGAGCGCCTCGAACTCGAGCTCCTCGAGCACGTCCTCGGCCATGCGCTCCAGGTCCTCCAGCTCCCGCAGCCACAGCCTGACGAAGTCATCGGTGACCACGCGCTCCTCGGCGGCCCGGAGCGCCGCGCGGATGCGCCTGAGCCCGTCGATCTCCGCGCCGTCAAGCGCCACCGCCTCGGAGGCGCGGCCGAACGGCTGCAGCAGCGGCGCGGCCAGCCGCTTGGCCCGGAACGCGAAGTCGTCCAGCACGTCGCGCAGCTCGTCCACCATCCTTTCGCCGCCGCAGCGCGCCATGGACAGGGATCGGAACCGGAGCTCCGATTACTCTGGCAATTCTAATCGAGACAGGAGTAGCACGGATGAGATCAGTGAGGTGAGCGAGCGAGCGAGCGCTCTTTGACCGGCCGGCCATCCGCGATGCGAGGACGTTGACGATAGAGAGTTGACCAAGAATTTTACTCCGGGCGACGCAGCGTGAGGACGAAACGGGCAGGCGTGAAGGCCTCGGTGGGCCAAATGTTCAAGCGTGATGGGCCAGTCCAGTCGGAGCCCACCACTAGTGAGTTTTCTCGATGGACGGGAAACCCAAAAGAAAAAAAAAAATCCTGAACTACCGAGAAACAATCCCTCCATTTCCCCCGGCTGTCCCCAATCCAAGCCGCGCGTCCGCCGACCGCCGGTGGGGGTTGCCGGAGGGGTTTCAGCAATTCCCACCCGCTAGCGGCCGCTGGCGAAGCCGAGGAATTCCACGGAACTACGGCTCAGACCCCGAGCACACACATGGCGCCGCTCCCACCACCGGCGGCAGCGGCTGCCTCCCCGACCTGCTGGGTCTCGCTCCACGCCCCCGGCCCCCGCGGCCGCAGCGCTTCCTTCCCCGCCGCCCCGTGCTCCGCCAGAAGGTTCTCCAGATTCGTAGCCAGGAGTAGCGGCGGCGGCGGCGGGACCAATCCAGGGCCCAAACCAGGTAGGTAAACCTGTTTGGTGTGTGTGGTCAGAAAGGTGCAACCGAGAGAAAGAGAGAGGCGCTTCTGAACTGTGGGATTGGGTGTTGCTGTTGCTGTCCGTGTAGGTGACGATGAGAGCAAGGCTGTGCTTGACGCCTTCTTCCTTGGGAAGGCCTTCGCCGAGGCGCTGACCGAGAAGGTGGAGTCGGTGGTGGGCGAGGTGTTCAGTGTGGTGGGGCAGTGGCAAGCCGAGCAGCAGAAGCAGGTCCAGGAGTTCCAGGTACTGCATCACCACGCTCCTTCCTCTTGATGGGAACTCCTCATATGAGAATGCAGCAAAGCGTGAGCCTGTAAATCTGGAACTGTGGAAAGGGATGCGATCTAGCTGGTGAAAAACTATATAATTTCCCTAACTCAGGTGGTTGCTTGCAATTGTGCCTATGAATCAGGGAATTGGGAACTAGAGAGCTAGCTGTATACTCCGTACGTTTCATATTACAAGTTATTGGACTTTTTTTCTTAGTCACAATTCTTCAGGTTGATTATAAGTTATTTGACTTTTTTCTTAGTCACAATTCTTTAGGTTTAACCAAATTTATAGAAAAAATCATCAACATCTTTTGTACCAAATTAGTTTCATTAAATTTAATATTAAATATATTTTGATAATATGTTTGTTTTGTATCGAAAATGTCAGTATATTTTTCTATAAATTTGGTTAAACTTAAAGAAGTTTGACTAAGAAAAATATCAAACAACTTATAATATGAAACGGAGGGAGTAGAGTACAATGTATCTTCACGCCTTACAGCCTTAGCCACAATGCACCAGGTTTGCTTAGGTTTTGCAACTAATAATTATTGATCACTGCATAGCATATACAAAGAACTTTATAATCACCCTACCATTCTTCTGTAAATCTGAATGCATGGCACATGCTTATGAGTTCTTCTTTTGGGGGATAATGGCATTACAGGAGGAAGTAATTCAGAGAGCCCAAAAGGCAAAGGAGAGAGCTGCTATGGAGGTCGTTGACGAGAAGAGCCCGAAGACTTTAAGGGAACCTTCAAAAACATTTGTGGCGCCTGCACCTGCGACATCGACACCTCCTCCCCCTACTCCCACACAGGAAGAATAGCTATAGGTGGTGATGAAGAGTTAGTGCTGCATGAAGATGCTTTTTGTAATCCAAGTAAGAGATTCTCCGGTGGCATGTAACCCTGAAATGCCCTTTTCTTCGTTAGTGAATATCCGGCATTTCAATTAAAAGAATGGATGGTTTAATTTTCACATAATGAGATTTATAAGTTTACTTTGGATCTTTGAGATTTTTTTTTTTTTTTTGCAAATACAATTATAAGAAAGCCGATATGTCTATTCTCTATCTGGTTCTGTCCTACTCTCTCTGTGTCATAAAAATCGAATCTAGGATCAGGTGTGACACATCTTGTATGTCCAGATTCATAGTTCTAGGATATGTCACATCCGATACTAGGTTGATTTTTAATGGGACGGAGGGAGTAATTGTATGCAACATTTCATCCTAGTTATCAGATTCATACAAACTTGAAGAGCAGAAACCATTGCTGTAAACTCCAAATAACACCTTTCTTGACAGCATCCAGAAAACATCAAAGGAGACATGTCGAAGACAGAGTGATTTGGGCCAAAAAAAAAAAACTCAAAATAATTTGAATAGTACACTGCCTGGACTGTCACCTTACCTTGCATATGGTGGTTTGACTTGTTCTTTCAGATGTGTTGAGACATTCCTTGAACTTTATTTGTTGCCATTCAGCTTCCAGAGAATGCAGGTATGACTAACTGGATTTCGAATGCAGCAGTTTTATTGTATCTCAGATACAAGCTTTGTTTGATTTCCTGAATTTTCGTTCTGTGGCAATGCTTCAGTTGAATACTAATGCCCAGAATGCAGGTCGTCAATTCAATGTTAGTGTAGCCTAACACTGATGATTCCAAGTTCTTGCAGACAAAATGGCCAAAATGCTCTCAACCACTGATGAAATACAAGCAAAATCACCATCTGAAGATAGAGGTCAGGTATTTATGTAATCGTTTTTTTTGTTCTTTTGTTAATTGTTATTACTACCATTAAATTGCTGTACAATATTCATAGATTGCATGCTTACTGAACTGTAGAATGTTCAAATTCTACCTATAATGGATAAATTACAATACTAGAGCTATAACATTAGTATAGAGTGACATAAGAAAATCTACCAAAGTAATTTTACACTCTTATTTACCACATCAAAATGGAAATGGCCACACCTGTGTGCGTGTTTCAGCATTATTTTCTCAATCCGTATGTGACTTTGTGTATCCATTATCTCTAATTCTCTACTCCCAAATCCCCAAAATTTTCTCAATTTGTATTCGTGTCTCCCTTCTCTCTATTCGCAAATTGATGCACAGTGCTGCACCGTGTTTCCTCTCCTCTGGTGTGTGCCCCCGTCATAGCCCCGGAATCCCGGTGGGGGCAGGGACGGGGACGGGTGGTCACTGTCCGTCGGGGATGGCCCAAGTTGCCATCCCTAACTACAGCATGAACTAGGCTAGGCTGTGTTCAGTTTCAGGGGATAGGAACTAATCCCTCCTACATGAAAAACGGAGCGATTTATTAGCGCGTGATTAATAAAGTATTAGCTAATTTTTTTTCAAAAATGGATTAATTTGATTTTTAAGCAACTTTTGTATAGAAACTTTTTGCAAAAAACACACCATTTAGCAGTTTGAAAGGCGTGCGCGCGGAAAACGAGGGAGAGGGGTTAGGAAAATGGGTGCCGAACACACCCTAAATGCATAGACAGCCCGTGAAGAACCCCTTAAACTCAGCTTATCTATTGGCAAAGGTCTTTGATGACACAAAGCGTTCTTCCGGAGATGAATTACACACAAAAATCCGTCCCTTTTATTCAGTACATATTATACTCTATGCATATGGTCTAGGATGGATAATTGCGAACATATGCAAGTACAAGCATATGTACGCTAAAGCATCACATATTGACTTTACATAAAGTAATATGGAAAGGGAAGAACAGCATGTATGGATTAATAAGAGTTAAACTTATGAAGCTGAGATTCATCTCTGAACTTTCTCCTCAGCAGTGAACCCGTGAGGAACTTCCTGTACCAATCTACCGACAATTTTGGCGTCCTCTTCAGTGTCTTGTAGTGGACATGGTAGAGCCCGAACCTTAACGTGTATCCAAAATTCCACTCGAAGTCATCAAGGAGAGACCATACAAAGTAGCCACGTACATCAGCTCCTTTCCTTCAAATTGTTCCACAAGAAAGGGTACACAACTTGATTTTCAGGCATGGCAACACATCACTACTGCAATGTCTGAAGCCAAATCTTAGCAAGAGGCTGCTTAGAGTTATTCAGCTTACCTTATTGCCGAGGCTAAGGAAATGAGGTAGCCTTGAATGTAGGTAATTCTTCCTGTGTCGTTGGTAAAATCCTTGGCAGTCATGTTGCTATTGCTTGCTTGGGAGTAACCTAAAAAAATGATTCACAAATTGATAATGCACTACTGTGCAGTGTGCACAACATAATAAAAAAGAATAGCAAGAAGTAATAACTAGAAGTAACTTAGGAAGGTAAGTTTGAGGGTATATGGAAAAATATTGAAAATATACAATGCGGGGCAGAGTGTTTGGCCCGGTGCAAAACGCGGGACAACAGCCCACAAAATCCCGCACGGGGTACGCGCGGTACCGTGTTGGTCCTGTGGGCTGGCCGGGCGGCACCACGCGGTACCGCGGGCTAGCCGTGCGACAACGGCCAAGATGCATGCGTGAGGTAAGAAATACGATGTGCACGCGTGAGGTATATGCATGCATGCGTGAGGCTCGGTCGCACATGGTCATCTCGCAGTGCAGCACGGTCGGCCTGCGGGCCCGCGTGGTGCCGCATGGCTAAGAGCAGGTACAATAGCAGGCTATAAGCCAGCTATAAACATATTTTTAAAAGATAAAAGGAAGAGAGAAGCGTCACGAGCTACAGATCTGTAGCCAGCTACAGCACGAACTTCAAGACGTAATGTGTGTATGACAGGTAGGACCAGATATTAATAGTATAATAAGCAAATATTGTATGAATTGGCTATTATATTGGCTATAGATGATTTGAAGCTAGTAGTTGGCTATACTATTAAACTTGCTCTAAGCTGTGGGATCGACGCGGTATCGCGTGTCCATGACGCAGTCCCACGTTACCATCCCACGGCAAACATATATTTTTGTATTTTTTTCAAAGACATGTATATTACTGTAAAAACACTAAAAAAGTACATTTTCATTTTTTTGGTATATGAGCTATTTATGATATGTAAAAATTAATTACTTTTTTGGTGCACTACTGCACACATGGGGTCAATAGGAAGTATATGATATTCTACTCAAATGATACCCGCAAATATCCTACCAAGTTCAGGCTAATGATTATTCTAGCTCATAGAAACAACATAGGGAGAAAGAGAGCCATACCATTTTCAGTGATATATGTTGGTGTGTTGTTGTATCTTTGTTTATAGTATGTGACTGCTTCTTCCATCCCTCGTGGAACGTCATGAAAGAATGGCGCTCCTGTCTGTTTGAGTCAGAGTGCAACTACTAGTAATTGCTGTTTACTTTAAGTTCCAAGTCTGCAAAACAATTTAGAATTTTGATAACTATATATTTACCGCTTTACCGATGGGCACTCCATCCCTTTCGTATAAACTAAATACTCGTGCATCTGCATTAACAGGATCAATTTCACACGGTGAGAAGATGCAATCCTTCACATAACATGTCGTGTAATGGTTTAGTCCGATAAAATCCAATTTTGTGCTCTGCAGTCTGTTCTTTTGTTTTGATGTGAACTTGGGTAGGCTTTGACCCAAGACTTCACGCATCTCTGTGGGATAATCACCAAGAAGTATAGGGTCTAAAAACCTAGAAAAAAAAAGTCAGGCAACGGTGCAAAAACATACGGAGTACATGTCAATTGAATGTTTGTATTATTCTCTTGTTAAATTGTCAAAAATATAGCAGAGGAAATCTTCAAGTACAACTATCAACATAATGGTAGTCCTTTGAGTTTCTTATTGTGATGAAATCTGAATGAGCTATTTATGTGAATGACTTGCACCAAAACACATCAGATACTACTTCTCATGGCAAACACTTTTGGACATCAGAACATATTAGTAGAAAACAAGGTAGCACCATGTTGACAATTGCATATTAAAGGAATGCATAATACCATGAAGCACCGAAAGATAGAGCCCTCTTAACCGCCAAGAGATCTATAGTGGTATTCCGGAATGGTTCATACCAGGTTATGCTCAAAGCAATTCCAATCTGACCACCTTGTTTTCCCTAGCAACATGACCAGAATATTGAAATTTGTATGTAATAAAAAATTAATTAAAAGGATTAGATTGATATTGCTTTCAATATTTAATAAACTGTGTGGAAATAACAATTGATGTTCTTGTCCTTCTAATCACTTTGTAGTCCTTTTGTCTGAAGGGTAGGCCTTGTACCTGATATTTGTTTCTGTAAACGCTGACTGCATTTGCATGCGACAGTATGATATTGTGACCTGCTACGTATGGCTCTATTGAAGAATTCCCTAAGGCACACTTCCCAAATGGTTCAGAACAACGACCAGGAGAGTAAAATCCATCCATGTAACTGAACTTTATGGACAAATTCGGTTGATTAAATGTTGTCCAGAATTTTATTCGGTCACCAAACAGCTTGAAGCATACTTCTGCAAAGTAACTGAAGTCCTTCCTGGAAAATAATAAGAAATCAGTAAGAAACCAGTTAAAATGAATCAATGTTTATGGAACATCAAAATACATACTGGATTTCTGGACTCAACCATCCACCATATCGCTCGTCCAGTTCATGTGGGATATCATAGTGGCATATTGTAACAAATGGCTGTATTCCTGGTTACATATCCAGTTAACAACTCTTATGTTTAGTCTCCCTCAAAATTTTGTTCTAGCTTGTAACATATGATTTTTGTAATATTATTTAAATACCTTTCTGTACAAGACCATCAATAAGGGCGTTGTAGAATGCTACACCATCCGGATTAACATCTCCAAACCGACCCTCTGAGCGACAAGAATTTTTTTTAATACATCGTTTGTTCCAATTGTATATAAGCTGAATCGTTAAGCTCACTTGGTAGAATCCTTGCCCATGATATGGAGAACCTGTACGAGTTGACACCCAAGGAGTGCATCAACTCAATATCTTCCTGGAGCAGAGATTTTTCAGTATCAGGCAGTTAAACAGATAGAAAGATTCATTAGAATATCTCTATAAGTAGTATTAAGTTCATTCTACAGAATAATTATCCGTGAATAATTCCTCGCAGTTCCTTTTGTTTTCCTGAAAGAATCTTGCAATTTGCGGTTCTTTTGAGATGTTACCATGTAACGGTGATAGTGGTCATTAGCTGTATCGCCATTGCTTCCATCCTCAATTGTACCTAAAACCATATAGGATGAGTGAACAAAGATATAATCGCAAGTTCATAGCCACATGTTCTCGAAAAAAAAAAGTAATTGTATAGTGGGGAAGAAAGGGAACAGAAATAAGCACAAACGAAAGGAAACACATTGAAGTTTCATGCTTTATTTACCTTGCTTATGAGTGAAGACATCCCAGTTGCTGAGACCTTTGTTACCCTCCAAATATCCGCCTTCAACCTGAAGAAGCAGAGTTCAGAAAGAGACTTGTTATGCAGCATGGTCGAGTGGGGATTCCGCCGTCGTGCCTGGTAAGCAGAAGAAGAGGTCCCAAAGAGGAAGTCCGGCGGGAACTGGCTGCGGTCGACGGCCGAGACGCCGGAGAGGTGGAGGAGCCGGTGCACGGTGAGGAGCACCACGAGCCACGCCGCCGCCATCTCGTGCGTGCGTCTTCCCGGCGGCCCACACGGTGCCTCGCCTCTCCCCGTCGCGATTCTCGATCTGTGGATGCGGCGTGGCCTTGGCTCGTCCCTCCGCGCGACGGCTATACGCGCCGAGAGAGAGATATTGATAAACCTTGAGAAGCGACGACGATGGCAGAGTTGCACCTCTCCGCTGTGTCGCGTCGCGGGCCGCTTTGGCAAAAGGCGGGAGTGCGGGACAGACAGAGAACGATGTCGCCTACGACGTTACCGCGCGCGGCCCGGTGATATGGCGATTGCGCTGCGTCAGCGTCACCTCCCACCGAACGCTGTAGCCTACAAGGACGATCGGCGAGGAGCAGGATGTGGTGCCACGTTACCGCGCGCGGCCCGGTGATCTGCCGACTGGCGCGCGTCACCACCCCACCGAAGAGTGTGCAAGGGCGGAAGCCGATGATGTTTTGCTGTGTAGCCCAGCAGGTAGCGAGGAGTACGTGGCATTGCATGGAACTATCACAGCCCACCGCAGCCCAGCCCGTGCAGAGCACCATACGTCGTTGGGGGGGTCTAACAGTCGCAATATGTCAACAAGGCCAGCATATGGGCCGTATGCCTAGGCTGTCACGTGAAGTTGTTTTACACAGTCAAGAGATCAATATATCCCGTTTTATACGTTTAAGATGTACAAATAAGATCCGATCACTAGTCAGGAACGCTGATGGGCGATCGCTATGGGGATAGGGTAGCGATCGATTCTCTCCCCCCTCCCTCCCTCCACCCCTCCACATGGTTTCTTTTTTTTTTTGGCACCGCATTATTTTTTTATTTTAGTAAATTTATACACATAAAGTTTATACACATAAAGTTTATACACCTCAAGTTTACACATCTAAAGTTTAGAGACCAAAAGTTTATAAGTCAAAAGTTTATATATCCGATTCAAATTTGAATTTGAATTCAAATATTTTTTTATATATAGTATTTCTATACATCTAAAGTTTATAAACCTAAAGTTTATAAGTCAAAAGTTTACATACCCGTTTCAAATTTGAATTTGAATTATATCTGATTCAAATTTGAATTTGAATTCAAATATTTTCTATATATAATATTTCTATACATCTAAAGTTTATACACCTAAAGTTTATAGACCCAAAGTTTATAAGTCAAAAGTTTACACAATTTGAATTCAAATTCAAATTTGAATTCAAATATTTTCTATATATAGTATTTTTATACATCTAAAAGTTTATACACCTAAAGTTTATAGACCCAAAATTTATAAAACAAAAGTTTATATACCCGATTCAAATTTGAATTTGAATTCAAATTTTTTTTATATAGTATTTCTATACATAAATTTTTCTAACTTTTTGTTTTTTTAAAAAAATTTGTGTGGTGTACTGTAATAGGAAGAGAAGAAGGGGAGGAGGAAGGAGGGAGAAGAGGGAGGAGTATAGAGGGGGGAGGGGAGGGGGGGGAACTGATCGCCCAGCGTGATCGCTGGCGATCGATCGCCCATTAGAAGGGCCCATCACTAGTTAAAGCCTTAACTTAAGGAGGTTAAATTGAATGTTTTTTCATGTCTCCCTCAACTTGTCATCGAGTTACAAAATCGTCCTTAAACCGCAAAACCGATACGACGCATCCCCCAACTAACAAAACCAGTGCAAACTAAATCCCTTAGCGGTTTTGATTCCGGTTTTATCCGATGTGGCAGCTGACTTAGTGTGGGATCCACGTGGCCCCTACACATCAGCCTATTCTTCCTCTCACCTATCTTCTCCACGGGCGGCGCCCGGTGGGCGCAGGCGAGCGGCGCGCGGGCGGGCGAAGGCGGCGGGCGGTGCAGCGGCCACCACCTGGCTGTGGTGCACCACGAACCCCGTGGTCTGTTGCCGGTCGCGACGCCCGTGCGCAGTCACCACGGTGGGTTTTCCCGGGAGCGAAGGCTTGACGAGGATGACGCAGCTCCGGTAGAACTGGCGGTAGGCCTGCGCGAACAGCGTGTCCTGGTTCCCCTCGATCCGGCAGTTGAAAAAGATGCTCTTGTCCGCCTTCACCCGTAGCGCCAACGTCTGCTGCTTCTCCTCCCCCGCCGTGTTCCGTATCCCCAGCCTCATCGCCGTGAACCGGTCGCTGTCCACCGCTGCACCAGCAACACCGATGTCAATGTCCATGTCAATGCATGAATGGATGAGTCAATGGCGGTGTACGGTGGCGTACCGAAGGTGGCTGTCTTCCATATCCTGACGCCGTCGGCGATGTTCTTGCTGCCGGTGATGATGGATTTCTTGGAGCAATCGCCGTACATGGTGATGTTGGCCATTCGGCTGGTGACGTTCAATTCACCGTCTCGTCGTAGACGCGTTCCTTCACGTAGATGATGTACTTCCCGGTGTACGTCTCCGGCAGGGCGTCCAGCGCCGCCGAGATGTTGGTGAAGTCGCCGCTGCCGTCGTTGGCCACTGTCACGTTCGGTGTCAGCCCGACAACGAATTCCTCGCCGCTGGTGAGCATCCTCCAGTCCTCGTCGGACACCCACGGCGGGACGGGTACTGACCCCTCGAGGTGGCGGTCCACGTGGTGCTACTGCTAGATGTCATCCTCGACGTCGACCTCGCTGCCGCCGGCGTGGCTCTCGATGGCGTGGAGGTCGAGCATGGCGGCGAAGGCGGCGCCCTGCTGGATGATGGCGATGGTGTTGCTGGAGATCTCGCGGCAGTCGTCGAGCAGCATCCGACAGTCGCGGAGGGCCTCGGTGACGCGGGTGTCGTTGCTCGCCCGCACCGCCTCCAACACCGACGACCAATCGAACCCGCCCGCGCGCCGCTCCACCGCTCACATGCGCCCGCTGGCCGCCGCCTGTGGAGAAGATAGGTGAGAGGAAGAGAGGAAGAATAGGCTGACGTGTGGGGCCCACGTGGGTCTCACGCTGAGTCAGATACCACCTCGGACAAAACCGGAGTCAAAACCGCTAAGTAACCTAATTTGCACTGGTTCTGTAAGTTGAGGGATGGGTCGTATCCGGTTTTGCGGTTCAATGACGATTTTGAAACTTAATGACAAGTTGAGGGATCTTTGGTGTACTTTTTTCCTTTTTATTTTCTGCATGCCACTGTGGCAGCCCATTGCGGCCCAGCCCGCGCAATTGGTCGTTAGGGGGCCTCCTACCCCCAACCTCCTTAAGGAACAAACGAAATTTATCAAAGGAATAAACATAGATTCTTTAGCATTAGAGATTTAAATTCTGTTGACTATTATCCTTGATTATGTTTTTCTGGATACAAGTCGATTAATCTTTGATCCTTTGGACATCATTTGGAAAAAAAAGAACTTGTTTGGTTTAGTATCATACCATAATATTATCTTGTTAATTTTTGGTATTACCAATGTTTTGTGAGGTAGCATTGAAGAAAATGAATGTGTTTGAATTGATAATAATTGAGAGCTGACTTTATATTATGATAAAAATAGTTCTTGAATTATGTCGAGTTGACTGTGGCATTACCAACCATTTGGCTTCAACCAAACCACCACATTTACTATTTAAACTAGGCATATTTTAGCATTGATCAAACAGGCCCAAATTAAATCACACCATGTGCTAATGCTAACAGAGTAATCGGGGGTTTATGAATCACACACGCAGTAACAAGTGTCAGTTTTTTTTACCACGGTTGCTGCTCCAAGATAGTCTAGGCCACCGACTTGTCTTCATGCATTCACATGGTGGAACTAAAGCATCTATTATATTATTAAATGAATAGAAAAAGGAACCTCCACGTTCGCTCTCATGGCCTAGAAATTCTCATATTAATAGGAGAAAAAGAAAAAGCAGAGTTCATATAGAAATACAATTTAGAAATACCTGAAATTCGGAATTAAAAAATAAGAAATATTAGAAGAGGGGACTAGAGTACATATAGAAATACAATTTAGAAATAGTTGAAATTCGGAATTAAAAAATAAGGAATATTAGAAGAGTGGACTAGAGTCCATATAGAAATACAATTAGAAAATAACTTAAATTCGGAATTAAAAATAAGGAATATTAGAAGTAGATTATAGAGTCCATATATAAATACAAATAGGAAATAACTGAAATTCGGAATTAAAATAAGGAATATTAGAAATAGAGTATAGAGTCCATATAGAAATACTATTTAGAAATAATAACTGAAATTCGGAATTAAAAAAAAGGAATATTAGAAGAGGAGAATAGAGTCCATATAGAAATACAATTAGAAAATAACTGAAATTCGGAATTAAAAATAAGGAATATTAGAAGTAGAGTATAGAGTCCATATAGAAATACAATTAGGAAATAACTGAAATTTGGAATTAAAAATAAGTCCATATAGAAATACAATTAGAAAATAACTGAAATTCGGAATTAAAAATAAGGAATATTAAAAGTAGAGTATAGAGTCCATATAGAAATACAATTAGGAAATAACTGAAATTCGGAATTAAAAATAAGGAATATTAGAAGTAGAGTATAGAGTCCATATAGAAATACAATTAGGAAATAACTGAAATTCGGAATTAAAAATAAGGAATATTAGAAGTAGAGTATAGAGTCTATATAGAAATACAATTAAGAAAAAAATAGAAATTCAGAATTAAAAAATAAGGAGTATTAGAAGTAGAGTATAGAGTCCATATGGGAATTTAAAACTAACTAAAATTTGGAATAAACATAATAAAATTAAAAGTAGAGTGTAGAGTCCGTATAAAAATACAATTTACAAATAACTAAAATTCGAAATTAAGAAAAACATGGGAAGAAGAGTTTAAAGTCAATATAGGAATACAATTTAAAAGTAACTGAAATTCGAAATTAAAAATTAGTTTAAAGTCCACATAGAAATATAATTAGAAATAATAAAAATTCAGAAATAAAAATAAATAATATTGGAATAAGAGTATAGAGTCTATATAGAAATACAATTTACAGAAAATTCGGAATTAAAAAAAATAAATATTGAAAAACTAGTCAATATATATAATTTACAAATAACTAAAATTTGATATAAAAAATAATTAATAACTAACACGTATATAAAATACAATATGAATATTACATATTAGTAGTTTTGTAAAGTTATTGCAAAATTTAAAATTATGTTGTCATTTTAATATATTTGAATAATATAATGAGAAAACATACTATATGCTATTATATGAGAGAAAATATATATGCTAGTTTTGATTAAAGCACAAGTTCATAACTGAAGTAACTGTACAGTAGTGCAATAGTGTATTAGTGTGCACTACAATATCCCCAATTTTACATTTCAACACAAGCGGGTCTACAACTCTAAACAAGTATAAAACTACTATCCAGTGCTAGATGTATTGACTGGAAGTCGAGAACTGGAATCTAATAGCTCGAGTAGACGTCCACCTGTTTATTGTATGTCAACTAAATGGATGTGAAATATTTTAAAAAAATTGACAAGATAGATCAATATATAATATATCACTCCACAAACATGTAAGTTCAAATTAAACTTCTATAAGTTGTAAGAAAAATAATAAATTTAACTGTAAATATACATATATTAATTTAAGTCTTGTTTGTTATTTTTGTTACAATTTGTAGAAGTTGAATTTTAACTTGCATGTTTGTGGAGTGATATATTACATATTGATATATTTTGTTTATACTTTTTCAAAATTTTTTATAACCATTTAGATGACATGCAATAAATGGGTGGACATCCACTCGAGCTGTTAAAACAGTTCCCCGGTGTAGTATAGCTACTTGTATCGGAATATTCAAGAATCTGCTCTACGTGACCACACTTGGGTATCGTCTGTTACATTGGAGCCCGTGAGGAAATCTCTATACCACTTGGCAGACATCTTGGGAATCCTCTCCTGCGTGTCAAAATCCACATGGTACAGCCCAAACTTGATGGTGTAACCGAATACCCACTCAAAATTATCGATGAGTGACCACATGAAGTACCCCCCTACATTTGCTCCCTTCCTGCAGTTTAGCATGTGCCAACAGGCGGATCTTTCATGTGAGCAGGAAAGCACAAATACACCTTGCAGCAAACACGAATGTATTTTACATGCATATGCAATACAAAGTTCAGCAATAATACATCACCTGACCGCCGAGGAAAGATACTTGAGGTAACCTTGCAGGTAGTTGACCCTTTCAACGTCATTGATCAAATCTTCCATGTTGGTATCGCTATGTTGTGAGTAGCCTGAAAGCAAATACCATGACCCATGAATCCATGATAAGTGATGGGGACGGAATAGACGCATAAAGCCATATGAACTTGCAACTGGATCTTCAGGGGGTTGAGTCCAATGCATATCACTACTCACCGTTTTCTGTAATGTAGATTGTTGTGTCCTTATATCTACCATTGACGTACATGACAGCCGACTCTATGCTTTCTGGGACAACAAAATACGTTGAAAATGCAGTCTGCAAGGTCGATCATATCACATATTCAAATATGAGATACATAGAAACCAAACAAATATTGGACAAAGTTGATTGAAGATCAAGTAGGGACATAAAAAAGTAGAGAAGTACTAGTTCTTACAGGTTTCCCGATTTTTGCACCGTTTCTTACACCGGTGGTGTAGACGAGAGCATTCCCCTCATATGTGTTAAGTGCGCACGGAGAATAGATGCAATCCTTTGCGTAAATTGCTGTGTATTGATTTATCCCAATGAAATCCACCTTGTTTTGCAACAACTTCTTTTCTTCTGGTGTAAACTTTGGTAAGTTTGATGAGAGGATCTCTCTCATTTCTCTAGGGTATTCACCAAAGAATATTGGATCCAGAAACCTGAAAGTAACACATTAAAACTGTAAAAAAATGCATTCGAATTGAATGTGTAATATATTCTTAATAGTGGAAAACACAAACATAACGGAATGGATATAATCTTGTAGTAGGTATCATAAATTAGTTCTCATAAATAGAAGATATGGAATACTTAAGAAACTCGGTATCAATTTGATTTAAGGAGTAATAGGGACCGTCGTATATATTAGACTTGTATGACATACTGATCCGAATATATATAGTGCCTATTTCTTCTTAATAAGAGAATAGCGCTTGGTATGACTTACTATAGATATGGAATACTATAGGCACTATAGTTTTTGTGACCATGTCTTTTTTTTTCTATCTATTAAATTTCTAGATCCACGGACCAAAAGGACACCTTCAAAGCTCCAACCTTAGAGACAACTTGTCAGTGATCAATAATCGTTCCTCTAATTTAATCCTACTCACATGTTGCACGTTGTAGTTTATGAGTACTGAAAGTATGTGTAGCGCCCGTTCCGTCGTGGCGCCTAGCGGGAAAATTTTCTCCTAAAAACCCTATTTGCGAAATTTGTTTCTTCGCTTGTCGTCTAGTGTCCGTGCCATCTCAAGATCTCAAATCCCCGATCCATCGTCGAGTTCAATTCCGAACCCAAATCCTTCCAAATCAATTTCCTCCGTAAAAGTCTATTTTGCCTCCTCCGGGGTCGATGGGCCGAATCTCGCTCGGCCCATCTCCCCCTCCCCTCCCCCGGCGCGCTCCCGCTCTCTCTCTCTCTCTCTCGCCCCCTCCCCTCCCCGGCACGCTCCCTCTCCCTCCGCTCCGCTCCGCCCCGCCCGCGTGCCGCGCGCGCGTGCGCGTGAGCCGCCCGCGCCGAGCCGAGCCCTCCTTTCCGCCCCCTCGATGACGCTCCCCGCGCGCCCGCGTGGTCCTCGCCCGCGTCGCGTCTGCGCCGCCCGGTCCCGCTGCCCTGTCGCGCCTGCAGCCGCGCAGCCGCTCGGCCCCGCGAGCCAGCGCGCGTGCCCAGCCGTGTCGCCCGTTGTTCCCCGCGCGCGCGCGCCGTGGTGGCCGACCGCCTGGTTGCCGCCGTCATCAGCGCCTGCCCGCGCCTGTCGCCCGTGTCGCCGCTCCGCTCCAAACCGCCCCGCCGTCATCACCGTCGTCATCGCCTCGGCCCCGCCTCTCCGCGCGCAAGCCGCCAAGGGACGGAGGCAGAGCCTCCCTCCTCCCTCTGCCGCCCCGCCTCCGCTCCCTCCTCCTTTTCCCGAAGAGGCAAGGGGACAAGCCCCCTTTTCTCTCCCTCTTTTCCCCTTTTTCCCTCCCGCCGGCGTCATCCTCCTCCCTCCTCCCTGTCGCCGCTTGGGCCGCGACCGCCGAGCGCCAGCCCTCTCCTTTGACCGCCCTAAGTCGGTTCCCAAACCGACATTGCCGCCCATTTAAACCCCAGCCTCCCCCTTTTCCTTCCTCTCCCATTCGCCTCCGCGCCATTGCCGCCGCCCCCGTGCTCTGTTCGCCGTCGCCGTTCGTCGTTGCGCATGTCGGAGGAGCCGGCACGAGCAAGGACGTGGAAGGGGACTCCGGGC
Source organism: Oryza sativa Japonica Group (assembly GCF_034140825.1). Taxonomy (NCBI): domain Eukaryota; kingdom Viridiplantae; phylum Streptophyta; class Magnoliopsida; order Poales; family Poaceae; genus Oryza; species Oryza sativa. The sequence goes on from NC_089038.1 coordinate 26,153,581, forward strand.
GCGCCCTCTCCTTCCTCTTCCCCGGCCCAAGGCCGGAGAGATTACTCCCCCGCCGTCGGCCTCTCGTCACTGCATCCCGCCCGCACGGTAGTGCCTCCCTCCGTTCTTCCTCCGCGCTCCATCCCCCCCTTAGTTCTCGGTGGTAGCACGAGTAGCCTCCCCGTAGCTAGCCGGCGCCGCCCCGACCATTGCCGTCGCTCGCCGTGTGCTCGCCGCCGTCGCCGCCCGATCTCCGTAGCACCCGCTCGTCGCCAGCCTCGCTCGTCGTAGCTCCGCCCAATCCGACGCTAGCATCGGATTCCCGTGGCCGCGTAGATGCTCTCACCGCCGGGAATCGGCCCCTCGTGACCTCGTCGCCGTTTCCCTCTTCCCTCCCCGCCGGTTGCCGCCGCCGCGATTCGCCGCCGTCAAGCTTCCTCCGGCGAATCCGAGCCGTTGGCTCGTCTCCCCTCGTCTCGTGCAACCACCCGGTGTGCTCGCTTTCGCCGGTATCGCCGTGGTTCGCTCCGCCGCTCGCCGCTGTTGTCCGCCGTCCGTTCCGGCCGGCGTCATCGTCTACCTCCCGCCGGCCCGCGTGGCAGCCACGTAGGCGCCACGTCGGCGCCAGCTCAGCCGAGGTCGGGACGGGCCGACCCCGGTCAGCCCCTCCCGTGCGCGCGTTCCACTGTGAGCCGTAAGGCTGCGCGTGGGCCCGCTGCATCCGCGTCCACCGCGAACCGCGCGCGTGCACCGCGTCCCTCCCCCACCCTAGCGCCGCGCCGCGTGCTCCCTCCGCACGGTGAGCCGAGCCGCTGACAAGCGGGTCCCACCCGGGACCACGCGTGGTGAGCCCGGTCCACCGGCTCTCTCTCTCCTCCCTCCCGCGCGCGCGCGTCTTGGGCCGCTCTGGGCCGCCTTCTTGGGCCGGCCGGCCCGTTAAGCTCGGCCGAGCCGCCCTTTCTCTCGGGCCGCGCCCTAGCCGTCCGAGAAAAGTCTATTTTCCCTCCCTCTTCTTTTCTTTTCCAAAAGGATTTAATTAAATCCTTTTTCCTTTAGACCAAAAATCCAATAATCTTAGAAATTCAATATCTTCCCAACCGTAAATCCGTTTGACTCCGTTCAACTTCCAAAATTCCTCAAATCTCGAGATCTATCTAATGGCACGCTTAGAGGTCATTAATAGGGCTTTATTTTCGCTGTTTGTTGAGTTGTCCCGTTTCGCGTGTAGTTTCGGAGCCCGAAGACCCGCAGTGCGAGGATTTCGAGGATCAAGCTCCAGATCTCGAGCAAGGCAAGCCACCTTTGAACATCTTGAGCCTATATTTGAATTTAATTATGTTGCTTGAAAAATTATTATGCATTGATAGGATCGCACTTAATCTGTTGTCCCGTCTGCAAGGCAGATTGGCGGACCCACCTAATTTGTTGCATTGATCCTCCCTTTGCTAATTGTTATATCGTGTCCCCTTGTAACCATCTAGTTGCGTCACGATATTCGTGCACCCTGTGCGAGTATCGACGGACGCCTTCAAACTTAAAATCTGAAAAACAACTTGGGTAAAACTTGGGTTTATAAAAGACTTGGAAAACCCGACACCTGGGTCGGTGCTTACGAACTAAATGAATTTCCAAAACCGCGGACCGGGGAACGTACCGGGTGTACGGTTTTCCGCTCTCGCACTTAAGGACCGTTTCCTTGGAATTTCATCCGAACATAAGACAAGTACGACCACATGGGTGGAATGGGACACCCCTGGCTGAGTAACTAGCTTATCAGGGGAGCCTTGATGCCGAGAGACATGTGGATTCGCCGGGGTGGTGTCGGGGAGGACCCCTGGGCTTCCTGCCACAGTATGGTCTGGGACCTAACCTGTTGTTGGTCTGGGACCCCTCTCGTCGGCATATGGTAAACCTGTATCGGCTTTGGAAATGCCTTGTCATGAAAGCTTGGAGGTCTCCCGACGTGGCTGATCCCCACGGGCTGGGTGATCCGGGTTAGTAATGTCGTGTGGGTAAAGTGTACCCCCTCTGCAGAGGTTAACAAACTGTTCGAACAGCCGTGCCCACGGTCATGGGCGGATGTGAGGTGATTCCTAGCGTAGTTTTGTTTGACTACTGCTTGTGAAATTGCTGTTGTGGAAAGGAGTTCGATGTTTGAAAAATCTGCAGCTGAAGGGATCAGCTAGGCCCGGGTGGCCGTTTGAAAGTTGTTGGCCCGGATGGCCGTTTAAAAGTTGTTGGCCGAGTGCCAACCTTGAACAATTTTAAAGACTGATACATTGCACAAACTCCGACCGGACGAGACGCACTGTCTCATCCGTGTCGTTTGAGAAGCACTCACTTAGTTGTTTTCAGAAAAGAGTTCAAATAAAATCAATTGCAAAAACAACAGCCTTTCCTTGAAGCCTGCATTAAACACTTAATTCCCATGGCTTGCTGAGTACTCTCGTACTCACCCTTGCTCTATATAAATAATCCCCCCTAGTTGCTGAAGAAGATGAAGCGGATCCTGCTGATGAGGAGTTTTTCCAGGAGCAAGTCGGCTACGATGAGTTTTAGGGTTTCGGCCTAGTTCCCAAGTCGCGCCTGTGTTGTTTGGTCCAAGTCCTGGCTTCCGTTTCCCTTTTGTAATGCAGTTGTGAGCTCGGGATCTGTCCGTAGCCCAACATGACTGTACTCCTACTCTATAATAAAGAGACCTCTGTTGCTGTGATATTCTGTCTTCCTGTGATACCAGCACTGTTTCCTGGGACTGGTATCGATTAACAGGTTAAGTTGGAGCGTCACGGGCTAGTTCCAGTCGGGACTAGTTCGGGGCGTGACAGTATGTCAGTGCACATGTTCTCACTATTTATATCTTAAAAACAGCTAGCACACGTTACCATTCCTTTTTTTTTAAAAAAAAGGAAAAAAAACCAGCACAGACGTCGTGATCACCGTGTATAATCTTTTTTCATTGCATCCCCATCCACATGAAGTTCAAGAATTACGGAACACACGAGGTAATTTCTCTTCTTTTTTTTCAGGGTGTTCTAATTTCTAATTGATGGACACTGAATTTTTGCCACTACATTTTGCATCACTAAAGAAAAGGGAGGTAACATGCAAAGCCATACCAATCCACCTCGAAGGCCAGCGCACGCCGTGCCGCCCGCACATCCTCCGTCGAATTCGTCAGCGGCTCGTACCATTTCATCGCGACCACGATCCCGATTGAGCCGCCTTGCTTTGCCTAACCACACACACAAAAAAATCTCAGACAACACGTCGAAACATACTAGCCAGCCAAGAGCTCAGCTAAGGAGGGGTTGGTTGTGTTGTGTGTGGTCACCTGGTAATTCGTCTTGTAGTTGTGGACGGCGGCGGCGTGGGAGAGCAGGATGTTGTGCGCCGCGGTGTACGGCTCCCGGCGCGAGTCGCCGCTGTTGCAGCTGCCGAACGGCGGGGAGCACCGGTTCGGAGGGTACGCGCCCAGCATGAATTGGAACTTGGTGATCAGGTTCGGCTCGTTGAACGTCGTCCAGAACCTGACACGATCACCGAAAGCCTTGAAGCACACGTCCGAGTAATACCCAAACTCCTCCCTGAAAACGAAAAATGCATACGTAAATACCGGATTAACCTTAGCGGAAGCTGACATGACAGAATTACAGAAGAGGAAACGTGGCCATGTACGTTACCGGATTCCAGCGCCCAACCAGCCGCCATATCGGATTTCCAACTCTTGTGGAATGTCGAAATGGTTCAGTGTCACGAATGGTTGTATGCCTGATCATATACAAAGAAAAAGAAAGAAAATTGCAACAGTTCATCTTGTTATTAGAGTATGAAAATGTGACGACTTTACTCTTACTCCAGCTATAGCTGCGATAGATATCTGAATCTGATCTGTCGGAAGGGTTACCTTTCTGTAGGAGCGCGTCGATCAGACGGTTGTAGAAGGCGATTCCTGCCGAATTAACTCCTCCAAACCGACCTCCTGCGAGGATTGGAGAACAACAAAATGAGGATATGATCAAATGGCGATCTGCAGGTAAAACTTCAGTACTGAAGTGAACATTAGTACTGCATGTGTTGATCTTGACATACTTGGTAGAATTCTTGCCCACGAAATTGAGAATCTGTAGGAATTGACACCCAAGTTATGCAGAATCTCCACATCTTCCTGTTCGGAACATTAGGCACGGTTATAAATCTAAGATGCATCATGCATCACATGAACATTGTTATAGCTTTGGCTTGTAAATTTTCTCTTGTACCGTGTACCGATGGTAGTGATCATCCGCTACATCCCCGTTGCGTCTATCTGAGATTCGTCCAGCTGTGACGAATCGAAACAACTTTGAGAGAAAAACAAGAGGTTAACTTGAATTACATACGCGTGTTAACTGTTCCGATTTTAGGTAGAACAGTGGTAGATGTGATGTCGACAAAATAGAGGAGAAGAATATGTGCATCCATCATTTGCAGATCTGAGCTCAAAGGAGAGCAATTTTGTAAATTAAGCCCCTCGTGTATATCGTTCCATCCACCATAATTTAAATCGTGTTGGCTGCATTTGCCACTGATGTCCATCCGTTTGACTATGGCAGTGGACACCACTGTATTTTTTATGTGCACACCTTCCATGCAATGAAAAGAAAAGGAAAAACGCCACAAGCACCCTAATAGTGTTTGGAGAATGATAGGAACAATGATACTGACATCATAGGATAGGAACAGAACACAGATGAGTCATGAGAAACCAAATGTTGCCTTGTCTGTAAAGCTACAACCAACAAAAAGAAATATAAGGCCTGATTTAGTTCCCCAATTTTTTTTTTCAAAAACATCATATCGAATCTTTGGACACATGCATAGAGCATTAAATATATATTAAAAAAATAATTACACAAGTAGGAGAAATCACGAGACGAATCTTTTTAACCTAATTAGTCCATGATTAGCCATAAGTACTACAATAATCCACATGTGCTAATGACGGATTAAGTAGTCTCAAAAGATTCGTTTGAGTAATAGATTTAACCTTCCCCGCAAAAAAAATTAGGCTCAAAAGATTCGTCTTGCGGTTTCCAGGCGAGTTATGAAATTAGTTTTTTCATTCGTGTCTGAAAATCCCTTTCGACATCCAGTCAAATATCCGATGTGATATCCAAAAATTTTCTTTTCGCAAATTAAACAGGCCCTAAGTATGGTGGTGGCTAATGCTTAAGGGGCATGCCGGCATGGGCATCTTTCACTATAACAGATTAGGTACGGGCGGGAACGAATGAACGATCGACAAGGAAAGGCAAGCTCCACACCCACCCTCCATGTGAGCAGCCCATGATCGACCAACCCACCTGGTAAGCGGACGTCGCGGCGCCGAAGAGGAACCCCACCGGGAAGTCGTCTCGGCGGAGCCCGCGCGCGCCCGGCGCGAGAGCCGCCAGCGCCGCGACCACCACCACCGCAATGCGCGTTGCCGCCGCCACGGCCATCATCGATCATTCGATCCCCCCCCCTCTCTCTCTCTCTCGTGTAGCTCGCTCCTCTGTCCGGCTGTCCCGGCTCGACTCGCCTTGCCTCGCTCAGCCGGGCGGAACAAGCTAGGCCCTGGAACGGGACGTGCAGGCCTTCGTCTCTCGCTCGGAGTGGGAGATCGTACGTGGATATGAGTGCGCGTGTGAGTGAAGTCAAGTTGGGATTATCCTGCAAAACGTGGTGGCTTTTCAAGTGGGGATTATCCTGCAAGTTGGGATTAGACATGTTAAACTCGGTCCATCCAGATTCTCTCTGGCTCGAGTCCTCGACGCGCGCAAAGGAACAGGAATGCGACCGTGGGGGGTGGGTAGGTGATCAAATTGACCGTTCCGTCTCGTTATTGGACAGGTGAGGTAAACCGGTCGGCTCTATCTGGAGCCACACGTACCAGCAGGGGAGGCGCAACAGACTACAGGCACGCGAGGAGGTTAGTGGCAGTCGTTGAGTTTATCACCGCCGGCCTGTGCAAAAATTAAGTTTGGCTGATTCGGCGGCGTCTCACTCTCAAGCCAAGGCGTGGTCGACAGCGTCGCCGGCTGCGTGAAGCCGTGAACCACTAAAAACCCAGCCACGTTGTGGTCGCGCATTTCCTTTCGCCGGGCCATGCCCGTGGTCATGCTCTGTTTCGGTTTCTATGGCCGCAAGATGGATGGATCATGCATGGATGGTACGTAATCTTTTTTTTGAGAGGATTATGGTACGTAAATCGGTGCAACGGGGCCAAAGTTTGTACTACTCCGTACTCCTACCGCCCTAAAATTTTAGGTAAATTTTTGTTGAATATGACGTATCCTAAAACTGTAAATCAACTATAAATCTATATATTGTCTGTTTAGATATATTTCATCCAACTAAAATTCTTTATATAGGGATTACTTATTTTGGGTTGGTTTGGAGGATGACATTGACATGTCTGACCTTGTATGACGCTGAACTCTATAGAGAATCAATCTGAACTAAAATATAATATCTTTCGATCAAATTAAATGACTTTGCATGACTAATATACTCTATATGACATATCGATATTGTTGTTACTTGAAGGGTTTTTTTTCTTATAACTTTTATAGTATAATATATTAGCAGTATATATTGCTAGTATAAATGAGGGCACGTTTGAAATTTGCAAAAAAAAGGGTGTTTTAGTAATTCATGCTTCGTCTTCAATTCAATAATGGTCAAATCAATGTAGAGCGGAGAGACGACACCATGATAAGGAGAGGCGTGGCCACGTTAGGCGTATTGGCCAACAGGCGAATCTATACCATTCAATCATTAGGCGTGTTGTGCCATAGAAGTTCTTTTTTTTTGGATGGTTGTTACTTGTGGGGTTTGTTAGCACACAGCTGGGAATCGGATCCTCTGACTTCGGCCTTCCCTGATGTTACTCTGCAGTCACCCTGATCTACCGTCCAGCAGCAATCCAACGACTCAGCTCGCAGATGCCTCGCGTGGTGCTCCTTGCCCGGCGCTGGCTCGGCTCACTCACGTTTTTTTGACAGAACTCGCTCGCGGCTCCTGCATGACGGCTCGCTTCCCCTTCCCCTATCCTCTTCTCCTGCTTACTGCTCGCTGCGTCCGTGATGGCGGAGGCGGTGGTGACGGGCGCATAGATCTGATTCCTTCACGGCGGCGGGCGAGCTCCCGCGGGCGAGCAGGGATCGGGCAGTGGCTGGAACGAGGGAGGGCGGAGCGGCACGTAGCAGGTCGGGGGCTGAAGGCGAGGTCGGGCGGCGGCTCCATCGGCGGCGGGCGGGCTCCCGCGGGTGAGCAAGGCTAGGGCGGGCGGTTGGAGCGAGGGAGGAAGGAGGTGGCGGCGCAGCTGCGCAGGCTCAGGTGCCTCGTGGCCGCGGTGGCCGACGCGCTCGCCAAGCTCAGGACGCCAACCTCTTGCCCTGTTTGCAGCAATGTACTGCTTACTGAATCATTTCAGATTGACTGCCTACGTATAGATGATTCTGGACAAGATGGTGTCATGGATTAGCAGCTTCAAGCAAGGAGGGGCAGCTGACTTTAGACATTGTAGAATTCTAGTTCTGCTTTGGCTAGCTGTTCACGTTTTATGTTATGACTGCACCATGATTGTAACACTAGCATTTCCAGCTTCATTTCATTTTTCTTTTTCGTTTGAACCTGTATACAGATTGACATTGTGTTGTAAATTTTCTTGGAATTGAATAAAAAGAAATGCTGATTGTTGCAAGTTCATAGATGCACAAAATGATATGTTGTTTAGAGATGCAATTCCCAGTGTCGGGCGCAGCTCTCGCCGTTCGCGCGTCCTGCTGTCTCCCCAAACCAGCGAGCAAGCCGAGCCTTGGGCACGAGAGCCGAGCCAGCGCCGAGCAGGGAGCACCACACGAGGCATCTACGAGCTGAGTCGTTGGATTGCTGCTGGACGGTAGATCAAAGTGACTGCAGAGTAACGTCAGGGAAGACCGAAGTTAGAGGATCCGATTCCAGCAGGTGCTGTTAATTGTGCTACAAGTCTACAAGCGCACGGCCCAAACACGAAATGAGGTTAGTTTATGCTCATTTGGATTAAATGAATTATATAAGAAACTAGCAAATATGCCCGTGCGTTGCAACGGGAAGTGTACAGAACAGAAAATTGAGAAAAAGTTAAGAAAAATTTACATTATGTAATTAATTAAAATAAAAATTTGCTAAAATATTTGGTATTTTTAAGTAGGTAGGTGTATAATTAATTCAATATACAAGTAAAGCAAGTGTGAAAAATAAAATAACATGGTTAAATTTAATTTTATTAAATTCTCCATGATTAGTTACGCTCTTTAGAATTTTATTGGAATTATCAGAGCTTAATTACTAATTTTTAATAATACAAACATCATTTAACAATTATTTAATTGGAAAAAGAATCAAAATCCTCCTTCCTATGTTTGGGCCGAATATAGAAAAGTTTATTTCCCTCCCTTTTGTCTATTCTATGTGTCTCACTGTTTCCTTTCTTTGTTGAAGTCCATTTGACGTCCTTCATTCGGTGGCCCAATAGGCCGGCGGCCCGACGCGGGAGAAGTTGGGGCCGTCCAATCGAATGGACGGTACAGATTAATCCTAACCTAAATAAATACACCCAAACCCAAACCCTAACCCTAACCATTCATTCCCCCCACCCCCACCCCACCCTGAGCGACGACGGCGGCGCCGCGCCCCCCCGCCCCCCCAAGCGGTGACGGGCGCCCACTCCCCCCACCCCCTCCCACCCCACGCCCCCCACCCCGAGCGACGATGGCGGTGGCGCCCCCCTTCCCCCACCGAGCGGCGACGGGCGACAGCGTGGAGCAGCGGCCGACCTCCTCTCCCTCGCCATGGGGCCCTGGGAGGGCTCGACCGTGGCGAGCGGCGACGCCCTCCCTTCCGGCGGGAGGGGAGGCGGCGGACAGGGGCGCCGGTGCCCTTCCCTCCGCCGGATCCAGTGGGAGGGGAGGCGCCGGCGGCCCGCCGGCATCCCAGCAGCAGTGGCGCTCCTCCCCTCCGCCGGATCCAGTGGCAGGGGGAGGCGGCGGCGGTGGCGCCCCTCCCCTCCGTCAGATCCAGCGGGAGGGGAGCTGGCAGCGGCCTGTGACGGCAGCGGCAGTTCGGCGGCGGCGGCGGCTCGACGGCGGCGGTTCGATATTTTTTTTTGGATATATTTGTGTGTATATGCTTCCTCTGATTTTATTTGTGTGATTGAATTCCGATTGGGAATTTTTTTTGGGTGGGGGTGATTGAATTCCGATTGGGATTTTATGGGGAGGTGATTGAATTCCGATTGGGATTTTAGGGGGGAGGTGATGGATGAAAAATTGGTGTACGGATGAGGTGACAACCGAAAAAATACGAATATTTATATTAGTTATAGATATAGGGGATCCATTGAACCTACTGAAAAAAATTGCTTTGAGATTTGAGAACCTTTGATGTTAAGATTGCCTCATAGAAATTTCGTATTTCCACTATATTTTGAAGGTTTCAAGCAAGAGGTTTAACCACATGTTTACAATTCCTTTGAAAGTTTCACTGTACTTTTTTTTTCTCTCTCCCTTGTCTCTCTAATAAATCAACATATATATATATATATATATATATATATATATATATATATATATATATATATATATATATATATATATATATATATATATATATATATATATATATTCTCAAACTTCCTATGTTTTTTCTGTGAGCGATTCAAACAACTAATTTGTAAATTTCCCATGTTTCATTGCCTACATAATTAAGCAAATCATGATACTAAAATATATTTTTCCTATACCTACCACTACTTAAAAACCGATTTTCCTGGACAGGGACACATTTAGATTGCAGACGGACCATAACTGGTCGCGTCTGGGAAAATAACCTCATTTTCGCGTACGGACCTATTAAGAGAGCTGCACGCAAAATTACCCACTCTCTCTTTCCATCCTACCCACTTTAATTTTTTTCCTCTTTTTCTCCTCTCCTCTCTCCTCTCTATTTCTTTTTCTCCTCTCTATCTCTTTTTCCCAGTCCTCTCCTCCCGAGTACTGACGACGGCAGCGGGCGTAGGCGGCGACGACGCGCGGGATCCGGTGGGCGGCGGCCAACCCTCGCACGGATCCGGCGGAGGGGAGGGGCATCGGCGGCGGTGCGGCCGGAGGGGAGCGCAGATCTAGCGGCCGCCCTCCCCCCTCCCCTTTGGGATCCGGCTCCCCTCCCCTTCCCTTCCTTCCCTCCCCAGATCCGGTGGAGGGGAGGGGCGTCGGCAGCGGTGCGGCCGGAGGGGAGCACGGAGGTCAGTGGGAGGGCGGATCCGGCGGCGCGGAGGCCGCCGCCGCCGCTGACGAGAGTGGGAGCGGTGTCCTTGGCTGCCGCCGCCGACGATGATGAGGATGATGACGAGGATGACGACGAGGAGGAGGCGGTGGCGCTGTCGCCGGATTCTAGGTTTTCATTTTTTTGAATTTTTTTTCAGATTTTTTTCCGCGCGGGCGACATAAGCACCCGCACGCAAAAATTGCCATTTTCACAGACTCCTGGGTGCTTGCGGGCCGCTCACCCGCACGCGAAAATCGGATTTGACCGCACGGAAAAACCGTTCTCCTGGTAGTGTACGTCTAGATGAGCCCTTATAATTTTATTGATATATGATATGTAGATTGATTATGGTTTAGATCCAACCGACATTTCGAGATTCTTTGTAGAACTCTAATATCCATCGAGCAAACTGCACGTACTGATTAGAAATTAACTAATAATGGTGAAGGGAAGTTTCATTTTCCAAGAATGTATCCTAATTTTTGGCCTAATTCTTCTTCCGATGATCGATTTAACCTCTGATAAAAATAAAAATATAGACCTTGGTTCTATTTTATCTCTTCAATAAGTTTAGTAATAAGTATAACGGCCCTATTGTTCCGATGGAGAGAAGTAACTGGTATAATAACGGTGAATGTCTAAGTGTAAGTATGTAACGCACGTTACAACCAATATAAATTCACAATACTACACATACGTATGTCCACTCGAAATCACTAAAAAAAAAGACTCTGATCACACAAATAAACTTCGGATGCACTTTCACAAAACATGATAACATTTTACACATGGCTTCATAAACACATCGTCCTATACATAACGTACACAGCTTGCTCCGGTGCTCTCTATTGGTAAATAAGTACACTTATGCTAAGCTGTACTAGCACCCCCTTGTGTGTCCACGAATTGAGCTTGAGAGCATTTTGATAGGATCACAAGTCCATAACTGAAGTAACTATAAAGTATGTAGTCATGTACACAACAATACATCTGAGTATATATACAACTCCAAGTACAAAATAACTATCCAGTGCTAGACGTATTCTAGCATCGGAATTATTCACGAATCTGCTCTACGTGACCGCACTTGGAGACCGTCTGTAAGACTGGAGCTCGTGAGGAAATCTCTATACCACTTGGCAGACATCCTTGGAATCCTTTCCTGCGTGTCGAAATCCACTTGGTACAACCCAAACTTGACGGTGTAACCATAAACCCACTCAAAATTGTCCACGATTGACCACGCGAAGTAGCCCCCTACGTTTGCTCCCTTCCTGTAGTAAACATATCCCAACAGACTGAATATGAGCTACTGGACATGAATAGATTGTGCATATATGCATATAAAGTTTAGCAATAATACATCACCTGATTGCTGAAGAGAGATACTTGAGGTAATCATGCATGTAGTTGACTCTTTCGACGTCGTTGATCAAGTCTTCCATGCTGGTATCGCTGTGTTGTGAGTAGCCTAATTAAAATGAAATATCAGGACCCCCATGATCAATAGGAACAAAATGAACACATAAAGCCTACGAACTGCTACTAATTTTTCATATGGTTTACAGTCCAATGCATATCCCAAGTCCAAGACAGTTGCCACTCAGGCACTCACCGTTCTCAGTAATGTAGATAGTTGTGTTTCTATATCTATCATTGACGTACATGACAACCTTTTCCATGGCTTCTGGGACGACAAAGTACCCATGAAGTGCAGTCTACAAGGTCGATCATATCACATATGAGATGCATAAGACTAAGCAAATGTTGCAGAAAGTAATTACAGAAGAAGAGACAAGTAGTTCTTACGGGTTTGCCAATTATTTTGCCGTTTCTTCTACCAATGGCGTATACGAGAGCATTCCCCTCGTAAGTGTCAAGCGTGCACGGAGAATAGATGCAATCCTTTGCGTAAATTGCTGTGTAATGATTTATCCCAATGAAATCAACCTTGTTATTCTGCAGTAGTTTTTTCTCTTCTGGGGTAAACTTTGGCAAATTTGATGATAAGATCTCTCTCATTTCTCTAGGGTAATCACCAAAGAATATTGGATCCAAAAACCTGAAAGCAACATACATATATAAGACATGAGCAACATGACGCTTTCAAAGCTCCCACTTTCGACAATTTGTCGGTAGCTACATAACAAAGGGAAAAATCAATAATTCTACTCTCTGCATACCTGCAAGGCTGCAAAACACAAACACATAGCCTTTGTCACATGTTTGCATTTTTATTTTTATTTTTGCAGGACCGGCTAAGAGTTGCCGGTCTAGTTTTATTAAGTTTAAGGAGAGATGATGCAAACACTGCACAGGGTGCTGTGGTGGTTCTCCGCCGGAGCAGATTGGACGCGATTACAATTACAAATTACAGCCTGCCGGTTTTACCCAAGCTGGCAGCTGAGCAGCAAAAATGAAGAAATCCCTATCTACATCAGGTTGAACTGAGTTTGCATTGTTTTTATCTTTAGAACAAGTAGCATACGTTCTCATTCTTTTTTTCTAAAAAAAAAATCAACACTATTCGTGATCACCGTGCGTAATCATTTGGGGTGCGTTGCATTATTTTTTAAGGGTGTACTTCATTAATTTACGAAGTACGCAAGGTATTATTTTTTCATTATTATTTTGCAGGCTATTCTAGTTGGTGGATTCCGAATCTCTGCTTCGCTCATAAAAAGATTCTGAATTTACATGTGTGCATCACTGAAGAAAGGGGAGCAAAAAGGCAAAGCCATACCAATCCACCTCGAAGGCCAGCGCACGCCGTGCCGCCCGAACATCCTCCGTGGAATTCGTCAGCGGCTCGTACCATTTCACCGCGATCACGATCCCGATCGAGCCGCCTTGCTTTGCCTAGCGCACACACACAAAACAGAACCACCTCTGCATCTCAGACGACACATCGAAAAAAACACTAGCTAGCGTATGTACAGTGCCAGGCAGGAGCTCAGGCGCCTCAGCTAGGGATCGAGCCATCGAGGGTTGGTTGTGTGAAGTGTGTGACCACCTGATAATTCGTCTTGTAGTTGTGGACGGCGGCGGCGTGGGAGAGCAGGATGTTGTGCGCCGCGGCGTACGGCTCCCGGCGCGAGTCGCCACTGCTGCAGTTGCCGAACGGCGGGGAGCAGTGGTTCGGAGGGAACTCTCCCAGAATGTACTGGTGCCTGGTGGACAGGTTCGGCTCGTTGAACGTCGTCCAGAACCTGACCCGATCGCCGAACGCATTGAAGCAGACGTCCGAGTAGTACTCAAACTCCTCCCTGAAAACATGCATATGTACATACACGGGATTAAGCTTAAGCTGAAGCTGAGGCGACAGAACCACAGAAGAGGAAATTAACTTGGCCATGTATGTATACCGGATTGCAGCGCCTAACCAGCCGCCGTACCGGGTCTCCAGTTCGTGCGGAATGTCGAAATGATTCAGAGTCACGAATGGTTGTATGCCTGACGAAAAAGAAAAGAAAAGAAAGGAGCAAATTGTGTTCACACAACTTATAGGGTGGGTGCAAATAGATACAATAACTTGTAAATTATTTATTCCGATACAATAACTTGACTAATTCATGCAAACCTAGGCAAAAATGAACCACACAAATAAAATTGATCTAACATAATACATACTTATATTCCACTATGGGTGGCGTAGTTTCATTAGAATTGCTAGCTTAAAAAAATTTATGTGGTTTAACGCTAGTCAATAATAAAGGATTTGTCCCATACCTTATTTCTCATTTTGATTTACTTTTATTTTACCTTTTTATTACTATTAAACTTATGGTTGTGTGTCTTATGACAGAAACCGGAGATATAATCCATTTCCATTATCTACAAATATAATACATACTTATGTGTAATTATTGTTACACATAAAAAAATTATACTAGCTATATTATTGTTGTTGTTGTTGTTGTTTAGGATTTAGACCAACGAAAAAGCAAAATAACTAAAAATACCCTATCACAAAAATACATTTTCGATGAAATAGATTGTCTGAACATGAAAATTAAAATGATTTTTTAGGAGTTAATTGTACGGATAAAAATTGTCTTGGTCTTGAACATATAAAAAAACATTAGACGAGCTATATAGATGATCAAATTTTCTCAAGAAATGAAATAAATACTCTATCCTGGACATGAAAAATAAACTTTTGCACATCTAATTTATCCTTTTATTTGGATTCGAAATAAGATATCCAAATCATAATCATACGTGTATGCTGCTACGTTATTAGTGTGTGCTAATTTAGATAAATTTTATTTGTGTGGATCATTTAGACCTGGTTCGCACCAACTAGCCAAATTATTATATCAAAGTGAGCAATTTACAAGTTGTTATATCTATTTGCACCAATCACACAAGTTCATATATCATGAGCGTAATTTACTCAAAGAAAAAACATTGCAACAATTCAAGTAGTATTTGTCAAAGATTAGAGTATGAAAATGTGACAACTTAACTCATGTTGTGATATACTCCTTTTGGTCATAAATATTTAACACTTCGTTTTCACGATTTGATTGGATTTTAAAGCTTTGACCATCAATTTTAAATTAAATAATTTTATAAAATTTAATAATATTGTGGTAGTATTTTTGAAGGCAAATCTATAAATATTGTTTGAGTTGTTTTTAAACAGCATATAAGAAATTATTGAATGTCATTTTAAAAGTTTAACCAACATCTTATCTGTGCATTGAATATTTCAGTGTCGAAAGGGTACCTTTCTTTTTTTTCGAACGCACAAGATTGTACGTAATATATTAGCAAGGGGGAGGGTACCTTTCTGAAGGAGTGCGTTGATCAGACGGTTGTAGAAGGCAATTCCTGCTGAATTAACTCCTCCAAGCCGGCCTCCTGCGATGATTCGAGGACAGCTAAGTAAGGAACTGAATGGTCCATAGTCAGGTCAAATTTCAGAACCGACTTAAAACAAGCACTGCATGTACAGTTCTTGAAATACTTGGTAGAATTCTCGCCCACGAAATCGAGAATCTGTAGGAATTGACACCCAAGTTATGCAGGATATCCACATCTTCCTGTTCACAACATCACACATCTATTATATTAATCTATTATATTATTAAAGGAATAGAAAAATAAGCCTCCACATTCGCTCTCATTGCCTAGAAATTCTCACATTAATCGTAGAAAAAGAAAAATCAGAGTCCATATAGAAATACAATTTAGAAATAGCTGAAATTCAGAATTAAAAAATAAGAAATATTAGAAGAGAATACTAGAGTCCATATATAAATACAATTTAGAAATCATTAAAATTCGGAATTAAAAAATAAGGAATATTAGAAGAGGAGACTAGAGTCCATATAGAAATATAATTAGGAAATAACTGAATTTCGGAATTAAAAATAAGGAATATTAGAAATAGAGTATAGAGTTTATATAGAAATACAATTAGGAAATAATATAAATTCGGAATCAAAAATAAGGAATATTAGAAGTAGAGTATAGAGTCCATATAGAAATACAATTAAGAAAAAAATAGAAATTCGGAATTAAAAAAAAAGGAATATTAGAAGTAGAGTATAGAGTCCATATAGGAATTTAAAACTAACTAAAATTCGGAATAAACATAATAAAATTAAAAGTAGAGTTTAGAGTCCGTATAAAAATACAATTTACAAATAACTAAAATTTAAAATTAATAAAAACATGGGAAGAAGAGTTTATAGTTAATATAGGAATACAATTTAGAAGTAACAGAAATTTGAAATTAAAAATTAAAGAATATTGAAAGATGAGTTTAGAGTCCACATAGAAATACAATTAGAAATAATAAAAATTCAGAATTAAAAAAAAGAAATATTAAAAGACGAGTCTAGAGTCTATATAGGAATATATATAATTTACAAATAACTAAAATTTGATATTAAAAATAATTAATAACTAACATGTATATAAAATACAATTTGAATATTACACATTAGTAGTTTCGTAAAGTTATTACAAAATTTAAAATTATGTTGTCATTGTAATATATTTTAATAATATAATGAGAAAACATATATACTATTATATGAGAGAAAATATAATAATGCTAGTTGCGCAATCTGCGCGGGCCACCATACTAGTTATTATAAATCTAACATGCATCACTTGGACATTTATGGGCTGTCTTGTAAAATTTCTCTTGTACCGTGTACCGATGGTAGTGGTCGTCCGCTACGTCCCCATTGCGTCCATCTGAGATTCGTCCAGCTGTGACGAAACAAAACAATTTTGAGAGATAAACAAGAGGATAACTTATATCTAATACTACTTCCTTTTTTTAATATAGGCGCAATTGACTTTTTGAGTTTGGCTATTCATCTTTTCTAAAAATATGTGTAAACGTAGAGGCGTGTTTAAAGTATTTTTTTAGGAAGATCTAGTGGTACTCTAATCACTTTACTTAATAACTAAGTAATTAAATAAATATTGTTGGCCAATGTTTGAAAAAACAGTCATCTATATGATATATTGAAAAATTATGGTAGAATGTGCATCTGTGCTTGAGGGATAGCAATTTTGTAAATAAACCTCTCATGCATGTAATCTTCCAAAACGAGATCCACTCCTTGTTTTAGAAGCAAATGGAACACACTAGTATTATCACTAGTTACAAAATTTATTTTACTATCACTAATTGAGGTGGTATTATAATAGGTACGGTTCATTGGATTAGAAAAGGTGATCAGTGTAGATTGATTGTAAAAGTGTAAAACACTTTCCCGTAAAAATGATCGGAGAAAGATAAGAACAGTGATCATTTTCCTAGTAAAACACTTCATAGGAACAGAACACAGATGTGTCATCAGAAGCTAAGATGTTGCCTTCTCTGTAAAGCAGTAGCCAAGGAAAAATACAAGCATGCTGTAAAAGAAGAGGAAAAGCACAAGTATATTTGCTGGCCTATTGAATGACAACCAAGGAGTGAGTTCGGGAGGTATTGTTAGGAACTTCATCTTCTCGTACGTAAAACGGTGTTGCTCATTAATATATAATTAATTAATTATTAGTTTAAAAACTTAAAAAATAGATTAATATAGTTTTTAAAACAACTTTTCCATAATTATTTTTTAAAAACGTACCGTTTAGCAGTTTAAAAAGTGTGCACGTGAAAAAAGAAAGATGTGAGTTAGAAAAGAAGGGGGAGAACAGCTGAAGTGGATAGCGCCCCTTGAATGTCACTATACCAACGACTACGAATCGCTCAAAGTTTAATTGTAGTAAGAAACACTAGTTTTAAGTCCCATTTCTGTTTTTTTTACAACTTATCCTGTTAGGAATTTGCCATTTTCCAATAGTTAACTACTCATCCTGATGGGCTGATGATTGCAAATTGGCTAGTATTCCCTCAGTTGAAAAAAACGAATCTGAATAGAAGCCTGCCCAGATTTGTTATATTAAGATATATCATATCTATTTCTAGTTGAAAAAAACGAATCTGAATAGAAGCCTGCCCAGATTTGTTATATTAAGATATATCATATCTATTTCTAGGTTTTTTTTACGAAGGAAGTATATAGGGAGGAATCTTTGGCAGTAGTCTTTTTTTCCTTTTCATTGAATGCTAGGAAAAGTTGGATGCCATTCGAACAGGTAGATAATATGTATGTCTCATTTTAATTAAGTGTAGTTGTGTATTTTTATATTGAAAGTTTGATTGTCCATCTTATTTGAAAAATTTATAAAATTTTTAAAAAAGTCACGCATAAATTAATATTTATCTTTTATCATATAATAATAATAAAAATACTAATCATAAAAAAAATTTAAATAATTTTAAATAAGACGGACGATTAAACGTTAGATAAAAAACCACAAGTACACTTAAAATGAAATGCTCCTTCAAATATTGGATGTTGGTTAATTTAATTTTAAGGTGACAAATATTAAAGAAAAAAAATAGAGAGTACTATGGAACGGAAGGGAAGGGAGTGGAATGTTGGATGTTGCTTTTCATGTAGAATGATCAGTAAAAAAGGGTGAGAAATCTCAACTACACTGCGTGTGTGAAAACCTGAAGACGCCAATTACTACACTGTTTGGATTAAGACATCTTCAAACTACAGATGACCATACTCTTGTCTTGTTTTTATTTTTCTCTTGTGAGAACTGGCAATGCTCTTGTCCAGGATAAGGTACGCACCTTCAGTCAAGGACAGCAAGTGACTGTGAAGAATTACGCATGATTCGTTATTCCAAGGCTACCGAGAGGAAAAGATGCCTCCTTGCATATGTTGGCAGTGACATGCAGACCAACTTTTGGACACAGTGAAACTGACACATGATACGGGCATACATCTCGAATGGAAGCACTAACCACAGTTTATATTCTTTCAAAAAAAATGCTCTCTTTTGAAAAGTACTAGTACTCCTGATTGGAGAAGAAGAATTAAGAAGGGAGAAGGAGAATCTGAGTTCAGTGTAGCCGGTGATAGACGACCCTAGGGATGTGGTTGGCATGAGAAAAAAAAGTTATTAGTATATAGTTAATTAAATTAATTATTCTAAACTTAAAAAATAATAAATATAATTTTTAAAAGCAATTAAGGCAACTTGTCTATAATTTTTATAAAAAAAACAGTTTAAGCACTTTGGCACGTGAGAAATATGTTTTTCTTTTACTCAACCCACTCCTAAAGAACGCAACATTTTCTTATTCTATTTTCTATCCTTAGATTTAGAAAATTTTGGCAAAAAATCATATCCAACAGAATCCTTAACCTGTCTCTCAACAATAATACAGGTTCCTAACTCTAGATATCTTCTTCCCCACTTTAAGAGAGCGATTTTTTTCCCAATCGCTCTCTCGAGCGAGATGAAAGAGGAGCTGGCCATCCGGCGCACGTATAGGGGAGGAGCAGAAAATGTAATATTCTCTGCTAGTAGTTAAAGGGAGGGACCATTTTTTATTATAGGAAATCAATTTTAGGCTATCAAGGATTAGTTTTCTCACTTCCTATATTCAATTTCTTGCATTCAGTTTAGGAGAAAAATATATAGTTTTAGGAACTGATTATTGTTAATCTGTTGGTGACCTCTTACCCTGCGTGTGGGTGAAGACATCCCAATTGTTGAGCCCCTTGTTGTCGTCCAAGTATGCGCCCTCAATCTGGCAGCAGCAGAAAACGGAATACATGTCATTCACAGCCAGGAACGAATGAACGATCGAGAAGGAAAGGCAAGCTCCACACCCACCCTCCATGTGAGCAGCCCATGATCGACCAACCCACCTGGTAAGCGGACGTCGCGGCGCCGAAGAGGAACCCCGGCGGGAAGTCGTCTCGGCGGAGCCCGCGCGCGGCCGGCGCGAGAACCGCCAGCGCCAAGACCACCACCACCACCGCAATGCGCGTCGCCGCCGCCACGGCCATCTCGACCGATCCACCCACTACAGCACGTACTACTCGTTCTCTCACTCGTTTAGCTCGAGCACTGCTCTCGCTACTCTCTGCGCTGCCTTAATTTATACTACTACCACGAGCACGGAGCGCCCGCGCCCACCACACTCAATTCGCCCAAGTTCTCGTCTCGCCTCGTGTCGCACGAACGGGAAAAAGGATCGAAGCGCTCTCGGTGGAGAGAGAAGGCGTACGGTACGTCGATACGTGTGTGGATGCACGTGGTTACGTGGGAGTGCAGACACCGTGACCGCATGCAACCGGAGAAAGCGACCCCACGGCCATGGGACCATGGGGTCCGTGGCCGGCCGGGTGGGTGATAGTTCGTCATTGGGCAGGTGAACACGGCACGTAATAAGAAGTTTAATAGTATAGTCAACTATTAGCTCTAATTTATCTATAATCAATCTACTAGCTTATTCATACAATAGTTATATACTCTTTCCTTACTCATAAAAGAAGTCGTTTAGGACAATGTTTAAGTCAAACCTTAAGAATATAAATCATGAATAACTCTCAAGTTGTTGAGTTTGAAAATGTAAAAATTATATGAATAGATTTGTCTTGAAAAATCCTTTCATAAAAGTATACATACATCACTTTTTAATAAATATTTTTATAGAAATAAGAAGTCAAAGTTATGTTTTGGAGACCGTGTCGCTGTCCTAAACGACTTCCTTTACTAGTACGGAGGGAGTATTACCTCCGTACCAAAATAAGTGCAGCCGTAGGAATCCGTGTCCAACGTTTGACCGTCCGTCTTATTTAAAAAAAATATGAAAATATTTTAAAAAATTAGTCACACATAAACTATTATTCATATTTTATCATCCACTAACAATAAAAATACCAATCATATAAAATTTCTAAATAAGACGAACGGTCAAACGTTGGACATGAATAGTGTAAAACTGCATTTATTTTAGGACGGAGAGAGTACTACATTATTAATACATGATCGCACCTGTCATACATACACTGCGTCTTAAAATTCGTGCTGCAGCTGGCTACAAATATGTAGCCCGCTGCTCTTCTCTCTCCTTATTTATCTTCTTAAAATATATTTATAGCTAACTTATAGCCTGCTATTGTAGCTGCTCTAAACCGTCCTCACATGTTCACAGCAAGTCGAGTGACTCATCGCCGTGGCAAATCAAGTTTAGCTCATCATTCGCGGTGTCTGAAACTCTCAAAGTTACAGCGTGGTCGACAGCGTCGCCGGCCGCGGCGAGGCACTAAAACCCAGCCATGTCGCGGTCAAGCTCTATTCTCGATTGGCCTGGGTTTCTATGCCCACAAGCTGGATGGATGGTTCACTGGTCCTCCCTCCGAAAAAAAAAAGACAAACCCTGAATTTTCGTGTCCAACGTTTGACTGTCCATCTTATAATTGTTTTATAATTAGTATTTTCATTGTTGTTAAATGATAAAATATGATTAATACTTTATGCGTGACTTGTCTTTTTAATTTTTTTCATAATTTTTTTAAATAAGACGGACGATCAAACGTTGGACACGAAAACCCAGGGTTTGTCTTTTTTTTTTGGACGGAGGGATTAGGTAGGAGTAGAAAAGTAATTAAGCGGCAATATTTGAGAGCAAGTTTAATAATATAGCTAACTACTGGCTTTAAATTATCTATAGCCAATATAACAGTTCATTCATACAATTGTTATATACTATACTATTAATATCTAATCTCACATGTCATACACACTGCGTTTTGAAGTCTGCACTATAGCTGGCTACAAATCTGTAGCCCCCTATTTTTCTCTCTCCTCATTTATTCTTTAAAATATGTTTGCAGCTGGCTTATAGTCTACTATTGTATCTGCTAGGTTTGTGTATGTGGTCCGGAGGATGACACGACATGTTTGGCGCTGTAACCCAGAAGATCGGTCAGGGCCCAATAGTGAAAGCAGCAGTCGGCGGTAGTACATGTTCAGGTCATGTAAAGTTAATACTGTAGATTGAAGTATAAAGATTGGCTCTAGATTGGTTTTACGGAATTAGTTCACACCAAAATTAAAAGTTTGGTTGAAATTGAAACGATGTGACAGAAAAATTGGAAGTTTGTGTGTATGAAAGTTTTGATGTAATGGGAAAATTGGAAGTTTGAAGAAAAAGTTTAAAACTAAACAAGGGCTAGGTTTAATTGTTGCATGTACAAGTGATCAAAACTAAACTCCATCTCTGTAGCCCATCCTGCTTGAGCGTGAAACTAAACTATGCTTGAAACCACACAGTATGCATATGCACATAAGATCAAGTAACTGCACTATAGACCCACAAAGTGAATAAAATATTCCATCTTACCTAATTTACCGTGCTATCGTCCGGCGCTTGCAGAAGCGCTCGCTTCACTCTCTCTCACGTTTTCTCCCTTCTCCACGTATGATAATGCTGATGTGGTGGTTCTTATCGCCGGCTGAGTCAACACTATTATACCTGCTGAGCAAGTTTAATAGTGCAGCCCGTTATCGGCTCTAGTTTCATACACATCATTTGCAGATAATATAAGAGCCAATCAATACAATAAGCGTTGGCCCATCTGCTATAAAACAAATTTACTTTATTATATATAGGACCCGCCATTTCAGCCTTTTACTCTCAGCAAGCTAGCCTAACTAGCGGCCGTTTTACACACTCTCTCTACTTTTTTATCTTCTACGTATGATATAGCCAGCGTATGGGTACCTATTGTACCTGCTCCGATCAAATCATATCACGACGATTTATTACGTGGTTGTTGTTTCTTGTGATGCACAACTACTCAAGGCCTCCTTCAATCAAACGTGCGATAAAATGCACGGCCCAACCGCGAGCTGTCACGCCCCGAACTAGTCCCGACCGGAACTAGCCCGTGACACTCCAAATTAACCTGTTAATCGATACCAGTCCCAGAAAATAGTGCTGGTATCACAGGAAGACAGAATATCACAGCAACAGAGGTCTCTTTATTATAGAGTAGAGGTACAGTCATGTTGGGCTGCGGACAAATCCCGAGCTCACAACTGCATTACAAAAGGGAAACGGAAGCCAGGACTTGGACCAATCAACACAGGCGCGACTTGGGAACTAGGCCGAAACCCTAAAACTCATCGTAGCTGGCTTGCTCCTGGAAGAACTCCTCATCAACAGGATTCGCTTCATCTTCTTCAGCAACTGAGGGGGGGGGGGGATATTTATATAGAGCAAGGGTGAGTATGGGAGTACTCAGCAAGCCATGGGAATTAAGTGTTTAATGCAGGCTTCAAGGAAAGGCTGTTGTTTTTGCAATTGATTTTATTTGAACTCTTTTCTGAAAGCAACTAAGTGAGTGCTTCTCAAACGACACGATTGAGACAGTGCGTCTCGTCCGGTCGGAGTTTGTGCAATGTATCAGTCTTTAGAATTGATCAAGATTGGCACCCGGCCAACAACTTTCGAACGGCCACCCGGGCCAACAACTTTCAAACGGCCACCTAGGCCTAGCTGATCCCGTCAGCTGCTGATTTTTCAAACATCGAACCCCTTTCCACAACAGCAATTTCACAAGCAGTTGTCAAACAAAACTACGCTAGGAATCACCTCACATCCGCCCATGACCGTGGGCACGACTGTTCGAACAGTTTGTTAACCTCTGCAGAGGGGGTACACTTTACCCACACGACATTACTAACCCGGATCACCCAGCCCGTGGGGATCAGCCACGTCGGGAGACCTCCAAGCTTTCATGACAAGGCATTTCCAAAGCCGACACAGGTTTACCATATGCCGACGAGAGGGGTCCCAGACCAACAACAGGTTAGGTCCCAGACCATACTGTGCCAGGAAGCCCAGGGGTCCTCCCCGACACTACCCCGGCGAATCCACATGTCTCTCGGCATCTAGGCTCCCCTGATAAGCTAGTTACTCAGCCAGGGGTGTCCCATTCCACCCATGTGGTCGTACTTGACTTATGTTTGGATGAAATTCCAAGGAATCGGTCCTTAAGTGCGAGAGCGGGAAACCGTACACCCGGTACGTTCCTCGGTCCGCGGTTTTGGAAATTCATTTAGTTCGCAAGCACCGACCCAGGTGTCGGGTTTTCCAAGTCTTTTGTAAAACCCAAGTTTTACCCAAGTTGTTTTTCAGATTTTAAGTTTGAAGGCGTCCGTCGATACTCGCACAGGGTTCACGAATATCGAGACGCAATCTAGATGGTTACAAGGGGACATGATATAACAATTAACAAAGGGAGGATCAATGCAACAAATTAGGTATGTCCGCCAAACTGCCTTGCAGACGGGACAACAGATTAAGTGCGATCCTATCAATGCATAATATTTTTCAAGCAACATAATTAAATTTCAAATATAGGCTCAAGATGTTCAAAGGTGGCTTGCCTTGCTCGAGATCTGGAGCTTGATCCTCGAAATCCTCGCACTGCGGGTCTTCCGGCTCCGAAACTACACGCGAAACGGAACAACTCAACAAACGGCGAAAATAAAGCCCTATTAATGACCTCTAAGCGTGCCATTAGATAGATCTCGAGATTTGAGGAATTTTGGAAGTTGGACGGAGTCAAACGGATTTACGGTTGGGAAGGTATTGAATTTCTAAGATTATTGGATTTTTGGTCTAAAGGAAAAGGATTTAATTAAATCCTTTTTGGAAAAGAAAAGAAAAGAAAAGAAAAGAGGGAGGGAAAATAGACTTTTCTCGGGCGGCTAGGACGCGGCCCAAGAGAATTGGGGCGGTCCGGCCGAGCTAAATGGGCCGGCCGGCCCAAGACGGTCGCGCGCGCGGGAGGGAGGAGAGAGAGCCGGTGGACCGGGCTCACCGCGCGCGGTCCCGGGTGGGACCCGCTTGTCAGCGGCTCGGCTCACCGTGCGGAGGGAGTACGCGGCGCACGCGCGCGGGCGGGGGAGGGACGCGGTGCACGCGCACGGTCTGCGGAGGAACGGATGCGGCGGGCCCACGCGCAGCCTCACGGCTCGCGGTGGAACGCGCGCACGGGAGGGGCTGACCGGGGTCGGCCCGTCCCGACCTCAGCTGAGCTGGCGCCGACGTGGCGCCTACGTGGCTGCCACGTGGGCTGGCGGGAGGTAGACGACGACGCCGGCCGGAACGGACGGCGGACAACAGTGGCGAGCGGCGGAGCGAACCACGGCGATACCGGCGAAAACGAGCACACCGGGTGGTTGCACGAGATGAGGGGAGACGAGCCAACGGCTCGGATTCGCCGGAGGAAGCTTGACGGCGGCGAATCGCGGCGGCGGCAACCGGCGGGGAGGGAAGAGGGAAACGGCGACGAGGTCACGAGGGGCTGATTCCCGGTGGTGAGAGCATCTACGCGGCTACGGGAATCCGATGTTAGCGTCGGATTGGGCGGAGCTACGCCGAGCGAGGCTGGCGACGAGCGGGTGCTACGGAGCTCGAGCGGCGACGGCGGCGAGCACACGGCGGGCGACGGCAACGGTCGGGGCGGCGCCGGCTAGCTACGGGGAGGCTACTCGTGCTACCACCGAAAACTAAGGGGGGGAGATGGAGTGAGGAGGAAGAACGGAGAGAGGCACTACCGTGCGGGTCGGGGCGCTGTGACGAGAGGCCGACGGCGCGGGAGTAATCTCTCCGGCCTCGGGCCAGGGAAGAGGAAGGAGAGGGCGCGGCCGAAGTCCCCTTCCGCGTCCTTGCTCGTGCCGGCTCCTCCGACACGCGCAACGACGAACGGCGATGGCGAAACAGAGGGGCGGCAATGAGGCGGAGGTGAATGGGAGAGGAAAGGAAAAAAGGGGGGGGAGCTCGGGTTTATAGGATGGCAATGTCGGTTTGGGAACCGACTTAGGGCGGTCAAAGGAGAGGGCTAGCGCTCGGCGGTCGCGGCCAAAGCGGCGACAGGAAGGAGGGAGGAGGATGACGCCGGCGGGAGGGAAAAAGGGGAAAAGAGGGAGAGAAAAGGGGGGCTTGTCCCCTTGCCTCTTCGGGAAAAGGAGGAGGGAGCGGGGGCGTCGCGGCAGAGGGAGGAGGGAGGCTCTGCCTCCGTCCCTTGGAGGCTAGCGCGGGAGTGGCGGGGCCGAGGCGATGACGACGGCGATGATGGCGGGGCGGTTTGGACCGGCGCGACGTCACGGGCGACAGGCGCGGGCTGGCGCGGCAGAGGGTGACGGCGGCGGCGACCAGGCGGTCGGCCACTCGGCACGCGCGCGCGGGAAACAAAGGGCGGCGTGGCTGGGCACGCGCGCTGGCTCGCGGGGCCGAGCGGCTGCAGGCGCGGCAGAGCAGCGGGGCCGGGCGACGCGGACGGCGCAGACGACGCGGCTCGGGTGGGGAACCACGCGGGCGCGCGCGCGCGAACGACGGCGCGCGGGGGCTGTCTTCGCGAGCGGGGAGCTCGCCAGGGAGAGGAGAAGGAGGGCGAGGGGAAGGGGCGCTCGGCGCGGCGCTTGCGCACGCGCGGGCAGAGCGAGGGGAAAGGGAGGGGGCGCTCGGCGCGGCGCTCGCGCACACGCGCGCGCGGCGCGCGGGTGGGGCGGAGCGGAGCGGAGGGAGAGGGGGAGAGGGAGCGCGCCGGGGGAGAGGGGAAGATGGGCCGAGAGAAATTCGGCCCATCGACCCCGGGGGAGGCAAAATAGACTTTTGCGGAGGAATTTGATTTGGAAAGATTTGGATTCGGATTTGAACTTGACGATAGATCGGGGATTGAGATCTTGAGATGGCACGGACCCTAGACGACAAGCGAAGAAACAAATTTCGCAATTAGGGTTTTTAAGAGATAATTTTCCCGCTAGGCGCCACGACGGAACGGGCGCTACACGAGCTGACATCAATTTAGAACTTATTGAATGAGAGGTAGATTAATTAGGAGAATACACACGTAGAGGCGTCTGATTAGAGATGAAAAGTCAGAACACCTGTCAGCTACCACTACCGCAGCATGCATGGTACTCCATCCGTCTTAAAGCATTTTATGCATAATGAAAAGTCAAATATTTTTAATTTTAACTATTAAAATAAAATAAAATAAAAAGATCATTCATGTAAAATTGATGTTAATAGATTTATCGTTCAACAAACTATCATAATATACAACTCTTTTTATTTAAAATATCTTACTTTTTATAAATATTGTTGGCCAAAGTAGAATCTCGGAGACCATCTCAAAGTCAAAAATACTTATATTATGGATTGATGGAGTAGTAGATTGTATACAACTAGCTTTTTCTCTCTCCCTCCTCATTACTCTAAATAATTTTTCTTTTAAACAACATATCTGATCTACGGTCCGATTACACTATTATATTCATCGTAACTAAATATTTACAACAAGATACCACATGATTATATTCCAATAAAAAAGTGTGTTTCAAACCATTAAAACCCATTGTTTCATACGTGATATCAACATGTTTCAACGTGTGTTCCACTGTGTATTACAAGATTCACGCAACTTTCTTCCCTTGTTATCTCTCATGCCTCTCTCTCCACTCTGTGCAATGTATGCATTTAACAAGCTTTCAAATAATTTTTCTTGTAAATTATTTATCCAATATATGATTCAATCATACTAGTTTATTCGTTATATTTAAATCTTTACAACAACATATTGTATGACTATATTCTGATGAAAGAAAAACATATGTTCTAAAACGTTAAAACTCATTGTTTCATATGTGATAGTAAGATGTTTCAACACATATTTTCACTATGTTTCACAAAAATTTAAATGTTTCAATTGTTCATTTTTTGGTTTCACCGTATATAAATTGATGTTTCACTCATTGATCAACTAAAATATTTGACCATCTGATTTTTTTAAAAGAAATCGGAAAAATCAATCGGGCGCCCGATCTATATATTCTTCCGATTAATTATGTCTTATAGTACCGAGTATTTTAGATTCTTCGCAAAACTGAACGTGATTTATGACCAAATATAACTCTGTTGCCAAATACTCCTACTTTAGATAAGCGCATGTATGCCCTACAACCAAGGGAATAAGTTTCCCTTTGGTAATTTAAATTGTTATACTATTACACTTGTAAGAAGAGATTGTCATCTCTAATCGAAATTGATAAGTCCGGGATGACTTTAAATCGGGTACACATTGTTCCATCGCTTCTAAAAAAATATTTTATCACTTAATACAATATTTCAACTCACTTGATAAAATATTTCAAAAAAGGCAATATTTAAAAATAAACTTATTTTTTAAAAAATAAAAAATAAACTTAATTGGTTTGGTTTCTTAAAGTGAAATCTTTCTATCCGGGTTAAGTAGTCATAAACTCGATACAGATGCTTGTGTTTATGGATAACTATTCTTTCAGTAGTGAGGAATACACTATATTATGATGGTCCAATTTTCGAAGGTTGCGTATTTATAGGGGCAAAGTTTTAATAGTACACATGGAATTTTCTCATTTATATAAGTGCATGTGTCTAAACTTAAAAATTTTACCACAACACTAACAACCTCTACATAAAACATCGAGTCCAAACTTGAAACATCAGAAAATTTTTTTAAAAGAAAACCTAAAATATGCAACATCACAATTCCACTTAAAACATTCACTTTTTTTCACATGAAACATCGAATCTTAACGGTTGAAGCACATATATTTTTATCAGAATATAATTATGCGAGATCTTGTTATAAAGATTTATTCTAACAAATACAATGGTATGGTCGAAAAAAAGTTCAATAAAAATCATTTGAGATTTGGTACTTAAGAACTGCAAACATGTAGAGAAGAGTATGTGGAGGAGAAAAGAGAGTCATCTATAGGTGGGAGAAAGGCAGTGCATGATGAAAGGGTGGGTGTGAGGAAGGTGATGCATGTGCCGCATGCAGCAAGGAGTGGAAGGGTGCCCCGTTTTTGTGTTGGATCAGAAGTCCGATTTTTCATATTGGATAGGGTACTCGACGATGGACATTCTCCATATAATAAAATAAGTTACATGAAAAATATATACTCCGTATTGGAGTATGTATTAGCTAAATTTATTAGGCACGTCGAACCACATTTTTTAAATTTGATAGTTTACAGTAAATTGTCCAATAAATTGGATATATATAGGTGGATATCATGTATCCATTCTAATCAACATTATGTACTAATGTACAGTACTACAGTTACATCATTACACGAATTACTATCATTTTACACCCTATTTAAATTCGAAAGTACAACTTTATCTATTGATTTTCATGCAGATTTTGGAGGAATTCCTTGTACCACAGCGCAGATAGCTTTGGAGATCTTTCCTGTGTTCTGTAGTCTATGTAGTACAGTCCAAATCGAAGGGTGTACCCAAACAACCACTCGAAATTGTCAACGACGGACCAGGCGAAGTAGCCACGAACATCAGCTCCGTCCCTAGTAGCAAAGCATGTGAGCCTCAATTGCGCATATTATGCGGTTAGCATCATTATATTTTCTCTCATATAATAGCATATATGTTTTCTCATTATATTATTCAAATATATTAAAATGACAACATGATTTTAAATTTTGCAATAACTTTACAAAACTATTAATGTGTAATATTCATATTGTATTTTATATACGTGTTAGTTATTAATTATTTTTAATATCAAATTTTAGTTATTTGTAAATTATATATATTCCTATATGGTCTCTAGACTCGACTTTTAATATTTTTTTTAATTCCGAATTTTTTGTAAATTGTATTTCTATATAGACTCTATGCTCTTCTTCTAATATTATTTATTTTTATTTCTGAATTTTTATTATTTCTAATTGTATTTCTATGTGGACTCTAAACTCATCTTTCAATATTCTTTAATTTTTAATTTCAAATTTCAGTTACTTCTAAACTGTATTCCTATATTGACTTTAAACTCTTATTCCCATGCTTTTCTTAATTTTGAATTTTTAGTTATTTATAAGTTGTATTTTTATACGGACTCTAAACTCTAATTTTAATTTTATTATGTTTATTCCAAATTTTAGTTATTTTTAAATTCCTATATGGACTTTATACTCTACTTCTAATATTCCTTATTTTTAATTCCGAATTTCAGTTATTTCATAATTGTATTTCTATATGGACTCTATACTCTACTTTTAATATTCCTTATTTTTAATTCTGAATTTCAGTTATTTCCTAATTATATTTTTATATGGACTCTAGTCTCCTCTTCTGATATTCCTTATTTTTTAATTCCGAACTTCAGCTATTTCCTAATTGTATTTCTATATGGACTCTGTTTTTTCTTTTTCTTCGATTAATGTGAGAATTTCTAGACCACGAGAGCGAACGCGGAGGCTCTTTTTTCTATTTCTTTAATAATATAACTAGCTGGGTAGCCCGCGCAATTTGCGCGGCTAGCAGAAAAAAATCATATATTTTTTTAAGTATAATTTTACTTAAAATTTATTAAAGAGCTATCTCAATGTTAAGACTTTAAAAGACCAAACCTTATCATCCTCGTGTTTCTAATTACATAGTTTTTAAAATCACACCAGTTGCTACCTCTTATGTCATCTCCTTCTTTATTTGCTTACTCGATCTATCACTATTTCTATTTATTATTCTTGGAGCCTTTAAAACTTGGATTTTATAGTTTTTAGAGTTTATTGTCACGTTGGGTTTTGTTTTTATAATTTCTAGATGTCCCGTCAAACATTGCCATTATACTCCCGTCCACTATCTCTTCTCTTTATTGTCATTGAGATTTTAAAAATCGAACATAATTATAGTTTGGGTTCATTTTTACTTTCTAGAAGTCCCGCCATACCGTCAGCGGTTTTGCCATTATGCTCCTCTACGGCTCGCCTGCTGCCTCCCTTCTTTATTTTCATTGAGATTTTAAAATCGAACATGATTATCATTGGGTTTTTTTTTAACTTTTTAGAAGTTCCGAACCTTTAAAAATTGGACTTGTAGTTTTATTTTTTATAATTTTTAGAAGTCCCATCAAACGATGCCACTATGCCCCTCTGCAGCCCTCGTCCGCCGCCTACTCTTTATTTTCATTGTGATTCTAAAAATCGAACATAACTATCGTTGCAAT
The DNA here is from genome assembly GCF_034140825.1 of Oryza sativa Japonica Group. Lineage (NCBI taxonomy): Eukaryota > Viridiplantae > Streptophyta > Magnoliopsida > Poales > Poaceae > Oryza > Oryza sativa. Next base: position 26,184,306 of record NC_089038.1, read on the forward strand.
TTATTTTTTATTTTCTGGAAGTCCCGTCAACCGTCGGAGGCTCTGCAACTGTACTCTTATACACCCCGCCCGCTACTTCTCTTTTTTATTGTCATTAAGATTTTAAAAATCAAAAATAATTATCAATGTGGTTTTTTTTCTTTTTACTTTCTAGAAGTCACGGCAACCGCTTTACTTGTTTGCTTCACGTCCTACATGACGTCCCTCCTTTTAATCGTCATTAGGATTCTATTTGGTGTTTCATTAACAATTTTTATATGCCATATCAACCGCCACCAACTCTACTTATTTATAGGCCTGTTACTTAATTTATCTCGTCGTGTGTTTTAGATGGTCTTTTCTTTCAATAGTCTTTATTTTTATCACAAATTTTAGTTATTTATAAATTTTATTCCTATTTGAAATCTTTTTTATCTAATTTCAGAATTTATTTTTTCTAAAAAAATTAGTTAATACCATATTGTGTTCTTTTAATGTTTTTATTTCTTATTTTCAACTTCAGTTGTTTCAAAATTGTATTTCTACTTGAACTCTCTTTTAATTTTTCTAATTTTGGATATTATTAAATTTTTATTTGAAATTTTAATTAATCTCATATTGGGTCCTTATATGGATTCTTCTTTCAATATTGCTTATTTTTAATTCTGAATTTCAGCTAATTTTAAATTGTATTCCTACTTGAACTCTTCTTTATTTTCTTTTGCCTTAATTTCGGATTTATTTTTCTTTTTATTCCGAATTTTAATTAATCTCATATTGGGTTCTTATATGGACTGTTCTTTTAATATTCCTTATTTTTAATTCCGAATTTCAGCTATTTTTAAATTGTATTCCTACTTGGACTCGCATTTCCTTTTCTAATTTTGGCTTTTAATTTATTTTTATTTCGAATTTTGATTAATCTCGTATTGGGTTCTTAAATGGAAACTTCTTTCAATATTACTAATTTTTAATTCCGAATTTCAGATATTTTTAAATTGTATTTCTACTTGGACTTTTCTTTCCTTTTCTAATTTTGGTTTTTATTTTATTTTTATTTTGAATTTTGATAAATCTCGTATTGGGTTCTTATATGGAAACTTCTTTCAATATTGCTTATTTTTTAATTCCGAATTTCAGCTATTTTTAGATTGTATTTCTACTTGGACTCTCATTTTCTTTTTTTTTCTTTTTCTCCGATTAATGTGGGAATTTTTAGTCCTCACAGCAAACGTGGTGCCTCCTTTCAAAACTGTTTTAATAATATAATAGATAGATAGATAGATAGATTTGACATCCACATGTATAAACTTGGCAATATGCACAATATTCCAACTGACCTGATAACTTTGGCAAGTTTTGTGAGATAGCCTTCCAGGTACTCTATCCTATCCTCGTCATCAATCCAATCCTCTGCGTCGGTGTAACTATCTCCACCTTGCGCGTATCCTGAATCATTTTTCAGCGCAACAAATCTTCTCAGAACATGTAAATGGAACAGAAATAAAAAGCAACTGCACAACTAGTAGGGGTAGTACAACTGTTCAGTCACTCTGTTCTGTCGTACCGTTTTCTGTGATGAACATTGGCAGGTTGTTGTATCTTCTCATGAAGTACTTGACCATCTTCTCAATCCCGTCCGGTACCACGTAGAAAGTGGGCATCGCTGTCTGCAAGTACATTCTTTAACCCCTTAAATCCTAAATTTCCAACCGTCCCTGACATCGTTAAAGGACAAAAATGGCTCAAGGGGTTCGGAGTTTTAATCTCCGAATCCCCTCGAAGCATCTATAGATGTTGATTTCTTATTGAAACTATGCTTAACTGGAGTTCCAATGGGAAGCCCGTTGCTCTCTCCAGTGACAGCCGCCAGCGCGTGCTGCGTCTCCTGCCCCTGTGGGCAGTCTGAGAACATGCAGTCCCTGGCGTACAGGGTCGTGTAGTGGTTCACCCCGATGAAGTCCAGCTTGTACCGCAGCTTCCTCCTGTCCTCCGGCGAGAAACTCGGCAGCCTCCCGCCGAGAATCTGGCGCATCTCCGGTGGGTAATCGCCGTAGACCAGTGGATCAAGAAACCTGCAAGAGTACATACAGGCAAAAATCGGAAGAAAACCTCTGTTGATTCAGAACAAATCCACATTTTTTTTACGAGCACGTTCAATCACTGCAATGGAGCGAGTGATCTTATAATTCGTAGTAGTACCACGGAGTTTCGAACGCCAAGGCTCGCTCGGTGGCAAGCCGGTCCTCGGGGACATCTCTCAGCGGCTCGTACCAGGTGCTGTACAACACCATGCCAATCATTCCTCTCTGCTTGCTCTGCACGCAACGGAGCAAAGAAAGAGAGGAAGTGTCAACGAATAAGCTAATTTAGCTGTGTTCATCATCACAAGTTCACAACCACAACCACAAGCAAAGCCCCGGTGTATACGTCGAGTGTCGGCGTCCATGGTGAATTGGTGATGCACCTGATGGCTGACGCCGACGGAATAATCAACCAACCAAGAATGAATCGATCACCAACCTGGTACTTTCTCTTGTATATCTCGATGGCGGTGGCGTGGGAGAGTATCACGTTGTGGGCGGCGACGTAGGGCTCGGCGTGTGAGTCGCCGCCGCGGGCGCAGTGGCCGAACGGCGGCGAGCAGCGGGACGGCGGGTAGGTGCCGAGCATGTAGCCATGCCGCACCGCGACGTTGGGCTCGTTGAAGGTGGTCCAGTACTTGACGCGGTCGCCGAACGCGCCGAAGCAGACGTCGGCGAAGTGCCCGAAATCCGACCTGGAATGCACAGAAAGAAGATCTCACAACTTGATCGCAACCAGCCAACCAGTCAAAATGCGAGGTTTAAAAATTCGAATCCATGGCATTTGTTGTCTGATTGGGGAAATATTCGCGCGTCGTACTGTATCTCGGCGTTGAGCCAAGCTCCGTATCTGTCTTCGAGCTCCTGTGGGATGTCGTAGTGTGTCAGGGTGACAAATGGCTGTATTCCTGCTCCAGCAAAAAATAAAGGTGATCAAATTTGTATGGGTAGATGTATCAGGAATTAAATTCAGAGATGAAATATGGGACTATGGGAAGAAGAAGTAGTAATTTGTAATTTGTAATGCACATGGACACATGGTGATGATCGATCGATACCTTTCAGTAAAATTGAATCGATAAGTTTGTTGTAGAAATCAATGCCCGCTGGGTTGACTCCACCAAATCTCCCTTCTATGCTCAGCAAATGCATAATGAAAATTTTGTATTAAGCAAAGGATTGAGGTGATACTGTATTCAGTCAGAGTTGGTCAGCTGGGAAAACTTAGCTATGGAAACAACTCAACTCACTTGGAAGGATTCTGGACCATGATATCGAGAATCTATAGGCATTTACGCCGAGGGAGTTCATCAGCTCGACGTCCTCCTGTAAAGAGGAAATATTCAGTACCATTTCAGTTTAGGCAAGCACAGGATTTGTAAATTCAATATGGTGTTTGCTTAATTGCATTGCACCTCGTAGCGGTGATAATGATCATCCGCGATATCTCCGTTGCTTCCATCCTTGATATTTCCTGAAACACATACATTTTATATATACTTCTTACCTCGAAAAATACAGTTTATATATACATGACCGCTCGTTCCGGTGTTTTTTTCTTTTTGACTGGCGCTTGCAGTAGTGTGCACCAAATAAGCAGTAAAAATGAATGGATTTTCATAGGATGTTCACGTATCCTTTGCGGCTTTCCGTACGGATCCCTCATCAAAATCATGTTTTTATACGTTCCCTACCTAGAAATTAAATTCGAAATTTCACTGGGCCTTATCTCGGCAGAATTTCCTTTATCAGTATTTTAATGTCTAATTTAGAAGTCAACGATCCCCTGGGCCATCGTGGGAAGGCCCATACTGCAGTTCAAATTGGGCCCATCCAACAAGGAAATTATGGGCACCTCAAAAGAGATGTACTCCCCCGTCTTATAAAAAAAACGAATCTAGTATTAAATGTGACACACATTCTAATATAACCAACCTGGATAGAAGTATATATACGCAGTATTATGATGTGTCACATTTAGTACTAGGTTAATTTTTTATAGGACAGAGAAAGTAAGGCTTAATTATTTTATTTTATAGATGACAAGATGACGTACAATAATCAGAGTTAATAACATACCTGGTAGATGAGTGAACACATCCCAATTGCTTAAACTTTTGTTGCCTTCTAGATATGCACCTTCAATCTAAAACAAAAAGAAAAACATTGTACTCAGTACGGTACACCGTGTATATATATATATATATATATATATATATATATATATATATATATATATATATATATATATATATATATATATATATATATATATATATATATATATATATATATATATATATATATATATATATATATATATATATATATGAGCATTAATAAGTGGGTCGGAGTTTTCTTCTCCAACCCCTCTCGTCTAGAAAAATATTACTCCCTCCCTCTGTCCTATTTTAAAAGAAAATCAAACTTTGTAGCTTTTAACTAATAATCATACTAACTATATATATATATATATAATAAGTATTATGCATGTTATATCATTATATTCATATTTTAAAGTACTTTCATGTTATGCTAATTTCATATTTGTTGGGACTATAGAATGAAATAAAATATTGGTCAAAGTATATTATTAAAGATCATGTAAAAAAATATATGTGTTATAATTTGGGACAGAGAGAGTAATAAAAACACGACCTGTTTAAAATTCGGTCCCACTTTACCCTCTTCATTAATCTAGAGCCTCACCTAGGTGATTAAGCTGTGTGGTCTTCCCTCTATTTTTCTTATTTCTATTTTCACGTTGCTCATGCACACGTTTTTCAAGTTGTTAAATGGTATATGTTTCATAAAAATTATCTATATAAAATTTGCTTGAAAAGAACCATATTAATTTATTTTTTTAAAAAAATATAGCTAATATTTTAATTAATTATGTGCCACTTAGTGTTTCCTTATATCCTCTTCTTTAACTCGTATGAGAAAAAAAATTGTAGACTGAAGGAGGTCAAAACTCCAGCCCCACTACCGAGGTTCGAGTACCAAGCGCTGCGGCGCTGAAGTATGAGCCTCGTGGACTAGCTATTGCTTCTCCACGAGGCTTGTACCAGGCGCTACGGCGCTGAAATACTCCCTATGATTTCATAATTCTTGACATTTTAAACAAAATTGAGATTCAAATTTTTTAATCAATGATTTTAAAAATATCTAATTTAGAGACACTAAACAACATATATATATTTGTCATACAAAGTACTATAATAAAAATAGAAATATATTAATTTATTATATATATATTAATATAAAAATAAGATCAAAAGATATATTTTGAATACCACATAATATCGAGAATTATATAACCTGAGGTAGTACGTACTGATTACTGCTATTTTGAAGGACACGCCAGGACTGGGACCTACTACTAAGTCCCTGTTTAGATGGGACTCACATTGGATGTTTAGACACTAATTATAAATATAAATGTATACTATTAATAAAGCCCATCTATAATCTTGGACTAATTCGCGAGACGAATCTATTAAGCCTAATTAATCTATGATTAGCCTATATGATGCTACAGTAAACATTCTCTAATTATGGATTAATTAGGCTTAAAAAATTTGTCTCGCAAAGTAGCTTTTATTTAGGTAATTAGTTTTGTAAGTAGTCTATATTTAATTGTCACGCCCCGAACTAGTCCCGACCGAAACTAGCCCGTGACGCTCCAAATTAACCTGTTATTCGATACCAGTCCCAGGAAACAGTGCTGGTATCACAGGGAGACAGAATATCACAGCAACAGAGGTCTCTTTATTATAGAGTAGATGTACAGTCATGTTGGGCTGCGGACAGATCCCGAGCTCACAACTGCATTACAAAAGGGAAACGGAAGCCAGGACTTGGACCATACGACACAGGCGCGACTTGGGAACTAGGCCGAAACCCTAAAACTCATCGTAGCCGGCTTGCTCCTGAAAGAACTCCTCATCAGAAGGATCCGCTTCATCTCCTTCAGCAACTTGGGGGGGATTATTTATATAGAGCAAGGGTGAGTATGGGAGTACTCAGCAAGCCATGGGAATTAAGTGTTTAATGCAGGCTTCAAGGAAAGGCTGTTGTTTTTGCAATTGATTTTATTTGAACTCTTTTCTGAAAACAACTAAGTGAGTGCTTCTCAAACGACACGGATGAGACAGTGCGTCTCGTCCGGTCGGAGTTTGTGCTATGTATCAGTCTTTAAAATTGTTCAAGGTTGGCACCCGGCCAACAACTTTTAAACGGCCATCCGGGCCAACAACTTTCAAACGGCCACCCGGGCCTAGCTGATCCCTTCAGCTGCAGATTTTTCAAACATCGAACCCCTTTCCACAACAGCAATTTCACAAGCAGTAGTCAAACAAAACTACGCTAGGAATCACCTCACATCCGCCCATGACCGTGGGCACGGCTGTTCGAACAGTTTGTTAATCTCTGCAGAGGGGGTACACTTTACCCACACGACATTACTAACCCGGATCACCCAGCCCGTGGGGATCAGCCACGTCGGGAGACCTCCAAGCTTTCATGACAAGGCATTTCCAAAGCCGACACAGGTTTACCATATGCCGACGAGAGGGGTCCCAGACCAACAACAGGTTAGGTCCCAGACCATACTGTGCCAGGAAGCCCAGGGGTCCTCCCCGACACCACCCCGGCGAATCCACATGTCTCTCGGCATCAAGGCTCCCCTGATAAGCTAGTTACTCAGCCAGGGGTGTCCCATTCCACCCATGTGGTCGTACTTGTCTTATGTTTGGATGAAATTCCAAGGAATCGGTCCTTAAGTGCGAGAGCGGGAAACCGTACACCCGGTACGTTCCCCGGTCCGCGGTTTTGGAAATTCATTTAGTTCGCAAGCACCGACCCAGGTGTCGGGTTTTCCAAGTCTTTTGTAAAACCCAAGTTTTACTCAAGAAGTTTTTCAGATTTTAAGTTTGAAGGCAACCGTCGATACTCGCACAGGGTGCACGAATATCGAGGCGCAATCTAGATGGTTACAAGGGGACATGATATATCAATTAACATAGGAAGGATCAAATGCAACAAACTAGGTAGGTCCGCCAATCTGCCTTGCAGATGGGACTAACAGATTAAGTGCGGTCCTATCAATGCATAATATTTTTCAAGCAACATAATTAGATTTCAAATATAGGCTCAAGATGTTCAAAGGTGGCTTGCCTTGCTCGAGATCTGGAACTTGATCCTCGAAATCCTCGCACTGTGGGTCTTCGGGCTCCGAAACTACACGCGAAACGGGACAACTCAACAAACGGTGAAAATAAAGCCCTATTAATGACCTCTAAGCGTGCCATTAGATAGATCTCGAGATTTGAGGAATTTTGGAAGTTGAACGGAGTCAAACGGATTCACGGTTGGGAAGATATTGAATTTCTAAGATTATTGGATTTTTGGTCTAAAGGAAAAGGATTTAATTAAATCCTTTTTGGAAAAGAAAAGAAAAGAAAAGAAAAGAGGGAGGGAATATAGACTTTTCCTCGGCGGTTAGGGCGCGGCCCGAGAGAATTTGGGGCGGTCCGGCCGAGCTTAATGGGCCGGCCGGCCCAAGGCGGTCGCGCGCGCGGGAGGGAGGAGAGAGAGCCGGTGGACCGGGCTCACCGCGCGCGGTCCCGGGTGGGACCCGCTTGTCGGTGACACGGTTCACCGTGCGGAGCGAGCACGCGGCGCACGCGCGCGGGCTGGGGAGGGACGCGGTGCACGCGCGTGGTCCGCGGAGGAACGGATGCGGCGGGCCGACGCGCAGCCTCACGGCTCGCGGTGGAACGCGCGCACGGGAGGGGCTGGCCGGGGTCGGCCCGACCCGATCTCGGCTGAGCTAGCGCCGACGTGGCGCCTACGTGGCTGCCACGTGGGCTGGCGGGAGGAAGACGAAGGCGCCGGCCGCGAATGGACGGCGGGCGGCGGCGGTTTCTCCGGGGCGCCTTGCGACGATGAGGGGCGACGGGGCGTACACCGGGATGACGAGGAAGAGGGAGAGGGAGCGAGCCAACGGCTTGGATTCGCTGGAGGGAGCCCGTCTGCGGCGGATTTCGGCGGCGGCAACCGGCAGAGAGCAAAGGGGGAAATGGCGACGAGGCCACGAGGGGCCAATTCCCGGCGGTGAGAGCATCTACGCGGCTACGGGAATCCGTTGCTAGCGTCGGATTGGGCGGAGCTACGCCGAGCGAGGCCGGCGACGAGCGGGTGCTACGGAGCTTGGGCGGCGACGGCGGGGAGCACACGGCGAGCGACGGCAACGGTCGGGGCGGCGCCGGCTAGCTACGGGGAGGCTACTCGTGCTACCACCGAAAACTAAGGGGGAGAGATGGAGCGAGGAGGAAGAACGGAGGGAGGCACTACCGAGATGAGGAGGGGCGCTGTGACGAGAGGCCGACGGCGCGGGAGTATTCTCTCCGGCCTCGGGCTGGGGAAGAGGAGGAAGACGAGCGCCCGGAGTCCCCTTCCGCGTCCACGAACGCACCGGCTCTCCCGGCGCTTGGCGATGAACGGCGGAGGCGAGACAGAGCTCGGAAGGGGCAACAATGGCGATGGGAGGAGAAGAGAGGGAGGGCGCCTGGGCTTTAAGTGCGGCAATGTCGGTTTGGAACCGACTTGGGCGGTCAAGGCGCGAGTTGGCGCTCAGCGCTCGCGTCCAATCGGCGACAGGGCGGAGGGAGGATAACGCCGGCGGGAGGAAAAGGGGAAAAGGAGGGAGAGAAAGGGGGGCTCGCCCCTTTCTTCTTTGGGAAAAGGAGGAGGGGAGCGGGGGCGTCGCGGTAGAGGGAGGAGGGCTCAGCCTCCGTCCCTTGGCGGCTTGCGCGCGGAGTGGCGGGGCCGAGGCGATGACGACGGCGATGACGGCGGGGCGGTGTGGAGCGGAGCGGCGACACGGGCGACAGGCGCGGGCAGGCGCTGACGACGGCGGCGACCAGGCGGTCGGCCACTCGGCACGCGCGCGCGGCTTGCAACGGGAGGCGCGGCGGATGGAGTGGCGCGGTTCGGGCACGCGCGCTGGCTGCGGGGCCGAGCGGCTGCAGGCGCGGCAGGGCAGCGGGGCCGGGCGGCGCAGACGCGACGCGGGCGACGACCACGCGGGCGGGCGCGCGCGAACGACGCGCGGGGAGCGGCAGCGAGGGAGCGAAGAGGAGGGCTCGGCTCGGCGCGGGCGGCTCACGCGCACGTGCGCGCAGCGCGCGGGCGGAGCGGAGGGGGGAGAGGGAGAGAGGGAGCGCGCCGGGGGAGGGGAGGGGGAGGGAGGGAGAGAGAGAGAGAGCGCGCGCCGGGGGAGGGGAGGGGGAGATGGGCCGAGAGAGATTCGGCCCATCGACCCCGGGTGAGGCAAAATAGACTTTTGCGGAGGGATTTGATTTGGAAGGATTGGATTCGGAAATGAACTTGACGATAGATCGGGGATTTGAGATCTTAAGATGGCACGGACACTAGACGACAAGCAAAGAAACAAATTTCACAATTAGGGTTTTTAAGAGATAATTTTCCCGCTAGGCGCCACGACGGAACGGGCGCTACGGCGCTGAAATACTCCCTATGATTTCATAATTCTTGACATTTTAAACAAAATTGAGATTCAAATTTTTTAATCAATGATTTTAAAAATATCTAATTTAGAGACACTAAACAACATATATAGATTTGTCATACAAAGTACTATAATAAAAATAGAAATATATTAATTTATTATATATATATATATATATATATTAATATAAAAATAAGATTAAAAGATATATTTTGAATACCACATAATATCGAGAATTATATAACCTGAGGTAGTACGTACTGATTACTGCTATTTTGAAGGACACGCCAGGACTGGGACCTACTACTAAGTCCCTGTTTAGATAGGACTCACATTGGATGTTTGGACACTAATTATAAATATAAATGTATACTATTAATAAAGCCCATCCATAATCTTGGACTAATTCACGAGACGAATCTATTAAGCCTAATTAATGTATGATTAGCCTATATGATGCTACAGTAAACATTCTCTAATTATGGATTAATTAGGCTTAAAAAATTTGTCTCGCAAAGTAGCTTTTATTTAGGTAATTAGTTTTGTAAGTAGTCTATATTTAATACTCTAAATTAGTGTCTAAATATAGAGACTAAAGTTAATTCCCTATATCCAAACATCACCTAAGATTGAGGCCACAACAAATTGAGGGCCAATTAAAGATTCTAGCGGTTGCAGCCTTGCAGGTAGGTGTGCTACTGTTACTCGGCTACTCCTATCCAAGTGTTCATGATAAGAGTTCTTTTAGAACACCACCATTTCGGACTGTCGGTGGCCTCTAGATCCTACAAAAATCCAGCATTCCAGCCAGCCAAGAGTCTGCCGCTGGATATCTGCATCGAGAGAATGAATCATCGGCGAGGAAGCGAGCGACGGAGCGAGAAAAACCGACCTGATACGAGGAGGTGGCCGTGCCGAAGAGGAACGACGCCGGGAAGTCGCTCCTGTGGATCGCAGACGCCAATGGGAGCAGCAGCAGGAGAGTGGAAACGAGCGAGGCATGGATCCGCGTCTTACTGCCTCCTGCCATATATCTTCTGAACTTGTCGCGAAGGCTGCAATGCTGATTATATCTAGCCTCTTCTAACCTTCTTCTAACCTTATATGAGGCAAAGAACCCAACAAAGGGGTATAGTACAACACGTGTGCGGCAGACGAGAAAAAGCTCGCACGATATATCTATCCCCAACGATCGATCGACCTGTCTGGACTTTATATAGAGAATCGATTGACGACTGGATGGACGAGACGACGTGGTTTTAGCTTGAATACAACAGCCAACATGTAATGAAGCCCACACGTAAAAGCTAATGAAGAAGAAGCTTCTCCTCCTGCTGCATGCACACGCGCGCACGGGTGGAAGAAGCTAACCAGGACAGTTGAACCGTGCTTACATGGATGCAAATACAGTGGTGAAAAGTCCCTTGTCTATCAATATATACGAGACAAAACTTTTGTCACTTTTTTCTTAAAAAAAACAGAGGGTGAAAAAAAATTCAGATGCAAATACAGAGTCCCATCAACTAGATAGTACGATATGATCTTGCGTGTGTTAATCATCTCTTCCTCATTTTTTTTACGAAGCAAATGCGTATTTTTAGATAGTGAAAATAATCAATAAATACGATCGAAGCAATACTATCTATCAGTATACCTAGCTACACACTTTCGTGTGGTATATATGTCTTAAAATTTAAGGGATTCTTTTATTAGATAATGGGTAGATATCCAGCCTCTATATATATATACATGTTTTTTTTGAACGATTCGTATAAGACGGTGCGAAGTTCTATTGATAGAGCAGGAAAAAATTACAAGATTATAACCCTGGAGGGTCGAAACCAGGAAAAAGAAAAAATATACCACCACCCACACATCGACAGCGCCTAAACACAAGTCTGGGAGAAGGCTAGCACCGGACCGGCCGCCGCTAAGCGTGACCGACCGCCGCTAGACCAACAAAGGAACACAGACGAGATCGCCACACAGCAAGAGAGTGCCAAAACAACGTCTTCAAGAAGAGAAGCGACGGAAAACCGCCGCCGCCGTCCGTCAAGGCTCAAAGGAGCCAGGACTGGGCTTTCGCCCGGCAACCACCCTTGAGGGGCGAGACAACACGACAACGCCCTCAGGAGGGGGAATTAACCATCAAGGCTGGGCTGGGTTTTCACCTACCGCTTACCACCTGCGAAACCACAGCTAACACACCGATGCTCCACCACCAATCAACCTCCGCCGACATGTGGGACCCCTGCACCGGCGCCCTCCGCCGGCTAGCCTTCGTGCGTCGAAGACCACGCCAGACCCACCAGCAGCTCCTCCACTCACCAAGGTCGCCTCCTCCACCGCCGGCCGCGCCGAGCCGGCCTCCTCCACCGGACTCGCCTCTCACGCCAATCCGGCCTCCCTCCATCAGACGCGCCTCTCGCGCCAAGCCGGCCTCCATCTCCGCTGCCCGCACCTCTCGCGCCGAGCCGGCCTTCGCTGCCATCGGCTGTGCCTCTCTGCGCCTAGCCGGTCTCCGACCCCTCCTCCAAACGCTGCTGAGCCGGCCAGATGCAGCCGTCTGCAACGCCCTCGGCTAGCCGTCCGAGGCCACCGTGCCTCCTCCCCCTCATCCACGGTCGGCACCGCGTGTAGCCGCCACCACAGCTGCGGCTGCCTCAACCGCCGCCGCCACCTCGCTGTCGCGGCTGCCTCAGTCGTCGCCGCCATCGCCAGCCACCGCAACGGTTGCCTCAGCCGTCGCCGCCCTCACCAGCCGCCGCCGCCGCCGCCGCCAGCCGTTCGGCCAGATCTGGCCACGCCCGCCGTTTGTCGCCGCAGCCACTGTCATGCTGCTGCGACCTCCGCCCCGCTGCCAACTCCACGCCGCCGAGGCCGCCCTCCGGCCGCCGACGCCGCCACCTCCACGCTGCCGACGCCGCGACTTGCCGACCCGGGTCGCTGCCGCCCGGAGCAGTAGATCCGGCCATGGGGGTACCGGATCCGTGCATCCCGGCGCCGGATCTGGTCGCCGTTGTCGGTTCTTCCTCGTCGTCGGCGCCTTGCCACTCCGTCTTGCCGGCGTCCCGTCCAGCTCCACAGCGAGCGGTGGAGAGAGAGAGTCCCACCAAAAAAATCTACATGTTGATATACGCAGCCGAAAAATCTAAGGAAATATTGTTGTGCTCAAGTGTTTTGATTTTTCAGCTTCAGATAAACATTTACTACGTCCGTAGTTCTCTCTTTATGTAACTACTAGAAGTCGCTTGCGTGCTTGAGAATTGGGATTAATCGATCACACTGCGCAGGTAGAGAAGCCCATCAAGGGATCTATCCATACATGATACATGCATATGCGGTTTCCCTGTTTAAGACGTTTGTTAAATGAACATTTTTCCTCCAGACTGGTCGGTCTAGAGATCGTCACCCATTTTGTACCGTGATTTCTCCGTATTCTCGCGTTGATCACGTTGCTAAACTTGCGTGGATATGAAGGAGGAAGGTCGTGACCATAACTATCAAGACGTGGAAATTATATTACAATCTGCAGTTAATTCAGAAGGGAATAAGCGAACATCAAACAACCAGATATGAAAATTGAAAAATTCAGTAATTCACCGACTATTGGAATATAAACGATAACACGGAGCTTTCTACGACAAGAACCGGATATTATAATCTGATGTTAATTAAGAGGGGGATAGGCGAGCATGCAGGAAACGATCATAGGCAAATTAACGGAAAACCATCAGATAGATTTTGACAAATTGGAGGACCATCGGGAAAACGGGTAGCACGGAACCTTTTCCGACAAGAACCAGTTGAAAAGGGTAGAGAATTGCTATCATCCAACTGTGGACGGACGAGGGACGTGTCGCTGTTCGCGCGATCGTGCCTGGCCAGTAGATAAGACAGGAAAGGAGATTTCATCTCCACGTCAAGTTGATTAATTTGTCACCGGACCATCGACGGTATGGCTACGTTTATCCGGTCGATCTGTGTGATTCAGAGTCGTTCCGTCAACGTGCTTCTTGTTACGCGCGGGTCAGATTGACGGATTCTGCAGCTTAAGTTGGGCGCCTTTGTGGTTGCAGTTCAGTAGCCTGTTTCCGTCTGTGGCGGTGGCCAGCTGGATGAAAACAGATCCTCTAACTTTACGTAGTTTGTAATTATGATACTGGCATATGAGTCATACTGTAAACTACACAATGTTTGTTTGGGGAGTCTCATCCCAGCTAGATACATGGATGAGGCTCTTGGTGACTTATAAATTTTCCTATAAAAATTTAATAGATTCAATATAATCGTACTGTAATTATATTATAACTTGTATATACCTACAATACAACTTAGATGTAACTTTTAAAAATCTCAAAATAACACGTTAATTATATGAAGCATACGTCTCAGGACAGAACGTCCTCACCCATACGCATGTTGTGATTTTTTTCCTTCCTTCTTATACAAATATTAAAACAAATCCAACGATTTAAAATTATGTAAAAGTAAATACAAGTTGCATTGTCATTACATGTAAATTACGATGCAATTACATTATAATTATAGTATATTTACATTAACCAGTTTTCGACAAATATATAGCAAAATCGTGGTGAGTTCAGGGTTTAATATTTCGTTTTCTCAATTTGTATCGGGGGTTGCCGATATGCTAAAATTCTCCGAAATTTTGGAAACTTTGGTCCAAAATTATTTGAATTTTTAAACAAAATTTGGTCAAATTCAAACAAATATTGCTAAATTAAAAAAAAGTAGAAACAATAAAAAAATTTAGCCAAAATAATATTATATTAGAGGGTCCGATAAAACCGAAATTTCGTTCCGGAATTTTAAACCATGGGTGAGTTTATTATAGTGAGAGATTTTACCATCCTTGAGGGATGGAGGAACTGAATCAGAGACATTTGTAAGTTCAAGTGACTTAATTTGGTTTCGGTGATTAATGACAAATCTAATTATATGAGACTAACGTTTTTATGAGCCTTTCCTTGATTAGTCTTATTTAGATATGAAAGTAAAAATGATGGGAGGTATGTATTAAACTTCACATATTCTAACTTGGTCTCTCTTGTGGATCCAAAATATAGTGTGAGCTTCCTCATTGATCTTGATTGATTGTGTGCATATGCATTACTTCATATCCATATATATGCACATCTTGAGGGGGAGCTTATTCTATATTTGGTTCATTATAAGATCTCTACCTTGATTTGAAATTATCTTTCATCTCATCTCTTTGTATTGTTTATATCGGATTATTATCTATCACAAAAGAGAGAAAAGATTGAAAAATCTTGGATTAAACAATTTGTGTAATTGTTGCTTTGGTGATAGATGATAAACCGATGTTTATGGGATTAACCTCTCTTTTACATAAGTTTTCAACAAAGTTATTTCCCGATAATGAGATATGGTAGATATGCATTCTTTGGTGATGGACCTTAATCATGACAAGGATAAAATTCATGGAGATAAAGCGATATGTATCACTTCTTATCTCCTACTTTTTGATAGGTTCATATATATGATTTCCATGTTATTGTTATATAAGTGTGAGACTAATGTTTACTTGAGCCTTATCTTATTTAGTCTCCTTTACATTGAGAACATGGAGATCATGTAGGTATGTGTTTTTGTTTATCTTTATCATTGCTACATGCCTTTTCTATGTGTATAGGATAAACCCCATTGGTTATTCACTACTTATGCATACACTCGCCTCTCTTGTAAATTTATTTGTATGCATATGTTTAGGGGGAGCGAATCCTATACATTTATTGTGCATGTTCTAGATCCATGTTATTCACCTATTATTCATATTGGATTTTTGCACTTGAGCTTGCATACGAGTATATGACACTTGTGGTGTAAATGAATACTCAACAAATATATCCATATCTTTCATATGCAACCGGTTAGTCATCAAGTGAAGGATGACAACCGATTTGTTGAGACTAATGTTCTCCTTTGAGATGTGAAAAGGAATAGGTCCCACTATGATGAGGCTAATGGATGACACCATGGGTTAATGGTCACCAAGCCAAGGACATCGCCATGTTGGCAAAGAATGAAATCAAGCTTGTGATGAGAAGAAAGTCTTGACAAATGATGGTAAATACCTTGGTATAAACATGGTTGAATCAAATGGTCACTAGTGTTGATCTCGACTCAAGCTTGACCCTAAGATGGATGGCGCAAGGCAAAGATATAATGTAGCTAAGAATGTTTTCTTAGTCTTTTCCCGGTCTTGGTGTTTGGTGTAGACCAGATTTGCTAGATAGGCGCCGTACTATCAAGAGGGGTCTATGAAGCGAGCTTGTGGATGATCTTGTGCCATATTAGTTCATATGCATGTAGGTGCATTTGGTGGGCTTGTCTAGCCAAGTGTGATGAGTTTTTTCAAGTCCTAAACCAAGAGAGAAGTGGGCATGTCCAATAGGAGTGAGTGACATCTTGTGGGTATGTCCGGTGGATATCCTTTGGAGTGTGAGCCCTTTATCCTTGACTTAAGTTGTGTTTCTTGGATGGTTTTTTCATGGTTTGGATGGCCCTTTGAATAAGCTTTCCATAGAGTCCAAGAACGCCAAATTTCGAGACCCGAGTCAAGAGATATCGCCGTTTTACTAACGGTCGGTTGAGCTAAAAAGTGACCTGCGGTCTGACCGTGGGCCCTAAGTCGGTCTGACCGGGCCTGTTAGCCGGTCTGACCGGCGTGGTTAGGCCGGTCTGACCGGCCCCACTGGTCTGTTGGACTGGTCTGGGTTTTGGTGGCGATACAGAGCCGCTAGAGCTGCAACCGATCAGACCGAGCCGTGGACGGTCTGACCGGTCACTACACTGCGGTCAGACCGACCAGGTTGAGTGGGCTCAATGATTGCCCTGTAATGGCTAGTTTTCTAGCCGTTACAAAGTAGTCCGGTCTGACCGGCCTCACAACGGCGGTCTGACCGGCAGAGCACAGAGTTGGGGATTTCGGTTCCAACGGCTAGTTTTGGTGGTTGGGGGTATATATACCCACTCCCCAGCAGCAAGGGTAAGGTTTTGGCACTCCATTGCATTATCTTGAACCCTTGCAAGAGCTCTCACACCCTTGTGCACTTAGTTTATCTAGTGAGGTGTTAGAGAGTGAGTTAAGCCAATCCAAGTGCATTGCTTCATTGTTATAGCTAGTGTGGCACTTGATCATCCTCGGCAAGCATCCTAGACTTGTTACTCTTGGAGGTTGCTGCCTCCTAGACGGCTTGTGGAGGTGTTGCCTGGTGACCTCTCCGAGGAGATTGTGGAGGAGGCCCGGCGCCGTTTGTGAGTGGTTTGGAGTTCACCACCTTCGGAGTGAAGGAAGAACTACCCCGAGTGATCGAGGCTTGGGTAGTCCTCTCCGTGGGCCGGCTCCCGCCGAATAAATTTCAACTTTATTTTAATAGCTCCACTTTCTACCAACCGAATAAAATTTGGATATGAAAGCCACCGATTTGGAGCGCTTGCTCTGTCGTCCGCCAGGGAAGTTGAGGTGAGGGTGGAGGATGGGATGACAAATTGACCGGTGATGGATTCGGAGCTCCGTCTAGCAAAGTGCCTGAGTGCTCGATGAGACGGTGGCCGCGGGGCGGCGGGCTAGATGCGACGGCGGCCGCAGCAGGCTTGATGAGACGGAAGCTGCGGTGGGCTTGATGAGACGGCAGCCGCGCCGTGGTCGATGCGATGGCGCCACGGTGGGAGAACAGGCTCGATGCGAAGGCGCCGTGGAGGCCTCGATGCAACGGCGATGCAGCAGATGGAAGAGAGGAGAAGAGGGCGGCACGGACGAACTCGTTATTGGCCGAGTGGGTGGTGATTAGCAGGGACACCTCATTTTCGTTAGCCGATCCTACCCCTCTTAAACCAACGGTTAGATTAGATTGGTACTTCATGGTACATCGTGGTACCTTAAGGATGGGAAAGATGCTCATAGAGAGGGGCTGTGAAGAGAAGACGAGAGCCCATCAAGGCCGAGGTAGGCTTGAAAGCTTTTGTTGGGCCAAACCGACAGCCCAAAAGAAAATTTACCTGTAGGCCGCACGCACGTTGCTCTCGCCTCTCGCAGGCTAAACGCTCCGCGGGGAAGAAAAATCAACCGCGGGACAGCGAGAAATATCCGCGGCTAATCTCCTCTGCTCGCCGCGCGCCACTTCCTCACTCCTCGCAAGCGGCAGCTCAGCGCCGCCGTCTCCTCCTCCGC
This sequence comes from Oryza sativa Japonica Group, assembly GCF_034140825.1. Lineage (NCBI taxonomy): Eukaryota > Viridiplantae > Streptophyta > Magnoliopsida > Poales > Poaceae > Oryza > Oryza sativa. The sequence continues at coordinate 26,202,124 of NC_089038.1, forward strand.
CATGATCGTTGCCACCGCCACCATCCCGTTCTTCCCCTCGTTCCACCGCCCGCGGTTCAGGCCCGGCGGCCTCCCGCGCCGGGTTGTGGTCCTCCGGTGCTCGGCGTCGTCGTGGGAGGAGCGCGAGGAGGCGCGGTGGCTGCGCGAGGAGCAGCGCTGGCTGCGGGAGGAGCAGCGGTGGCTCCGGGAGGAGTCGCGGTGGCGCGCCGAGCGCGAGTCCCTCCTCGCCGAGATTGCCGCGCTCCGCCTCCGCCTCGGCACGGTCGAGGCGGGCCCGCTCCCCCTCCCGTCCGTCGACGCCGCAGTGGCGTCACCAGCACCCTCGCCCGCTGTTGCGGCGGTGCCGCCGCCGCCGCCTCCGCCGGCGGCGGCGCCCAGGCCACCGCTGGTGGTGGAGGAGGAGGTCGAGGTGAGGAAGGAGGTGGTGGTGGTCGAGCAGAAGGCGGCCAAGGCGAAGAGCGGCGGCGGCGACGGCGGCGGGAGGAGGACGCTGAGGGTGGGTGCCGAGGGGGAGGACGTGCGCGCGATGCAGGTCAGCGTTGTCGTGCACCTCTCGTTCTGGCTAGGATTCGCGTTGCATCAACTGTGTCCGAGCTGACGCGCCACAGCTTTAATTTGTTCGGTTGCGACGGACTTGTGGTGGTCACAATATACAAGCTGCTAACTGCAATAGAGTAAATCTGATCACACGCGACGGCAAATTGGCAATGCTCTGCACCGTAGCAGTTACAAGACTAATCGGTAGAATACATAATTTTGAGCCCTTTGCACTAACGCAGGAAGCATTGGAAAAGCTGGGTTACTATTCGGGCGAAGAAGACATGGAGTTCTCCAGCTTCTCATCTGGCACCGAACGAGCTGTGAAGACATGGCAGGTTACTGCTTCATTATTTCGTTCAATTCAACGTATATTTTCAGATAGCTAACTACTCCATAAACTTGTGTAAACACGTTACTTTCTGTTGCAGGCAACAGTACGGGTTTCGGAGAGTGGAATTATGACATCAGATCTGCTTGACATGTTATTTACAGGACAAGTTGGGCAGGATGTGAAAACAAAAGTGAGTCAATCAACCTACACTTTTTTTGCTGCACAAGTTATCACCTATTAACTTGGTAACACTATTGCTAAGATAAAGGCAAACTAATAAGAAACGGTTATGAACACATTCTGTGTTTAAGGAAACACAATTATCTTTTCTGAACAAGAAATTCGCTATCTACAATTCTGCAGCAGTTGCTCCCATATATAGGGCCTCCTTACTTTGCATATAAAGAAAGTTCAAGCGATAAGCAGTACCTGTAGTCATGGCATGATATTCTAATCCAACTCTCTTGTAGGATGGCATAAATGGAGCAGCCATTCCCTCCATAACAGAAATTGCAGAGATTCAACAAACTGTTGTGAAAGGAAATGGTGTCTCAGGAGTAGGGTTGTCTGAAAATAGAGTGTTTCTCATCGGTGAAAACAGGTGGGAAGACCCATCTAGGCTAACACAGAAGAATAAACCAATCAGCAGCGCTACCAATGCATCAACTAAGAAGTGCATCTCTTGTCGGGGTGAAGGCCGCCTCATGTGCGTAGGTAATAACATTTGCTGCTTGGTGGCACAACATGTACAGCATTTGTAATGTATTGAGAAATGAGCTGCTTGTGAGTTGCGACTCCTGACAAGACCTTTTTCTTTCTTCCTGCAGAATGTGATGGAACAGGTGAGCCGAACATTGAACCACAGGTAAGCTCGAGTTCCAGTTGCAGGATCGCATCATATAGTGAATATAAGTATGCTATTTATTCTCTGATATGCACCTTTCTGTTTACCCCTCAAAATGCAGTTTTTGGAGTGGGTCGGTGAAGATACGAAGTGTCCATACTGTGAAGGCCTTGGTTCAATTGTATGTGATGTTTGTGAAGGGAAGACAGTAGCCACGAACTAAGCAACGTGCTGGACCAACATGCTGTTTCATTTGTGAACATCTATAACAGTTTATGTAGATAGATACTTGCCAATTATTCAAGTTCTTTTTCACAACAGTTGAAGAATAGTATTCACATGGCCAGTGTTAGTGCCCTATACAAAAGGTAGTCACGTTTGAGACAATTTTGTTTTTGTATAATAGGATAGGAAATATTAACGAAAGGTTGACTGCTTTGTCAAATCAGGCTTGAAATATTTGCATGCTGATTGTTAGTTCTCACATCATATTCTTTTCAGAAAAAAAAAAAACCTTGTCAACAAGTATGTGGTATTCTATGAGGCTATGTTGCTTGGTGGTTTTCCCTACTTGGAAGATCAAGTTTAATTTCAGAAAAAGTAATAATTTGTGCCAATTCAGTTTATATTGGAAAATTGTATTCAGCATAATTTCTATTGTTCATTTGTTCTTGAACCATCACTAAATTACTATCTGGGAGTAATAACTTGGAGCTTAACTACAATTATTTCTTCTTTGATAACTTAGTATTTAACTTTATAATTCTTCCTTTGATTAACAAAGTAATGAGAACTTTATTTGCCAGCAATTCAATAAAGAATTCTTTAAATTTTGGACTATGAAGTCAGGAACAGAAATCACTGAGGAGAAAGTGATTTGTGATAGGATTTTGCCAAATAGCAGACAACATCTTGCATATTTTTGGAATTACAGTGACTTAGCTGATAGTGACAAAATGTGGCCTTTCACATATATTCGTTGAGAGAATAATTTTATGTGAAAACTAAATAGAATCTTACTTTGCTGTTTGGACTGTTTCTGACATAACAATTAACTTGAGTAGGTTCTTTTCCAAATATGGCCAGTTGTCCTCCGTCCAAATAATCCTCTGAGGATCATTTCTGGAACAAGAAACATAGGCAAAGGTGAAGTAAGATGACCAAAGTAGGGTTTTTGAACGAGAGCAGGGAAAAAAGTTGGGGCAAAAGCAATACAATGTTCTAACAACCTAGGTATTGAAATACTGCTTACAGATGAAAAATAGCAGGCCCATTGTCATGTCCACTTCTGATATTTGCCAATCCAATATCACCTAGCGGTGCTGATCCTTTTCAAAGTCTGGTGCTGCAATTGCAGCAAGTAAAGCAATTATTGGTACGAGTATATGTACTTTTGAATAAATAATATGCATAACATTCCAAATCTCTCAACTAAACATGCATTTATTGAAGGTCCTCGATGATCCAGAAGATGAATTAAGGCCCTTTGCTCTTAAGCAGCACCAGCACACTCAAGCAAGCATTTCAGCTGAATAAAGTAGACCATACTCATCAATATCGTTATCTTTCTTCATCATTCCAGTTAGATCACCAAGCATTTCATAGATTCTAAGATTGTCAGGGTGGTATTTATCCTGTACAAGAAACAAGCTTGTCTTGTTTCCCACGGTAATCCAACTACATCCTGGAAATTTTGCCACTCCTTTTTCTCGCATTGATTCTCTGGTTACCTTAGCTTCAGCCCAGTTACCAGTAGCAGCATGTAAGCTTGAAAGCAACACATATGTAGATGAGTATTGTGGTTCCAACTCAACAAGTTTCCTTGCTGCAATTTTCCCCCTTTCTTCATCCTTGTGCATTCTGCATGCTGCAAGATACGTAGCCCAGACCACACCATCAGGTCTGAAAGGCAACTGGTCAATAGCTTCTTGGGCCTCTTGAAGATGACCACCACGTCCAAGGAGATCAATAAAACAGGCATAATGATCTAGTCTAGGTGTTAATCCATAAACTTTTCTCATGGAACCAAAGAAATGCCGACCTTCAGAAATTAGCCCAGAATGAGTACAAGCAATTAGGACACCTAGGAATGTAACTTCGTCAGGCTTTATCTGCAACTCCTCCATCTTCTGGAAAAGCAGAAGTGCCTCATCAGCATAACCATTTTTTGCAAATCCAACAATCATAGAGTTCCATGGCATTATATCTTGTTTGTTTTTCAATTCTTTGAAGGCTTCAAAGGAAGAAATGACATCCCCACACTTGGAATACATGTCTATGAGGGCACTAGTTGCAGTTTCATAAGAACCAAACCCAGATTTAGTGATGAGGCCATGTATCTCTTTCCCATCTGCAAAAGCCGTTACATCCGAACAAGCTTTAAGAACACTTGCAAATGTTGCCTCATCCGAGCGAACATTACAATGACGCATTCTCCAAAATGACACCAAAGAGTGATCACCATAACCATTTTGAGCATACCCTGAAATGATAGCTGTCCACTCAAACAGGTTTTTGTGATCTGGCATTTCTGTTAAGAGTTTATTTGCATCCTCAAGCATTTTGGACTTCAAATATATTCCAGCCAATGAAACACCAAGGAGAGTATCATCATATAGAACACCAGACTTCAGTGTGTAACAATGAACTTGCTTGCCAATAGCTGAATTAAGAGATCCACTACAGCCAGAAAGAATGCTTGAAAATGTAACACTGGAGGGCTTTAAACCATCTTTTAGAACTTGCTGAAACAGTTGTATTGCTTCATCTTCATTATTGTTCTGCACAAAACCTGCAATTAAAGCATTTATTGGCACTATACTACTCGCATCTACTTGTGCAAAAATCTTCCTAGAAGACTCTACATCTCCATGCTTTGAATACAAGTCAATCAGAGAGCTACCAACAGCATGATTTGAGCAGATACCATATTTGATGGCCAGGCAATGGATCTGCTTTCCAGTTTCAGTGGCTCGGATATTGGAACAAGCATTAATTGCAGTAGAAAAAGATACATCATCGGGTGTTATACCATGCAGCCTCATCCTTTTGAGCATACACACTGCTTCTTCCTCCTCTAGGTTCTGTGCAAGTCCTACTGTAAGGGCATTCCAGGATATACTATCCTTGTAAGGGATTAGACTGAATAGTGCCTTTGCATCACCAATTGCTCCATATTTTGAGTACATATCTAGTGTTGCATTAGCAACAAACAAGCTTATATCCATGCAGTTCTTGATTGTTACACAATGTACTTGTTTTCCCAGATAAAAGGAACTCAAGTAGGTGCATGCACCAAGAATACTGACAAACGTAAATTCATCGGTTTGAAGGGTATACCTCATCATATACTGAAACATTCTAATAGCTTCCTCTGGCAATTCATTCTGAACAAAACCTGTGAGCATAGCGTTCCACATGACAATGTTCTTTTCACAGGACAAGTCGAAAACATTCTTCGCGTCACTGGGGCAGCCACATTTAGCATACAGGTTGATCAGAGAACTTCCCACAAATACATTTGCATCCAAGCCATGCATTACTGCTGCAGCATGCATCTGCTGGCCTTCAACAAAAGCTTTCATGTTAGCCGCTGCACTTAGCATGCTTGCAAAAGTTGATCTAGTGGGCCATAACCCCCAGCTCCTCATATCCTTGTACAAGCCAAGCACATTAAACTCGAGTCCACTTTGTGCGTGACCAGAGATGACAGCATTCCAAGCAACTGTGCTTGGTGTAGGCATCTTCTTCAGCAAAGCTGTTGCATGGTCCAGCCTGCCCGAGCTTGCAAGTGTGGAAATGATGGTAACAAGTGTCACTTGATCCGGAGCAGAGCCCATCTTATCCATCCTAGAAAACAAAGCCAACGCTTCCTGGTAGCATCCAACTCGATGATAGCAAGCAATCATGCTTGACCAGCATATTGTGTCTGGGCAAGCAATCCCATCAAACACCCTGCGAGCATTGGGCACATCACCGCATTTGGCATACATGTCCACCAACGCCGCTTCGCAGAAGACACTGGAACTGAACCCGCTCTTGACCACATCGCAATGCACCTGCCTGCCGTAAGCAAGAACACCCACCCTGGAACACGCCGACAGAACGACCGCAAGACCAAACTGGTCCGGCCGGCCACCGGCAGTGCACCTGATATACCGGAACGCGCCGAGAACATCCCCAGGGGACCCCGACCGCGCATGGCAGGACAGCAGGGAGCTCGCCGCGCCTGAAGCCCGCTCCCCGGCGTATCCCAGGGCGCTCCAGGCATAGCCCACACGGCCGGACTTGCAGTACAGTTCGACGAGCGAGTCGCCGAGGCGTCCCAGGAGGGGTGATCCGCCGCGCAGTATCCGGCCGTGCAAGGCCCTGCATGTCTGCGAGTGGCGGGCTCTCGGGGGACTTGCGTCGAACGGGTGGCGGGCGTGGCACTCTCTGGAGAGGGAGGAGAGGAGGCTGGCGTAGGAGGAGGCGTCGGGGTGGGATCCGAGCGCCGCGACGGCGGCGGGGGCGAGCCGAAACGGAGGAGGAGGAGGAGGAGGAGGCTGGTTGGCTCTCGGTTTGGGCGCGAGGCGGACGCGGGCGGCGGAGCGCATGTGTGCACGGCCGCGGCCGCCGCCGCATGTGCGCAGTGTGCGTTGGGGACTTGGGGGGTTGAGACCGCAGCTCTCTCCCACAATCTCAAAGCAATATTGCCCCTCTTCTACAACTGTCAACGACGTCTCCGACGCTCTGACCTAGGCTGTGTTTAGATTCGTTCAAACTTTCAATTTTTCCGTTACATCAAATGTTTAGTCCCTCTTTGTTTAGGCTTATAAGCCAACTTATAAGCCGAAAAGTTTAAGACTAAACAAACAAGCGGCTTTTTCGTTTGGTTTTTTTAAACCATAAGCCACTCTAACACTATTAAACCAAAAACTAGGTTGGAGAAGCTTTTTTAGCTTATGTGAGGTAGATGTATGACTCTACCATTAAACTTAGGACAGTAAATCCACCGGCTTATAAATCATATAAGCTAATAAGCTGACTTAAAAGTCTAAACCAATAAGCCTAGCCTAAACAAAGAGGGCCTTAGACACATACATGGAGCATTAAATATGGATGAAAAAAACCATTGCACAATTTGCATATAAATTGCGAGATGAATCTTTTGAGCATAATTACACCATTATTTGACAATGTGATGCTACGATAAACATTTGCTAATGATGGATTAATTAGGTTTAATAGATTCGTCTCGCAGTTTATAAGCGGAATCTGTAATTTGTTTTGTTATTAGTCTACATTTGAAATACATTTATGTGTTCGTCAAAACTTTTTTGCCAAAACAACTAAACACGGCCCTAGTCTAACACTAATCTCAAAGCAATCTTGTCTCTCTCTGCAGTTTTACCACTACCTAAAGTATGTGCGACCGCTAGCAGTCCCACTAGACAGATTGCACTAGTGAAATGGAGCTAAATTGATCACTGGAATTATTCTTGAAAAGAGATTAATCACATAATGCTTAAATGAAAAAATTGTATATACATGTATACCATGAAAAATGAATGTAACGTTGGTCCTGAAAAAATGATGGTAAATGTCGATAGTGTACATAATTGACCACTGAAAACGGGATCCTGTCAGATTGGAATGAAGTACTTGCTCTCCATATGTGCCACCGCCTCCTTGTCCTCCCACAGCAGTTTCTTCCACCAATCAGATGAACCACAAATTTGCTTCAGTTTACCACAGTTGTGAGTGCTGCACAGTGGGATGCGTCTCAAATTTGGGCAGTCTTCCACTCGAAGAGTCTCAAGGCAGGGAAAATCTCTTGGCGTGCAAATGCTTCTCAGCTTCTTCACATCAGTCAGCACAATTGATCTCAACTTTGGGAAGTCAGGTTGCCTCGTTGCGCCATTGGTTGATTCTCCATTGACGCTTTGGTAATCATCATTCCACTCATTGCGTGAACTCTCAGCCATTGCATGATCGTCTTGTTCTTCAGAATAATAACCCTGCATTTTTATTGTTTGTGTTCCATATTGCTGCTCTTCAGTACTGTTAGCTTCTTCAACAATAGTCAGCATCTCATCACAATTGGATATGACAAGCCTCTCAAGCAGTTCAAGTCTTCGGACCCATGTGATGTTCAACAACTTGGGGCATTGTGAAATGGACAATTTGCGAACGTACCGAAAATTATGGGGCATTGGTGCAACAAGGACATTTTCTAATGAGGGAAGGACGGAGAGGGTCAGTGCTTGTAGGCAAGAAGTCGTCAACTCAGTATCGGCAACCAGTGTATTCAGGTCATAGCATGATTCGACATGCAGCTCCTCAAGGTGCTTCATATGGTTAAAGTCAGAAATTTTGATTGATTGCATATCTCCACAATACTTCAGGTTCAAGCGATGCGTTGATTTTGCCAAAGGATGGGTCTCGTTCAATTTCTTAAGCACATCTTGTGAATAAATAGTGATACCAAGAAACAATAGATCCCTCAGTGAATCCAGATTCAGGTCATCAACATCACGAATCCCGTAATGGCTGCGGAAGAGATTCAGCACTCTCAACTTGTGTAACTTTGAGCAGTTATTCAAAGTATCTTCAAGTGCAACAGTCACACTGAGGTCCAGATGCCTCAACTCTTTCAATAACCATAGGCGCTCAGGTAATCTCATAATATGTGTGTATGACAGGTCGAGATGCTGCAATGCAACCAATTTATCACATTCTGGAATGGAAGTAATTGCAGTGTGTGATAGATCTAGCACTTTCAAGGATCGCATATATTTGAAAAAACCCCAGCCTAGCTTGTTCAACTTTGGGTTATTCTGGATTAACAGTGTGGTGAGGTTTTCGCATTTTGGTGAGAAAGAAAGCTCTGTGATGTTATTAGACATGATGGAGATCCTTGTAGCTTCTTTCCATTCTATTGCTGGTGGAGCATTATCTAAGGCCATCCCTGCTTTAACAACAAAACTTCTATCTTCCCTGTTAACCAACCAAAGCCCCAAATGTCTGATTATGTGGTGCATTTTCACCTTTGATGACATTGAACTAGTGGTCTGCAACAAGCATGCTGAAATAAGACTTCGGATTATCTGATTACCCTTCTCGCGATCATCAAGTAGCAAACCTTCAGCCAACCAATAATCAACAAGATGCTCTTTACTAATTGATCCATACTCTGGAAAAAGAGTGCAATACAGAAAGCACTGTTGCTGAGTAGGTGTGAGCCTGTCGAAGCTGTATTTCAGCGTAGCAAACATTTCATCAACACCTTCAAACTTCATATTCTCTTTGATTGCATCAGCAGCTGAATTCCAATCTCTTGGTTCTTCATAGCCTGCCACAGCAGTCCCAATGACATTGAGCGCAAGTGGTAGACCTCCACAACTTTGAGCTATTGCTATGGCATGATCCCTAACAACATTGCTGGGACTAGGTGATTCAACTGCTGCACAAGCCTCGGTGCTTAGCTTGCTCAAGAACAGTTTCCATGCAGCATCATTATCCAGAAGATCCATCTTAATCAAGTTCCTCTATGCGCCCATCTGGTAGCATACTTCTTGGAAACGTGAAGTTAGGATCAGCTTGCTCTGGCTGTTGGTGTCTGGAGTTGGGATGCCAACATCTTCTAGCCGGAATTTCTTCCTTACATCATCAAGAAGCAGTACAAATCTTTTCCTGGACAAGGCCTTAACAAGGAATCTGGCCCGTTTCACAGTTATCTCTGCTTCATTCCATGGTAAATTAAGACGTTCGGAGATGGTCTTCTGCATCTCCAATGTGTCAAGTGTCTCTGAATTGGATACTTCAATAAATATGACAACCTGGCACAACCAATTTAATAAAAAAAAAAGCAACATGATTTTCACTCCAAAGGTAAAAGCAATTCAGAAATATTATTGAAATGCAACATGGAAGAGAAGTAGAACAGAAGTATGTACGATGCTCAGTGTGCAATTATGCAAAATGCAACTCGGTATCCACTTTAATAATAGATATTTTTCTCCCATCCTTGGAGAGGTATATACCTCCCCATATTTGAGATATACCTCTCCATAAAAGGAGGTACCAAAATTAAACTTGCATGTTGAAAGAGGATTGGAAACTTATCTTTATAGATATTTGTTACTTGTTCTTACATTCTTTTAGAGGTATAGATATTGGTTCTAACTAAGAGTTATATACATCTGGACTAACACTAGAGGTATACCTCTCTATACCCCACAACGACTAGAAAAGGATTGGAGAAAACCTCTTAATAGTATGAGTTCAACATAGCATCTTCTTACATAGGGAAGTGCTGCCCTGCACCATGGATTTCCCTTCACAAAATTTAGTAAAGAAAGATACAATTGTATTGGCATATTTGGTGGGTTTTGTACATCCAATTAAAATTTGTGAGAGCCAACATGGCAATGTGCATTCACCTTAGAATGCAGAGGCCGGGCGTTGCACATTATCTAAAAAAATGTTTGACCCTTCCCAGCTGCAGGACAAAATTAGATAAGAGACAACCATTTGGATGCATTACTACCTTTCTTTCCAACTATTTGGATACATTATAAGATATGTATCTCTATTTCATCAAAATAGCAACTCCGGGCAGTCTCCCACACACTATTGTCAGGTGTATGATAGTAAGGCCTGACTTGCTTGCTAAATCCATACTTCTTTAGATTAACTCTTCTATGTTCAGTGTGCAATTATGCAAAATTTAGCTACTTCCTCTTTATTAACTCTGATGTGTTTAAAAATCTCTAAGATGTAAGGTTAGTGTGTACCTGATCATGTTACCTATGAGATTATAAAATTTTCAGTTTGAACTAGCACTTGCGAAAAATATTTTAGCCATCCTATACATGCAAGGGACACGCTATTGTGTTCTTGTGCAAGAACAATGACATTCCCCTGGCATAACTGAAACGAAAATTATCATACATACCCCCCTAGCAGTCCCATATTCCCATGCAACAGTTCTGAATATGGTGCCACATGTAAATCATGATTGAAGCAATCATCTATATTCATCCCAAAAGAGAACCAGAAATAAACGTATACATAATAAAATGCAGTTTTTGAGAAAACAGCACATTACCTGGTAGTTATGGACCTTCTTCTCAAGATCATTGTTGAAGGCATGTAGTAGTGTCGTCTTACCAATACCCCCTTGACCCCAAATACCAATTATGTTCGAGTCAGCCTTCTCAAGCAGATCATGCAGCTGAACCAGCATGGTCTCCAATCCAAATGTCTTGGTTTGAGGCAAGCGCTCGACAATCTCCGGTGAGGGCTTGAATCCAAACTTCTTAAACCGCCTCCCTTCCTCGATCAGTTTATTCACCTCATCCAGCGCCTCGACGATACGCTTGCCAATCCATGAACGCCGAGCAGCATGCCTGGTGCACTGGCAAATGCTAGAGTAATTCATCAAACTGCTATAGTCCTCATCAATGGCACCCAGCTTCAGCTCATCGACACGCCTCAGCCACAGCTCCACCTGAGGATCACAGACGTTCAGCTTGTTTAACTCCGCGGTTACCCGCCCTCGAACCATCCTCTCAACAGCCCCCAGGCTCTCCCTGGCCTTGTCAAGATCACCCCAATTTGATTTGAGCCGAAGGAAAGAGGCGACCTCCCTTCCTGCGGCATCGAGCAGGCCGGTGCCATCCAAGCAGTCGCACAGTGGCTGCAGGCATGAGATCGCGTCGGCCATTGGGAACCACGACGAGCATGCAGCAGCCAATACTGGAGGCTGCAAACACGTACGGGAGTTCCTGAGCATATAAAGAGTACTGAACTGCAACGATGAGGCACGACGAGGTGCCGTGCTGCTCTGATTATCCAACAAGGCGACACCCGCAAGCGCGTACAGCGAAAGTGCGGCGATGGCTCTGAGTCGCTGACCATGCCCATGGTGATTGGCATGAGAAAGATACCCTCGCGCGGTTGGGTTTTGGGAGCAGGAAAAGTCGCCCTCTGGGAAAAATTCCTCGCCTAAGCGAAGACAACAGCCTTGGCAGTCTGGCAAACTCGAAGACAAGCAGGAGACTTGGTGATTGTGTCCATTGGTGAAACTGAATCTCGGAGTGGCAATTCGTCGAACACGTTGCGTGCGAAGGCTTTTCTTCTGCGCGGCCGGAAGGCACACGCGCTTTCTCCATACCCACAGGTTTCCACGCCTACGCCTCCGCCTCCGCCCGCCTGGACCCGGTACTGTTGGGAATTTTCCCGGAAAGGCAGCAGCAGGAAGTTTGACTTTGAAGTTGCCATCACTCACAACTCACAGCCTCGCGGGACGTCGCCGCTGTACGGACCGTCGGATGCGGCCGCGACGGTGCGACGGCGTGGAAAAACAACACGCCGGGGAGCACCTCGTGACAACCCCAACCCCCCCCCCCCCCCCCAAAAAAAAAAAATTCATCTCGGGCAACAATCTTTGTCTTTCCCTTTTTTTTTTCTCAGCCGTTTCAGCTCCTCCATTTATCCCAGTCTGCTTCTTCCTCCAGGCCTGGCCGGACCCACCCATCCTTTTTGCCTTACTTTGCTCGGGCCCAGCAACGGCAAAGGCGCCAGCCCAGCTAACGTAGCCAGCTACCCCAGCCCAGGCGGCAGCCAGGCTATGCAACCACGCCGCACTGCACGGCACAGCCGACCCCGCGACGAGCCCGTTCCAGTATAAGCAAAGCTGTACAGAGCCAAGTGTATACACCATTACTCGGTTTTAAGGTCTTCAAGTGTTTTCGTCTTCATCATCATCTTCGTATTCATCCTCACTGACATGGCTATGGCAGTGTGGTACTCCGCTCCATGGGCTGTCATCCAGCACGCTACGGAATCGGCTGCGAAGGAAGCTTACTGCCTCGCTTGCTGCCAGCTGCTTCGCCTCTTGCACTGACCTCCCGCTCTGGGTGAAGCACCAGCTCTGGTCGTAGACAATTACAGTTACAGACATAATTACATTTCCAGGTATGACACGTATGTTGGGGACATGCGACGGCATTCTTGACCAGTAGCACGGCGGCCGGCTTGCCCCGAGGCTGCTCATCACCTCCCACAGAAGAAGCATTGCCCCCCACTGATCTGTCGCCGGCGGCGGTGGCAAGGCATCCCTGTGCAAGAGACGCTGCACCGTGACGCATTGCCATTGCCCCGTGGGACGGAGCTGTCGGTACCTGCGGAAGCAGTCCGTGCGCAGGTCGTAGGATTGCAGCAGCCGCAGCGGCCGGTAGCAGTTGATTCCCTCGTGGTTGACCACCTGGAAAGTTCCGCCGCCGCCGAGGACGACCGACGTGTTACTCTCATCGTCGGAGAAGAAAATCTGGTCCTCCTTGATCTTGCTGCCTTCGTCTGTGATGGCGAAAGCTCTGCAGCAGGCGTCGCCGACGAACAGTGCATGCCCGTCGAATTTCTTGACCGCCACTGGAGGCGGAGGGATGATCCTCCCGTAGCTGTGCTCAGACACCTCAGAGACTTTGAATCCAATAGTGTGGTATGCGCCACCGGGGACACGGTTTATCCCAAAGTTCCGGGAAACCATCAGTAGCTTCCCATGGCAGGGAGTCAGGTAATACCTTTTGTGGATGGACAAGGGAGCGACCCGATCGCGGTGGAACAACGGCCATTTACGCATCTCTTCTAGCTCGTCATCCTCAAAGACATAGGTCTGCTCTGCTCCGTCGACTGCGTGTAGCTTACCCTCGAAGAAGACGATGTCCTCGAGGTAGAACGTCTTAGTGATGCACCACCAAGGGGAAGAAGAGCCCTCTTTCTTCTGCCTGAGGCGGCAGACGGAGACACTGCCGAGCCGGCGCTCGTTGTTGAATTCGGAACCAACAACGGCGGCGACGGTGCAGTTCTCCGAGTCGGGCGCCGACGACACAACGATCTTGATGATCGTCCCCTCGGTCCACACGGGCAGCTGGATCCTTGCCGTGGTGAACGGGTTCAGCAGGAAGGGCTGGTAAGGAGGCGGCGACATGGGCACCAGGGCCAGCCAGTTGCCGAACGAGCCGCGGCAGGCGGCGGCGCGGGCGTCCTCGGGCAAGGCGACGCGGTGGATGGCGGCGTCGTGGACGCCGACGCAGTGCCCCGCGGCGACGAGCCACGGCATGGGCGGGGGCTCCTCGTGGGCGCGCTCCGCGCGTCGCCATTGCTGGCACACGGCGCGGAAGCGGAGGCGGTCGCCGAAGGCCGGGAGGCCGCGGATGATGTTGCTGAGAAGTTCGTGCGGGAGGTCGGACCAGGAGCGGCGGCAGAGCCTCGCTCTCTTCGCTACTCGCGGTGGCATAACGACGATCGCCCGTAGTAGAAACCTGAAAGGGGCGAGAAGGAAATGAGCAACGAGTTCGGAATTAGAAGAAATTAAATAATCTGGGATCCGAATCCGACGGGAGAGGCCGAATTTGTCGGCTAACGCGTATGAGTCGGAAACGGGCTGAACCTGCCTCGTTCTCATTGTTCGTCTTGCTACAGTACATATATTAGCTGCCAAATGCTCCAGTACTATGGTGTAGGTGGTAGTAATAATCTCGTAAACCCAATCATCTTGTAGAGATTATGGATACCCCATATCTACACAGCATGTATAGCCCGATTGGATATGGGGTGTCATGCATAGATAGAATATCTTTAAGAGGACTCGGGTTAAATTCTAAACTTGTATGCTAAGGAAATATTCGAGATTCTAGTCGGTTACGATTGTATTTTATCTGTAACTACATATTCCGTTAGGGATATGGACAGTATTTTGTAATACGGACCCCTTCCCCTATATAAGGAGGGGTCTGGGTGCCTCTAGGGGCACGATTTTTCTCCCAAATCATACGATCAATAATACATTCGGCGGATCAATCCCTGGACAGGAGTAGGGTATTACTTCTTGATTAAGAAGGCCTGAACCTGTATAAAATTCCTTGTCTCTAAACCCATCCACTTTTTCAGCTTGATAGCCACCCCCTTTTAGTATTGCCGAAATCTTGTTTCGACAGTTGGCGCGCCATGTAGGGGTAGCGTCAAGTTCTTCGCCGACAAGTGCGATGGGTTCCGTTTCTGGCATCGACGACTTCGTCTTCCCTCCCGGGCAGGCGTTCCGTTTCGGCAGCCTCGACTTCATCACCAACGACTTCGGCAAGATTTCTCTCCTCGACTCGGATTCGAACCAGTCGGGAAGAGGCCAGATCTCCGCTCCGTTCGGTATCCCGAACTCGGCCGAGATCTACCCCAATATTATCTCTACCGAGTTGGCTTCAAACCACTCGGACGAGATCCAATCTACTTCAAAATGACCCGATCAAGACGATGGAGCCTATCCGCCAATCCTGATGAAACTCCCCGATGATTTGGCTGCTGTCTTCACCACAAGGGCGTCTTCTCCCCGTAGGCCTAGGCGAGATCCGGCTTCAGCCTCGGTCCGACCTAGCTCCAGGGAAGTCGGCGTCATACTCCAGCCACTCGGTACGGTTTCGACGGAACAACTGAACGGCTACCTCAGCTCCCCCGGCGTCGAATCGCGACCAACGGAGATCGTGGAGTACGATGACTTCGGCTACCGCTACGACTACCGCAACCTCGACGACTTCGACGAAGGCTTTGAAGACAACTACACGCCTCTCTACTTCGGCATCTTCATGGCTGACGACTAGACGGAAGAACAACGCAAAGCCCGAAAAGCAGAAGAGCTACGCGTACAACAGGAAACCGAACGACGCCGACTGGAAGAGGAGCGCCAAGCACAAGAGCGAGAATGGCTGCAGCGTGAGCAACAGGAACGCGAACAGGCTGCAAAGGAGGATGAGGACCGGCGACAACGGGCCCTGGACGCCGGGCGACGAGCACGAGAGCTTATCGGGCAGCAAGACGTCGAGGGAACTGCGGTTTTTCGCACCCTTCAACAGAACGCGGTTGCAGCGATCACCCTCCTCGACACCCTCCTCAAGGAAGACGCACTCAATCAAGCTAATCATGTCGTCAACATCTGGAACCAGACCAAGACCATGATCGCCGCCTCGGTCCCGGTTAACTCTGCAAGCGTCCGCACGTCGACTGGCAGCCGAGTTCCCCACCTTCGATCTCAAGACTATCACCGACCGAGCCTCAGCGTCGCCGGCGCGGGATCTAGTCACAGGAGCAGGGGTCACGACGAGCGATCTATCCACTCGCCTCCCGAACGACATAGGGAGCGCCAAGTTGAACGACCACGCTCCCCACCTCGCAGGCGCCCCGTCGATCTTCGCGACACAATCAACCAGCGCCGCACGACACGAGGCTACGCCCCTCACCATTCACCAGATCGCTACGACGACGACGTGGATGGAGTCGCTGCCTTTACAAGCGACCTGCGTCGAGTGGATTGGCCAGCCGGCTTCAAGCCGACTGGAATCAAGAAGTATGACGGCACCACTAACCCGGAGTCTTGGCTCACCGTCTACGGTCTCGCAATTCGCGCAGCAGGAGGAGACAGCAAAGCCATGGCAAACTACTTGCCTGTGGCTCTAGCGGATTCTGCCCGGTCCTAGCTTCATGGGTTACCCCGTGGCACAATCGGATCATGGGCGGAACTTCGCGACCACTTCATCGCCAACTTTCAGGGCACCTTTGAACGCCTTGGTACACATTTTGATCTCTACAACGTCATTCAGAAGTCCGGAGAATCCCTTCGAGATTACATTCGACGCTTTTCTAAGCAACGCAACAAGATCTCCGACATTACCGACGACGTCATCATCGCCGCCTTCACCAAGGGAATTCGTCACGAAGACCTAGTCGGCAAGTTCGGGCGCAAGCCTCCCAAGACGGTCAAGCAGATGTTTGAAAAAGCCAACGAGTATGCCAAAGCCGAAGATGCCATTATCGCGTCCAAACAGTCGGGCACCACTTGGAAGCCGAAGAAAGATACGCCGACTACAGGGGGGAGTGGAAGTACCAATCACAAGGACCGTAAGCGTAAGCCCGAGGAACTTGTGGCAACTACTACATCATCCTCCCGACAACGTTCGCGCGTCAACACTTTTGACAAAATCATGAACTCCCAATGTCCGCATCATCCCAATTCCAATCACGCGGCCAAAGATTGCTTCGTCTACAAACAGTTTGCAGAACAACACGCTAAGAACACGCGTAAGGCCTCCGACGGAGATCAAAGCATGTCCAAGAAGAAGGATGATGACGATGATGCCCCGACTGGTTTTCAAGACCATCGCAAGGAGCTCAACCACATCTTTGGCGGACCCCTGGCTTGTGAATCTAAGAGAAAGCAAAAGCTGACCGAACGGGAGATCAACGTTGTTCAGCCGATACGCCCCAATATCTTCGGTGGTCGGAGACAACAATTAAGTTTGACCGCTTGGATCATCCTGACCAAGTGGTCCACCCGGGGCGGTACACCCTGGTACTAGACCCAGTGGTTCGCAACGTCAAGCTTCGCAGATCCCTCATCGATGGTGGCAGTGCACTCAACACCCTTTTCGCCAAAACCCTAGACGACATGCAAATCCCTCGCACGGAATTAAAGCTGAGTAATGCGCCCTTTCACGGAGTCATTCCAGGGCTATCCGCTACACCACTCGGCCAGATCACTCTTCCGGTTACTTTCGGCACTCGGGAGAACTTCCACACAGAAAACGTTTGCTTCGAAGTTGCTGATTTCGAGACAGCGTATCATGCCATACTCGGACGCCTGGCGTTGGCCAAGTTTATGGCTGTCCCGCACTACACCTACATGATGATGAAGATGCCTGGTCCTCGAGGAGTTATATCCCTGCGGAGCGACATCAAGCAAGCCGTCACATGTGACAAGGAAAGCTGCGAGATGTCCCAGACCTGCGAGATCACGCTCGCCCGAGAAGAAATCTGACTGGCTGCGTCCACAGCAAGTGAAGGAGAAGTGCCTGCAACCAAGATGCCAAAGAGCGGAGAAAGCGACGCCAAGACCAAGAAAATACCTCTAGATCCCTCTGATCCTACTAAGACTGCTGTAATAGGTGCTGAGTTAGATTGTAAATAGGAAAGCGCGCTCATCACCTTTCTTCAAAATAATAAAGATATCTTTGCGTGGAAACCATCTGATATGCCTGGTATTCCTAGAGAGGTGATTGAGCACTCTTTACATGTTAAGGAAGACGCTAAACCAATCAAGCAACGACTCCGCTGTTTCGCACAGGATAGGAAGGATGCAATCAAGGAAGAATTGACCAAGCTGTTAGCAGCAGGCTTCATCAAGGAAGCCCTTCATCCCGATTGGTTAGCTAACCCAGTCCTGGTTTGGAAGAAGACGGGACAGTGGCGCATGTGTATTGATTATACCGACCTCAACAAGTCTTGCCCCAAAGATCCCTTCAGGTTACCTCGCATTGACCAGGTAGTTGACTCAACGGCCGGCTGCGAGCTACTCAGTTTTTTGGATTGCTACTCAGGATATCATCAGATCCGACTGAAGGAATCCGACTGCTTAAAGACTTCATTCATCACGCCCTTCGGAGCCTACTGCTACATCACCATGCCCTTTGGATTAAAGAATGCAGGAGCAACTTATCAACGCATGATCCAGAGATGTTTTTCAACTCAGATCGGCCGCAACGTTGAAGCTTATATGGATGATGTAGTCGTCAAGACCAAGCAGAAGGATGATTTGATCACGAATCTAGAAGAAACCTTTGCAAGCATCCGCGCTTTCAGGATGAAACTAAACCCTGAAAAGTGCATCTTCGGAGTACCGTCAGGAAAGCTGCTTGGATTTATGGTGTCCCATAGAGGCATACAAGCCAACCCAGAGAAAATCAATGCCATCCTCAACATGAAACCACCAAGCTCCCAGAAAGATGTTCAAAAGCTGACTGGTTGCATGGCGGCGCTCAGCCGATTCGTTTCGCGACTCGGCGAGCGGGGGATGTCCTTTTTCAAGCTGTTAAAGAAAACAGACAATTTCCAGTGGGAACCCGAAGCACAAAAAGCCTTTGAAGACTTCAAAAAACTTCTCACTACTCCACTAGTCCTAGCTTCACCACATCCGCAAGAGCTGATGTTGTTATACGTGTCGGCAACTTCCTAGGTTGTAAGCACAGTCCTGGTTGTTGAGCGTGAAAAAGAAGGCCATGTTCAAAAAGTCCAACGACCAATCTACTTCGTTAGCGAGGTTTTGGCTGACTCCAAGACAAGATATCCCCAGGTTCAAAAGCTATTATATGGTATTTTAATTACCGTCAGGAAACTATCTCACTACTTCCAAGGTCACTCGGTCACGGTGGTCACATCGTTTCCACTCGGGGATATACTTCATAATCGTAAAGCAAATGGGCGGATCACAAAGTGGGCCTTAGAATTGATGTCCTTAGATATATGTTTCAAGCCGCAAACTTCGATCAAGTCCCAAGCTTTAGCCGACTTCGTCGCCGAGTGGACTGAGTGCCAAGAAGACATGCCCGAGGAGAAGTTGGAGTATTGGACTATGCATTTCGACGGATCGAAGAGGCTCTCAAGCACTGGAGCGGGGGTTGTTCTAATTTCCCTGACTGGAGAAAGACTGAGCTACATATTGTGGATACATTTTTCTGCGTCTCACAACGTGGCAGAATACGAGGCGCTTCTTCACGGACTAAGGATTGCGATTTCTTTAGGAATCCGACGTCTGATAGTTCGTGGAGATTCTCAGTTGGTTGTTAATCAAGTCATGAAGGAGTGGTCCTGCCTTGATGATAACATGACCGCTTACCGGCAGGAGGTACACAAGTTGGAAGACAAATTCGATGGACTTGGGCTCACCCATGTTCTTCGACATAATAACGAGGCAGCCGACAGACTGGCTAATTTTGGTTCAAAATGAGAAGCAGCTCCATCCGACGTGTTTGTTGAACATCTTTATGAACCAACCATACCAAGGAAAGAAACAATTGAAGCCACGAACACTCAAGACGTAAGCGTGATTGAAGCCGACTAGAGAGAGCCCCTCATAAGATTTTTGACCAAACAAGAACTCCCTCAAAATAAAGATGAAGCCGAGCGGATCTCTAGGCGCAGCAGACTCTATATCATTCATGAGACCGAGCTATACAAGAAAAGTCCATCGGGAATCCTGCAACGTTGTGTATCTTTGGAGGAGGGAAGACAATTGCTAAAGGACCGCGATTGCTAAAGTCCATCGCCGGTACCTAAACTTGTATCGTTGTGTCATCCCGGTCCCTAAACTCGCAAATCGACCGTTCATGTCCCCAAACTTGTTCGACTGTGTCATCCCGGTTCCTAAACTTGCAGATCACTCGTTTAGATTCTCCAACTTGGTCGCTTGTGTTATCCCGGTCGCTAAACTTGGATTTGAATAACATCTAGGTTAAATAGGATGGTCTAAAGACTTTATATTTAAAAATAATTCATAACGTTTACATGTGAACTCTAATGAAGACAAACTTTATATCAAATTTGTAGCCCTCGATGCGATCTACAACTTTGTAGTTGAACTTTTTTTTATTATAAGTCACTTTTTGTCCCAAAATGTAATTTTAAAATTAAAATTTCAAAATCTATAAACATGCAACAAAATTTTGGGACCCTAAACAGTTTTAATTCAAAATCTTTTCAACTATAAAGTTATAGGTCGCGTCGAGGGCTACATTTTTCATATAAAGTTTGTCTTCATTAGAGTTCACATGAAAAAGTTATGAATTATTTTTTGATATAAAGTTTTTAGACTGTTCTGCTTAGGGACCGGAGTGACACAACTGAACAAGTTGGAGGACCTAAATGAGTGATCTGCAAGTTTAGGGACCGGGATGACACAGTCGAACAAGTTTGAGGACCTGAACGATCGATTTGCGAGTTTAGGGACTGGGATGACACAACGGTACAAGTTTAGGGACCTTTGATGGACTTTACTCTACATTCAGGCATTTGTGGCAATCACGCTGCCGCACGAACCATCGTTGGCAAGGCTTACCGGCAAGGTTTTTTCTGGCCCACAGCCGTGTCCGACGCTGACAAAATTGTGCGAACATGTGAGGGTTGTCAATTTTTCGCCCAACAAACTCATCTACCAGCTCAGGAGTTGCAAACCATCCCGTTGTCTTGGCCGTTTGCGGTCTGGGGGCTCGACATGGTCGGCACGTTTAAAAAGGCAGTTGGTGGTTATACTCACCTCTTTGTAGCTGTTGATAAATTTTCCAAGTGGATCGAAGCCAAACCGGTCATCACAATCACGGCAGACAAGGCTAGAGATTTCTTCATCAACATTGTGCACCGGTTTGGGGTACCCAACAGGATCATTACTGATAATGGCACTCAATTCATGGGCGGAGTATTTAAAGATTTATGTGAGGACTTCGGCATCAAAATTTGTTATGCCTCCGTCGCGCACCCCATGAGCAATGGATAAGTCAAACGTGCCAATGGTATGGTACTTCAAGGAATAAAAGTGCGAGTTTTCGACCAGCTGCATCCCTATGCCGGCAAGTGGGTAGAACAGCTACCGTCTGTACTCTGGTCCCTGCGCACCACTGCCAGTCGGGCTACGGGCCAGTCGCCGTTTTTCCTGGTCTATGGAGCGGAAGCAATGTTGCCAACTGAGGTGGAATTTGAATCTCTACGATTTCGTAACTTCAGTGAGGAGCGCTATGGAGAAGACCGAGTAGATGACCTCAACTGACTGGAAGAAGCCCGTGAAGCTGCCTTAATTTAGTCGGCTCGGTATTTGCAAGGGATGTGCTGTTATCACAATCGCAATGTTCGATCACGAGCTTTTTTAGTCGGCGACCTGGTTTTGAGAAAAATTCAGACTACACGAGATCGTCACAAGTTATCTCCCTTGTGGGAAGGACCATTCATAATTTCCGAAGTCACTCGGCCAGGTTCTTACCGACTTAAACGTGAAGACGGTACTCATATCGACAACTCTTGGAACATTGAACATCTTCGTCGTTTTTATGCTTAGGCATTACTTTTGTATTTCCCTCTTTGACTGCTAACATCAAGTTTTTCCTTGAAGTTATCAGTCGGGAGCTACTATAATAATAATGGAGTGTGATTTTTATCAATTCAATTTGCTTACTTGATCTATCATTGCTTTGCTTGATTTTTTGGCTTAGTCAATGAGGACTGAAAGTTTTTTAATAACTTTTGCGGGTTTTAGGCTCAATAAGGTTTGACAAAAGCTTTTAAGAAATCAGGAGCTAAGTTTGAAATATCAAGCACAGCATAAATTCATCAGTAATGTACAAATTGTGCCTCCATCATCATCATCATCATCATCATCATCAGAATCACTGTTATAATATAACATCAATCAGTATCAGTTTTTTCATCATCGCAATTATCAGATCCAGTCGGCCAAAGGTCGTTGTCCTGGAATCTCTCAACTACATCAACGGCTATCTTATCGGCGGCTTTCTGCGCATCGTTGATGAGGTCAAGGGCGGTCTCTTCGCTCATCCCGTCTGCAAAGCCATCAATGGCGTCAATGTCAATCTTCGGGTATAAAGACTTGGTCATTGCCAACGCCAGGCTTGCTCCCATACTTCCAACTTCCTTGATATTCTTAAAGTATGTATCCGGAGCAACTCTCAGCTTGTCGAAGATTTCAGAAGCATCAAATGTACTCGGACCATTGTTATTGAAGAACATGGCTTGGACGAGTGGGGTAGCAGCGTTGGCGACTTCATCCCTAGCCCCTTCAAGCCTCTTAATTTTGTTGACCAAGACATCGAATTAAGCCTGAGACTTGATTTTGCGATCTGCATAAATAGATTTATATCAACGAGTGGGCGTAAAGAAAGGAATGGTTTTTGAAGTATTAGTCACCAGTACCTTCAACATCTTTCAGAGCCGAGTCCCTCTGTCTCGCCAATTCGGCCTTGTCGTTCTCCAGAGCTTGGACCCGCTTTTCTAGTTCAGATATCTTGGCAGCTTGCACTGTATTGCTTCTTGTTAATTGATATTACAGGAATGGCAGCATAAGTAAGTTGGACAGAGATTGTATTTACCTTTTGACGAACCGCTCAGTTCGAAGTTGGAGTCTTGAAGCTCGGCGATCCGATCCCTCAGATCATGCTCAGTTTTCCTGGCAAGCTCCTTAGCTTCATGCAGCTGGTTTCTGGTGGCCTCAAGGGTTCCAAGATGGGGAACTAACCTCTCAAGAGTCGCAGTCTTCGCCTCGTTCCTGAGATGGATTCTCTGCAATGCGAATTTATCGGCATTTGAGCAAAGTGGCAAACAGGATGGTTGAAGCCGTGTATAAGGAGACTTACGTTTACAATGCGAGTAGCTTGGCTGAGTGCCTTTTTCAGCAGGCATACTTCCTCATCTTCCTTTTGCTTGTTTATCACAATTCCCTGAGGTTGCATGTCGTCATCCCACCACTTGACTAAAATGGGTGGGTGAGAATCCTCAGCTGACTGTATCCGGAGGACCTCTTCTTCGTCGCCGATCATTGGGCCTTAGGCATTCATGAATAAAGGTGAAACAATTGAAGAAAATCTGTCAGATCAAAACGGGTTCGGAGGATGTGTTTACCTGTAATGATTTCTGGTCGGGGACGAGCAGGCCCTTGTATTTTAACAGGAGAGCTGGACCCTGGATCGGCGCTGACATCCTTTTTAGGAGGGCCGTCAGCTTGAGCTTCTACTTCAGGAATATCTTCATTTGGTTCTGTACCCGACTGGTTTCCAGTCGGGGGCTCCTGATTAGCGCCAACTCCAGCTTCGGCCGACTGGTTCCCAGTCGGGGGCTCGTTGCTGGGTTCTACATTGTCGGTAGCCGGTTGTTTGTCACTCGAACGATCCTCTGCAGTTGGCCCGGTTTCTTTTGAAGGGCCCGTCTCCATGTCAGTCGGCTCAGAGTCTTTTCCAGAAGGATCTGTCAGTCGGCTTCCTACGAATTTGAGTTATGCCATTAGTGCTATTTCAACAGTGGGTGAGCAGCAATACAAGGAAGATGGCCAAATGATTTGTACCTGGAAGATTTCCTGATTTTCGGCATGGGACAACTGGATGTTTTCTTCTTCGGATTGGTCTGCCTTGGTTGTTTTCCAGTCACCTCTTTATTGCCAGATTTTCTAGCATCATCGCCCTCATCATCACTCAGAACCAATTTCCTCTTGCGGGAGTCTGACTGGCTGGCTGATTTCGAGGTGTTTGGTTGAGTATCAGACCAAATTTTTGGTCCTCCACTCGCCTGACCAGTCTGCCGGCGAGGTGATCGGCGTTGAGCAATTGGAGGATCCGACTTTATCAAAGCAAATTCCTAGGCATGATATTTCGAACTTTCAATTAGCTTAACAGAAGATAAAAGCATACTTTGAGGAAGGCTGAAATGTTTGAATACATACCGGTGGAGGAGGATTGAAGGCGTTGTATGGCACCACTGGCAGCAAGTGCGAATAACTGACCACGATAGTGTTTGAGAAGATTTTGTACATTCTCTCCTTCATGACCTTAAAATCAAGAGAGTCTGGATCTTCACAGTTTGGGTCATGCTTGCCGTCAAATTCAAAGGCTGTACGGGATCTCTCTTTAATTAGAGCTAGCCGGCTCTTGATAAAATGCCGGGTGATCTGTTCTCCTTGCAGACCTTGCTCTTTCAGCTTCAGCATGCGATCCATCAGGACAAGTGCCTGGGCTGCTTCCTCTCCCATTGGAAGTGAGTTCCAAGTGTCCTGATAAACCGGAGGAAGACAGGAGTACTCGGGGAGTGCAGGCTCGGGGTTTTGTACATAGAACCAATTTGCATGCCAGCCTTTGTTTGAGGTTTTGAAGGGCATGAAAAAATACTTTTGGCTCAGAGTTCCCCTCAGTTGAAATCCAGCTCCCCCAACTACGCATGGCTTGCTTTTGTTCGGTTGGAGCTTGAGGAAGAAGATGCGGCGGAACAGGGCAAAATGTGGCCTGACGCCCAAAAAAGCTTCGCAAGCATGTATGAAGTTGGCGATATGAACTATGGAGTTCGGGTTTAGATGATGCAAACTAATCCCGTAGAAATCCAAAATCCCCCGGAAGAATCTTGAGGTTGGAAGAGAAAATCCGCCATAGAAGAAATGAGAAAATACCACGACACGCCATGTGTGTCGGGGGTCGGGAATGCTTCGTCGTGCGCCGGACGCCATCCAATGATCTCCTTCGCTGGAAGAACGTCGTGCGCCACCATCTCCTTCAGGTTTTCCTCTGTTACATCGGAGGGCGCCCACTGACTTTCAAAGCTTTCTCTCTCTTCCGCCATGGATGCGAACTGGATGGTATGATTTGGTCCGAGATATGGCTGGAAATGGAGGGGGAATCGTTGTGGTGGTTGCGCGGAAGGTTTTTGTGGAGCTCAGGAGGATGGATCGGAGTGGATTTGTTAACCCTAGCTTCCGCCGGTGTGGTTTTGCACTGTAGCAGAGAATGGGGAAAGTGGCGAGAGTTTCGGCGGGGAAGACGAAACGATGCTCTGACTTCGGCATTTATTTCGCTAGGGTTTCAGGAGTGCTAATGGGCCTGGGCCTATACAGTACTTCAACCCAATTCTATTACCAGCGTGGCTAGTTGTGATCCTTAGGGACTTAGGCATTTTTGCTTTGGCAATTTTTGCTCACAACAGTATGGTCCAATGTTGTTAAAATCCTTTTTGACGCAGTTAGATGATTCCTTGGAATTACTACGATGCAAATAAAAAGGTACTCGACAAAAAGGTGTTATACTAATTTTGTCGGTCTTATTAGGCTGCAAAGGCTGTTTGGGTTTTATTGAGATGACTCGTTTTAATACAGTCATTCACTCGGCATGTTATATGCTTATTTTTCTGGTGTGAGTCATAGCATAAGCAATTTAGACTCATCACTTGTTATGTTATCACATTTATATCACGTTTGATGGATCTTTTTGAGAGTTTTTACTCGGATTCTTATCAAATGTGTGAATTTATGGATCTTTAGAGTGTTTTTCACTCAGGCCTTTTCATATCTCCATTTTTGGTATATTAAAGCTAAAAGCAGTCGGCTGGATGTTTTATTGAACGCCGCATATGCTTTGCTATATGATATTCGGTTGTCAAACCACTCGGTTGGATGTAGTTAGCATCTTGACTATATGTTTAGTTTTTTAACTAATTACATAGTCGGGGGCTACACCTAATTAGGTGCATCTAATCGATGCACTCGGTTTTTTCTATTTTTAGACCTTCACAGTCTTTGATTTTGGTACTCGAGAGATCGATACAGAAGAAATTGAAGCACTCAGATTATCACTTTACGATCTGAGAGGAGGCTATTTCGTCGACTGTAAAGGTCTAAGGGCTACTATGAAGATTATGGATACCACATACCTACACGGCATGTATAGCCTGATTGGGTATGGGGTGCCATGCATAGATAGAATATCTTTAAGAGGACTCGGGTTAAATTCTAAACTTGTATGTCAAGGAAATATCCGAGATCCTAGTTGGTTACGATTGTATTTTATCTGTAGCTACATATTCCATTAGGGATATGGACTGTATTTTGTAATACGGACCCCTTCCCCTATATAAGGAGGGGTCTGGGTGCCTCTAGGGGCACGATTTTTCTCCCAGATCATACGATCAATAATACATTCGGCGGATCAATCCCCGAACAGGAGTAGGGTATTACTTCTTGATTAAGAAGGCCTGAACCTGTATAAAATTCCTTGTCTCTAAAACCATCCACTTTTCCCACCCCTTTTTCCCACCCCTTTTAGTATTGCCGAAATATTGTTTCGACACATCTGTTCATTATGATTGCATTTCAACGTACCAATAGTGGAGCGGCAGCTCATAACACTGCACCCCAAATAATAGTCTCTTGCCAGTAACATCAATACATCCGTTCCTTATTTCCTCCTGTCAGCGCTGAGTGAGAGCATCTCGAAGCTCCGTATGGTGGGATCATCACGTGAGCTCTTACGCGTCTTGGACAACGACGAGGACCTCAGCTCAGCTCCGGCCGACTGAAGCGCCCTTTGGGCAGCGGATGGCCGGCTGCTGCTACTTGAGAATAGGCGGCTTGTGCGATTGGTGTCACTGGGATCTCCACAATTCGGTTTGCTCGACGAAACAACAGCCCGTCTTGACGTGCTCCCGTTCCGCGACAGTGATGTCGGCCTTGTTTTATCTGTATCAGCGGTCTGCAGAACGCATTACAGGATAGTAAGCTCTTTTGTTATCACTGAAGGAATTGATTGTAGTTTCAGAATAATGCATCGACTCCTTACAGCCTTAGATGACATCAGTGAGTCCAGTAGAGTTCTGTGCTTAGTGGGTTCTCCATTTCGGCCAGAACCAGAGCCAGTTCTTCTAGCAAGAGCTTCACCTGCACCAGAGAACCTATCAGGGGTGTCCTGTACCACGTAGGGAGCACAATGTATTCCCAAGCTTATTGCAATCCTCAAATGCACATGAAATTTACAAACCTGTAGTTCTTTCAGTCCGTTCTGCAGAACGACCCACCAACCCACTTGTCTTCCCACTAGGCTGATAGTGAGAAACAAAAGTTATGCATGCTAGGAAATGCATCGCTTATAAAGGGTTTGCGTAAAATAAATAATATACATACTCGTAGTTTGTTATCTCTAATTTGAGGATACTTCAACATGGTCCAGTCAAATACATAATCAAGTTGGTACCCTGAAAGCATGCAGAAGTTATGTCAAAAGTACAGACATAAGGAACTAGCAGTTATATAATTATGCGGCAATAAGCAGACCTTCACGGATAAATAAGTCTCGGAAGAGCTTCTTCAAATAGGAATAGTCTGGCTTATCTTCAAACCGTAGTGATCGGCAATAATGGAAGTATGAAACAAATTCTGATGGATAAGATTTACAGAGGACCTGTTTGAAGTAGTGAAGAAAATCTGATAAACAATTCATTCTACATTTTGGGGAAAAAAAAGTAATGGGACTTCTTTATTGCATTGTCCCTTGATCTAAGAAACAAAGTACCTCAACTGGGGTCAGCATCTTCTTTTCACTGATTCTATCATACTTTTGCTTCTTTGTACCAGCTTTCAGACCTTGCCAAGGAAGACTGACACATCCAAGATGGTAAAAGAATATGTAAAGGTGCCCAAGAAAATAATAATTTAACTGTTACTTGAAAATTTAGTGGAGTATAATTATATATCGCACCTTCCTCTTAAGAAGTACATCAGTACATAACCGAGAGATTCCAAATCATCTCTCCTGCTTTGTTCTGGAAGAAGAAAAGGAAAGAGGTCAAGTCAGGGGAAGTATCATCCATGATCCATCAATCTTTAACCATAATTTTTCCGTTAAGGTTTTCAGATTCATGGATGAATAATTGAATATAGGGTTCAATAGATTGATTGGCTGTAAAGTGGTACTTTTTTAGCTTTTGAAGACTACTAGTGTTGGCATACTTTAAACATATTCAGTAAACACTGGTTTGTCTTTCTTCCTTACTATTCCCCTTGGCTTCTATTATTTATTTTTTTCACATGATGATGATACAGCAATAGATATATAATACACGTATTTGCAGGCCATAAACTCACCAACTCCAAGATGTGTATTAACACTAGCATATCGTGCAGTTCCAGTTAGATTTTTGTTTTCCCTGTAGCAGTACAGAGAAAAGAGATTTAGCTTTCAAATGCAGAACCACAGAGTAAGAAACTAAGAAATGACCATAAGTGGAAATGGAAACAAGTCAACACTCAACGACAACTCACAAAACAGTAGGAGTGTTTTTCTTTTTGTCAAAATGAATCAAACATAAATTCTCGCTGATCCTTCGAATAGTATTTTCAGTAGTTAACATCACTCATTAGTATTCACTAATAAAGATTCGTGGTCAAACAGCTCTCTGGCAAGAGGCGGGTCTTCTACCCTGACCTCCAGAAAAACTGTCACAGGTCGCTAGCTATTTCATCCCTAAAATCAAGTTTATCTACAGGGACGAGTGCATGCATATAATTCACATTATTCATAGCAAAGCACAAGCATTTAACTAGTATAAGAACAGATTGTATTTTACCTATAAGGTATGTGCTTATGTGTTTGGAGATCTCGGTACTTTTTCGCAAGCCCATAATCGATGACATAAACCTGTGATGGAGAGTGCTTTCCTGTGATTAGATGCTATCTTTGTGAGCAAACTGAATATGTATTGCATTCAGCACTAAACTGCCAAAACAAATGGACAGACATATTCATCTAATGGTGCAAACCAATTGCAACGATACATCAGAAATGTAAGTATGTAACAATTAATCTCTTCAAAAGAACTATACTGTACTACCTATAAAGCAGTTGAAATAACTACAAGGTTATACAACAATTACTGTTCAGAACATGAATGCTTCTAGGAGTAGGAGTGTTTTATAGGTAGCACTTGCACAAAATCTCAAGCGTGGGGTGAATGTCATGAATGTCCCGCACATCCATATAGCATGTACATCCTTCTGCTGGAGCTGGATAATAGTAATAACAATAGTAATAGTAACAACAAGATTATACAAACCTGATTTGCTTTACGACCCAAACCCATAAGGAAATTGTCTGGCTTAATATCACGATGAAGGAATCCTCTCGTGTGCATGTACTCTACTCTAGCAATCTGTATAAAATGCAAGGAGGGCATGTTACATTTGATTGAAAAAACTAACCACATGCAGAATGAAGAAATCATTTCCTTTTTGGCTCTATATTATGTCCTTTGGCATGTGATTGCATAATGATCAAAATGAACACACAGATGATAGCATAACAAGGCAGACTCACCATCTGATCAGCAAGCATAAGCACTGATTTAAGAGAGAGCTTTCTGTTGCAGTAGTTAAATAGGTCCTCAAGACTTGGGCCAAGAAGATCGATCACCATTACATTGTACTCCCCCTCAACCCCAAACCACTTAAGATGTGGAATCCCAGCTAAACATTGGGAAAAAAATAAAATCAGTAAAATGCCTGAATGAATGAACTAACCAACTTCTTCTATCGTTATACACTTATACTTACTTCCTCCTTGCAAAAGCATATATAGTTTTGATTCATAGTGTAGCTGAGGATGCCTTGATTTCACAGACTCCTAATAAAAAGTTCAACACACAACACAAGATAGGTCAGCAAGCTGTCTTGCATCCCTAATGCTATCTGGCAAATGCAGAATTGACTGTCATGACACAATATAGCACTGCAAGTCTGAAATTAGACAGGTGAGCTAACTCCAATCATGTCATCCAGACTGATACAAACAGGCGCTAAAAACGCGTCAACATGCTAGTATTGAACTGCACATCACATACCAGTTTGACGGCCACCTCTTCGCTATTCTGTATGTTCACGGCTGCAAACAAATCAAACAATTCCGTCATGAACATGTGAAATGGAGCTTTTGGACATCAAAAACAGCAACATGGAATTGCGCAGACAAACACCCAATCATTTACTCCAAAACATAAACACAGCATCACTACATCGCCAAACGTACCGAGATAGAGCTCCCCGAAGGATCCACTCCCGATCTTCTTCCCGAGCTTAAACTTGCCCCCAATAACGCGCTCCATACTCACTCACAAACCCGAGCACGCGGTCGACTCGCCACCAACTCCCCCCACCCCCCACCCCACCGACAGAGCTCCCCACCTCCCTTCCAGACCCAGATCCCAGCCTCCCGCCTCAAATCACCCCGGAAACCAACCGCATTGCCCGTCCGCCGCTAGATTCGATCTCCCCCGGGACGCGACGAGTGCTCCCCCGCGCCTCCAACCGACGATGCCACCGCCGCACAGCAAGCCACCAGCTTCCTCCGGAAAGAGAAGGGGACGCAGACGCGGCCTCCCAATCGATCGAGGCCAGCGTCGAGAAGGCTTGGGATTTGATTCGCAGGGTTGGACTGATCGATCCGGGAGGACTCCGGGTCGTGGTGGTGGTGGTTGCTTGGGGTTTCTCGCTTTAATCTATGGCGGAATTTTTTGGAATCGGGAGCGAGTTAAAGGGGCGTGTCGGAGAGAGAGAGAGGAGGAGAAGAAGGGGACGCGGAAAAGGTGGGGGAAATGGAGGAGCAAACGCGAGATGGAGGAATAATAAACAAGCCGAGGGGATGATGATATCTTGCTTTGCGATTCGTGTTTTTCGCTCCGGGTTATTCGCCTCGTGCTGTATTCTTGGCTATAGTACGGTTGCGCTTTCGCTACCAGCGATGGGGGAGCTTTTTCACGTAGGTTGTCACGTCCTCATCATCGATAGATATAATAAAAGTTAAGTGTATACCATATATATATGTGTATGAAATACAGGAATAGTGGCGTTTACTATATCCACCCGGTTGGACAAGCATGTGACAACTCCCTGTTTTGCAGCATTTTAATCTATGATTTTTAAGAATTTAGTACTCCTTTCCTTCCGTTCCATTATAAGAGCAGTTGTGGATTTTCATGTTCAACACATGTTTTATTTAATTTTTTTATAGTTAGCATTTTAATTGTTATTAGATGATAAAACATATATAATACTTTATGTGTGACTTACTTTTTTAATTTTTTTATAAACTTTTTAAATAGATCGAGCGGTCAAACATAGGATACGAAAACCGACAACTATACTTAAAATAAGCCAAATGGAGTAAAAGAAAAGGAGTTTCAGGTTACCTAAAGATGCTAGCGTTATAGTATTTCCCAAGATATATTATATGGTTGTATGATTAATACTTATATTTTTAGTACTACATCTGTTTGTTTCATATTGTAAATCGTTTTGACCTTTTTTTAAGTCAAAATTATTTGACGTTGATCAAGTTTATATAAAAATATAACAATATTTTCAACATAAAAAACCTTTTAAAATACATTCAATGTTAGATTAATAAAACTAATTTAGTACTATAAATGTTGTTACATTTTTTGTATAAATTTGATCAAAGTTTTTAATAAGTTTGACTTATAATATAAAACGGAGTAAGTAACGTTTACATTAAGCTCAGACTTAGGTAGTGTTTGGATCCAGGGACTTAATTTTAGTCCCTACATTTAGACACTAATTTAGAGTATTAAATCTAGACTACTTACAAAACTAATTATATGAATGAAAGCTAATTCACGAGACAAATTTTTTAAGCCTAATTAATCCATAATTAGAGAATGTTTACTGTAGCATCACATAGGCTAATCATAGATTAATTAGGCTCAATAGATTCGTCTCGCGAATTAGTCCAAGATTATGGATGGATTTTATTAATAGTCTACGTTTAATATTTATAATTAGTATCGAAACATCCGATGTGATAGGGACTTTAAAAGTTTTAGTCCCATCTATACAGCGTCTTAGGCTTCTTTCGTTGCATGCTTAGGGAGAAATATTTCCAGTGCACGCGAAACGAAAAAGTCCATTGGTTAATTAAGTATTAACTTATTATAAATTTAAAAAATAGATTTACTTGAGTTTTTTAAACAACTTCTATATAATTTTTTTTAAAAAATATATATCATTTAACATTACGATAAACGTGGAAAGAACGGAGCCTTTATTACACTACCGATGGTTGTGGTCTGTAGCTTCATCATTCAACTTTATTTTTATTTTTATTTTTTTTATCGAACAGTATGTTGGACTAATTTGAGGTCTAGCTGTAGCCTAAGCTGTCCGCATACAGGTACTACTACACAGTCTACACATGGGCTGGACCGTGTAAAAATAATGGAGAAATTAATGGCAAGATGTTCGTGCTGAGTACAACAGTATATACTCCCTCCGTACTAAAATCGTTTAATACAATGTTTAACTCAAATCTTAGAAATATAAATAATAAATAACTCTCAATAACTTTGAAAATTTAAAAATTTAAAAATTATATGAATAGATTTGGCTTGAAAAATACTTTCATAAAAGTATACATATATCATGTTTTAATAATATTTTTATAAAAACAAGAAATTAAAGTTGTATTTTAGAGACTGTGTCGCTGTCCTAAACGACTTTTATGAGTACGGAGAGGAAGGAAAATTCATCACATGTTCACATTCCTAGCTTTAATAATTGATCTACTAATACTACAAGTATTCGGCGTTGTTGCGACAATACTAGATAACCAACATATCCTGCTTATGTTCTACATACACGATACTAATGCCATCAAGTTGGCCAAGAGTGGACGGATTGAACTCCTAACAGATTACAGAAATGGTCCTATGTTGAAGTCCAGAGCAGGAAGGCAGATGCATTATGCGTATTTTCCCTAGAATTATGGACATCCACTGCAAACCTGTCGTTGGTGTAACCTTCAAGCAGAGGGTTAGACACAGTGCAATCATATTACTTTTGCATGCATTGGTTAAAAAGACTAACTTTTAAGGATAAATTTAAACGATTGTTTATCCATTTAATCCTTAAAAAATATCTTTTTAGACAGGGAGTATAGCTGGTGATAGATCAAGGCCTTGTTTGGATCCTCCGAGCTATTAAATAGCCCTACGGAATCTTGCTATTTAGGACTATTAAACGTAGATTACCGACAAAACCGATTCCATAACCCCTAGGCTATTTTGCGAGACGAATCTAATGATATATATTAATCCATGATTAGCAGCTGATTACTGTAGCATCACTGTAGCAAATCATGGATTAACATACCTTGTTAGATTCGTCTCGCAAAATAGCCTAGGGGTAATGGAATGGGTTTTGTCAGTAATCTACGTTTAATACTCCTAAATAGCAAGATTCCAGAGGGCTATTTAATAGCCCTCCGGATCCAAACAGGGCCCAATAATAGGTTTGAAAGAAGTTGAGGTCTAGATAATTAAAGATATCACGCGGAATATTTAGGTTAGAGATCAATGCACGTGGAGGTAAATGTTTTCATATGTATGCAGGGCTAATCCTGAGTTTTCAGGGGCATAATGCAATACTAAATATAGGGGCCCTTGATATACTATCAAAATAGCAATCATACGTCATAGTTATATATACGCTTAAAATTGTATCTTAAAGTAAAAAAAACTTCATATATATTACCTTCAAAAATTCTCCAGATGGCGACATGCCCTGATAATTGAGAAAATAACATTATTAATAGTGGTTTAACTCATATAAATTATAAATCCAAATCTAAAATCTTACCAGTTAGTTAATCACGAGTAGCTGGGTGTGCACAAGAAGTGAGTCAGCGGCACTACAGATTAACGCAACTTCATTGTCCAACTGTCCAAGTTCGACCTCTGAACTCTAAACAACTAACATCAGAAGGAAACCTATTAACCTAGCCAAGGTGCAGATCAGCAGATAGCAACAAATATCATGGCAATTCATCTGGCAAAACACGAACTTGGTGCTGTTGCTAGCTGGCTGCTGCTCATCACCTCCTCTTTCATGCAGATGCAGTACTGTAGATCAAACAAATGATTGATTGGTGAATTGACCGTGTCAGTTCGTCACTTCGTCAGGCATTAGCGTCAAGCCCTCCATCAGGGCAGGTTGCAGTTGCACTCGCGCGGTCGCGCCGCGGCGACCGACGGCAAGGCGCGCGGCGCGGATGTGGCAGCAGACCGCCAGCAGGTGGAATGGAGCGGCTGGAGCGCTGGGTGGGGAACGGCCAGACGGGATGACCTGTGGCCCGGTGCTAAGCGTGGAGACGTCACGACGCGCGCGGCGGCAATCTCGCGTTCGTGTACGGCGTACGCGGAGTAGGGAACCATTCAACGATTCTTCGGGCGGCATTGCAAGCTAACATACAGTAACAGGCTGCTGTGCGCTGCGAACCTGCGAGATCTACAATGGCGCCTTGGGGGAGGGAGTTTTTTTGGTTTTTAGATTTTTTTTTAATATTTACAGAAATAATCTATCGACCAAAAAAAATAGCAGAAATAGCCCCTGCCGCTCTAATGGTGGGCGGCAAGCTGACGTAGCAGACGGTGGGTCGACCGCGCCGTCTGCCGCCGTCGGCCAAAATTGCGATTAGGCCCGGCAAGGGGCTAATTGTAATTTTGGCCGCCCATAAAGAGCTTGCGGCCGTACTTTTTCATCTGGGTCCCTTGCCGCCCCAATAAAGGGCGGCAAGGGACCCAAATGAAAAAAGTACGGCCAAAAGATTTTTCTATGTTATGTTAATAATAAATAAAGAAGTATTTATTGGTAAAACTTGTTAATATTGTTATAAAAATGTATTGAAGTTGGTTGTTGCGCAATTTCATATGTTAAGTGAGGTATTATTTTGTACCTTATTCGACGTATTAGTACTCGGATAATTTATATAGGCCTATCGCAGTCTGGGTCGTAGAAACATTATATGGACTTAAACAAGGAGAATTATGTAACATGAAGAAATAGTAGTACAATTTGAACATGATACAACTATTTGCATTGCGGTTACATAGATGATATTAGATTCGAACTAGGAGGGAGGTAGTGCAATAGTTGAACACAACGACGATGTAGTAATGGGACAAGGAAGCATGACAGTAGAAATTTCAATATGCCAAGTTGTCCGATAATAGCTAACCCCTACGTGAGGATCCCTCTCCTCTCTCAAACCGCGCTTTAGTAACC
The DNA here is from genome assembly GCF_034140825.1 of Oryza sativa Japonica Group. Taxonomy (NCBI): domain Eukaryota; kingdom Viridiplantae; phylum Streptophyta; class Magnoliopsida; order Poales; family Poaceae; genus Oryza; species Oryza sativa. Next base: position 26,237,299 of record NC_089038.1, read on the forward strand.
CTGTATTGCTCTGGTAGTTCAAGCTGCACAACACGGCTAGGTGGAGTTAGAACCCTTCTGGTGTCTATCCATTCTCTGTATTGACATCTCCTTGGTGGTTCCTGGGAGGAAAGAATAGATGTAAAGCAAGCAAAGTTAGTAAATGTTGTGAGAAAATAAGGATTCATGTAATCAAAATATTCTTACCATGAAATCGTCGTCAAGAATATTTGGATAAACAAAGAACCTTCGACCCAATGTTGTAGGATTTATGGAACGAAGAACCTGACAACGATCACCACACCTGCATCTTGGACGGGCTTCCCATAGAGGGAGTGCCGTAGTTAGCACCCGCCAGTCGCTCTGTTCACGACATTGTCGTTCATAAGCCGCTTTTCTCTGTAAGTATTGCTCAGTACTTTCGGATGCGAAATACCAGCGACCTTGTAAACAAGTGGTTAGGTCGAGAACGGGATTTTCTGTATCGACCCACTCGATGTATGCGCAAGCCGTAGTGCGGGTCTGCCGAATAGAGTAGTGTTACGAAGAATAAAGCGATTGCCCATACGGAATGAATAAGCATATGCATATAATAAAATACCTCACGGTCATAGTTAGGGCACCTAAAAAAGCGCCTTTCTCGAATATTAGGATTCCTCGAAGCCATTAGTTGGCATCGATCACCGCATAGGCAGAGAGGACGCTGGCACCAAGGTGGTAGTAGGTATACACAAGGATCGCTACGCCAGTTTGGATTCTCAACACCCCGGCGTCTAGCCATTGATGAAAGCCGGTCGGATTTGTAATGAAGCAAGTGGGGAAGAGAGTACTAAATGTGACTGAGTTCTGAAAGATTGTGAGGCCTCACTCGTTAAGGCGACTTATATAGGCGCAAAAAATCGAGTGATACCCCTGACATGTGAACGTGGTGGGGTATGGTAGGTACGCCTGATTGGCGCCGAAAGATACATGCATGATCGGCGCCGAAAGTTACATTGGTCGTATGCGCCAAATGGCGGGCAAATACTCGTATCACACGCGAATAAAGGAGGCTGCATTGGTGCGGCAGAAAGTAGTCGTGCATGCGCCGAAAGGTATCGTGCATGCGCCGAAAGGTATCGTGCACATATAACAACAACGTAGTCATTACACAAGCATACAGTACTGGAAAGTGAAGCAAGTAAACAAAGAGAAGACTGCTCTACTGGCCCTGCCCCGCGCCGCGACCACGCTTGGTCCTCCGGGCCTGTGCTCGCACGTGGTCCTGGGAGTAGGTGAAACGATCCGGTGGCACAGCACGGGTAGCACGAGTGTCCCGCGGAGGAGTGGCCTCCGCCTGGTCCTGCGTCTGCACCGGCGGTGCGCCTCCCAGCTGTGAGGGGCCGATGACGTCCTCTGTCAAGCCTGAAGCGAAGTCGAAGTCAGTGATGTCGAAGAGCAAGGTGGAAGGCAGCAAGCGGTCCGACGAGGTCCCAGCATGGTCCAGTGGTGGACCCTGACTCGACGTGCCGGCTGCCTGTGACGAAGTCCCGGTGTACTGCCAGAACTGCGCTGAGTATGAGGTTGACACAGCTGCCTGAGACGCTGACCCTGCAGCCTGGGAGAAGTGGGCGGCCTGCGTCATAGCGAACTGGGCGAAACCTACACATCGACAACGGGACCCTTGTAAGCTAAGACATAAAATGTATGTAAATTGATTGTCGAAGTAATGTTGTTTTTTTAAGTACCTGTGGGGGGCACAACAGAAGGCCTAGCCGAGGAAGGCGGGGTGCTGAACGGTGCATGAAACCCTGAAGCAATCGGCAAGTGAAACGGCTCACTTATATGTGTGAGGCATGTACAGAAATAGTAATAAAAATACTTACCTCCGTGCGGAGGGGGAGTCGGCCTAGGAACGTGCGTAGCTGGATGGGGACCAGTCGGTACGGGTGGCCGCTGTACAGCTGCGTCTGCCCGAGCAACGTCGTCTGCACGACAGGTGAGCACTCGGAGAATCGAGCGCATCGACTCCACCATCCGCGTGTACGTCGTCAGGTGCTCCTCTACGGGTACCAGAATCGCCGCGCCTAAACGTTGGATCGTCGTTGAACCGTCAACGATCCGGTTGATGTCGTCGACCTGCATGGTTAATTTGTTCGTAAATATTCGTAAAATTTGACGAAGAGAAAGACATGAAAACATAAATGAATAGTGCGATGCAGGGTACTCACAGCACGAGCGAAGTCCTGGTCGCGGTGCTTGGCATAGAGGTCTCTAGTGCTCGCAACGTGGGGCTGCTGCTCCAAGGGAGAGAAGGTGACCCTAGTACGGGTGCGTGGCTGGTACCAGCGTAGGTAGGCCTGGTACGACTCCTCAGTGTGTGGCTCTCCCTCGTGGTCCACGACCTCCTCGGTTGCGAGCAACCAGTCCTCAACAAAAGTCGCCAACTTGGCGGGCCAGTCGCCAGCTGACTGCTGACCCTTGCGCGAGTACCTGCGAATTAATGTGTAATATTAGTGTGAAACGATAGATGTTACAAATTATTGTGAACAGGCAGATTTTAATGCAACAACGGAAAGCGTAGTGCAAGATCTTACCGGTGAACAGCAGCTGGGACGGTGGTCGGAAACGGTACTGGAAAGGGCTGAGGGAAGCCGAACTGCCGCATTACGCAGAAAGGGGCGTGAGGCTCAACGCAGATGTCGAAGACCATCGGAACCGTAGTCATCCAGTACGCCTGGTCCCTGGTGCAGAGTGTGGACAGACCCAACGGCGCACGAGCCTGGGTAGCCGCGGCACTGTAGGGCTCCCACACGATGTCAGTCGGCAGAAGGCGGTCGAACTCCATAACAAACTCAGGATACGACCGCCTAACCTGGACGTGAGCCCATCGGCGCTGCAATACGAGACGATCGATGTGATGTACAATGAACTTAGCAATTAACTTAACAATACGATAAGATCGATGCAACGTACCTGACGACGGCACCACAGAGTACCCATCGTAGGGTAGTCGACCTCTAGTCGCTCCTCGTACAGTGACTCCTCGTACGCGTGCTGGTCCACCTCAGGGCGGCCGATCGCAATCCTCTCAGCTGCCCAGATAGAAAGAAAGAGAGGGCACCCACCAAAGGTCGCGCTGGGATCCGTCTTCGTGCAAGACTCACAAAGTGCATGGTACAGAGCCGCCAATAACGCGGAACCCCAGCTCCACTGAGGCACCTCGCCTACCGCGGCGTCGGCGATGCTCCTGGCGTAGTGCACGAGTCCCTTGTCGACCGCGTGCCCGTGATCGCCACAGAACATCACCCAGCCAAAACGCCAGAGCAAGTACGCCTCCAAACATCGGCTGTAGGAGTACTCGTCGGCCTCCGCCTGTAGCTGCTCAACCTGCAAGCCGTCGATAAAATGTTAGGCACATGAACTGCGGACTAAATATGTAATACGATTGTCATTTCGGTACAAAAACACTCACGGTGAACTGAAGTAGCCACCTCTTCGTAGGTCCGATGTTGCGGTGGTGTGCCAACGGCTCGAGCGGGAGGTGCGGTGCGCGCTGTACTAGTGCGAAACGTGCCGTCAGATCGTCCTGCCAGTCCACAGCCGTGGTCACTGGCCCAACAGCGTCTCCCGCGAGCGGTAGCCCCAACAAGTACGATACGTCCTGTAGGGTAGGGGCTACCTCACCGCACGGCAAGTGAAAAGTGTGCGTCTCTGGCCTCCATCGATCGACCAAAGCTGCTAGGAGGGACCTGTCCACAGTCCATCGTCTGGCCGGGTCCGCGTCGCCGGCCGCAGCCTCCACCAGCCGACACATCGGTAGGAGGCCGGCCTCACGTAGCCTGCAATAACAAATTAATATGTCATTATAAAAAATATTACAGTGCAACTAACTTATAGTAAAACATTGTTCATACCTCTCGACAAAGGAGTCGTGAACCGTGAGTAGCTCACCGCACGTCCGTGCCCGGAACGTCCCAAGCTGAGCCCCCTGCACCGCAGTAAGGTAAGACCGGTGTCGGTGATCTATCGCCGGGTCCAACAACAACTGAGGTGTATCCTGACGTGCCATCTCTGAAAAATATAGTGTTTCGTGTTAGAACAATTCAAAAAATAGTAATGTAAAACAAAAGATAACTTGCAAAATTATAAAATAGTAATAAAATCATGAGATTAATTATGTACAACAAGAGTACAGGCTATTTAAATATAGCAAACGTTACTAATGGTACATAACGATGACGTGCAATTTAACATATATGTAGAGTTCAATAATATAACATAACATTACGTGTCGAAGTCCGACATACATCAGCATACCTAAAGACGTTAGGCGCCTTAGTCCGACGTTACATCACGAGACCTAAAGACATGACATGCCGAAGTCTGACATTACACGACGAAACATAAACACATCGATAAGTTCGAAACGAATTACAAGCAAATCCACATGCCGACATAGAACATAAGAACTACACCACGTAGCCAAACGTGGCACGACGACGCCTAGGACGTGGTCGAGTGGAGGTAGTGCCTTCACCCGTAGGGCGAGCTCCATCTGCTGCTGATCCTGATAGTCCTGCCTCCGCCGCACTTGGTTTCTCCTTGTCTTTAGGACAATGCTTGTAGGTGTGCCCATGTTCATCGCATTTGCTACAACGCTTCACCATGCCAGCCTCCGACTCGTCCATATCGTTGCGGATGCGACGAGTCCTCCTCCTTCCAGCCTTGCCTCGGAGCTTCGATGGGTCAGGAATATTGAGTACTTCATCGTTAGTCTCTGTGAACTCCCCAGCTATGCCGAACCCATAAATCTCGCCGCTCCATGTATGATATATTGCTTGCTTACTGAAGTACTGTGACACATATACTGCATCTGGTATGCCACACTCCGCTGCGGCAGCAATGACATGGGTGCATGGCCTGTGGAGCAGCTTCGGCTTTGCACAAGAGCAATGACATGTGCCGTCGGCTTTGAGAACACACTCCTGCTTCACTCTCTTGCGGTAGATACCCCTGCCTGCCTTATCTTGACATAGTATCTCAAACCTGTGCTGTTGGGTACCTTGCACTAGAGCTCGATGTTTCATGGCCTTTTTACGCAACTCCTCTAGCTTTTTCTGCATGAAAGCTCCAAACAAAATGCTGTTGTTCGGCATAGAGGGAAGAACTGCCTGGAACCGATCCCTAAAATACCTGCATGTCCCATGTAAAATGAACTCCACTATGCCAACTAGTGGCAGTCCACGGACACCGCGCATCACCCAGTTGTAAACTTCTGCCAAATTTGTTGTCATTATTCCATATCTAACACCACCTGTGTCATACGCCTTGGCCCATTTCTCTTTTGGTTCATGCAGAATCCACTGAGAAAATTTCTGAATCTCCAATCCAGTTCTTCTAACCAATGTTGGACTATCCGTTGGGAGAGGTCCAAGAGCTTGAGGAGGGTCAGCAACGGCGGTCGATGGAGCCGCTGCACGCTGATCACTGCATTTGGCTGTCAACTCATCTAATCTCTTCCAAAGCTCATTGAATTTTTTCTCCTGGTTCTGATTGCACAGCCTCTTGAACATGTTCATGAGCTCCTTGTTCTTGAATTGCTTGAAGAAATTAGCTCCCATATGACGCATGCACCACCTACTCTGTACATCTTCCCAAACACCGGGGTATCCTCGTTCCATACTCCCAAACTGCAACTCTTCTATCGCTCGCAGAATGCCAGCGTGCCTATCATGTATCAGGCACACATTTGGCCTCATACCAACAACTTTTGTTTTAACCAATTTCAGGAACCAGTACCAGCTGTCGGTATTCTCACTCTCAACAAAAGCAAATGCCAAGGGCAATACCTGATTGTTCCCATCTACCCCTATTGCTGTTATATCTGGCCCCGATACTTTCCTGTCAAGAATGTCCCATCAATGCAGAGAACAGGACGACAGTTCACGAATGCCATCTTGCATGCATGTAGAGCTAAGAACGCCCTTTGTAGCACACTCTTGCTAGGATGTTCAATTGAGGGGAATTTCTTCACTTCGTAAGAGCTCCCAGGGTTTCTTTCCTCGATAACACCAAGCAGGCGTGGCAAATTGTCATACGAGGCTTCGTAAGTTCCAAATCTCATCTCTATTATTTTCTGTTTGGCCCTCCAGGCCTTGGCATAGCTAATAGTATACTTGTATGTCTCTTCGATGTGTCGGATTATTGACCTTGGTTCATATGTGAGATTATCGATGACATGCGCATACATCTCAGATGCAACAAATGCACAAGTAATGTTCCTGTGGTATTTTTGAACACCAGGTAGAAAACATGTATGCTTGGTAACGACTGACACTGTCCAATAATCCTTCCATTTCCCCTTATACGCGTGCACTCTCCAGGGACAACCATCTTTTTCCTTAACACACCGAACTTCATATTGCGACCGGTTCGACTTGGCAACCCAAAACTCTCTATGAAGTGACACTGCAGAATGTTTTACCGCCTCCTTCATATCTTCTGCTCTACTATAAATCGCTCCCTGAATAACCTCATTTTCTTTGTACTCCCATCTCACACTATCCTCTTCAGAGACGATCAGCCCAGAAAAATCCTCACTAGCCCATTCTGCTGGATTAATATCCGTCTCATCATCTGACGAATCACCTTCCTCTACACGCTCGTTGTCAGAATCCCCCTTCTCCATTTCATCCACAATGGCACCGACAGTCTCCCCCTCGTCGGCCACTCCACCTGGTTGAATGCCCACTGGAGCTACTACGCCCCCGTCCTCTCGTGCGTTGACCTCCTCCACAGAAGTCACGTTTACTTCAGCACTTGGTCCCTCGCCATCATCCATGTTCATCTGCACACCTGGATCCTTCGGGTGAACAAACGGAACCAAAGATAGAGGCCACCCGCGTTGCAATGCATTTTCCAAATACCATCTCCACACTCGAGAGTTTTGAACTGGCATTAGTTCCCAATAAAAACCCTCAGTTGCCCGACTTACTATAACATTGATTGTTATGTCACTTGTCTGTGGATCAACTCTCAAGCCCCTCATTAACTATCCTTTTATAGAAGGTACACTCCTCTCAGCCGGTCTATCAATTCCCCTTTCTGATACAATAAAATCTGACAGATCTACCCCAGTTGGCCCGTAACGGACGTTTCCTGGTCCATGGTAAACTTGGAATATTTGTTTGTTCGACATATCTGTCAACGAAATAACTAGATCATATTACTCTTTCATGCAATAAACATCTACAACGTAATATATTCTTGTGTAAGCCAATGCAACGGTAATGTATTGATTCCAAACTAGCAGATCTACGTAGTTACCGATATCTACAATACGCACTTCTAGATTAGTACAACTAAAACCCTAAAAATATAATGCATTTATTCAAACAAATTTTTAAAGAATACACACTATTTAACTCAATAGTCACATATAGGATCTATAAATATTACCTGAAATCGGCGTCTGAATCCGGCAGGGCTTCGCCCCTTCTTCTCTTCTCCTCCCCTCTCTTCTTTTTTTTTCACTAGAATTGAGGAGAGAAGAATGAGGGCTGGGGGCTGGGCAGCAGGCCTTTGAGGCGGGGCCTGCCGCCCGGCTAGAGGGCGGCAAGGGGCCACCTGCAAAATAGCCGGCCCCGACTGGCTTTTTTGCATTCGGGCCCCTTGCCGCCCCACCAGAGGGCGGCAAGGGTTTTCCTGAAAAAAACCCTCCCTCCGTCACCGCCCGTTCCTCCCCCGTTTGCCACGTCAGCTTGCCGCCCCAGAGGTGGGCGGCAGGGTCTATTTTTGTAATTTTTTTGGCCGATAGATTATTTCTGTAAATATTTTTTAAAAAAAATCTAAAACCGAAAATAAGTTGGGGGAGGTGGGGGGCCCTACGATTTGGGGCCCAAGCGGTGCGGCCGCTCGCCTCCCGTATGGCCCAACCTGTTTGTGCGTATGGAGAGCATTTGTACTGGAGTCCAACTTGTATGGGGATATTGCTTTTCTAGTTTGATAAGTTTCCTACTGTGATTAGAAGTCCTTGTTTTAATTGGATTCATAGCTATCGGCAGCTATATTATAGATATAAATAGAAGAGTGTTGAGCCTAGAAAAAAATGACTGTTTTGGAGAGAAAAGTTAGAGTTATTTCAAGACTTCAATTCTAATTCGTGAGTTGAGAGAAAAGTACTTTAAGATGCACTTTGTAAACACATTAATATAATAAAGTTGATCTACTTTTAAGAATCTAGTCTATACATACTTTTTTTTTCTAGATCCGACGATTCTGGTATATGATCCTACGCTATTAGCCTACCTGATCTTTTTTGCGGCAAGCTTTTAATTCTGCAGGGCTTCAGAAGTCCGATCTGCAATATATCTCGTCTCTCGACCATCAGGCATCTCATGGAGAACAAACACCAAGACACCTGGGACGCGGATGTCCTTCGTTCGGGAATAATTGGATGGCGTATGAAAAATTCTTCCTTGTTCGAATTTGCTTGTTTGTTAGCAAGATTTTTAGAGAGAATTTTTAATTCTAATAATTACTTTGTCCCATCTGTCTCTTGTCTCTCGCTAAGCAGTTGTTGGTGTTATGATGTTAGCCTCTCCCATGTGTGTTCTCTTCTCGGGTAATCCTGCATATGACCACTACTCCATGAAGCTCGCTAGCATCGATGGCTTTGATGGCAAGATGGCGGCGTTCAACTTGACTCTGTTGGTAGGGAGCAGGCGCTGGTTTGTGAAGAACTGCTTCAGCCACGGCCAGGTGACCGTGTCATACGCCGGCGTCCCGATGGGCGAAGGGCGCGTCCGCGGCGGCGGCTTCTGCGCAGAGCCGAGGAGCGAGGAGGAGGCGGAGGTGAGCGCGGTGGCGCGCGGGCGGCAAGGCGGGCACCGTGCCGCTGCCCGACAACCTGAGGAGGCGCATGGAGGCCGAGCTGCGGTGGGGGGCCGCGGAGTTCGACGTCGAAGCCAGGCTGTTCCGCAACGGCGGCGACACGCGCGGCTCCGTCATGCTCTTGTGCAAGGTTGGATTGTTGCACGCGCCGCCGCGGTCTTCGCAATGTCAGGCCTTCACTAATTTCGTTTTCGAGGTATAGAAACAATAAATTTCACAAAACCTCCAGAGTAAGGGCACCAGTAATGTAAAACCCATAGATTATGATTTGTCTAGTAAAACCTAAGTTGTGGGAAGCAAAACCCCGGTTTAATTTAAGCTCTTCTATCATTTACTAGATGATATGCCCATGCGTTGCAACGGGTAAAAACATTTTTAAATCGCATATGGCCAAAGCTCTTTTTTTTTTCATTCATTTTCAGTCCAAGCCTATGCCCGCTATCTCTCTCTGCTCGGCCTGCCTCTATTTGACCTAGTCCACAATGAAGTTGTAGTCCTAGCTTACATAGCCATCTGTCGTCTTCAACAACGGGTAAAAATATTTTTGGATCGCTATACATTATACTCTTTGGTTTTGGGCTAAAATCTTATTCCTTCTTTCCTTTTCAATCCCACAACCCGTTATCTCTCTCTGCTTGGTCTGCCTCTCTTTTACCTAGCTCACGAGTGGAGCTGTAGGCCTAGCCGAGAATGTCGTCTTCAAACTCTGGAAGAGCGTCCGTATCATGCTAGAACTTATCCTCCCCATCAAATCGGATTGATCTCTCAAAATTGGTCGAGGGCTTTTGATACACTCGATCTACTCTTTTCGTTTTTATCAAAATATGAGTAAATCCATAAAACTTAGGATTAAAAACGGTGACTTTGGAGATTAGATCCGCTAAATTAAAACGGAATTAAAAGGAAAAATACGGAAAAAAAGAGACGGACGAAAAAATACCGGAAACCTTACGTATTTTTTAATTAGATATAGATTTGGCTAATGAATTTATGCACAACAAGAAGTAATAATTGTAATAAAATGATATGATATAGTTTTAGGTGAACATTTACCATGTTTATATCAACTTTTGTTATTGGTATTATGAATTTCGTGCGTGTATATAGTCGACTATTGTATTACTATTAGTGGAGATTACATCGAATTATTAAGGGCCTGTTTAGATTGTAGCCAAAATTTTGGCAAGATTTCTTATGTATTTACTAAATTTGGCAACAAACTAAACGTAGACATTTTTTTTACAACTTTGCTAAAAAATAGTATGCTTGAAAATGGTATCAAAGTGAACATGCCCTAAGAATTGTGCAGCGCGAAGCTGACAAATAGCTAGTATAGATGGAAGGGATATAGTTTTAGAGCCTAATCTATACTCCTTTAAAAGAAGGCAATGACCATCAACTCTCTTGTAATTTTTGGAGACCCTGTTCGGTCGCTCACTTGGTGTGCCCTTATGGACGGACCTGGCTCCAGGGGTCTTCAAGGTTGGTGAAGACGATGCTAAAGGAGAGTTTCTGAAGCTAACGATTGTGATAGCAAGGTGAGGCTGAGCTCTAGTGGAGAGGTAACGGTGAATGGAGAAGCTTCGAGCAGTGGAGAGAGGAAGAAGGTGAGGGGTGTAGGCCAGGCAATTGTCTTCAATGGGCTCAATCACAACTCCTTGGAGGCGTGTGAGGAGGCCAAGATTGTGGTGGCAGAGATCGAAGGGCTATGTGTACCTGAGCTGGCAGCATCGTCCATGGTCCACCCTAGCTTTGCACCGATATGCTTCATCCTTAACTTCATGGCCACAATCATCGCCAACGAATCCGGGCGTGCTCCGCCGCATCCACCCTTTCTTCTCTTTCTCCAAAGCCATAAATTGTTGTCGTACTTCGCCACTCATAAAGTAGAGCTTGTCACCACCCACTGCGCTAACTGCCACTATTGCTGACCTTTAGAGATCGAACCATGCCACAACCTTCGCCGGAGACCGCGCCAACAACCTATGAGCTTTAAGCCGCCACTTCTCCCTCTCGGTTTATGTAAGTCATCACCGAGCATCACCCATGTTCCACGCAATGGCCCCACCAAGATGCTAATCAGTGTGCCTTTGCATCATTTGGCTGCGCCGTTGTCCGTCGTCACCACTGCTCACCATCAGAGCCAATCAACCAATCTTACTCTCCGATCTCCGTGTTTGTTTGGAAACATAATAGAGAGGGAAAAAAAGGACGATGAAAATATTGAACAATATGTGGGGGCAATGTATTTTTTTTATTGTAATGATATGTAAACATCACGTAGATGTTACGTCGTATGAAGACCTATCTACGTGCCACATAGGCGCTGTATAGGATGGAACCACCGTCGAAGCCACTCGAAAAAGCAAAGCGAACCAATTTTGATAGGGGAGAAAATCCTCCCATCTGATTTTGCTTCTAAGAGACGAAAATTGGGGATATATATACTTGAGGAAGGCGAAAATGAACTTTTTCTTAAATACTACTCCCTCCGTTTCACAATGTAAGTCAATCTAGCATATATATCTAAATACATCAATATGAATGTGAGAAATGCTAGAATGACTTACATTGTGAAACGGAGGAAGTAGTGTTCTTGCATGTACGTTACAACCGGATTAGAATTATAGGGTTTAGTTTTTTTTTCTCCTACGTACCTGCTCTTTTTTGGTTGATTTTTGCATGGAGATACCAAGTTTTGGGTAGGGTGATTTTTTTAGACGTTTTTTATGTGAGGGGACTACGATGGTGAAAAAGGAAGAGGCCACGATTCCGCTTTTTGAAGGCAGTAAAGATTATAGCGTGCACTACTTGGACTGCTAGCTCAGGGTGACGTTCGACCCATGATAATCGTTGGGCCTCTATCAAGATCGACTTCCTGTGGCAGATGGCTCAAATGGCCATATAGTGATTAAGACCAATTTAAAGATCGAATCGACTCAAACAGATCTCCGATTCAAACTCTTACTTTTATTAGGTGCGCTGTTTTCCTCACGCCGCGTTGTAGGCGACGGCCGAATCTCACAGCCTGCACCTAATCAACGTGCGCCACGCCGACTGATCGGCGACCATGGAAGAAAACCTCTTACCCTGCACGAGGGACGACGAGAAGCTTTTGCCACGCCGCCAAAATCCTATGGCCGGTTGCTTGGTCGCCGGCGCCGTCACCGCGATCTTCCTCGTCCTGCCCGTGGTGTTGATCATCCAGCAGTTACTCTTCGCGGACTTCACCCCTCCTCCGAGACCGGAGACATCCGTCGTCGTGGATTCTCCGGCCTCGACGGCGCCGCCGCCCGCGTCCCTAGGGCGTTCAACCTCTCGCTGAGCGTCGACAACCCCCGCGGCAGCACGTTCGACGTGTGCGTGGGCGGCGAAGCGGCCGTCCTCTACGACGGCGTCCCGCTCGCCACCGGCCTCGCGGAGGGTCGCTGCGTGCCGCCCGGCGGCGCTTGGCGCGGGGCCATACACGCGGCGAGCGGGGGCGTCGGTCTCCCTCCGGAGCTGGCCGCGCTCATGGCTACCGAGAAGCGCGACGAGGGCGACGTGAAATTGGAGGTTCGCCTCATCTCTCTCAACTACGGCTGGTACGTGAGGTGCACCCCGAGCCTTGTCGGCGGTGCAGCCTCGCCAATCCCTTGCACTGGACACATACTCAAGGACCAATCTGACGGTATCAGGAGAGTGATCAGGGATTGAATTGAAGAACAACTCACACGGAAGAATCTTCTTTTTCTTAAGATTTCGATAGAGCTTTATGTTGATTCGCCTCGATCTAATCTTCATTAGCTTAGGGTATATATTATGTACAAAGTGATGTGTTGTCTAGCACTCTAGCCTAAGGGGAAACTCTAACCTTAGGGATATACCACAATCACACCTAGAGTTATCAACTCGACAAATTTGTTGATATATGTAAAATAAAGAAGAAAGAAACATCGATGTTAAGCAGGCTCCTAGAGTTATCAACTCATGAGTTATCAACAATGTGCTCCACGAAAATCTCCCTTCTCAAAGGATATCTCTCTTTCTTAGCGAGTTTCTTTTGGTGCGTCCTTGATGCCGTGACCTTTGTGGGGGCACCGTTTTCATAGTCTCGTCTTTCCAATGTTGTCGTAGGCCCGGCGACGATCGGCCATGCATAGAGGGAGTCGTTTTGGTGCTAGGTTCTTCTCTTAGTGGTTTATGCTTGTGTAGTTAGCACATGGTTTTTGGTCGTGCAGTTCCGACCTCGACAGCTTCTATCGTTTTTTTCTTATAACTTTCTGTCTTCCCAGCCAAAAAAAAAATCCCTTCTCCATCTCATCCAGAGTCCACACTGGCGGTGCTCTAGTCTAATCCCCTCCTATTCCCCACTCCCTCGACACCTTCCTTCGCATGTGTTATGGCCCAATCCCCTCCTCTTTCTCCTTTCCTCAACGCCCTCCTTCACCGTTTTTCACACCGACCGTGTGTCACAACCCCACACCATATGTAGTGGAGAAGAGAGGGGCCACAATCATCATCTTCCATGATGGGCGGGACTGTGACGACTCACATAGAGAAAGCGGTATCGGGCCAAAAAGGCAAAAACATGAACCATATCGTCAATTGAATGGTATGACGTTCCCTAGTTGGAGTTGCTCTCAAACTTATAACTCCGTTTTTCCAATGCAAAACACTTGAATCCAAAAGAATGGGAGCAGATTATATGATGGGATTAACCTTGCTCACAACATAAACAAACTATACTAATGCAATTCTAATACCAGGAATACTAGTGGACGATATCACCCTCCTGCGCGCTGCTCGCATCCTCACCCACCGCTGTTGCCAGGAGCTTCGCCTCCCCTCGGTTCGACAAAGGAGCTCGTCGACTCAGCGGCTGATGAGCTTGTCTAAGCTCGGTGGCGAAGGAGCTTGTCCAGGAGGTCCTTGCTCATCAGCCTCGGCGAAGGAGTTCATCCATGAGCTACATCTCGAGGATTAGAGCCTAGAGGAGAGTGGTCACGATGTCTCTATAGATCTGGCAGTACCGAGGATTCTCATCCGTTAGATCTGGCTCAATGGATGGCTCTGATTATAAGTACAGGGAGATACCCACAGTTATGATGGACGGTAAAAAAAAAACTCGCAAAAATAACATGGTTGTTGACTTATAGCTGTCCAACAATGAGAAACACATACTTGAAGTCATTGAATCAAAAGGCATGCGTGCAAATTAAAACATGGACGTGATTACTCGTCGATGATAATCATATACTATAGCACGATCACCCTACAAGGCGAAGGCTGCGACGACGGCGGCGGCTCATCCAGCTTGACCCGACACGACAGCAACCTTTTGTCGTCCTTCATGCTGCGGCGCTCAAGCACGAGATCGACGTCAAGCTCCGCAGCCCGCGACCGCCGCTCCGACGCCATGCGGTGGCGCAGCTCGTCGGAGAGCCCCACCTCGATGCCGACGGCGACCATCCTCACGAGCGCGTCCTCGTGCTTGCCCACGCAGAACCCGGGCACGCGGCCCCAGGCGAGCACCGCGCCGGCGTAGGAGACGGCCACCGTCCCGCGCTCTTGGCAGATCCCTTCCCACGCCGCCGTCAGCCGGCTGGCCGGCCGGTCGCCGGAAGCGAGGAGCGTGAGGTTGAACGCTGGGGAGACGGTGGGCGGCGGGGTCGGGCCGCCGTCGTCGAGTCCGTCGAAGCCCGCAAGATCGATGTCTCTGCATCCTGGTCCGACGTCATGGCAGATTGCTGGGGTGCAAGACACGCAACTATGAAAGACGGATAAATTTGCAGCAGGCGCCGATAGATTACGCACAGAAATTATTGGGTGTAGTAGTACGTACTATGATTTATCGGACGGAGTTTGTTACTACCTTGTTTATGGCTGGTGGACTCCATCTTGGTTTCAGTTTTGTTTATAGCTGATGGACTACATCTTCGATACCCAGTTAAAGTCGGCTAGCTACGTATACGCGACGGCCTAGCCTTTCCCGATTCAATCATAGCATATAGTCAGGCTTATGTTTTTTTATATAAAAACATCACAGTGCTTTAGCATATAGTCAGGCTTACGTTTTTACAGAAATATTACAGTGCATTTTTTTGGGAAATTATGTTGTGGAAACTGGAAAAGGCATTGGAAAAGAGCACAATAACAGTGGCATTGTGGTAAACGCTTAGGATGAATTTTCGTAATGATGGGGAATTGGAACATCTAACACCATGGTCAGCCACGACGAAAGAATTCACACAACATATGGCATACTATCTTAGATTCTGAATAGAATTTGTGGCACAAGGTCTAAACACAGGAGTTCAAAACTTAAATTTTTCATGAGATCCCAATAACAGTGGCTGGCACAATGTTTCATATTTAGGGACATCAAACATCATTGATCAAAATCTCAACTGATCACCACCAAAATGATCTACGCAGCAGCCTCCTTCTTAAGCTTAGCAAGCTCCTGTCTGATAGCGCCGCCACGCTGTTCATATGCCAATCAGAGTATTAGAGGGTGTATGAACAAAACCTTCAATAAAGGTACTATTCGAGAGTGTAGAGCGGAGTATCACCTTGATCTTCGCCAACATAACCTTGAACCTGTCAAAGTCGTTGAGGGATGCTCTCCTCTTCTGGACAATCAGTTTCTTACCCCATGAGCTGTTCTCCCACTTGTTCTTCACATCTGTAATCAGGATGGCATTCAATTAAAACTGCACTTAACAGTGGAAAAAAAGTTCATAGCCGAAGAATGGTTCATCACCAGCTTCCTCCATTGCCTTAATCAAGGTGGTCTTCTTAGGGACACGCTTGATGTCAATCTTAATGTCAGTCAGAGAAAGCCGCTTGAAGTTTATCTGGCAGCGGACCATATCAGGGGCATCCACAAGTGCCTGAAATCACAAAAAGCAAAGGCATATAGCACTTAAAATCTCAAAACATAAAGTAATAAATTTATAATGAGCAAGTCTAGAGATGAAGTGGAAACAGCTAGAATCAATGGAAAACTCATACTGTGGCATTGATTTAATTACTCATACTATGAGGTAACAAAGTTTATGTTGATACCACATAGAGAGGTCATATTGAGAAGTGACTAATAGTAGTTTCTGTGGGGACAGATAGTGGGCATATTAATTAAACATAATCAATCCATATTTTTATAGACCAATTTGTATACAGAATAAATTATAATCCAAATACGCAGCATAAAACTTCACAACGGAACATAAAAGCATCATCCTTACTAAAGGAAATCTTGCCAAGGGCAAGAACTAAAAAATTGCCATGTGAACTGATTTGAAATAATCTACCAATACCATGTATCATCACCAAATTAACATCAGAAAATCATTACAAACCACAATAAAACATTCCAGAAACCTTTGTGAGCTAAATTTCACAACATAAATCAAGCTGGAGCAAAAAGATATTGACACATGAGCTACTGTTTTAGTAGAACTGGTGGAAGGAAAACAATCCAAGCACACTTTTTCCATTCACAAGGTTCCGATTGTCGCTCAATAAAAAGGTCATCGTAGATGTTACTAGGAGGCAGTGCCCAAGGAAAAGAAGGGGATTTATGATCAAGCCTAACACCAAATTGCTAAAAAGATCCAAGCACGGCTAAAAAGAGCTAGCACATTGGGATATCCAATGCAAAACTGCCATTGGGATAGCCAATGCATGAGCTAGCACGGCTTCACGGTATCCTATATTACCAATCATTTCAACACACAATGCTAACCACCGAATGTAATAAGGAGCTAAAAGCATAAGGCTCGATCACTTAACAGATAAATCCTAAGTCCAGGCAAAGATTGCGCTCGAAACTATGCAGCCCAAGAGTAACTCAGGAACTGAACTCATATCCACACATCAGCACAGGCGTATCAGCAACAACCAGGGTGAGGGAGACAGATCTAACTCACCCTGTTCTGGTCGACGACATCGACAATGACGACGAGGCGGCCGTAGTCCTTGCCGTAGTTCACCAGGGCCACCCGCCCGATCTCCACGAACCTCTTGAACGGCTGCACAGCACAAGCACAGTAACAACGCGCGCATCAGCACATACCGACGAGACGACGGGCAAGATTTCGCGACAGCTCCCTACCATTTCCGCGGGGAGGAGGCGGCTGATGCTGCGGCGGCGGCGACGAAGCGGCGGCGAGACGAGGGGAGGGGAGGCGCGCAGTGCGGCTAGAGGAGAGGAGGGTTCAGATGTGGTGGGTCTATATAGCGGAGGGGGCGGATCTGCGTGAGCCGGTGGATCTCGTGGCGAGGGATTCCTGTCCGTCCGATTTAGGTTAGAGCTGTTGCGGAGGTTTTGTAGGGGTGGTGGACTGGGCCACGGCCCATGGGAGGGCTGAGTGGAGATTTTGGGCTTCTTTTGGACTCTCCATGCTGATTTCTGTTGGGCCTAAAGGTTGAAATGCTGAACCGGCCCGCAAGTACAGTGGAACAGAGTTGAAACAAGCAGAGTTTATTCGGATTCAGAGTTCAGAGTTCAGACTCAAAACTCAATCTTTCAGATCATCATTGAGCTCATGACCTCATGTTGCGTGCGAGGAACAGAGGAGACACCACCTTGCGGCATCTCTCTGGGGAACCTCCTCAAATTGGCTAGAGAACCGAGCCGATCGCGACGAGCGCTTTACACCTCGTCGCATCCCGCCCAAATTTGGCAGCTCTTCATCTCACCACAAATCCTCTGAAATCTTGTTGCTAAAACGTAGTACTCTGTAAATAGATAATACTGACTTTTGATGCAATCCAGGTGAGTGGTAATTGCATCCCTTCTGCTCTGGCGCTTCTCGAGCACCAGGTTTGCAGGGAAATATATATGGGCACACTTGCATCGCCTTTACTACGTCCATTAACACTTTCCAATTTGTTTAATTACCTGCTAACTTTGCTGCATCCCTCTCGATGGATATAAATACGCCTCTAGCTCTAACTTTTTCCAAGCCACCAAGAGAGAAAGGTACCGGCTTGATTGGCAGGTGTTGAGGCGATTCTTCTTCTTTGCTCAAGGAGAGATGGAGGTCGAGAAGAAGGCGACGACCGTGGAGGAGGTGAGAGGGGTGGAGGAGGAGACGAAGAAGGAGGAGGCGGCGGCTTCTGACGTGAGCCTGAAGGAGCTGTCCAAGAAGCTCGATGACTTCGCCAAGGAGAGGGACTGGGAGATGTACCATGCCCCGAGGAACCTTCTGCTTGCCATGGTTTGCTCTCGATCTTCTTGTTTGCTTTTCTTTTTTGAAACTTTTTTGTTTGCTATCACTGGAATTGCTAAGCTTTTTCCTCTGTTTTTCCTTCATTAGTTGCAGTCTTGAAAATCACACGGATCTAAAGAATTGCTAGTGTTTGTGGAAGTTGCACCCGCCCCATAACCAAAAGAAAATGGGTACTAGTAGTAGGAAGCAATAGGAAGATGAGTGATTAGTCATTAAGATTAGTATTATTTTGATTTGAAGCGTTTCATGAACAAGGGAGATTAATTGTGTTTCGTGTATAGTAACTGCGGAAAATTTTAGATGTCACACGATAATTTCATTGCCTTCCTGCACCCCCTAATTTCCTTACGATTATTTTGCTTTATGACTCAAGTGTGCACTATAATAGTATCAGGTCTCAGACAGTACCCCGCTGCTACTGCAGTTAGATACTTGATTAGTGCTGCAAGTCGCACTGTACTCGCTAGTCAGTATTCAGCATCTTTGGAACAATGCATGCACATGAACAACGTAGTGAACTAGATTGTATTCCTTTTGAATAGAATATTATAGCCTGTGGTAGACTATTTTAAAATTGATTCATTCTAAAACCATCATCGATTTGTTATCCCAGAGTATCATTGCATTGATTATTTTGTGTAGATTAGATTATCATAATAGAATGTGTTCTCTGTTTGAGTATTGACCAACCGTTCAAGATGATTGTTCTCTCCCATTAGCTGTTTGTTCAAAGTTGTGTTACTTAAGATTCTTGAGATCTATCAAAATTATTCCTTCCAGACAGCTAACTGTTTGTGGACGGCTCATCTTGTCCCTTCGAATCGACCCTCAATTTTTTACCCACAAATTTGACATATCACCATCTACCACACATATGTAACAAAGTCATGAAAAACCATCTAAAAATCACTGGTTTTGTTCCTTTTGAATTGCAAACCTCATACGTTCCCAAGGGCAAGAACTACTTTTAGTGGTCACTCTTAAGTTCGCCTATGTTCCTACCTGAAATTTATCTGTACTTTGATCTTGCATCTCATACTGTTTGCCTGAAAGATGATGTTGTTTGCTAATGGAACAAGAAATGACAAATATCTAAAGCTGCTCATAACCCATGGACGGGGTGCTGCTTTCATGCCACGTGTTTAACCTACCCCCTTGTGGAACAGATTTCCTATGTCCTTGTCAGAACGACTCAAAATGCTGGAGTCTGACGTGTCAATGCCGGTCCAGCCTGCCTAGTGAGTAGTGAATGATCACCATCGACTCTGACTGAATTTTCTGAAGCAGCACTGCCATTCACCCGTCATCTTTTCGAGCCTGTCCTTTTCCGAAAAGAAACATGTCCCTGAAGAAGTCTGATTAAGCATGCAATTTACTACTACTTCGCATCGACATACCAGCAATGAGATGCCCTCCACTGCTCGTACTGGATTCTAAAAGGAGAAGAAATGCTTAGGCAGACGTCGTGATCGGTGATGTTTGATAGCCTAACATTCCGTTCCAGATTCCATGTAAAAGGCATGTGAACGATTTTCTTTGGCTGAAAAATGCATTCGGCGTTGCGCCGTTTTGTCATCTGAAGAGAGAAAAGGAAAAAAAAAAGATGCAGACATGAGACATGAAGAGCCTTTTCTCTTCATGTCATGCTCTGATTTCGTCTGACAGTATCGTTTGTTGACAGATCGCTGAGGTCGGGGAGCTGTCGGAGCTGTTCATGTGGAAAGGGGAGGTGGCCAAGGGCCTGCCCGGGTGGAAGGAGTCGGAGAAGGAGCACCTCGGCGAGGAGCTCTCCGACGTGCTGCTCTACCTGATCCGGCTCTCCGACATGTGCGGCGTCGACCTCGGCGACGCCGCCACCAGGAAGATCGTCAAGAACGCCGTCAAGTACCCAGCGCCGTCGAAGAGCACTTGAATGAACTGAATTCTGGTACCTGCATGAACTGATTCTGCAACTCTACGAGTGTTTATCTTCGCGAGAGAAGCTCAGAAGATATGTTTTTGTTGTGTACTGTTTTCTTTTCTTTCTTTCAAAAAAGTGAGGGGTGTGTTGAAAGTATCGGTTCTTGTCTACAGACATTATAGCTTGATATATTCTCTTCTGGTTTTCCTGTTCGTCGCTTTTGGATGTTTTGTAGTTTGGAAAGGGTGGACCTTGATAGTTCTGAATAACCCCATTGGTAGTGTAACTAACCATTTATGAAAGGGATAAGTCCATTTACACCCCTGAACTTATCAGTTTGTCTAAAACACACCCCTTATCTCTACAACCGGACATTTGACCCCCTCCAACTGTTAATACCGTGCAGAAGATCCCCCTGAGCGGTTTTCTGCCTGGTTTTTACACACTATGATGCCACATTGGATGCCAGCTGTATAGATTAGCGGGCCCCACATGTCAGTCCGGTCCTTCTTCTTCCTCCTCCCCTTTCTCCCCCACACACTCTCTCTCTTCCCTCCGGCATGGTTCACTGCGACGGCCCCACCTCGTCCCCGATGAAGCTGCAGATCAGACGCAGTGGTGGCGGCAGTACAGGCGGCCAGGCGGCGTGCTCCGGTGAAGGCGACGTCGTGGGAAACAAGCAGCTCTGAGTGGAGCGAAGACATCGGAGACGCACTCGCGGGGAGGAGCTCGAGCGCCATGACTACCGCGAGGTGGCGCACCCATCCGCCGAGCTTGGCGGAAGCGAGCTCGAGACCTCGTGAGCTCCACTCGGCGAGCAGCCGGCTCGCCTTCATGAGACTACGCGGTCAGCCCGACCGGCGTCCGAGAGCTAGTTCCGCCGTCGCCGGCTGCCTCGCTCCTCCTCTGCGATCTCTGCATCCATTGCTGCAGCCTGCAGACCAGCACATTCTCTGGCTCAGCCGAATACTACTGCTCCGCTGCTCGTGCTGATCCGAGTACTGCTCCTGCTCGTGCTCGTGCTCGTGCTGGTCCACCGTCGCCTCCTCGGAGACGTGGAAGCCGAAAAGCTGAGCCTGGGGCTTGTCATGCTCATGACTACAAAGATGAGTAGCTAGCAGCACACAGTACTAGCTTGCCACTGAATCACTGATGATACTAACTTGCGACAAGAGACAGTTCGAAGTCCAAAAGTCTGATTGCGCTTGTCTGGGCTCCATGTTGCATCACTCGGCGAGCAGTGACCGTGCAACTCGGTGGATTGATCAAGCCACGGGAAGGAGGTTGAGGACGAAGCGAGGAGATAGCGACACGCGCGGTGCACGCTCTTTTTTTTTTTCATGCTGAGCAGTCTACTTTATAAGTGCCACGTTGGTAAAAACTAAAAACTAGGGTATAAACTGCTTGGGGGTGTAAATTGCATGGTATTGAAAGTTTGGGGGTGTCAAATACCCCGTTTTGAAGTTCGGGGTGTATTTTAGACAAAACAAAGGGTTAAGAGGTGTAAATTGGACTTATCCCTTTATGAAAAGATAAGATCTAGCTATAAAAAGAATTGGCCTATTAGCTCAGCTGGTTAGAGCGTCGTACTAATAACGCGAAGGTCGCAGGTTCGAGACCTTCATGGGCCATTATTTGTTTTACTCAATTTTTTTCTCACTTCTTGCGCATAGGTGGAATTGGGCTATCCTATATATTGGTCCAATTGTCTCCATCGAATTGGGCTATCCTGCATCAATAGGGGAAATTGAATTGGGCTATTCTACATCTTGGCCCAACTGTCCCTATCAAATTGGACTATGAAAAAGGTCCATCTACTGTCCCTTGAGTCCTCGACTATGTGCTAAGTTTTATTCATATCCTTCAACAACAAAACTGGGTACAGAGGATCCCATCGTCACTCGCTGCCTCCACTCTCCATCGTCGCTCGCTGGCTCGCTGCCTTTCCTCCCCTTTCTTATTGCTATCTGCAGTCGGTGGCCACGTGAGTTCGTGAGTTCATACAGGGAGAGAAGATAGGAAAGAGAGGAGGGTGGTGACACATGAATCCCAATATATTTGACGTTTACCTCCTGTCCATTGTCCCACAATGCTTGATGTTTTAGCAAGAGCATAAATGTGGGGCTGGTGCAACAGTGTACGATTCAAATTTTACTAACCGGGTTATCATGAACAACTCATCCATGATTCCACCGTGGCAGGAATAGCAGGTGTAACGATGATTACTCATCGTGGTTATTCAAAGTAACTAGTACTCCAGTTAGGGCTATATGGTAATTTTCACCTAACCTTAATTTGGCTTAGCTATGTTAGAACATCCAGTGTACTGGGACGGAAGGAGTACCCATTTACAAGTGAATCTATTTGGCGTTTTTATTTTTCATTTTACTTCTAGTGCCACGTAGGCATCACGGGGGCGAAGACCAATTTAACAAGTCACATAAATATCATGTCAGCTAAAACTACTATCAATACTATCGAGGGAGTAAATTTGTACTAGTTTTAATAATTCGGGATACTCTATAACGGGTTTTACGGTTGATGGATTCGACTGAAACTCAACCGAGAGTGAAGGAACGTAAAGGACCTTTTTTCCTTTGGACTATCTACATCACGCTCATACTGGGAATTGGGCTATCATACATCTTGGCCCAATTACCCCCGGTCGATCTTCTACATATGCAAACAAGGCAACACCCATCATACCCCAAAGGCCGAACTCATTGCCTGGATCGGCCGGGACACCACTGGTCAGCTACGTAATCACCACTGGTCAGCCATTGGGACCACTAGCTAGCGTCGCCTTTCAGCCGCCGCGCGGCGCGCGCAAGGCGCAACCCACCTGGACTCATGGAGCCGCATGCAGGAGACCCGTCGTGCGTATACGTCCTGTGCGATCGAGATCGATCAAAACCGGCCGCTAACCGTAAATTTCCAGATGCATTTGATTAGCCGGGAAGAACGCCCTGGATCGGCAGGACGCACGGACGGACGCTGGCTGCTGGCACGCGCACGCGTTCAGGCGCATAATCCAGCAACCACCGCGCTGTCCGCGCCCAATCACGCGGATCATCGGTCGTCGGTCTCTCTCGGTCTCCGCGCGTACTAATGCGCGGCGCGCGCCGGCCGATCTGTCCGTGCAGGCGTACGTCGATCGAGTCTCTCCAGGCCCAGGGAGGCAGGGACAATCAGAGATCGCTCCGGGCTGGCCACGCATCATTGCGTCGGTGTCTGCAGGAGGGGCGGCAGTTTTCTTCCCAGGGGTACTAGCTACGCAGCTAGCTGAGATAATTACTCTCTCGTCTTCTACTACTCTTTCTACGTGTAGTGCTCCCAAAACGCTACAACTGAAGAACAGCTAGCGATATTCTTGGCAAGATTCATGCATGGGATCGATCGATCGATGCCGTGCACGCCGTTGCGATCGGTCGATCGATCGATCGGATCAATGAACAGGTTGTGGTCGATCATATATATCTATCTCACGCGTACGTTGCCCCCCTGCCCTTAGCACGTACTGGCCTAGACGAAGCTAGCTAGACGTTGCCTTCATGCATCTGTAGATGGATCGAAACCCTGCAGAGGTTCCGTTGCAGCGTGTTCTAGTAGCGTACCAATTGAATAATAATTGGGTGAAAGGTGAAAGATGTCTAGCTAGCTAGCTCTGAGTCCAGCAGTTGAGCCGGAAATCAAAGTTAGGTGCATCTAGTCGATCATAAGATGCAGCTCTATGCATGCATGCATGTGTATGCCTCCATCGATCTGAACCGAAACAAATTAACGATCAGCTATGTCGTCGTTTCCTGCACAGCAGAGGCACGTACGCACCAGCACCACACACAAAGTTGTTATCAAAGATACAAGTACACAACGCGTGAGCCCCAACTTGGCCACGAAAGATACATGGTAGCACACTAGCACGCGTGGATTCATGCATGCAGGGATGGATGCATCCAAATGTTCTACTTTCAGGGACATGTTCATGAAAGTTATCCTACAGTGCCAGTGAAGCTAGGCCTCGATCCGTCCACACTTGCATGGCCATTTTATATTATCTGCTCGAAAACCTGATTTTGGTTGCTTATTGTTCCATTAAACTAGCTAGCTACCTGCATTGGTCCTACAGATTTTTATCGTTTGGGATCGAGATGATGGGCCAGATCGATCCAATTTTCCAACGCAAGTGGGGGCAGCACGAGAGAGATATACCAGATATGTATCCCAACCCGTGAATCAGCCTGCCCCAATATAATTCACGATCTGCAGCTTGCCAAGTTGGAACTTGAGAGTATATCGATCGCCAACTTGTTGGCAGAATCAGAATGCATCAGAAGAAATTCTCCGTGAAGCCCTACACGGAGTAAAATAATACGGTAGCTTGGTATTCTCGTTAATCTTGCGAATTAATTTACACCATTATTGGGGGATCGATACACGCTTGAGTATACATCTCTAACACCATATGCCCTCCGTCGGATCGACGTCGAGCCGTCGCAATAATTGTTTATGCAGCTCAAGCCGGCGATTGGATCGGCCGTGGGGCGAGCTCAGAAGCAATAGATCCTCTCTTCTGATTGTCTCTCTTCCGTCGTGGAATCATCATCTGCTAATTTGTCGCGTAATCCTCCGCTAGACCGTTTTCAGAGGGGGCTTACAGTTCACTTTTCAGGTTTTCATCATCCTCTCCCCTGCTGTTATAGTTCCAAAAGAGGTTTTCTCCAATCATTCGTCCGTACATAAATAGATAGCCATGGTTAATTATATTTGTGTTAACTAAATCTGTGTCCTGATCGACCGTGCCGATGGAGAAGATCCTCGCGCTAGCGGCACGATCTCGGGTGAGCGGTGACAGCTGAAAGAATTTGGATCATCTGTTGAAGAGGAAGGCAGAGGTAAACATCACTTTCACTTTGGGAGTTTTTAAGCCATCCGATCCACGGTGAATGGGCAAGATCGATTTACTACAGCACCGATGAATAGAGTCTAATCCACTCGTGTTGTTGCTACAGCAATCGTACACTCGCACCGTGACAACTTCAGTCTTCAGATTACTGTAGCACAAGCCTCGTATTACTGTGCGCGTCTGCTTTTCACTGCCCAAAGTCAGAGAATCCGGTTGAAAAGATATGTAAAAAAAGCTCTGCAGTTCACACTCAAAATCCGATACCTCTATATGAAAAGATATGTCTGAAAGCATTTGCCACTTGCGGACTTGCCAGTGGGCACCATTCCTTGACCAAACTCTCAGTTCGTAAAACACGGCGAATTACAGGAGCAGTACAGGAGTAGCTGGCAGAAGAAGCTTGGCAGGACAGCAGGAGTGCCAAGGAGAAAGGCCAAACTAAGCTCGATGCTTCGTAATTAATATTTCTTTTTTTCAAAATATATGACCACGTTGATTTATTCATCTTATTAAAAAATGTTCAAATATAAGAAACGTAAATCATACTTAAAGTAACTTTAATGATAAAACAATGCATAAGAAAATAAATGATAGTTACATTAAAGCAAATTTGCTAAACGCTATGACTATAAATACTACTCCATCCGTCCCTAAATATAAGAGATTTTGGTTAGGTATGACACATTCTAGTACAATGAATCTGGACAGGAGCTTATCCAGATTCGTTGTGCTAGAATATGTTACATCCAACAAAAATCTCTTATTTAGGGAGGGGAGTATTAACATTGGAATAGTAACAGTTGTTTACTGTGTCCGTTTCAGGAGAGTAGACTAGTAGAGTGACATCGGAGCTGATGTTGCCCTCTACCAGGAGAACATTTGGCGCGAAACAGGACCAGCTGTGAGTTTGTGACGTGATAACGAGGCCGCCAGGCCGGTGTTTGTTGTGTAGCCAAGCTGCGGCCAGCCCGCGTATCTGCATCGCAATATGTCGTCGTTGATGTTGTGGCCGAGTTGTTGCTGTCAGATAAGCCCCCATGAACCGAGGGAATCAGTTTTCAGTCTTCAAATGATATGACCCGCAAAAATTGACAATTCTACCGTGTTGAAAATCGATCGTTTACCGATGGGATGTCTCGTAGTTTATCATTAGGATCATCACCGTAAATGGATACTAGTAATAACCTGGCTTGCTTTCTTTTGTAAAGCTGGATCCAAAAGATCTTTGGGGGGGGGGGGGGGGGGAGTCTGGATCGGGGCTAAACTTTATTCCATATCACATCGGATGTTTAGGCATTAATTTAGAGTATTAAACATAGACTACTTACAAAACTAATTACATAAATTAGAGCTAATTTGCGTTACAAATTTTTAATTAATCCATAATTAGCACATGTTTCCTGTAGGATCATATAGGCTAATCATGGATTAATTAGGCTAAATAGATTCGTCTCGCAAATTAGTCCAAGGTTATAGAATGTGTTTTGTCAATAGTCTACGTTTAATACTTCTAATTAGTGTCCAAACATCCGACGTGACAGAGACTAAAAAATTTTTAGCCCTATCCAAACATGGCCTTTGATGGAAAGAAAATGGAAACGAATAGCATCAATTAGGCTTTCAAAATGTCGTTGGCCTTGCTGGTTTTCGGTTTAACGGTTTCACTTTTCAAGATGTCATATGTGTGACTTCAGTATCTTCGATTAGGAATATGTTGAATCTTCAAAGGACAACAGGCTCTCGACTAGCAGAAAAGTTTCCAGTGACGCCTAAGGCCATACCCAATGCACCACCATAGATAGCGGTCTAAAACATCCATATCGGAGCCAAGCGTTGTTCATGGTAGTGGGGACTAAGGTGTGATTTTCATTTTGAGTACTGTAACTTTTATGTGGTTATATCCCATATGACATGTTGAGACCATTTATACTAGTGGTATTCATTGTAAACGGCCTAACATTATTAGCATTGGCACACTTATTATTCTTTAAGAAATTTCATTCTTTCTTTAATAATCAAACTTTTTTATGTCAACTTGTATACTTCAAATACTTCCAGGCAAGTCCTGGCAGCTCATTCTTACATGTTCTAAAAAAATCAACAATGTATATATATTCTTTCGTATTATTTGTTCCACCACTCTTCAATTCGACATTCGTATTGCCCCGTTTCATGGCTCATACCGTACGAGGAAGCTATAATTGCGAATATCGAACAATGATATATGTACGAAATGAAAGCTCTCAGCTACAATGTACTCGGTCAAGATCGTTCACCGTTCAGCGTTCACCATAGTGATTAGTGAACTCCTGTGGATCACAATCCATCGCTAGTGAGTGGCCTGAACCTAGACGCAGACACCAGATCAAAACCGGACACCGGAGGCTCGATCGACGGGGCCACACGCGCCAAGATGACGCGCGCGGCTGCGATCATTCCGGTCCCGAGATGGCGTCGGAAAAAAAATTGCCGGTTGCCGCAAGGAAGAGAGCACGGAGCCGTCACTCCTTGGCCAAATATTGGCCACGACACGTACGTACGCCTCCAATCCGGCCCCTATCGATCCGGATGCCGCGTCCGCGCGCGGCGCGCGCGCTCGAGCTCTCTCTCTCTCCCGTGGAGCTCGCTCGGTCTCTCGATCGCGCGCGCGCGTGCGCTCCAATCATGGAGCACCCCCCCCCCCCCCTGCCTGCCCAACTCAACGTACGTGTGGCGCAGCGCGCGTCCCTGCCAATTATTAGTATGCGTGTTGCTGTCGTACGTCGTCGCGCGCGCTTGTGGGATGTTTACGTTCTTCCATCCCGTGTGGCCGGCCAGCACACTGCAGAACGGGAGGGTTTGGCCTAAGCTTAGCGCAAGCCGCCGCGGATAAGGTGGCGCCGCAGCTGCATGCTGTGCGGGCTCGCCGTACGTCGCTGTCATCAGGGCATCCGGCGGCGGGTCCCCCGCGCGCGCTCGCGCGTGGCCGGCCGGCTGCATGCCAAATTGGAGTAGTAGATATCGATCGGCCAACGCGCGCGCGCGCGCCCGCGCAGCCGGAGGAGAGATTGGCCCCGGAGGGATAGCGATGCGAGCTCATCGATCATGCTCGCGTCAATTCATCGTTCGCGTGGCCTTTGCTTGCGCTCCCACACCATGCATGGTTTTGGCTTGGCGCTGGCAACTTGCCGAGCTCGAATTTTTTAACTTGTGCCAACCGATCGGCCGCTAGCTAGCTAGATTAAGGGAAATTGATTCGTGGATGGGCTAGCTAACTAGCTTGTCCGAACGACCTGTGCGTTTCCTTATCGTGATCAACAATGGCTCTAGTGTAAGCATGCTTGCTTATTTTGGAATTAGTAATTGGTGAACCGGATGCAGAGTGAATCCGATCTCGCTTCCGCTCTTGGTATAGGACAATAAGAACTAGCAATAAGCCTAGCCAGGCCTAAAAAAAATGACTACTTCATGAGTCAGCAGCCATCAGCTACGTACCACACTGCAAGCATGTAAATTTGTAGCTAAGATTCGATCGAGTTCTCCTTGTCCTATTAGAGGGCTGAATCTCCATGGACACAAACGTAGATTAATCTAAATTTAAATCGAGATACACACAAATGTAAATCTAAATTTTGGAGGGTTGAAATGCGATTGCTTTCACATGTTCCAAGCCTGCAACCATATATAATCCAACATATATATTGATCAGTGTGCTCTGTATACGTATTTTGTTGTAATCAATCTAAGGGCTTTCTTACTCCAAATTACAACTTCATCATTTTCCGATTAGCACGTTTTTCAAACTGTTAAATGATGTGTTTTTTAAAAATAAAATAAATAATTTTAAGTTTATATTAATTAATACTCAATTAATCATATCACATTCTCCGTGCTATAGAAAGCTCCACTTGGATCTTAGTTCGAACGAGGCCTAAGGTACTACTTACTCGCCATACATTATTGGAAAAAAAACATTTGATAACAATACTTTTCATTAAAAAATATTTAATTTAGGAAAAAGTACGAATTACCCCCAACTATCACGGTCGTCTGAATTACCCCCCCCCGAACCACAAAACCGGGCATTCTTCACCCTCAACTATACAAACCGGACAAATTACCCCCCTCGACCCAATCCGCGGTGGTTTTGGTCCATGTGGCGTATGCGTGGCAGTCCAGTCAGCACTCCATTTATAAAAAAATTGTGGGACCCACATGTCATCTCCTCATCCTCTCATCCTCTCTCTTCTCTCTCTCTTCCTCTCTCTCAAACGGGAGGGCGCGCGGCGGCGTGCGGGGGAGGACGCGGGCACGCGGCGGTAGCGGGCAGGCGGTGGCGGCGGCGCCGGGGAGGACGTGGTGGCGGGCGGGCGGCAGCGGGCGCGGCGGCAGGCGCGGCGGTGGCAGAGGGCTGAGGAGGACGCGGAGGCGGGCGGGCGGTGGCGGAGCACCGGGGAGGACACGGCGGCGGCAGGCGGCGCCGACGAGGGGGGATGAGGAGGACGACGACAAGGATGCAGCGCACCACGGCGGCGGTTCACGCCGGAGGCGGCGGATGACAAGGACGACGACGGAGGTGCGCCGCCCCCGCTGTGCCCGTTGTCCCGACGGCGCCACACACAGAGAGAGAGAGAGAGGGGGGGAGGAGGGAAGCAGCGCCGAGCGGCCGCCTCCTCATTCCCCGCCCCCGGCGCTCCGCCACCTCCTCGGCACCGCCCGCCGCGGCCGCGTCCTCCCCGCGCTCCGCCTCTCCGCCATGGCAGCCGCAGCTATCGTCCTCGTCGTCGTCCTCCACTCCTTCGTTGCCATCCTCGTCGTCGTCCTCGTCATCCCCCTCCGTCGCCGCCTCCGCGCACCTGCCTCCGCCGCCGCCATGCACTCCATCCGCGTCACCCGCCGCCGCCTCCGCGTCTTCCTCGGCCAGCCGCCACCGCCGCGCCCGCCGCCGTGTCTGCCGCCGCCCGCCTGCCACCGCGTCCTCCCCGGCGCCGCCGCCACCGCCCGCTAGCCGCCGCCGCGTGCCCGTGTCCTCCCCCGCACGCCGCCGCGCGTCCTCCCGTTTGAGAGAGAGAGAGAGAAGAGAGAGAGGATGAGGAGATGACAGGTGGGTCCCACAATTTTTTTTTATAAATGGAATGCTGACTGGACTGCCACGCGTACGCTATATGGACGAAAACCACCGTGGATTGGGTCGAGGGGGGTAATTTGTCCGGTTTGTATAGTTGAGGGTGAAGAATGCCCGGTTTTGTGGTTCGGGGGGGGGGGGGAGGGGAGGTAATTCAGACAACCGCGATAGTTCGGGGGAGGGGGGTAATTCGTACTTTTTCATTTAATTTAACCCTGCGTATACTTAGTACACAGATATGCGATGGAGGGTACAAATTCTACCCATGCATCGTACTCATCTATCTATAAGGAATATAATTCCCTAAGCATGATGTAGTAGTTCTTTTTATGAGAAAAAATCTACTGTATCTAAGAGGTATTAAACATTTTAGTGTAAATTTGTTACATGTACAAAATTTTACGGCACCTTTTGAAGAGTGTAAAATCACTCTCTTTTATGTTTTATCTAAGCAATTTATAAGAGAGTAAAGTACACCAATAGTCTTTAAACTTGCCTGTTTTGTTCATTAGGACAAAAGGTAAAGAAATGCCTCGTTCTTCGCTCGCACGATTATCTAATTGATAAACGATGTGTTGCATGTAGATTTTTCTATAAGATTAATTTTAGAAAATCATATTAATCTATCTTTCAAGTTTAAAATAACTAATACTTAATTAATCACACGCTAAAGGCTCATCTCTTTTTATGTATATTCTTAATTTTCTCTTTTTTCCTCTTCTCAAATACAACCTAAGTTCCTAAACTATTAAACTACTCACTCGCTTCCAAAATATAAGGGTTTTTGAAATATAAATTTGGACAGATTCTCTATTTAGATTCGTGGTACTATAATATGATATCTATCCCAAAATCATTTATATTTTAGGACGGATGGAGTATAGATATAGTCTAGGTCCATTAAATTTGTCTGTAGACTAGGCACGTGACCCGAAAGGATCTGAATATGCGACCTAAATAACACCATGAGATAAGTTTAGGGAGGTTGGTGGGGTAATCCTAATGGGCGGGTGATCGCTCCCTCCCCTCCCCAGCGATCACCCGCCCCTCCCCCTATACTACGTTACCTCCTTTCCCCCTTCCTCCTCCCCTTCTTCTTCTCTTCCTACTACACCATAAATATTTGAATTCAAATTTAAATTTGAAACGGGTATGTAAACTTTTGACCTATAAATTTTTGGTCTATAAACTAATATTTGAATTTAAATTCAAATTTGAAACGGGTATGTAAACTTTTTACTTATAAACTTTGGGTCTATAAACTATTGTTTGAATTCAAATTCAAATTTGAAACGGGTATATAAACTTTAGGTCTATAAACTTTAGATGTATAGAAATACTATATATAAAAAAATATTTAAATTCAAATTCAATTTGAATCGGATATATAAACTTTTGACTTATAAACTTTGGGTCTCTAAACTTTAGATGTGTAAACTTGAGGTGTATAAACTTTAGGTGTATAAATTTACTAAAATAGGAAAGTAATGCGGTGCAAAAAAAAAAACAGGTGGAGGGAGGGAGGGGGAGGGGGGGCGAATTGATCGCTACCCCATCGCCAGGCGAGCGATCGCCCATTAGCCTTTCCGAGGTTGGTGTACTTTTACTCTCTAAAAGATAAGTAAAGTATTTTTTTTAAAAAAAAGATAAATCCACATGTACTATTTCTACTTTTGTCCAAACTGAGCAGTCTATAATTGGTATACAAAGTTTTAGAGTTTCAAAGAAAAAAAATAAACGTTATATATTTTTGACCGGATGTTTTTTCATGAGAGTTTTACTGGGAAGTGCTGACCAGAGTACTTCAACAGTGAATGATCTGGATTGACCATTATGCGACAGGGACGCCCCGAGATTGATTTAAATCATAATTTGCTACAAGTTCCTTTCTAACTTAACTGTGTGACTGATGTACTACCTTGTCCCAAAAAACGAATTACTGGCTACGAATCTGGACACACAACATTCGTAGGTAGGATTGGTCTTTTTTAGATGGACGGTACTAGTGAGTTATTAGCTAGTCATAGTTCCATAAAGCGTCATGTTTCCACCATTTTGTATTTACTTAAGATTTTTCGATCAATTTCGTGGATCTCACCATTACTTATCCATTTTTAAATAATAGGTTAAAACCGGCCTCTATATTTTAGGTGAATGGCTCTACTTGTGGATCGATATAGAGGCTAAATTGTTTTAAGAAATATATATCCTAGGTGGATGTACCGGCCTCTACGATTAATTATCGGTTGACGATTTGATTTTGTGATAATGACGAGTTAATTTTGTGGCTTCATGTCCGATTAAATATGATCTCCTTTTCTCGTCTTTTCAGTATGAACAGTGCCCTAATTAATAATGATAATGGCATAATGATCTGATGAATATTGTACTTTTTGAAAGAGATGATGAACGTTGTAGTACGTGAATCATTGTAGTTGGGTAGAGTAAATACGAACAACATACGCATATGCAGCCCAATCAACTTTTGTTCTTGATTGCTAGCTCAGAGAGTCTGATTGGTTGAATGAATTCTTCTAGTTATTATAAACCACAAGAAAGTGGCAAGTGGTTACTCAATGAGTACACTCGAAATGCCCAAAGACTTTCGCAGGAAAAAAAAGAATGCCCAAAGACTATCTGGAATAAGTGCCCTACGTCAAATCTGAAAGGTTCAACGAATTGTACCATCTCAACAGAAAGATCTGTTCACCGATTATATACATACAAAATACTATCCCAACGCATGGCATCATGTCTATATGCATTTTATTTTTGTATGATGCACCAAATTAATATGTTCATCAATTAGGACTACAGTAAAGTTGGGCGAACGATCAATTACTACTAGTAGTTAACCCATTCCGCACGTAACTTGACATGCATCGAACATTTGTTTCCATTTTAAGAGCAAGTTTAATACTATAGCTATATTAGAATTCCTGAAGTGTGTTAACTAATACTACCTCCGTTTTTTAATAGATGATGCCGTTGACTTTTTCTCACATGTTTGACCATTCGTCTTATTTAAAAAATTTACGTAATTATAATTTATTTTGTTATGAGTTGTTTTATCACTCATAGTACTTTAAGTGTGATTTATATCTTATACATTTACATAAAATTTTTGAATAAGACGAATGGTCAAACATGTGAGAAAAAGTCAACAGCGTCATCTATTAAAAAACAGAGGGAGTATAATAGAGAACTAAAGTGCCCCAAAGGACAATATCAATCACATGTAAAGAGCCAGGCAATGCTATAATTTTTAATAGCATATAAATAAAAAAGGCCCCAAGGGGAAAACGGGGACTCCGATCCATTCTCTCCATCCTCAGTGATCACTCCACTGTACACTCGCAAGGAC
This sequence comes from Oryza sativa Japonica Group, assembly GCF_034140825.1. NCBI lineage: Eukaryota > Viridiplantae > Streptophyta > Magnoliopsida > Poales > Poaceae > Oryza > Oryza sativa. The sequence goes on from NC_089038.1 coordinate 26,270,641, forward strand.
ATTCTCTCACAGAGAGGGAGGTCCTTTACATGTTCTCAGGACCATATGTTACAACAATATTTAGTTTGGTCTCGAAATGTACTTCCATAACATGTTTTTTAAGTAATAAGTTAAATTCGAAACAAGAAACAATAACCTTTGTGCAAAAGTTGTACCAAATACAATTATGTGGATTGTGTTGGACGCTTCATTTAAATGATGAGATTGTGTGTTTGCATGCGTGCGTGTGTGGGAGGGGGGGGGGAGTACCGGCCGGTTGTATAGTAGGTAAACTGTGTGTGCACGATCTATCCACCTGAATACAATTTAATCTTGTTACCAATCAATATTATGCGCATGTGGCTATACTTTTGGTAGGATTTTAGTGAGGCATAGATTTATGGTTGGTAGGGGGTGCACCCACACAGTTGTGTATAAGTGTCTTCAATGTATTTAAAAAAGAAAGGCAAAATTTGTTGTAGGACATTGTAACATCTTTTTTTACTCAGGATATGGTAAATTTGGGAAAAACACTCTCAACATATATGCCTATTTTTTGTTGGGCACATGCCAATTAAAATATCCATTTGGGTTGAATAAGAGAGAAATAGTATGAAAAGTCATAAATTCACCTAACTCAGAGGTTAGGTTCTTTCCCTCTTCCTCCATGCTTTCTTCTATTTGTGTGCGACATCTTGATACTTTAGGGAGTCCTATCGCGTGTCCGCAGTGCCGACGCGCCAACGATGAAGGCCAAGTGAGCAGCCAACAAGGAGGAAGGAGAGTAGGACCGTGCATAGGGGAAGCAGCTGCAACTACATGGTGTGGCCACTAAGGGAAGGATAGCAGGGGTTGGTGGTGGTGGCAGGGCTGGAGGAGAAGGAGGCGACAAAGAGATAAGGGTTACGACCACTTAATATATTGCTCAAGTGTGCCAAGGCAATGTCCATGGACCTGCTGCGGGAGGCACATGACCTGCTACTGAAGATTGCCAAGCGGGCATGCTCATTCAGGTTAGCACATCGTGGCCTATTTTGGAGATGCACTGCAACGTCGTCCCTAGGGCCTACTCACCAATGGAAGTCAACTCACTGCTGTGCTTGTGCAGAGCCACATCTCTACACGCTTACCTTGACATCATGCATGCACTACTGTGAGGGCCTTTTCCCCATACTCTCCTCCCACCCTAGCAAGTCATGCTTATCCGGATTACCGGTTGATGTCTCATTGACTTCGTGGCGTGGCACGTATCCGCCACTGCTGCCCTTCTTGACCCGCGTCGCCGTAGGGGAGCCACCGTCCTGCACTAGATGCACCACTAAAGCTACGAGGAAAAAACTGATTTCCAATAATAAATAGTTATATTTAAAGTGTGTCATCTTTGAAAGATCGATTTTCATAGTGTCAGGGAGTTAAAACCACCGAATCGCGATGTACTAAATTAATTTTTGCTTAAGAAAAGGACAACATTGTTAATCCGGTGCCCAAGACCACAGTGTTGCCTCCATCGTTACGAAACAATGGTTAATTAACTACTACTCCTAAGTACTATATCAAAGCTAGAGATGCAATAGAAAAACAGCAAGCTAAATGTGCACATCAAACCGATGCATAATTTGCAATCCCCGGTCCCATCATAGTACACACTACAACTGCATTATTTATGTGTTGACAAAAGCTTGTGCAGCCCTCACACACGCACACCCACATACTCCGGGTGCCATCACGTCGCCGTCGTCGTCGTCCCTAATCATACGTGATCGAACAACATTAAAAGGACATCTTCTTTTTGCCCCTCCAATTAATTCGCACTTTAAAATCCTTCCAACCGTAGTACGCACACAAAAACTCTCTGTTTTAAAATAAACTAATCTAATACGAGATGTCACATACTAACATTATAAATCTAAGCAGAATATATCACATTTTATATTAGGTTGATTTATTTTCGAAACAGAAGGAGTAATTAAGCTGCACTAAACCACCAATACATGGAAAAAAAGGTGTGTGTCCTTAGGAAATTGCTAATCTCCATTCAACGGAAAATTGAAGCCACCTATCTTTCATATTTCGGAACCTCCGATATGCTCCGAGATTCGTGCAATGAGACCTTTTCCTCCTGCTCCTGTGAGCTCGTTAATCTTTGGCAATGATGGGGGTTCAACGTGTTTAGAAGTAGGGGTGGACAAAAATAGAACCGAAAAGATCGAGACCTAGAAATTCGGTCATCAATTCGGTCTTAGGCAGTGAAAGACCGAATTTTGTTCAGTCAATTCGGTTAGTTTCCTCGGTTAACCAAATATTCCGAATTAACAAAAAAAATTTCTCAATGCAACCTACAATCCACTAAGTTCAATAGGATTAAATTCTAATTTTCACATCCCTACTTCTTCTAGGCATGTAACCTAATAAGAGTCTTTACTCATACGTGTTTATGGATTTTTTTTGTGATTTTTGTGTTTGAAAATTTCAATTATTTCTTTGCATATATGAAAATGTTGCTGAATTTCGGTCAGATCGAGACCGAAAAGACCGAGATCGAATTTGTCGGTCCTGACATTTTTTTGTGTTGAAATTCAGTCTAAAACTTTTCAAAGACCGAAATAACCGAAAAACTGAAGACAGAGACTGAAAATTTCGGTTAGACCGAATGCTCACCCCTATTTAGAAGGATGGTCGTGGGAGGTGTCGGTCCAGCGGTGGGTTGCGAAATGGGTGGGGTAGGCAGCGGCATCGCCACCAAAGCCACATGGTTGGCAATGGGTGTTGGGCTGGTGTTGGTGACGGGAGCAAAGCGTCACGAGTGGTTAGGAGGAACTGTGACAGTGATAATATGTCTCGATGGCAGGACAGGGACGCCTTGTTGTTGCTGCCTTGACGAGGTGGGGAGGCATGGAAGGGGAGGTCTAGCGGTCCTTGTCGACACTGTTCCCTCCTTCCGGTGGTGGCAAGGGCGGGCGGTGGCAGCGGAGGAGTCAGGGTGGATTGGGTGGGGGGAGATTTCTTGCAATGGCAACAACGAGACTAGGGAGGGAGGAGAGAGAGAGAGAGAGAGAGAGAGGGAGGGGGGAACGGGGGAGGGTTAGGGTTAGGATTCAGAGACTACTGTACTTATTTTAACATAGTATGATAGTCCAGATTAACAAAATTTTGAAGGATGTTTTCTACCAAATGCCAAATATACATTCCCTATTCCTTATACATTGATGTAACGCGTTAATACTGATAAATATGCATCATGTATAATTTTTCATTTTCCATTTATTACCGTCATCTTATATAATCTTCAATTAGACAGATCCATCGAATCCTAGCAAAAAAATAAATAAATAAATAAAGATAGAGGAGCATACATAGATCGACAGAAAGAAATCTTTACCGATCGAGTGCCAGCCATATAGGAATTGAAGCCAGTGTTTCATGTAGGATGCACTGATGCAGTATCTGCCGTTCGTATCGCTGCGTTGAATCTTCCACCTAAGTTAGCCGAGGCGTACAGGCCGGCCAGAGAGCTAAGCCGCTAGCTAGCTAGCCAGGAGATGGATAGAGACTGCACGGCCGCTGCTGTGTGCAGCTCGCTCGCCGATTAAGTACTGTTCCATGACACGGCATGGATCGAGCTTTCTACAGTAGCTACTGGCTAGCTATCGAGCTTTCGTTTCCCAGCAAGCTAGCTCGCTTGGCCCCTCTCGCCGGCGCTCTTCTCTATAAAAAGGACTCGATCGAGAGCTCCAACCACTCTCAAAATTTACACCTATATCTATCTATATTTCTCGTTTGTGCTCGGGCTAGCTCACCATATGCGTAAAATTCTGTAGCCAAAAGGAGCAAGCAAACTAGGAGGAGGATTAGTTCTTGCGCATCGCTTCTGAGCTCGATCTACGTCGTCCGGCCGGCCGGGAGGGATCGATCGATGGGTCTGAGGGAGATCGAGTCGACATTGCCGCCGGGGTTCAGGTTCTACCCGAGCGACGAGGAGCTGGTCTGCCACTACCTCTACAAGAAGGTGTCCAACGAGCGCGCCTCGCAGGGGACGCTGGTGGAAGTCGACCTCCATGCGCGCGAGCCATGGGAGCTTCCCGGTGAGTCATGAATTAATATATCCTGCATGTTGCTGCTAATTCTCATCGTTCTATATATCTCTCCCCTCGATCTCGCACAGGTTGCTTTATCACTAGTAACTCTTATGTTAGCATGTTTCCGGATTAGATATATAGATCATAGATGTGATGATCTCGATCGAGATGCTTACAGAAAACAGCAAAAACCATGCATCTGATTTTCTTCATGATGCGATAGGCTAGCAGATTAATTAGCATGCTCTGTTCCATTGAAGATATATTTGCAAAAAAAAAAAAAGCTTGCCCCTTTAATTTGGTAGCACCGTAGCAGCAAGTACTGATGATGTCACAATTATAATGATGAACAAGAAAATAACTACCTGATCGAAGAATTTTCTACTTAGTATATATATTTGAATTATTTTAACTTGAATGAATCCTAAAGATTCGATTTCTGTCAGTTAATGGCCTTGAGCTCCATAATTTATCACGGAATAATCCACAATAATTTCGTCCAATAATACATTAACTGATACGAAAGCAAAGTGTTATACTCGTCGCCATCTTGATGACGACTCCGATACCGTCTGTTTCTTTGCTACGTCACATGAGTAACAGTTCCTTCCGTTTTTCTGTTCCTTTTTTCTCTGAAAAACCATTTCCCTTTTTCCTCCAGAAATTAGTTCAGTTTGAGCACTTTACGGCCGTCAATCTAAACTCTCCTCGGTGTATCAGAACGGATTTGCTAGTTTACTGGCGACAGTAAACGAGGGGAAAAACTGCCGAATTTTTGAACGTCGGATTCGCCTCAAGATTAGTGCTGGCGCGTTCGTGCAAAAGATCCACGCGATATGTAAAGAAAAACTGCCGAATTTTTGAACGTCGGATTCGCCTCAAGATTAGTGCTGGCGCGTTCGTGCAAAAGATCCACGCGATATGTAAAGAAAAACTGCCGAATTTTTGAACGTCGGATTCGCCTCAAGATTAGTGCTGGCGCGTTCGTGCAAAAGATCCACGCGATATGTAAATTTGTGTGTTGCATGGGGTTCGAACCCAGGACTTCAATCCCACTAGCTATGCGTGGTAGCCACTTCGTCTCATGCAAGTTTTTTAAAAAGTTTGCAAGTTACAGTTAGTTATACTCCAGTTACACTCTAGTTACATTGTAGTTACCATTGTAACTATAGTGTAACTACACTATAACTATATTGTTATCTCTATATAAATTAGATATAAAGTTGCATATATTATTTTAATACATATATACAAGTTATTATTATTATAGTATATAATTCTAGTAAAATTTCCCCTCAAAAAACACTCGACAGTTTTTTAGCTAATCCCTATCAGAAATTAGTTTCACTTCATGTATGCAAAGCCAGACTAATTCGCATGCACTATCTCAACTTCTCAAGCCCCTCTCTAACAACGCATTCGTTCTTGCTATTCTTTGCGCACATGCAGACGTGGCGAAGCTGACGGCGAGCGAGTGGTACTTCTTCAGCTTCAGGGACCGAAAGTACGCGACGGGGTCGCGCACGAACCGCGCCACCAAGACAGGCTACTGGAAGGCCACCGGCAAGGACCGCGAGGTGCGCAGCCCGGCCACGCGCGCCGTCGTCGGCATGCGGAAGACGCTCGTCTTCTACCAGGGCCGCGCCCCCAACGGCGTCAAGTCCGGCTGGGTCATGCACGAGTTCCGCCTCGACTCGCCGCATTCTCCACCAAAGGTACGTACATAGCACGAGCTAGCTCTTCTCTCTACCCGCCAAAACGTGCTACTTCTTGTTGCCGCTAATTGCTAACCTGGACACGGATCGATATGCGTTTCTTGCAGGAGGATTGGGTGCTTTGCAGGGTGTTTCAGAAGAGCAAGGGAGACGGCGAGCAAGACAACCCCACCAGCGCAGCCTCCCCGGCGGCGACCTTCGCCGGCTCGTCGCAGGCGGCGGTGCCTGGCCAAGCCGCGTACAGCAGCGACGACCATACGGGCTCGTCGATGGGATTCGCGCCGAGGCAGAACGAGATACTCGACAGCTCGAGCCATCAGTTGCTGAACTTGGCGATGCTGCAGTGCAACTCGGTTCTCGATCATTTCCCGCAGGAGGTGAACAGCTCGCCGATGATGGGGTTGGCAGGGTCCATCGGAATTGGGGATGAATACGGCTTCTTCTACGATACCGGCTTCGAGGAGACGGCGAGCCTCGGGGGCATGAGGTTCCCACAAGGGTGGAGTTGATGCCAATTGATCGTGCATGCAGTGAGATCATCGTGCCTGCGCGCATTTGCGAAGGAAAATGATTGAATTAATTCCATTGATACAGTTATTTCGTCCTAAAAAAATAAACTATTGCTACTGTAGGTAGTGTTTGGTTTAGCATAGAACCTGCATGAGATGGTTCGGTCACTTGAACTGTATATATATTGTGTGAGTCAAAATGTATCGCTCTACTCGTATGCAAGTTGATACAATCCATCCCAAAGTTCCAGTTCATAGATCAAACGATCTATGAGCTATCAAACTGGATTTGTTGTTACAAATTAATGGCATTTCCACTTGTTAAATAGTTTTTTTTCCCTCCATGTATGCTATGCTCTTTTTTATTTGCAAAGTGGCCATGAGTTTAATATAAAGTTTCTGTAAAGAAAAATTTTACAGTAATTAAGAAAGTACCTATAAGTATCTGTAAGTAAGTATTGTACCAAGTTTTACATTAGAAAATGTGGTACCTCTCAATACCTTCTTTAAGAATGGTAAAATTATCCTTAAGTAAAAGCTCGTTCTTTCCGAACATAAAAGCCATCGACTATGTATGAGGC